>NW_023416319.1:41695140-42318474 GCF_014108235.1 Myotis myotis | reverse complement strand
TTCTCAGACTCCTGACCTGCGTGTGTATGGGCCGCGCTCTGAGGAGGCCGGGGAAATAGGAAGCACTAGGAAATCCTAGAACAGAAAACAACATCTGAATTTTTTTTCCCCCTGAAGGACATTCATAGCATGCTCACCTATCCCCCTCCTATCTTAATATGTTGTGCTTTCATTACTATTCACCTAAAATATTTTCTAATTTCCCTTGTGATTTCTTCCTTGACCCCTAGAATATTTAGAAGTGTCGCTTAATTTTAAAAGATTCAGGGATTTTTGGGTGTCCTAATGCTACTGATTTCTAATATAATTGGTGTGATGCCATTGCATTGTGTTGTTTCAATCCTTTTAAATTGGCTGAGACTTGTTTTGTGGCCTAATATGCGATATTGGGTCGGCATTCCGGGGGTTTTGGAGAGACCGCGTCCTCCATAGTGGGTGAGGACAGTGTTCTGCGGATTTCAATTAAGTCCGAGTTCCAGGAGGAGGGAAGTGGAAGATGAGGTCACCACATCAGGAGAGGAGACTGTCCCAGGAGTCCTCAGCAAACATCTGTTCATACCTGTGTTATGTGGCCGTCCCTGCCTGCAAGGGATGAGGGCAGGTGAGGCTTTCTAAGATTCTATGGAGAGAATGTCAGGGAGGAGGGGGCTGGAATGAGTGCTGAGGAGGTGCAGTAGGTTGAATGTTTGTGCCCCCAATTCCCAATGCGATAGTACTTAGAGGGAGGGCGTTTGGCAGGTAATCAGGCCACAGGGGTGGCGACCTTGTAAATGGGATTAGTGTCCTTATAACAGAGACCCCGGAGCCTGGCCAGTGTGGCTGTGGGTCGAGTGTCGTCCCATGCCCCAGGAGGTGGCCGGTTCGATTCCTGGTCAGGCCACATGCCTGGATACTTCTCTCTCATCTAATTTATGTTTCTGTCTTTCTCTCCCTCTCCCTTCTTCCCTCTGGAATCATATATAAATGATCCCAGAGAGCTGCTTTGCCCCTCCCACCGTTTGAGGACACACTGAGAACACTGCCTATGAGCCAGGAACCGGGCTGTCGCCGGACAGGAACCTGCCAGTGCGCTGGCCCGGGACGTCCCCGCCTGGGGTCCGTGAGGAAGAGGTTCCTGCTGTTTTGTACGTCGCCTGCTCACGCCTCTCTGGTCTGGGTTAACCTGGGATAGTCCTCCAGCCTCGCTGGTCACGGTGGTGATCTGCTGTGTCCCGAGGCCCTTCGTGTGCCTTCCTCGGGGCTCCCACCTGGATTTTTACTCGCAGTCCCTCGGTGTCTGGGCTCCTCTGAAAGCAGGGCCCGAGACAAGGGCCAGGTGCAGGTGCGGGAGTTTATGGGGCTGAAGAAGAGCAGGATGCAATGGGAAGGAGGGAACGTAATACTCGGCGCATTGCTGAGGTCACTGCTGAGGCAGCAGGGCCTGTCTCCTGCAGTCGGCATCTCAGCATGGTCACCAGGAGCTGAGCCGTCGCCCGCCGGCCCCTCCCGGACTGGCAGAGGATTGCTGCAGGGGCACGAGCTGCCCCGGGGCCCGGCGGCCAGCAAGCCAGGTGCGCCTCGTCGCCCTAATCACGTTCACGCTCTGGACGGCAGAGGAACGATCCCGTGGGCCCTCATGGTTGGTGAGGCCCAGGCTTACTCACGACGCTGGTTCCAGTCTGCACTGCCCAGCGGGATCCGGAGCCACAGAGCAGAGATGGCTCCCACGCGTCTCCTCCATCCATCCATCCATCCATCCAGGGGACCAGGTGGGCTGAGGGAGCTGTGGGGGGGGGGGGCGGGTGGGCCAGGGAGCTGTGGGGGGGGGGATCCCGGTGGGCCAGGGAGCTGTGTGGGGGGGGACCCGGGTGGGCCAGGGAGCTGTGTGGGGGGACCCGGGTGGGCCAGGGAGCTGTGTGGGGGGACCCGGGTGGGCCAGGGAGCTGTGGGGGGGGGGATCCCGGTGGGCCAGGGAGCTGTGCGCGTGGGGGAAAGTGCCTCTGCTGTCTGTCCGGGCTCAGAGGCTCGGAGTGAAGGGATGTGTATGAGCAGAGGACTCAGTGCAAGGGGAGCAGGGCCTTGTGGGGGTGACTCAGCTCACAAGCAGGAAGGAGCCAGTGTGTTGCGGGTGAGGGAGGAGACGGGAGTGCGGAAAGGGCTCCCTGGGGAGGGGCTCGGAGTTCTGCGCTTGCCCCTGTGCTCACGTCTAGCGCTGCCATGGCCAGTCATCACCCCCATGGTGGCTTCACACCACAGGTCCCCCCAGCTTCTAAGCCACATGTCCCACACGGTCTCCCGGGGCCAAGACCCAGGTCTCGGCAGAGCTGTATGCTCCTCCGGACGCCCCAGGGAGAGGCCACCTCCAGCTTCGAGGGGCCACCCCATTCCTTGGCTGACGGCCTCTTCCTCCATCTTCAAAGCCAGCACCTGTGCGGCTCCAATCCTCCTTCCAGGGTCACGTCTTCCTCTGACCGCAGCTGCGAAAGCGTCTCCCTTTAAGACAGTGGTTCTCAACCTTGGCTGCACATTAGAATCACCTGGGAATCCTTTTAAAATCCTGATTTCTGGGCCTCATCCTCCGGAAATTCTGTTTCTTTGTTATGAGGTGGGGCCACAACATTAGTAAAAAAGAAACAGAATTTCTGGAGGATGAGGCCCAGAAATCAGGATTTAAAAGGATTCCCAGGTGATTCTAATGTGCAGCCAAGGTTGAGAACCACTGAGCTAGAGGCTGATATAACTAGGTCAGCGATGGCGAACCTATGACACGTGTGTCAGAGGTGACACGCGAACTCATTTTTTGGGTTGATTTGTCTTTGTTAAATGGCATTTAAATATATAAAATAAATATAAAAAATGTAAGTTTTTGTTTTACTATGGTTGCAAATATCACAAAATTTCTATCTGTGACACGGCACCAGAGTTAAGGTAGGGTTTTTCAAAATGCTGACACGCCGAGCTCAAAAGGTTCGCCATCACTGGCCTAGGTGGTTGTCGGTGTAAATGCTTGTTGCAAACTTGTGACACAGCAAAACGGAAAAGGAAACCAACACACGCACACATAGTGGGACTCTGTGTGGAGATGTAGAAGGATAAAGCACTCGCCTCACACTGTGCCAGCTTCACACCAGCATCCCATTCAGCCCCCCCGGTGGGAACCGCGACCTCCTGGTTCATAGGTCTCAACCACTGAGCCACACCCGGGGGCGGTGCATCTTTTTAAACGAGATGCACAGAAAGAAAAGATGCCAGGCGGATATTTTCCTTTCTTTTCCCCTATGTCAGCTGGGGAAGGTGTGGACGTGGTAACAGGTTTGAGGGAGGCGCCTCCCACACAGGAGTGGTCACCCAGTCACCTTAGGTGTGAACCACAGACGGATCTAGAATAGCCTCAGGGTTCTCTCCCAGGAGCCTCTCCCAGGGCTTTCCTTCCCTTCTTGCTTTTTCCCAACAATGAGCACTGGCTTTTCGCCTGCCCGACCCTAACTCATTCCCAGCGGCTGCTTCGGAAGGAACGTGTCAGGGGCTCTGCAAAGAGGAGGCAGGAAGGAAGAGGGAGGAAGGGGGGCGGGTCAATCAGGCCAAATTGCAACAACCACACGGTTCCTCTCTGCGGTCACAGGGAAGAAAAAGAGCCCAGCTGGCGTGGCTCAGTGGTTGAGCGTCGATCTATGAACCAGGAGGTCACAGTTCGATTCCCGGTCAGGGCACATGCCAGGTTGTGGGCTCGATCCCCAGTGTGGGGCGTGCAGGAGGCGGCCGATCAGTGATTCCCTCTCATCATTGATGTTTCTATCTTTCGTTCCCTCTCCCTTCCTCTCTGAGATTAATAAAAATATATTAAAAAAGAAAAGAAAAAGGAGCAAATGACAAAATGTCAAAGGCATCGGCAGGTTTGTCCCCAGAGCCCCTTCCCGGACGGCCAGGGAGGAGGGTCTCTGTGCGGTAGTCGCCTCCCTCCCCGGGCGGGCGGGCCGGCCGCGCATGTCCACCTGCCCCAGACTCGGCAGCCGCAGCGAGGGGTCGTCGCCGGGAGAGAGGACTGGCCGCCACGGGCTTAGCGCTGGGCACTCAGGTTTGGTGTCTGAGCCCTCCCAGGGCCCTGGGGGTGGCGGGATGACCACCTGCTCATGACGGTGTCCAGATTCACTGTCCGACTGGAAACCTGAAGACAGGGCCCCATCCTGCTCGGGCCGGGGCAGCGGGGGCTCCCAAGAAGAGTGTGTTGAATGAATGCATGACCCTCAGCCATCATCTGTCCCTGAGGGGTGGCTCAGTTTACCCACGGTTGTCCCAAATCACTCAGCCAGGGATGGAACTGGACCCCAGTCCCCTGGAGGCACGTGTGCTGGACTTATACCCAGGACTTCCTTCAGTCTTGTGAGCACTGTTATCATCTATTTTACAGATGGGGAAACCGAGGCACAGAAAGATTAAAGTCATAGGAAGTAAGAGGCTGGGCCAGATTCTAACCCAGATCCTCCGGCTGGGTGGCTGTGACCATCCCGGAGCGGGTCTGTGATGTGCCCACGGCCACACGTCTGGGGGTGAGACCCAGTCCGGGACCAGGCTGTCTGCTCCTCACCGGACCAGGCCCAGCCAGGTGAATGTAGCTGGTCCAAAATCTCCACAAAATTAGCACAGAACTACAGGACCGAGGGCCGTGGCTTGACTGAGAAACGAGAAGAAAAGGGTTAAGGGTTTGAACTGGTGTCACTCTGATGGGCCGGCAGCGGGTTGTGGCTGCAGGGGCTGTGCGTGCTCTCGTAGGAGCACGGTGTGTGGAGAACAAGGGAGGCGGCAGGTGCTCTCTGGTCCTCGTCCCAGGCCGCACCGGGCTGGCTTCAATGCATTACCAGCGGCACGACCATGGGGACGAACTGATGTCAGAGCTCAGATAAGAAGCGCTATCGGGGCTAGGAGGTGTTCAAGGCTGCGGGGGACCCGAAGGGGACTCGATCCCTGACTTACGTAAGGTCTCCCTCTCCCAGCCCTGACCACTGCTAATCTGCTTTCTGTATGGGCTTGCCGATCCGGGATATTTCATATAAATGGAGTCATACAATCTGTGACCTGTGGGCACTCACTTCTCTCACTTAGCATCATCTTTTGAGGTTCATCACCTTAGAGCGTGTATGCATGTTTCATTCTTCTTTATTGAATAACTAGAGGCCCAGTGCGGGGGGGGGGGGGGGGGGTAGGGGGGGGAGTGGTGTCCCTCAGCCTGGCCTGCGTCCTCTCACAGTCTGGGATCCCTCAGGGGATGTCCTACTGACAGAGTGGGCCTAAGCTGCAGTCTGGCCTCCCTCTGCGGGAGGCAACCAGAAAGCCAATTAGGGGCAGCGCTGGCCGGCGAGGCCCCATCCCCGCCCCCATCACCCCTCTGCCTCTGCTGTTTGCTGACACCTCACCCCCCCCCCCCATCGCCATCCCCTCCCTCTGCCCACTGGCACTCACCTTGGCTGGCCTGGTGCCACCTGCTTGCCAGCCCCACCCCCCTCCGACTGGTTATTCCCCCGTTTGGTCGATTTGCATGTTACACTTTTATTCTATAGGATATTCCTACCGAACTGTCTCCTTCAGTTCCTGGAGGGCACTGAGCCTTTTCCCACCTCCAGACTTTGCACAGGCTGTTCCTGCTGCTGCAGCTCTTCTCCTCCCACTGCCCCAGACCAACCAACTCCTGCACCTTCTTATGTTTCTTTCCTGGTTCCCAGGATAAAGGAGACCCCTCTCTCACGTGCCCTTAGAGGACCCATCCTCCTTCATCGCCCTGAAAACACGTTGACTCTGTGTGTGCGTATCTGTGTGAAGTTTGTCTTCCCTGCTAGATTAGAAGCCCATGTGGCAGGGCCTGGACCCTCTAGTTCATCATTATGTCCTCAGCACAGCACCTGGCACTTTGTAGGTACGCAATCTTTTCTTAAGGAAGCGAGTGAGTGGTTTTATTAAACATCTCTGGGGACTAAAAGGTTTATATACATCAACCTTCCCCAAAGCCAAGCAAATTAGTGGCCAGAGTTGGCATTCAATAACTTTCTGGGTCATTGCTGCCCAATTCTGCATCCTCCTCAGCTCCTCTGGGTTTAGGGGCAGCTGTGGGCTTATGTAGAAACCAGAGAAGACAGTTTAGCCTGCTATTAAGAGCACTTAGGACAGGGGTGGGCAACACCTGGCACGGTTTGGCACGCCAGTCACTTTTGCTGGCACGCGAAACCCTCTCTTAAAATCTTCCATTTACAATTTTTTTTTTAATATCGACTTTTTTATTTTTCAGATAAATTCAGTGTAGGTGCATCTTAGATAAATAAATAATTTTACATAACAAGTATCTTAAAGACCATAGTCATGGATTGACGAGAGGGGGGAAGAGCAATTTCTATGCCTCTGCCTTAACTCTCCCTGCCTTCCTAGATCTGACCAGTGTTTTGGTTTCATCCACATACGCTTGTGAATCTTTGTTCTCAGTGATGAATTTTGTTAAGTCTCGTAATAGGAGTAGCCTGACGGATGCAAGTAGTAGCTCGTGCATATCTCTGAAGGTCACGAAATATAAACCTGATGTAAAATCTCTGTCATCAGTGATGCAGCAGCAAAAGTCCCACTGATAATATCACACGGAGTCATAAAGTTTTCTGTCAGACTATCAGTGTACATATATACATTAAAAAATAAATGTATTTTTCACCATCATATACTGTGTTTTTGTCGCTCGAATGAATTTTATTATTTCTCCAAGGTTCTTCACATACGTACACCTTAAGAGATATCAAGTAAGTATAACATGTTCTCAAAAAATTAGGGTTAGCACGCAGAAGAATTTTGAGTCAGAGATTTTGCTGGTTTGGGCACGCACTCACAAAAAGGTTGCCCACCCCTGACTAAGGACATCATTACTATAAGGTTACTCCTGCCCCAGCCTGGCTCTTCCTTGCTCCCTGACCCCGTCCCTGGACATCTGGCTGAGTGTGAGGTTTCGAAAGACTAGGAGCAGGGTACCCCCCTGACCTCTGACCCCCGCCCCCCCACCCCGCCACACACAAGGGTTAGCACAGCAAATGTTGTGTTATTCTGCCCTCTTGTGGCCTATCTCAGGATAGCAAGTACCAGTTTCCTTGCCTCCCTGATGCTAATGCTGCAACTCGCCACGAGAGGGCAGGGTTCTCAATACTATCCCATCCAATACAATACTTCCCCCTTCCAACCCCAGATTTTTAAAAAAAAACTACATATTTAAAAAACACTCAGCTTCATTGAGCTATAATTCATATACTGTACACTTCACACATTCAAAGAGTACCATTCAATATTTTTTATATATTTACAGAGTTATGCAACCATCACCTCAATACAATTTTAGAAAACTTTTATCACCCCAAAAGAAACCCCCATCCCGTTACCACCCACCATTTTCCACCGCCCAGCCCTAGGCAACCACTAATCTGATTTTTGTCTCTATATATTTGTTTGTTCTGGACATTTCATATAAAGGAACCATACAGTCTATGGTCTTTAGTGACTGGCTTCCGTCATTTAGCACAATGTTTCAAGGTTTATCCACGTTGCAGCATGTATCAATGCTTCCTTCCTTTTGTTGCAAACTCATATTCCATTGTATGGCTATGCCCCGTCTTATGTACACGCCCATGAGCTGGTGGATATTTGTGCTGTTTCTGTTGTAGCTGTTACAAATAAGGCCATGATGACATTTGCGTGCAGATTTTTACATTGGATGTGTGCCTTCTTTTCTCTTCAAGTCTCTACATATATTTAGGTGAAACTGCCTAACTCTGTGTTTAACAATTTGAGAAACTGCCAGACTTTTTCCACTGCAGCCGCACCATTTTACATTCCAGCAAAGCTGTGAGCCCACGGAGGGCAGGCCAGACCTAACACAGGCCCAGCGACTGTGGTTACTGACATGTGGGGACCGTTGGACGAGGCCAGTGAATGCAGCAGGCTGGGAGGTGTGGTAATGCCGATGCACCTGGAGGGACGTTTCTCTGGGGAGATGAACTGTGGGATGTGGCCAGGGCAGCTCGGAGAACAAGGTCGCACAGTGTGAGGGGCTGTGGGAGGCTCAGATGGCGGGACACAGACCCCCTCCCAAGAGGGACTCGGGCAGCATTCCCACACCTGGCACCCTGCCAGGTAACGAAGGAGGAGCTGTGAAAGCTTCCCCTGAAGAAAGTGGGGTCCCTGGGTGTGGGAGATGGGGGTCCAGGTGCAGGGGGTGCAGAGCAAGAGGAGGAGCACTGGTGGAGGCAGGAATGGCTGCAGAGGCAGGGACGGGGTCAGGAGGGAGGGAGGCTGCAGCGGGGAGGCCGATGCAGCAGGGCCCCAGGGCTCTAGGACGGTGGGACCAGACTCCTGCCCAGGAATGCCCCCTCCATTCGAGGATGACATGTGAGGTGCACGGGCCCCAAAACGTCTCCAGTGCTGGCTCCACAGGGTCCCTACACTCACCTTGGCCATTGTTGAGACAGAACCAAGACCAGAGTCCAGTGTGACATTTTCCGGGCCAGACCAGCCCTTGCCTTTGAAAGGTTCTTGTCCAGTCCTGGCCGGTTTGGCTCAGCGGATAGAGCCTCGGCCTGCAGACTGAAGGGTCCTGGGTTCGATTCCGGTCAAGGGCACATGCCTAGGTTGCAGCCTCAGTCACCAATAGGGGGCGTGCAGAAGGCAGCCGATCAAGGATTCTCTCTTGTCATTGCTGTTCCTATCTCTCTCTCTCCCTTCCTCTCTGTAGTCAATAAAAAGATATATATTTTTTTAAAAAGCTTCTTGCCTGTAGAATCTCAGGGTTCCTGACTCCCAAATCTGTCTCTGCTGGGCTCACCTGTGCTCCAAGCTGTGCATGTCTTTAGCTTCAAGGAGAAATCTCAGCTTCAAGGCCAATGGGGTCTTCTGGGGTTTGGGGGTGGGGGTGGGGGTGGGGGTGCTGAATGTGGCCACATCCAAGGGCTCAGCTGAGTGACTGGGACGCCACAGGAAATCAACACAAATTCTAGGCGTAATTGCTTTATCTTAAATGTTGGCAACTAACTGAAATCAATTTTTAAAACCAAACATAATTCCTTCAAGACTGCAGGTCAAACACAGCCTTGGGGGGTGGGGGCAGGCTGGGTGGCCACAGGGCTGCAGCTCCAGCTGATCCCCGGCTTCCTCAGTGATTTGGAATCTGCTCAGTCCTCCACCCCAACCCCATTGTGCTACATGGGCGGGGGGCGGGGGGGGGGGAAGCTGGGGCTTGCAAGCAAAGCTGTTTCCTTCCAATGTGGTCAGAAAGCCCCTCAGGCCTCCCTACCATTGTTCCCAGCATTAGTACAGCCACAGCTTCTCCAGCTCCTGTTAGGGCTGAGGTTGTAGGGCTGGGGGTGTAGGGCTGAGGGTGTGGGGCTGAGGGTGTAGAACTGAGGGTGTGGGGCTGAGGGTGTAGGGCTGAGGGTGTAGGGCTGAGGGTGTAGAACTGAGGGTGTGGGGCTGAGGGTGTAGGGCTGAGGGTGTAGAACTGAGGGTGTAGGGCTCAGGGTGTAGAACTGAGGGTGTAGGGCTGAGGGTGTAGGGCTGAGGGTGTAGGGCTGAGGGTGTAGAACTGAGGGTGTGGGGCTGAGGGTATAGGGCTGAGGGTGTGGGGCTGAGGGTGTAGGGCTCAGGGTGTAGGGCTCAGGGTGTAGAACTGAGGGTGTAGGGCTCAGGGTGTAGGGCTGAGGCTGTGGGGCTGAGGGTGTAGCACTGAGGGTGTGGGGCTGAGGGTGTAGAACTGAGGGTGTGGGGCTGAGGGTGTAGAACTGAGGGTATAGAACTGAGGGTGTGGGGCTGAGGGTGTAGCACTGAGGGTGTGGGGCTGAGGGTGTAGAACTGAGGGTGTAGAACTGAGGGTGTAGGGCTCAGGGTGTAGGGCTGAGGGTGTAGAACTGAGGGTGTGGGGCTGAGGGTGTAGGGCTGAGGGTGTGGGGCTGAGGGTGTAGGGCTGAGGGTGTGGGGCTGAGGGTGTAGGGCTCAGGGTGTAGGGCTCAGGGTGTAGGGCTGAGGGTGTAGAACTGAGGGTGTAGGGCTGAGGGTGTGGGGCTGAGGGTGTAGGGCTGAGGGTGTGGGGCTGAGGGTGTAGGGCTGAGGGTGTAGAACTGTGGGTGTGGGGCTGAGGTTGTAGGTCTGACGCTGTGGGGCTAAGGGTGTTAGGGCTGAGGAAGGAGCCGGATGACGGATGACGGATGTCGGATGTCGGGGTGACTTGCCCAGGGAATCAGCAGGTGGGTGGTCTGAGTGGGGCATGGGGGTGAAGTGGGATCGGTTCTCCAGGCTCTTTCCTCTCACAGGGAAGGTGTTAAAGGAACAAATGAACTGCCAGGACCCCTCTCCGTGCTCAGCGAGCCCCACCGGCCCTCTGAGGGGGAGGCTGAGGCCAGGTCAGGGAGCCGCTGGGTTGATCCCACCCCGGCTTCTTGGGCAGGAGCTGCTTCGAGTTAAAGTCACCCCACAAACATTCTGGAGAGGGAAGTGAAGGAGTCTCCCGGCTGACTCCCTTTCCAGTTAGACCCCCAAATCCACATCCACCCCCAGGGGGCGCATTCGGGGCATCCGGGGGGCCACCCCCCATCAGCCTCCCCAGGCCCGGGGCCACCCCGCCCGCACCCCGGTTTCTGATCCTCTTTCGCTTCTCCTTCTTGGAGGCTGGCAGTCCCACCCGCCAGGGTTGCATAAAATTGCATTTCGAAACGATGAGGGCTTTGGCGGGTTCATGGTGGGTCTGGCGCAAGCTGCAGGGGGAGGGCGGTGCCCGCGGGGGGTGGGGTTGCGGGGGCGGGGGGGGGGGGGAGACACGGCCGCCGCAGGAGCCGCTTCCCCAGAGCCCCCCCTCCCTCCCCCCACACGGCAGGTTTGCGGTGGAAAATGCAATCACTGCGCCCCCACATCTGGGGCTGCTGTGTGTGGCGGAGGGCGGGGGGAGGGGGGCCGCAGGAAGTTTCGGTGTCTCACCTGCAGTGATTCGTTATGAGTAGCTGCCTCTGGGCTTTATTTTCTATTCCCCTTCCTTTCTCCCTTCCCTCCCTCCTTCCGTTTTCTCTCTCCCCCTCTCTCTTTCTCTCTCCTTTCCCTGTTGGCCTGTCTGTCTTTTCACCAGCAGGTCCTGGTTCCCCTCCTGTGCCGGGATGTTCTGGGCTCAGAACCCTGTTAACGGGGAGGTCTGCTCCCGCCCCCCAGGAGCTTCCCGTTTGGGGGGGGGGGTGACAAGTGGGAGACACACAAGTGCATACCGTGGTGCTAAGGTGCTGACGGGATGTGCACCGGGGTTTGCAGGGCGCACAGACTGCATGTGATTTAGTGTAGGTTGGCTGTTAGAACACAAGGAGCACACACAATGCACGCTGTTCCGGAACTTGTCTTTCTCCCTTCAAAAGGCCTGGTGGCGCCCTAACCGGTTTGGCTCAGCGGATAGAGCGTCGGCCTACAGACTGAAGGGTCCCAGGTTCGATTCCGGTCACGGGCATGTACCTGGGTTGCAGGCACATGCCCAGTGGGGAGTGTGCAGGAGGCAGCTGATGGATGTTTCTAACTCTCTATTCCTCTCCCTTCCTCTCTGTAAAAAATCAATTAAAAAAATTTTTTAAGGCCTGGCGGGGCTTCTCCCGGCGGCACATACAGTCCTGGTTACTGTTGGTGGCAGCACAGTCCTCCATCCCAGGCTGTGCAGCTGCTGCCTGAGACTCCCACAGCTTCTAGAGCCAGTGGTCTCAGGAGCGGCCTCGGGGGCTGTGGGGGGCGGGGGGAGAGGGGGGCTCTGCCTCGGCTGAGCAGGACCAGACCTGCTGTGACTGTGTCCGTGCTGGCTGCCCTAGCTCTAGAGGAGGCACTGGGAACGCGGCTCTTTTCAAAAAGCCCCTCCATCTCTCCCAGCACAGCCGGGAGGGAAGCGCTGTGAGCATGGGGGGAGGGGAGGGCCACTGAGATTCTGAAAAGCACTGACCTCCAGGAGGACAGGGGCCCAGAACCTGCTGGTGTCTCCGCCGGCTCTCACCCCCGTTAGGACAGGGCGGCACCGGGCGGGACTCTTGCTCCCCTCCCGCCCGGCCCCTCCCGCCACCCTTACGGTGGACAGCTTTTTGCAAGTTTCTGCAAATTAAAGACCATGGGATCAAGATAGATATGTTTTCTTTCTTAAAAAATTAAGATTTAAACTGCTTTCCAATGACTAAAGCTATACAGTTCTGATAAATAAATACAAACGAGAGGTGGACAAGAATAGGCAATTCGCAGATGAAGGGTAAATATGTGCAAAGGGATCTCAGCAAGGTTTAAAGAGACACACAAATTAAACCAGCGCTGACACCTCTTCCCACCCACACCATTGGTAAGAATTAAATGCTTGATGCCACAAAGATAGGGGAAATGGGTATTGGTACTTACATAATCTCCTAGAGGGAGTTTGCTAATATAGATCAAAAGCATTTTTAAAATGTGTTCTGTTTGCCCCAGCAAGTCCACTCCTCGGAAACACACACGTGCTGAGGTATGTGCCATGTGTCCATTGCAGCCATTGGTTATCTCATTAAAATAGTTGGGAACAACCTACAGATCCAGAAATAAAAGGTTTTTTTTAAAAAAAAACAACCCAAAAACCCCAAATCATTCTGCATCCACAGGGGAACAGTAAGCAGCCACCACAGGGAGGAGGCCGCACTGATACGGAGCAGTGGATGCCCTCCATGAAAAAAGCAGCTCTAAGGCAGTGTTTGGATATGGCCCCAGTATTTTCCAAGGTAAAGCCATTCTTGTTGATTAGTATTGTGTATTCACAGGAAAACTATAAGAAGAGGCCCTACAATGTTCATAGAGGTTTTCTTTAGATGGAGGGATTTGAATGTGTCTTTCCTTCTCCCTTCCTCTCTCCCTTTTCCCTTCCTCCTCCTCCTCTTCCTCTTCCATTCATCTTCCTCCCCCTCTTCCATTCATCTTCCTCCCCCTCTTCCATTCATCTTCCTCCTCCTCTTCCATTCATCTTCCTCCTCCTCTTCCATTCATCTTCCTCCTCCTCCTCTTCTGTTTTGCTTGTGTGCATTGCTTTTCTCTTTCGATGAATCTGAGTTACTTGGGCTCTGGTGCAGGGACAGTGGCTGTGGGGTACCAGAGACACACGGGGAGAACCTGAGTCCCGTGGCTTCGGGCGAGGGCAGGAGGGGCCACCCCGTGGTCCCTGTGTTGACACACCCTCCTGCGTGGCTGACAGGCGCCACCTTTCCTGTGCTGAGCCCTCCCCCAACCGGATAGGGTCCCATTTTCGCATAAAAGCAAATAAGTGTGTGTATTTGTTTCTGTATCCATGTACATGTATGCATGTATATAGCTGTGTATGTGTACCTGTGTGTATGTGTTGTACACACATGTGTCTGTTATACACGCATGTATATGTGTGTATGTGTGTATGTGTAAGAGGATATTAACTGTTAACACTGGTTGTGTCTGGACAGTGGAGTTACAGAGGTTCTTTCACTCTTTACTTTCTTTTCAAAGTGTTTTTAAATTTTATTTTCGATCACAGTTGGCACACACAATGACATTGGTTTCAGGCATACACCATAGTGATTGGACATTTAGATCATCAGAAAGTGCTCACCTCGGTAAGGCTAGTGCCCACCTGGCACCGTACCTCGTTGTCATGAAATCACTGGCCGTGTTCCCTGCGGGGCTTCCCACCGGGGACGGTCTGCAACCACCCATTTCCGCGTCTCAACCCTTCACCTTCCCGCCCTCCTCCCGACTCCTTCCCACCTGGCAGCGGCCAATCTGTTCTCTTTTATGTTCATGCATGTCTATATTGCTAACTATATGTTTACTGATATGTTTACTATCAGAACGTAGTAATACATCGTTATTGGGAAAATACAGAAAAGCAGAGTAAAGAACCCACATTGCCCTTGGTCTGTCCCACCGAGGCCCCTGCGTCCCTGCCACTTCGGCTCATTGGCTTCCGGTTTTCCTCCTGGGCCTGTTTCTGTGGCTGCTGACCGTTGGCATAAACAATTGCACCCCTCTTTTCCTCCACCTTGCATTTCTCTAAGCATCGCCCCCGCGTGAAAAAGCCTTCCCATGTGGCACCGTTATTGCCTGTGTGATATTCTACAGCCATCTTGATTTTCTTAATAATTTTCTTACTGTCAGCCATTTGAATGTCTCCAGCCTCCTACCATTGTGACTAACGCCCTGACAAGCATCTCTGTATGCAATGCTTTCTCGTCCGAAGGCCTTAGGATCCGTTCCCGGTGGTGGCTGAGGTCCTGGGCGAAAGGGAAGGACCCCCGTTAGGGCCCTGGCCCCCTGGGGGGACGGAGCCGCCTCCACTACCCCTGCCTCGGGAGCTGCCCTCCAAGGAAAATCCCCACTTCACTGTCTGGCGAGGCCAGTTCCGTTTCCGAGTCTTCTCCCTGCCAACAGACTCAGCTTCCTCCACTTCTGTCCTCGGTCCCATGCTTAGCGGACAGAGCAGGGTTCTGTGGGTTCAGATCGTGACTGGCCCCGTGCCTGGCTGTGTGACTTGGGGAAAATCACTGGACTTCTCTGGGCCTCCATCTTCCTTCTCTAGGTGCTGCCTTCCTTCCTGCGTGGCTTAAAGAGCCAGGGCCCGACCCTGCCTCCCAGGCGTCAGGCATGGTTGGGTATTGTCACTCTTGCTCTCCCTCCACGGGATCTGGAGGGAGAGGCCGCCTGCCTTTGTAAGGGGCGTGCCCGGTGTCTCCCCACCAGCACAGCAACCGCAAATCCTGAGAGGAAGGCGCCCTTCTCCTTCCTTGGTGCTTCTCTCCCAGGAGGAAGAGCAGGGCCTGCTGGCTCGGAGACAATCCTGCTTTCCCTTCCCGACCGACCGAGCAGTGCAGGGGCGGCCATGACCTCCCTCCTCTCGGCTGCGGCTGCGCAGAGACCAGAGGTTGCCCCTGAAGACCCGGGAAGCAGCTCCGGAGCCCTCGATTCATTCCCTGGTTCATGATTCACTCATGACATCACTCGATCTCCCTGGGCCTCCACGTTCCTGCCCTGTTCCCGCCTTCTCCCCCCGGCTTTCCCCCGTCAGGCATCCAGGTCACTCACATTCACAACTGGGGCTGACAGAGGCTCCTGCCTCCCACCGGGTGCCGGTCTGGTGCAGCCTGAGAAATGCCAAGGAACGGAGGAGCCCCAGGCCCGGTGCCTGCCCCTCAGGGTGCCATGTTGAGGGAGGCAGAGCAGGACTGCCCCAGGCTGCTCATGGCCCTTTCGGTCACGTCCACCGGCCTCAGCCTATGGAGCTCAGCAGGGTCCAGCCACCTCCACCTCGAGCCCTCCGCTCCCTTCACCAGACACCTGCTGCTCCTGGAACCTCTGCTCAGAAGACTTCTACGCTCTGCCTTCTGCCAGGCTAACGGTCATGCATCCTTGGGTCCCCTTTGGTTCCACCTCCTCCCAGAAGCCTTCCAGGACTGTCCAATTCTGGATGGAGTGGCCCCATATGTTTCTGAGGCAGCCCCTCACTTTCAGTCTGATCACATGCTCGGTGGGAGCCTTTGCCCCTTCTCTTGCAAGTTGCCCCATCAGACTTGCAGCCTCATGAGGGCAGAGATGTGTCTGTCTCACCGAGCCCTGTGCGCATGTCACCTCAAGCAATGCTCAGTAGACAACAGGTGCTCAGTACACATGTGGGGGGAGAGGTGGGAGGTGTAGGAGCAGCTGACGGTGTGCAGTGTGAGGCTCTGAAAGGCGCAGACTTCACACGTGCTGTAGGAGGCCCGTGGGCTGGGATGAGGAGAGGAGATTTCTGGAAGAGGTGGGGTAGGAAT
This sequence comes from Myotis myotis, assembly GCF_014108235.1. Classification (NCBI taxonomy): domain Eukaryota; kingdom Metazoa; phylum Chordata; class Mammalia; order Chiroptera; family Vespertilionidae; genus Myotis; species Myotis myotis. The sequence goes on along the minus strand of NW_023416319.1, from coordinate 42,302,686 downwards.
TGGCTTTGCAGAGGAAGCAGGGATCGCCTGAGTGGGGGAGGAAAAGCAATCTGGTGAGAGATGGCATGAGCGGAGACACGAGGGCGGCCAGCATGAGAAGGGTTGAAGTATGGTAGCAATCATCTCAGGTAGAAACTGTAGTTTAACTTTAACCCTGCTGTTTGGCTTCTGTACTTATTTGCTTTGTTTAACAATAGAAAAGTTACTTTGATTTTCTGAATTATATAAATCATCCCGTTCGATTGAATGCCTTATTGATTGTCGTGTGAATACCCCATTGGTTGTGGTCATACTGGTTTTAGAAAGCAAATTCCTCTGTACCTGGGAACCAGGAGAAGCACAATTATCCCAAGACCCGAGAGTTCCAGATAATGTGTTCCTGTCGACTCAGTGGTCCCAAGACCCAAACTGTAATTAAATCTTTGTAGATAACTGATCGGCTCAATCTCGCTTCTGTAACTGCTTTTTGCAAACCAGGGTCGTCGTTCCAAACCCTGGGATGTAATCAATACCTTTGTGATCGTTGCCTTCCTCACAGGGACCTCACTACACTAGGCAGTGAGTAACATGCCAGGCCGCCCAGGATGGCCCCCGGGCACGCCGGCGAGAGACAGACAGGACGAAGTGGAGGCCGTGGCCCAGTGGCCGGGAAGCAGACGTCAGAATCGAGTATCTGGGGGGAGAATGTTCTAGGCCGAGGGAAGAACAAGGGGCCACGGGAGACCGAGTGGGTGCATTTGAGGAGGAACAAAACAATGAAAGGTCCCTGGGGAATTTTTATTATTTAAATAAAAGTTTACTGTCTCCTGTGTGCACTCATGTTCTGCTAAGGGCCCTGGAGATGTTTGAGAGGCCAGTGGTGGGTGTGATCTGATCAACTTTTGAAAAGATCGCTTTAACAAGGCAATGATCTTCACACTTTTTCCCCGTGGGCGCCCCTTAAGCACGTTTGAAAATGTCAATCATAGATTTTGTGGCTTGCGGTGGACTATAGATGGTTTTAAAATATTTTTTTCACCTGAACTTGGGGCTGCAGAATTCATTGCTTTAATTCAAAAGGAATGTCGGCCACATCTGACTGCATCAGCCAAGGCAGACTTGCTTTTTGTCAGAAAACATGGAACTTCAGTTTTTAAATTCAGAGAAGCAGGTGTCGCCATGACAACCTGTGGCTTTGGACTCCCACACTTTGAGCTGGAGAAGGAGGCTCGGCCCCATGAGCACTGCCCTCATTCTGGCCTCACTGATGTGCTGAGGCCCCCACTGTGCCTCAAGGTACCTCCCCCCTAACTTCCCCTTCTGGGGCGCAGGGTGTTTCAGGGGCGATGCCCCAGCGGATTTGGCGGGGGGGTGGGGGGAGGAGGCGTGCCTTTCCTGTGTGGAGGGGGAGCGGGTGGGAGGGGGGGATCCAGGGACGTGGGCTCGGACAGGTGGCTTTAAGGGAGAGTTTGGTGAAATCTGCCTCAATGCACCCACATTCCTAGCACAGAGGATGGAGAGCAGGGGGACAAGGCAGGGGGCTCGGAGACCCCAGAGGCGCTGAGGCCACCTGTGAGATGGGAGGCGGCCTGGGTAGGTGGAGGCAGTGAGAGGGGGCTTTTCCGGGAAATATTTGGCTGCCCCTGTGCCTAGAGTCTGGCGCTCTCCTGTGGAAAAGTGACTGCACCCAGGCCCGGTGCAAAGAACAAAGGTCTAGGAAATGAAGGCCCAGCCCCACCACTGGGTAGCTGTGTGACCCTGACAAGTCCCCAAACCTCTGTGCGGCTTGTCAAGCAGGAAAAGTGAGCCTGGACTTGCCCAACTGCCAGGGAGTCGCAAAGGTGAGCGGGGAGGGACGGCCTGGGGAGGGCCAGCATCGCAGGCTCCTGGGGGACCACGGCCAGCATCCGGGGGTGGGTCCCAGGGACTCAGGGGCAGAGGATTCGGGACTCAGGAACCCAGCGGGACTGCCTGTCACTCCTGAGTGCCCACGCATACCACTTCAGGGCATTTCCTTAGTCAGTACCGTTGCTCGATTATGCTCTGAGCAGCCCAATTCGTAGGTCAGAGGAGAGGCACCAGGCTCAGGAGCCCTGCTCAACTGTTTCTCCCTCACAGTAGTGCCTCTGGCCTCAGTTTCCCCTCCTGAGGTCCTGCTGTGTGCCAGGCTGACTTCTGAAGGCACCTGCTAAGGTGCTAATGGGAAGACCTTAGACCTACTGGGCACCCTACTGTGTGCAGAGCCTGCCTGTCCACAGGGGCTACATGTCTGGGAAGACACACACACACACACACACACACACACACACACACACACACACGTCCTGAAAGCACTTTGAAGACCCAAGGCCAGCAAGCTTCCAGCTGTGCCCACAGCTTCCTGTGCTGGGGGAGGGGGAGGAGGGATCTCAGGGGTAGGGGACCTGGGTGCACAGTGGACAGTGGGCTGAGAGCTGGGGATCTGGGTGTGAATCCCTGATCTTCTGGGGAGCAGCCTTGGTCAGGTCCTTGGCCTCTTTGCTGGTTGCCTTTGGTGAGTCGGACAGTGATCTGGAGCTGCCCAGAGAGCGATCTCGAAGGCCCTTTAGCTTTGATGGTTTCAGTTCCACTTTCCCAGGTTTCCAGACCATGTACTGGCCTGACATTTCTCAGGACAGGAAGTCCAGTCATACATCCCAGCACATGCACACCCCATGCCTAGCGTGTCCTTAACCCCGTGTTGACCGACATGAAGCTCCGGATCCCATGGGTGGGGTGACCAGGTGTCAGCAATCACTCTCAAAAGCGTCCTGATCAGAATGATTGATTAGCGGCGTTTCTACCACAGGCGGTAGGACCCACCCACACCCTTACCTGTGAAGGTGGGAACCCAGCCTCACCCTGAATGGGGAACGGGAGTTTTGGGAGTAATGTCAGATCAGCTGACTCATGCGGCAGCTATGTGCCAACACGCCTGTGGGCCCCAACACTCCTGTGAACCCCGACCTGCCTGTGGGTCCCGACCTGCCCGTGAAAATTAAGCCTTTTCTGGAAATACCAGCTGCTACGGGCACCTGTCAGCTTGTAGCCCTGCTGGGAAGCCGTCCCTGTGGCTTCCAGACCAAGCTCGATGATAACCATTCCTCCTCTTTCCTTGGGCAAATTCCTTAGGCCTCAGAGATGAAATGAAATCCCGAATCAAATTTTTCAGCAGATTATCTCTCGGGCAAAAGGCCAGAGCAGTGGAAAAAGCGTCCAGGGAGTCAGGGAACGTGGGTTCTGCCCCAGCTCTAGCCCTTCGCCGGGTGATTCTGGAGGAAGAAACCCCTCCTCTGGGCCTCGGTGTCCCTTTATGTATAAGAAGACCATTGGCTTAGCGGGCTCTCTAAGGAACTTTAAACCTTATCGGGTGTTGGTGTCTCAGGTCTGTGCTGGCCACACCAGGGCCCCAGGCAGGGCTCCAGCGAGGCCTTTGCTGATGGCCTGAGGCCAGGAACCAGCGGGAGGGCAGTTCTGATTGTCACTCATTTTCTGAAAGTGATGTTTGGTTGGAGACATTGACACATGACCTTCCCAGCCACCTGACTTGTAGAAGGGGCGCATGACTGGCAGTTGCAGGCACTTCCTCATGGCTGTAACCCCAGGGCGCCCGCCCCCCACCGTCCCCCCCCCCCCCCCAGGACACTGGAGGGAGTAGGAGAGGCCAGGAGGGGCTGTTTGTCCCCAGGAGGGTGGGCAGGGCAGTATCTCCTCTGGCCCCTGAGGGTCACTGATGGCCCCTCCCTTTTTTATAGTTCTCAGGAGACCTGTGTGAAGCCACTCTCATTGTTGACAGTGAACACATGTACTGCCTGGGTAATGGGGTGCGAAGACTGGCATTATTACCTTTAATGCCCTTTCTGAAGCCACCAGCACCCACTGCCCTGCTCACCTCAGCATTTTCCCCAAGGAGCCCAGTGCTGGGTGGTGGACAGACATTGGCGTCAGAGCCAGACAGACCTATGCCGAAAGCCCGGCCCCACCCTCCCTCGCTGTGTGTCCTTGGCCAGGTTACCTAGCTCCTCTGAGCCCCAGGTTCCTTATAAAAGGAAAATAAGAAGTCAATCTTATTGTGCACGTATTTAACACGTGCCGGCCACTGTTCTGATCACATTACATGTGTTAACTAATGAAGACTCGTAAGGACTCTATACGGAAGGTCCTGTTATCAATCCCATTTTTCAGGTGAGGGGTTAAGGCGCAGAGAGCTTAAACATCTCGCTCAGGTGGCGCAGCCAGTCCATGGTGGACCTGGGGCATGAGCCCAGCCCAGGGTCCAGCCTCAAGGCCTGGATCAACCTGCTCTCCGAGCCACACAGCTCCCGGGCCGGGGACGTGCCAATGAGCTGGGATGTGCAGATGGCTCAGAGCCCAGCACACGGTAGGATCAAGGTACATGGCCAGACACTGGGAACACTTACTCCCAGGGAGCTTCTAGCCAGGGTGTCCCCGTGGGGGTTGAGAGCTGGGCGAAGCCTGGACAGCCTGCACCCCAGCCTCTCACCATCCATTGGAGATGGGGCCAGCACAGCTGGAGAGGAGCAGGGCCTTGCCCCAGGGAAGCAGGAATCGGCCTCTTGATTCCCATTGAGGCTCTTTTGGCGGGGACCTCGTGGGCCAGGAATAGCCTGTTGGGGAAGCAGGCACAGCTGCTTGACTCTGGATGTGGTCAGACAACCTTAGCACCTGCTGGCAGGCTGGGGCCTGGGGGAGCAGCTGCGAGCTGTGGGCAGACAGAGGAAGAAAGCCCCAGCCCACAGCCAGCCAGCAAGCGCCCAGCAGCTGGAGGGGAGGGTCAGTGGCAGTGGGCTGGGCTCTCCTCCCCCCACGTTGACATCACTGCCAGTGCAGCACTCAGCCCCCAAGCCCAGTAGGCCACCAGCATGGGGTGAGGTGACCATGGGATGGAGGAGCTTATGGCTTTAGCTGCTGGGAGAATCCAAAATCGTGGAGCAGCTATAGACCCAGTGGGGGAGGGGGTGTTGAAGAACAATTGGCCCCTGGGACCCGTAGGCTGTGGGGCAGTTTCCCCACCGTCTTACCAACTTGAGGAGACCTCTCCTCCTGCTCTTAATAAATAAGAGGGTAGGAAAGCTGCCTGTCACCCGTGACACCCTCCCGCTCATGGTTCCCGTCTGTGCAGCACTAACACACAGGGCCTATGCCGGCCCTCACACGCCCGACCTCATCGAACTCGCACAACGGTCCTGCCACGAAGCTCCAACGATCCCATTTCCTGGAGGAGAACACTGAGGCTTGGTCAGCATCTCACAGTGGGTACAGCAAGTGGGGGGGCCTGGGATTTGGAGCCTGGTATCTCTTTCTCTGGACATTTTAGGGCCTAGGTTGTTTAGGCGTGTGTGTTTTTTCCCGCTAAAAATTAATTTTAAGCCCTGACCGGTTTGGCTCAGTGGATAGAGCGTCAGCCTGTGGACTGAAGGGTCCCGGGTTTGATTCCGGTCAAGGGCATGTGCCTTGGTTGCGGGCACACCCCCAGTGTTGGCTGTGCAGGAGGCAGCTGATCAAGGTTTCTCTCTCATCAGTGTTTCTGGCTCTCTGTCCCTCTCCCTTCCTCTCTGTAAAAAAACCAATAAAATATATTTTTTTAAAAGTAATTTTAAGAAAATATTTTCTTAAAATATTTTTAAAAATATAAAATAGCTTTAGTGCACATACCATACACCTTACACACTTACAGTGTATAGTTCACTGGCTTTCAGGACATTCACAGAGCCCTGCAGCCACCCCCACAATCCTCTATAGAACAACTGCAGAACATCATTTACCACCGCCCCCCCCCCCCGAGATCCTGCACTCCCTGCCTGTCACCCCCAATCCTTCCATCCCCTTCAGCCTCTGGCAACCACTAATCACTAGGGATTTGCCTATGCTGGACCTTTCATATAAATGGAGCCATAGAATAAGCGGCCTTTTGAAACTGACTGCTTTTGCTTAACATAACATTTTGGAAGTTCACCCACGCTGTGTGCCTTTTCCTTGCTGAATAGCATTGTATTGTGAATATACCACATCTTGTCCATTCGTTCATCAGGTAATGGGCACTGAGTGGTTTCTGCTTTTTTTAAATATATTTTTTATTGACTTTTTACAGAGAGGAAGAGAAAGGGATAGAGAGTTAGAAACATCGATCAGCTGCCTCCTGCACTCTCCCTACTGGGGATGTGCCTGCAACCAAGGTACATGCCCTTGACTGGAATTGAACCAGGGACCCTTCAGTCCACAGGCCGATGCTCTATCCACTGAGCCAAACCAGTTAGGGCAGTGGTTTCTGCTTTTGGGTGACTATGAATAATGCGGCTATGACTCCTCATGTACAAGTTGTTTGTGGCGGTATGCTCTCAGTTCCCATGGGTATATGCCAGCCGTGGGCAAACTACGGCCCGCGCCATTTGAAATGAATAAAACTAAAAAAAAAAAAAAAAAAGACCGTACCCTTTTATGTAATGATGTTTACTTTGAATTTATATTAGTTCACACAAACACTCCATCCATGCTTTTGTTCCGGCCCTCCGGTCCAGTTTAAGAACCCATTGTGGCCCTCGAGTCAAAAAGTTTGCCCACGCCTGGTATATGCCGAGGATCAATGATAGCTCTATGTTTACCTTCCTGAGGACTGCCAGCCTGTTTGCCACAGTAGCTGCACCATTTTACTTCCCCTCCAGCACTGCACGAGGGTCCCAATTCCTCCACATCCTCGCCAACACTTGCTATTATCTGTCTTTTTAGTAATTGCCATTCTAGCGAGTGTGCAGGGATCTCATGGTGGGTTTGATTTCCATTTCCCGGATGACTAGTGATGCTGAGCCTCTCCTCTGACAATGATGCTATTGGCCGCTTTATGTTTTATATATATTGCAGAGAGGGAGAGGGAGAGAGAGAAAAACATCAGGGATGAGAGAGAATCATTGATTAGCTGCCTCCTGCATGCCCCCTACTGGGGATTGAGCCTGAAACCCTGGCATGTACCCTTGACCAGAATTGATTGAACCTGAGACCCTTCAGTGTGCAGGTTGATGTTCTAGCCACTGAGCCAAACCAGCCAGGGTGATGTTGGCCACTTTATAATAGGTTTAATCATCTTTATTTTTTACAATGGGAAATGCCTTTGCATGGTTTCCAAACGAATTCTAAAGGAGGGTTAGTAAAAAGTTTCCCTTCTACCTGCCCTAAGTCCTTCCAGTGGTATTCTAGACAAATATGACAAAACATGTACAAATGTTCTTTTTCTTTCAACACAAATGGAGCGCATTAAACAACTTCTCTGTCTTGATTTTCCACGTTATATTGTTGCATATCTCAACATTGCGTTAGTGCTATGGAGGCCCCCGAGGATCAGCGTGCCTGTGGGTCACAACCCCGTCATTTACTTCTGAGGCAAACCGGGCATTTCTGACCCCAGAATCCTGGAGGCCTTTTAAGGTCTGGTCTCTGGGACAGGGTTTTGTTGGTCTATTTTGTTTTAATGAACAGGCTTAATTTTTGTAGAGCAGTTGCACTTTTACAGAAAATTGAGCAGGTGACAGAGTTCCCATATGCTCCTTCCCTCCCCTCCCCAGCTCCCCCTGTCATTACCAGGTTGCATTGCTGTGGTGTGTTTGTTACAATCAATAACCCATATTGACACACTATTATTAACTGAAGTGCATAGTTTACATTAGGGTTTATTCTTTGCATTGTAGTTTGACAAAGGGGTCATGTGTGGGTGAGGAAGAAACTTTCCTCCACCTTCAAGGTTCTTTCCGCTGGCCTGGTAGTCAAATAGATGTGAGAGTGAATGGCAAGAGAAAATGACCAAATTTAATTCCACAGGTACCCACGGGAACCCTGCGTACGGGAGCAGGTCAGAGCCGCCACATACATGAGCAGGTCAGAGACAGAAAGTTAAACTGAGGAATAGGAAAGTTAATCTGAGTGAAGGATTCGGGAAGGCACCCTGGGACATCAGAGGGGAACAAGGTCGCTAACAAGGCTGTTGAAGGACAATACACAGAGCAGATGTCCATAATTAGATGTTTCCCTGCCCTGCAGACAGGTCATAGAACGTTATTTCTGGTGATAACTCTCATTATGGGAAAGGCCCCCAATTTACATTCTCAAAGGGAGGGGGGAAAGTTTCTCTTGAGCCTGCAGGGTCTCCACTGCCGTTGGCTCAAGATAACCCACGCCACGGTAACACATCTTTGTGCTGCTTTGTGCTACTTGGGAACAGGGGAGGCTTATCCTGAACCCCTTCAAGGTCATATGCCCACCATTACAGTATCAGACAGAATGCTTCTCTGCCCTGAAAGTCCCTTGTGCTCTGCAGCCCTCTACCCCTCCTCCACCCCTGGCCACCACTGATCTTTTTACTGTTTTGGGTGACGGGTTTGAAGGGGAACCCTGCCATGTTCACCCAATGCTCCCAGCTCCAGGGAGAGGTGGGCGCCCACTCAAAGGCTGGGGGGCAGGACTTCTTTGAGAACTGTCAAGTGGCAAAACTAATGCAGTTTATTAGCGAGTTTGATGCCCTTTTATTCAGGGGACATGACCCATGGATTAGGGGAGCACAGGGCCTCGAAAGCAGTGGTGCACGCTTCCTGAGGGATTTGGGGCAAGGGTGAGTTTAGAAAACATTAGAAGAGGCTATACGAAAGCAGGACAGAGTGCCTTGGGGGTTGGGATCGCCTTCGGAGGCGAGGGGTCCTACATTCCAGTGCCAGGCGAGCAAGCTAAAGCCGAGCTGGCGGATGGTGGTTGTGAACGTTAGGTCTCCTTGCCAGGTGTTCCCCGTACGTGCAGGCTGACTTAGTTTAGATTTGTGACGTGGGCGGGGCTGCTGGGGCGGCCTCTGGTTTGTGGGTCCTGCCCCATATATAGGAATAAACATGATCAGAACCGACCTTGTTGTGCCCTTGGAGAGCCCCTGAAGGAGTTAGGTACTGCATGCGTTCCCTTGGTGAAGAATTTGGGTCTCAAATTTAAGTGTCATACCTTCATCATCCTCCAAGGAGAGGAGAGGAAAAGAGAGGTGAGGAGAGGAGATTGCTCAGAAATCATCAGGCATTTCTGAGAAAAGGACAGTGCCACCCACCTGAATCTCCACCCAGACTGTGACCTCCTCGGGACAGGAAGGCAGCCGTGCCATCATATGCCCCGTGCCTGGGGCACCCAAATACATAAAAAAAAAAACCTCCTGGAAGATCTCAAGGGAGAGATTGACAGCGATACAGTCATAGTAGGGGACTTTAACACCCCACTAACACCACTGGACAAATCCTCTAAACAAAAAATCAGCAAAGAAACAGCAATCCTAAATGACTCACTAGATCAGATGGAATTAATTGACATCTTCAGAACATTTCACCCTAAAGCCACAGAATACACATTCTTCTCAAGTGCATATGGGTCATTTTCAAAGATAGACCACATATTGGGACACAGGCAAAGTCTCTTCAAATTCAAGAAGATAGAAATCATATCACGCATCTTCTCAGATCACAGTGGCATAAAACTAAAAACCAACTACAATGAAAACAATAAAAAAAAAAAAATCAAACACCTGGAGGCTACATAGCATATGCCCCGGGCCTGGCCTGGGCTAGCCAGGAATATGGTTGACTTGAGTTGTGGCTGCGTGGGCAGATTTGATCCTGCAACTGAAGCATGGTAGCAGTCATCTCAGGTAGAAACTGTAGTTTAACTTTAACCCTGCTGTTTGGCTTCTGTACTTACTTGCTTTGTTTAACAATAGAAAAGTTACTTTGACCTTCTGAATTATACTAATCATCCCATTCGATTGAATGCCTTATTGATTGTCATGTGAATACCCCATTGGTTGTGGTCGTACTGGTTTTAGAAAGCACATTCCTCTGTACCTGGGAACCAGGACAGCACAATTATCCTAAGACCCGAGGGTTCCAGATAATGTGTCCCTATCGACTCAGTGGTCTCAAGACCCAAAACTGTAATTAATCTTTGTAGATAACTAATTGGCTCAATCTCGCTTCTGTAAACTGCTTTGTGCAAACCAGGGTCCTCATTCCAAACCCTGGGATGTAATCAATACCTTTGTGATCGTTCCCTTATAAATCTGGTGGTGGGCATGTGGAGGGCACTGCGAGATTTGGGAGAGCGAAATGCCCCCTCGTAGTCCCGGATTTGCAGTAAATGTGACTCCTTAATTCGATTTCTTGAGGCGTCCTTGTGTGATTCACGGGGTACATTGCAACACAACAGGCTCATGCCACCCGAGGCCTCAGGGTTCCTTCTGCGGGCACAGGTCTTTCATGGCTTCACCGGTGTCGCAATCTTGATGATGTTAGGGTGTTCCAAGGGTCTTAGTCCACCTGGCTGAGTAAGAAGTTGAATGTTTTCAGAGCCCAGAGTGGATGAGACTCATGAACAAACTCACCAGTCCAACACATAAACCAGAACAACGGTCTTATTATTATATGCCTTTAATGGCTTTAATTAAAGTAGAACATACGTTTTTTTTAAAAATGATTCTTCCATACAAACAATACAAATCGAAGTAAAAATTTTGCCCTGGCTGGTGTTGCTCAGTGTTTGGCCTGCAGACCCAGGGGTCTCAGGTTCGATTCCCGGACAAGGGCCTATGCCTGGGTGCAGGTTCGATCTCCAGCCCCATAGGGGCATGTGTGGGAGGCAACCAATCGATGTGTCTCTCATATTGATGCTTGTCTCTCTCCCCTCCCCCCTTCCTTACACTCTCTCTAAAAATCAATGGAGCCCTAGCTGGTTTGGCTCAGTGGATAGAGCATTGGCCTGCGGACTGAAGGGCCCCAGGTTCGATTTCAGTCAGAGCACATGCCTGGATTGTGGGCTCAAACCCCCCTCCCCAGTGAGGGGCTTGCAGGAGACAATCAACAATTCTCATCATTGACGTTTCTACCTCTTTCTTCCTCTCCCTTCCTCTCTGAAACCAATAAAAATGATATATATTTAAAAATAAAAATCAATAGGAAAAATATCCTTGAGTGAGGATTAACAAAAAATAAAATAAAATGAAATAAAACTTTTTTAAAGTTAAAAATTTTTTTGGATTCTAGAGGAAAGTTAAAGAATGCCATATTAAGATTTAAAAACAACACAACAAATGCATTACTAATGTCCTCATTCTGAGTACAGAAACAGTCATTAATGTTTATCTTTTGTGTTTTTCTGAGCCTCACAGCAGAGTCTGTGCCTGGCCCTCCTTTCATCTCCATGACAACCCTGGAGGTATTTGATGAATGTGAGATGTAGAGAAAAAAAGCAGCAGTTTGAAGTCTTTTAACCAATAACAGGGTCGTTCGGGTTCATGATAAGATCTGAAATCAAAAATGTAGGGAACAGAGTCTTTCCTCTTAGCATTCACCTTCAGGAGGGAGTTTTCACAGAGCTGCACTGAGGGTCTGAATGCAGGCCCTGCTCTGCAGAGCCCTCGGGGACATGTAAAGCACGCATACGGACGGGTCCCCACTCGGGAGGCGAGCTGGAGGTGGGGGTGGGGAAGAAGCAAAAGAAGGTCCTTATCAATATGTGTTCAGGGAGACCCTTAGAGCAGGTGGATGTTAACGCCTGGAATCCACTCCGCCACCGTGACCGGGAGTCCCCCAACAACGGCCTTTACTGTGGGGAATAACCCGTCACATGGTCAGGATAACATGCCCTGCCGAGTGCATTCACCTCACCACCACTCCCACCCGCCTAACCCCTCCCCCCTCCCCCCTCCCCCATCTGGGCATGTGGAACCTAAATATAGACTGTGGTTGTTTGATGGCATCCAGCCCTGAGGGCTCTGGGCATCTTCAGAGTTGGCATCTGCCTGCCTGTCCCCTGGGTAATTCTGGGCATCCTCAGTGGTGGCAGTGTGGCACAGACATCGGCCTCAAGCTGTCTTGGGCTTGAATCCTGCTTCTGCCAGGATCAGGAATATCCTAGCAAGTCAGCCTCCCTGATGTAAGGGTTCGCGGCGCAGGAGACAAGGTCAGAAGCCAGTCAAGTTAAAGGAGAAACTTTAATCTGCACTCTCAGGCGAAGTTCGCGGGCCCCAAGTGCGGAGCCAGCAAAGTCGCGCCAACAGGGAGTGGAGGCACTTTTTTATACAGCTGTTCAGTGAGGGGCGGGGGGCTGAGCTGTGGGAGTTCCCGCCGCAGGCAGGTCCATCACGGGTTCCAGGAAGGAGTCTATGTCGCCATCTGTCTGGCACGCTGACCTGTTAGGAATTCCAGGGAGAGTCCAGTATCTGCGTCACCATCTGCCTTGTGCATGCATGGGCTCCTGGACTTCCCTCCAACCTAACACCTGAGACTCAGTTTCTTTGTCTATAAAATGGGCATAGCCCTAGCCGGTTTGGCTCAGTGGATAGACCCTGCGGACCAAAGGGTCCCGGGTTCAATTCCAGTCAAGGGCACGTACCTTGGTTGCAGGCTCCTCTCCAGCCCAGGTCAGGGCTCCTGCCGGAGGCAACCAATCGATGTGTTTCTCTCACATTGTTGTTTCTCTCTGTCTTTCCCTCTCTCGTCCACTCTCCCTAAAAATCAATGGGAAAATATCCTCAGGTGAGGATTAACAACAGCAACAACAAAGTTAAAAATGGGCATAATCAACCCTTGATGTAAAGATTTGAGATCATGTATGTAGAGTGAACAGTAGAAGGAGTGGCATACAACAGGCAGTTTGTTAATGCCAGTTGTCATTGTTATTATTGTTATCATATAATGCCAACTTGCCTTTTTGATTCTTCTGTCTGTCCCTCCCCCGAACTTCAGGCTCCTAAGGAAGCTTTGCTTCATAGGGACATGCTAATGTGGTTAATTTGCTTGTAACCCAGTTCTTTCTTTCCTTTCAGGCTCAGGGAATATTTGGTCCAATCCCACCTTTGTTAGTGTTTGCCCTCCAAGCTTGGCCAAGGGCCTGAGGCTGCTCAGAAGATGGAGGAGGGAGAAGCTGCCCGAAGCTAGAGGGAGCAGGGAGGCTCCACCAGGCTGGGAAATGCAGCTAGACGTTGAGTGGTGGGAGGGGTGATAGGTGTTAGGAACAGAGGGAAGCAATAACATGGAGTCGCTGTAGTCAAGCTGCAAAATTAAAACATCCAGCGAGTTGAGGCCCGAGGAAACAATTCCATTCTTACTTTATCCAGCCTGGGAACTCGAACTCTTGAACGTCCCAGGCATCGTCAATGCCTGGCTCTGCATCTAACCTCCAGACAACCCTCCAATTTCCCCCAGAAGGACCAGAGAAAGGATGTTCATACACCCAGACCTGACATCCATCATCCACTCCACCAAGCATCTTCTAGAATCTAGAGCAGTGGTTCTCAACCTTCTGGCCCTTTAAATACAGTTCCTCATGTTGTGACCCAACCATAAAATAATTTTCGTTGCTACTTCATAACTGTAATGTTGCTACTGTTATGAATCGTCATGTAAATATCTGATATGCAGGATGGTCTTAGGCGACCCCTGTGAAAGGGTCCTTCGACTGCCAAAGGGGTCGTGACCCACAGGTTGAGAACCGCTGATCTAGAGGAACCGTCTCTGGCCAATCCCAAGCCAAGAATTCAGGCCTGAATCTTCTCAAAACTGTGCTTTTTACTAGACGAACCCTCAACTTTTCTTTCTTCTTTGAAACACTCCGGGTTTTGCCTCGCTGTGTTTCTGGTTTGCAAACTCTAGGGCCCTTGAGTAAATCTTTATCTCCCCTCCTCACCCCCTCCCCACCCCCCCAGCTGAAGCCTCATGATTTCTTTTACGCTCGCTGCTTGGGACAGACTAAGCGGATACTCCGAGAGGACTGGAATCCCAGAGAGCAGCTGTTTCCAGTTCTGTTACTTACTGGCCGTGTGACTGGTTAAGTCACTTCCCCTCTGGGTTTACTGAAGTTCTGCTTCTGACTTTCAAGGATGGATGGTGGAGGTCTGAGAGCCTCCTGACACCAGTGGAAAATGGCTCTCTGAGCATTTTTTGGCAGAGCGTTCCCAGCTTTCAGCAGGTTCTCAAAAGGCCTCTGACCTTGTGGCTTGCAGCCTTTCTCCCAGTGACTCGGCAGCACCCTCTGACTCCCACCCCACATGGGCTCCTGTGGGAGTTCCCCACAGAGCAACCAAAGGACCCAGAGTAGACTGGCTGCTGGGAATGTGCACATCCCCAGCCCAGAGTGCGGCAGGGCCTCAAGGTCCCACATGGGGCTGTGGGCCTGGTGGGCACTCTGGCTTCCCCGGAGGGGGGCAAGGTAACATCATCCCCTTGTGTGACCTTCCCAATCAGCCCGTGTCTTTCAAGTCAGTGTGCTCAGCCCCTACTGTCGTATACACTGGGTGCTCAATAAATGTACTGCTAACACATAAATAAGACAGCTACTCGAGAAGCAAGTACTTGGGACAGAAATTAAGCTTATGCATTGAGAGGACTGGAATTCCTGAGAACTAGTTGAGGCCCAGCGAGTTGAGGCCCGAGGAAACAATTCCATTCTTACTTTATCCAGCCTGGGAACTCGAACTCTTGAACGTTCTGTTATTTACTGGCCTTGTGACTGGTTAAGTCACTTCCCGCTTTGGGTTGACTAAAGTCAAGCAAAGTAGCCAACAGGGGCTAGTGGGGCGGTGAGGAGGGAGCCTCTAGAATCTCCTAAAGCACGGAAAAGGCTTCCCACTGGGAGGATCGTTTTAACTGGGTTTTGGAGGTTAAATAGAAGTTCACCAGGGAGAGAAGTAGAAAGAGAGATTTGAGGTAGGGAAGGGAGGGATTCACGGGGCACACAGCTGTGAACTGAGGCTCATTTAGGCAACAATGGGCAATGGGCAGAGTGGCTGGAATCACGGGGAGGGCAAAGCTGAGGGTCTGAGGGAACAGAGGTCACAGAGTTGCGTTAGGGCCTGGGCCCTCTCTTCTGAGAGGAAATGTCAGAGAAGTGGGGGGACAGCTGAGAGCAGGGACAGCGGAGCCCCCTTCAGCACCAGGAACTCATTTCCCTGCTGCCAGCTGAGGACTCACTATCGTGTGCTGGTCTTAGCCTGGGCTGCTCTGACTAAATGCCAGAGACGCAGAGGCAGAAACAGCATTTGTTTCCCCACAGTTCTGCGGGTTTCTGCTGATTTGGGTTCTGGTGAAGGCTCCTTCCTGGCTTGCAGGTAGCTGCCTTCTAGATTTATCTTCATTTGGCCTTTCCTCGGTGTGTGCAGGCTGGGAGGGGGCGGGGGGAGAGAGCAGTTCTCTGGTGTCTCTTTTTTCTTTGAATACATTTTTTACTGATTTCAGAGAGGAAGGGAGAGATAGAAACATCAATGACGAGAGAATCATTGACCGGCTGCTTCCTGCATGCCCTTACTGGGAGTGGAGCCCACAACCCAGGCATGTGCCCTGACAGGGAATCAAACCTTGATTTCATGGTTCATAGTTTAATGCCCAACCAACCAGTGAGCCACGCTGGCGGGGCTGGTGTCTCTTCTTATAAAGACACTAATCCTATAGGATCAGGGCCCCACCTATGTGACCTCATTTAACCTTAATTACTTCCTTAGAGGCCCATCTCCAAAAGCAGTCACACTGAGGACTAGGACTTCAACATATGGATTTGGGGGAGGGAGTGGGGAGAGAATTGGGGGACACACTCAAACATTCAGTCCATAGCAGCTCCTCTTCAGGAACCCCCCTGAGCCAAAGGGAGCCTCAGGCCCCAGGTCACAGCCCTCCCCTGGGGAAGTCTATGTTGAGGTGTATTCCCCTTGCCTTGCCTCAGTTGGGAACAATTCTGCGGGGCCATCCCAGCCACATGGGCTGGGCTGAGGTCTCTGCTGCACGTCTCTGTGGTTCCGTTCCCACCTCTGCCCTACCTTGTTGCCTTCACTGCTTCATGGATGTAATCCTGAGAGCATGCCAAGCTCCTGCCCACACAGCTCAGCCTCGGAGCTGTTTCCCAGGGAGCTCCAGCTAGGACTGTTGGCAAATGTGTGTCCACCCAAGGGCCGACTTGGACTGGCTGCTGAAAGTAGCTGGAGTAGGCATTCTTTGTTTCATTGTGCTTCACAGGGGTTGTGCTTTTTGCAAACTGAAAGTAAGACCCCCTCATCCCCCAGCCAAAAAGAATACCACTCACTTTATTGTGATACTTGCTTTATTATGGTGGTCTGGATGGAACCCACAGTGTTTCTGAGGTCTGCCTGTACTGAGCTGAGTAGGCTTCAAGGTCAAGTTCTAGTAGTGACGTCTGCCCCGGGTGAGGAAGTGGGCATGGGGCGTGAGTGCTGGATATCTGACATCCTGCAGATGGTGCTGTGTCACGAAGACAAATGGGAGGGGGCGCTGCAGGAAGGAGGAGCAGATCAAGTGTCAGGCTGGAGGGAACGAGATGGCGCTGGGGGACTTTCCATGTGGGAATTTACTATCTATTAGCTCTTTCAAAAAGCCATTTAGTGGTGTGGAGGGGACCGGGTTAGAGTTAGTCTGGAGGGAGAGTGGTAGATACGGCGAGTGTAGGTGACTGTGCAAGGACTATGACAGCAAAGGGAAGGTTGGAGAAAATTTACAAGCTTAAGTAAAAGTCAGGGGTGAGAAAATATTTTTTTGGAGTGGGTGAGCATTTTGTACATTTCTCATCTGAGCGGGGAGAATCAGTGGCAAGGCGGGGACTGAAGATATAAGAAAGGAAAGGACAATTGATGGAGCAAAGTTCTAGAGGGACGATAATAAAAATATTTAACAACTAGAGGCCTGGGGCATGAATTTGTGTACCAGTGGGGTCCCTTGGCCTGGCCTGTGGGATCAGGCTCTCCGACATCCCCCAAGGGGTCCCAGATTGCAAGAGGGCACAGGCCAGGCCAAGGGACCCCACCAGTGCACGATTGGGGCTGTGGAGGGACGTGGGAGGTTGGCCAGCGGGGGAGGGACCACGGGAGGGCTCCAGGGCGTGTCTGATCCGTCTTGCTCAGTCCTGATCACCGGACCCCAGCAGCAAGCTAACCTACCAATTAGAGCGTCTGTCCCCTGGTGGTCAGTGCACATCATAGCGAGTGGTTGAGTGGTCTTAGCATGTCATTAGCATATTATGCTTTGATTGGTTGAATGGACGACTGGACACTTAGCATATTAGATTTTTACTATATAGGATTGGCAAGGCACAGGCAATGGACAAAATGAATGGAGAGAATATTTGTTCAGTCCAAGAGGTCACAGGAGCTGATCAGCAAAAGCATAGAAGGGGTTAGCACAGGGGTGGGCAAACTTTTTGACTCGAGGGCCACAATGGGTTCTTAAACTGGACCGGAGGGCCGGAACAAAAGCATGGATGGAGTGTTTGTGTGAACTAATATAAATTCAAAGTAAACATCATTACATAAAAGGGTACGGTCTTTTTTTTTTTTTTTAGTTTGATTCATTTCAAACGGCCGGCAGGCGGGCTGTAGTTTGCCCACGGCTGGGTTAGCAGCTAAAATTTAGCCTCACAAAGAGAAGAAAAGGCATTTCCTTCTTAGAGACAGAAAGGAAAAATAGGACATGAGAATGATATAGATAAAGATGAGGCTGGGGGCCGAAGCCGGTTTGGCTCGGTGGATGGAGCGTCGGCCTGCGGACTGAAGGGTCCCAGGTTCGATTCCGGTCAAGGGCATGTACCTGGGTTGTGGGCATATCCCCAGTGGGAGATGTGCAGGAGGCGGCTGATCAATGTTTCTCTCTCATCGATGTTTCTGACTCTCTATCTCTCTCCCTTCCTCTCTGTAAAAAATCAATAAAATATATTAAAAAAAAAAAAAAAAAAGATGAGGCTGGGGCTTGAGCATTGTTGAGAAGATCTGAAATGTAACAAAAACTCAAGATAATGAAAACTTAAATAAGATGTGTGTGTGTTCACATAAAGTCTGGAGGTGGACAGACCGGAGCAGATATAATCATCCGGGATCCATGTTCTCATCTTGTTGCAGTATCATCCTGAACAAGACTTCTCCACCTCAGGGTCCAGGAGCTTGAGCTCCTGCCATTATGTCTGCAATCCAAGCAGCATAAAGAAGAAAGACGTTTGCAGCTAGGACTGACGCTTAGCTGGCACAGATCAGTAGAGTTGTATCAGTAGTAAAATATTTAAATTCTTCTATACCAGCTGGTAAATAGCAGCGGACTCACCGATGCCCACCCCCCTACTTGCTCATTCCCTGGACCACCCAACCTTCCCAGACAACAGCCTGGCCCAGCTGGGACCTTCCAGGGCAGTCCTCCAGCACTGCGCCAGTGTCCTGGCAGTACCAGATGTGAGCTAGTTGCATTGGAGGCGTCTCTTCCTTTTAAGAAGAGTATCTAGGTCACAAAATGGAAACTTGTTCTTTTGTCTCATTGGCCAAAATGAAGTCCTGTGGCTGCAAGGGAGGTTGGGAAATGTAGTCCATGTGCTGAGCCAGAAATAAGGGCTTGATGACCAACTATCAAGATCAGGGAAAAAGAGGTGAAGGGTACTAAGAGGCAATAGCAGACTAAGCCGCATGGGAGGGTTAAATAGGTGCTGAGCAGCACATAGGGCTTGGGGAGGCTGGCTGAGATGGGTGATTCTCCAGCAGCCCAGGGCAGGTGGGCTAGAACAGAAGGAATCAGAGGCTGGGAATTGGCAGGTTGGGTGACTGAAGTTGAGTGGTTGCCGGAGGAGTCCAGACAAGGCAGAAAGGCAGATGCAGGCAGGAGAGCCTAGAGGCCAGGGGTCTTGATGAGGGAGATGCTGCAGAGGGAAGAGCCTGAGCTTGTTTTTGAGACATTGTGGGGCTGGGGGTCGCCCTTCCAGGGCAGCATGAAGTTCTAGGGTGGAGGAGCCAGCGTGTGAGGAGCCAGAGTGGAGCTTTGGGGCCAAGCGGTAGTCTGGGCTCTCATATCGGAGGCCTCAGTAGTATTAGCAGTCTTGGCCAACAACTGTTTTGTTGTAGAAACAGATGGAAGCCCTCTGCAGTCCACAGAGGAACTACTACTATTATTATTTTGATTTGGGGAAGATGTTTATTAAAGCTGGGGGCAGTGAAACAAGGAAGGGCCTGGGCTAGAAGAAGCAGCAGGAGCGAGCCCAGGCTGGGCCGTTGTCAGCTCCCTGTAAAGTCAGAGAAGAGAACCTGCCTTGGAGACAGGTTCAGGGGCGAGCCCGGGACGTGCAGCCACTGCCCATTGCTCCCCTGATTGCAGTCTCATGGGGACCCAGGCCACCTCAGGAGGAAGGAGATCTGAGTGGGCATGCACCCAGGAGGGTGCGCCCACAGGTGGGGGTTTCAAGAGCCGCCAGGCACCAGACGTGGGGCCTCAGGAGGAACTGGGGCCCAAACTGGAGAGCCCTCAGGAACTCTGCCGGCATTCCCAGGATGGCTCACATTTCTGGGGAAAAGTCATCTTTTCGGTTCCCTGAAAACTTGAGCTCACAGGAGGAGAAAAAGGGGATTTTCGTTTCTTTTGTAAGTTTGCCTACAATTTTTTCTTTAAAAGGTACAAAGTAACGTGTGGACATTGCGATGAGTGAAACAAGGCAAAGACAGTTGACTCAATGTCAGCAGGCTCGCCCACCTCCAGTTAGTTCTCTGTTCCTCCCTCACGGATACCCAGCAGCCTCCCTCCAAGAGACAGGCAGGAGGGCCTGGCTCCCTGGGCGCCTGCCTGGCCTGGAGGATCCTGCAGCTCCCTCCCCAGCTCCGCCGGCCCCTCTGGGAAGTCAGTGGCAGGCAAGGCTTGACCTAGACCAGTGATGGCGAACCTATGACACGCGTGTCAGAGGTGACATACGAACTCATTTTTTTGGTTGATTTTTCTTTGTTAAATGGCATTTAAATATATAAAAGAAATATCAAAAATATAAATCTTTGTTTTACTATGGTTGCAAATATCAAAAAATTTCTATATGTGACACGGCACCAGAGTTAAGGTAGGGTTTTTCAAAATGCCGACATGCCGAGCTCAAAAGGTTCGCCATCACTGGCCTAGACGATGCGCCTTGGGCCTTGCTCTGTCTGCTCCTTGGAACCCACTTTCCTCACAGGCCTGCTGCACACCAGCGCTTAATGCGCCCCCCTCTCGCTGCAGAGCTGCTTGGAGTAGACTGTTTAGTCCGGGCGGGTTTTCTGAGCCCATCAATGTTCAGCATTAGGGATCTTCCCAGTTTCCGTTGCTATAAAGGCCCTTCTGGGAACACTTTGGATAAAAGACTTCTGAGCTCCGGGTCATTTCCTTTGCGGGTGTGTAACTAGGAGTGGTATGCTAGGGTCAAAGGGTCCGAATAGCTTCATGGCTCGTTTCCCATGCACAGGTGGTTAGGAAGGTGTTTTAAGAGGATTTAAACCGCTAACTTGGTAAAAAGTTATATAGTCCTCTTACTGTTGTCTTTCACTTATATATTCTTTTTTTTTCTTGTTGTTAATCCTTACCTGAGGATATTTTTTCCATAGATTTTTAGAGAGAGTGGAAGGCGGGGATGGGGGGGAGCGGAGAAGAGAGAGAAATAGCGATATGAGAAAGACACATCAATTGGTTGCAACGGAGGCTGGGGTCGAACCTGCAACCCAGGTACATGCCCTTGACTGGGCGGGCTGACGCTCTAACCGCTGACTGAGCAACACCAACTAGGGCTCACTTTTATATTCTTTACTAAAATTATGTCCTTTTAGGGAAGGAGGTGGATGAAGGAACATATTACTGTTGTGTTCCAGGTGTGCAAATGAAAGGCAGCAAAAGTTCATCTCAGAAACACGGACACACCCTCCAGTTAGGAGGGGTGGGTGTTAAAAAAGAGTCGTGGTCGGTTCAGGCTCTGTCACTCCACCGAAGTGCGAGCAGGGGATCTGAAGGTCTCTAAGCCTCCTTTCGGCTTGGAGTCTTATGACCTCGCACAGAACACGGGATGCTTTGCCTGCTCCTTTGGCAAGGAGCTGAGGGAAGGAGCAGTATCCTAGAGCCTCATCTCCCTTGCGTTTATCTTACCATTGGGGTAGTCTGCCCCATGATTCAGGAGCCTGCAGATGGGGCAGCCATGAGGTCACCATCTGGCCACTGAGGCCAACCGGTGAGGTATCTAGTCGAGACTAAGTCTTGTGCCAACTTTACTCAGTCCTTTCACATCGCCCACTGTGATGCTTACTTCCCCATCCGACTCCCCAGTGGGAAGTAAGAGCAGCCATGTGGGGGTGGTGAGGAGGGGGAACCACAGGCTCCGAGGCCTCTGTCTGTGTGCTGTTCCTAGGAGAGGTGCAGATGGTGCGAGGGGGCTGGAACCCTTGGGTTTGCCCTGACCAGGTCAGTGGTGACCTTGATAGATGTCTTCCCCTTTCTGGCCTGTTCCCCCTCTGGCACATGGATGGAATGGGACTACTTGATCGTTAAGGATTCCCCTAATAGGTGATGTTTCCCTCCTTTCCTTCTTCCCTCAGGCTGGTAGGTACTTGCCCCTGGGGGAGAGGGGTGCTGTGGGGGTGGTGGTGGTGCCATCCCTCTGTTCACAACCAGACAAGGTCAGCCATAGTAGAAGGTGAGTCATTTCCCGTAGGTCACCCAGGTCTTCTTTTCTGGAATAAGATGAGGATTGAGGCCTGGGCAGGGTGGGCATCTTCCTTCTCCAACAAGGCCCCTGGCCCACTCTGAGCTGGGTTCTCAAATTCAGGCTTCACTTCCTGTTCCCTTTTCCAAGGGCTGAGGCACTTTCTATTCTCCATTTTACTCCTCAATCCCTTTCCTCCACTCCCTCCAAGTCCACGGACAAACCACGGTAGGACCTTGGGGGGGAGTGTATAATACTGAAAAACCTGTCTGGGAGTCATGGGAAAGAAAAGTGATTGTATTGCAACGGCATGGATGGAACTGGAGAGCATTATGCTAAGTGAAATAAGCCAGTCAATGAAGGAAAAATACCACATGATCTCACTCATTCATGGATAATAAAGACCATTATAAACTTATGAACAAAAATAGATACAGAGGCAGAGCTGCCTCAAACAGACTGTCAAACTGCAGTGAGCTACCTCAAACAGACTGTCAAACTGCAGTGGGAAGGCCGGGGAGGGTAGGGGGGCAGAAGGGGGGGGGGTAAGAGATCAACTGAAGGGCTTGTATGCACGTATATAAGCATAACCAATGGACATAAGACACTGGGGAGGGCCAGGGGATTGTCAAGGGTGGGGGAAAAAAGGAGACATATGTAATACCTTTTGTAATACTTTAAGAAATAAAAAAATAAAAAAAGAAAAGAAAAGTGATTGTAAATATGAAATATTAACAGGGAAAACAGGGCCCGGAATGAAGTCACACACTGCCCCCCCAACCCCCCAAGTAAATACTGTAAACATCACCTGTAGGAGACAGTGTGGGTTGAGTGGTGAGTTTGAATTCTGACTGTGAGAACTTAAAGTTGGTTAATTTTTTTGAGTATAGATTATCATCTGAAAAATGGTATGAGTAATAAAAAATGGTGACACACAGAAAAAATGTGAGGTTTAAAATATATTTTCTATATTGCCCAGCCAGCGTGGTTCAGTGGTTGCGTGTCAACCTATGAACCAGGAGGTCATGGTTGGATTCCAGGTCAGGTTGTATACCCAGGTTGCGGGTTCAGTTCCCCAGTGTGGGCGTGCAGGAGGCAGCCCATCAATGATTCTCATTATTGATGTTTCTATCTCTCCCCGCTCCCTTCTTCTCTGAAATCAATAAAAATATATTATATATAATCCCACACGTTGACTTATTCAGTTATTAGTTTTCATTTTGACTACCCCTCCCTTCTCTTCCACCACGTTCTTCTACCCCTTTCCCCTCCCGTCCTCTCCCCGCTCCCCGCCTTCCCTTCGCGCAGGCGCCCTGCGAGGCGCTGAGTCAGGCTGCGGGAGGGCTGAGCGGGCGCCGGCGGGGCGGGGCGGGGCGGGGCGGGGCGGAGCTGGCGCATGCGCGGTAGGCGGTGTCGGGGCTGGGCAGGTTTATATCCCCGAGATCAGCTGACGCCCTGCATTGCAGACTGCGGACTCCGGCGTCGCCATGTACGCTCTCTTTCTTCTAGCCGGCCTCCTGGGCGCGGGTAAGTCCCGGGAGCCCCGCCTGGGAGGGTGTCCCCAGCGGGACGTGGGCTCGCGCCCCGGAGCGGCTGTGCGGGCCTGGCCTCTCGGGTCCCCTCTGGGCTTGGCGAGGGACGCGCACTGCGCAGGCGTGTGCGCCGCGCCGGTACCTGCTGCGCGGCGAGGGGCTGCGGGAGTTGGCCGGGAGGCCGGCGGCGAAGGAGCCCCGGGCCGGACGCTTGGGGTCTGGGGCCGGGAGGCGGGGGTGAGGCGGGCGGCATCTCCTTCAGGGCTCCAGTCGGCGGCTGGGTCGGCCCGGCCCTCCCCCCAGGCTGCCCTTCCAGCCATGGGGGTGAGCCCTCCCGCGGCCGCAGCCGTGTTGTGCTCGCGCTGGGCGCACGTGATTGAGGTGGAATGGAGCCCCATCCAGTCGGACACACTGGCCCTGGGCCCCAGCTGCCACGGTTTTTAAGAGTATTGAAGTTGCAGGAGACATGGAAGCCCACTCTACCATCTTGTGTTGATGTTTGTCGTTGCACACACATATATATATATTCTTGACCCTACATCTTGAAGGTGATACGGGGTTTTTACGATCCGGATGATTTTGCAACGGAGCCCTCGTTTCACATGCTTTAAAATGTCTTTGCACAGCCATTGGCCGGTTTTAGCAGTGGCCTACATATGGGGAAAACGTAAGTATGGGAGAAGTTGAGCACATGAGTGTTCGTACACCTGTTTATTGCCCTGAAATGGTGCTGGTGGTTACGGTCATTACAGGCTCCGCAGGCAGCGCCTGGTACCAGCTGCACCGCCTTCCTGGAATTAGAAGGGACCCTAGTGCCCTCCCCAGGTCACCGTGACCTTCCCCCTAATTCTTGCTCTCACCTCTTAACCCGGTTTAAGTCATCGCGGTAAAGGGAAAGGAGTGAGATTGGGTTATGTAATCAAGTTTCTGTAGTTCGATAGTGACAGAACCAGATTTCAGTTTATAAGTGGATAGTTAAGGAGCCAGATTTTAATTTATATAACATTGACTTTTAAGTTACAAACACATTTGGGTATTTTCAGATAATAGCCCACTGAGGGAAATAAACCTGATCTTTAGGACCAGCCTACATTTCTCTTTATTAACTATGTAATTTAGGTCTAGCCTCCATTTTAAGTATCATGTAGCCATCCAAGTTTCAATAAACAGTAACCAAAGAATTAAGAAAAATACTTATAGATGAAGTAGGTTGAAGATGTTTTCCCTCATGTTCGCTTGCAGCAACTCTCAAGAATGTGTACTTAACCTTGAACCAAGCTCTTAAACTTGTTTTACTTGTAGAGGATGAAAGGTGAACTGCTTGTAAAGGTTTTTGGTTTTATAGTCCCTGAAGAAAATTTATTTCTCACTGGGGTTGATACTGCTTGTTATTTTAATGGTTGGTGTAATAAACAAAGGCTAGTCTCTAAATTTTCTATACTGATTGAAAAATTCCCCCTCCCCAGCATCCCCCCCCCCCCCCCCCCATTAAACAATTGTTCTTAGGCAGTGAGTCACGCCTCACAAGACCTTTAAGAGGTCTGAATCACTCAGATCGCCCAAAAGGATCTGAATTGATTCTTTGGAAATGTAAAATTCTCCTCTGGTTTATATGGGAAGATGGTTAACCAGAATATGAACTAAGCCAGGAGGCCTGCTTCCCAGCACACTTGGGTACATGGGAGTGTGCTGTAATGGCCTTGCGCTAACCATGCTGCCCCGCCGTTAGGGTCATGCCAAGGTCATGCTGATACAGTGTATGGATGCATTTTAATAAACACTGACTTGCCTTGACAGCTCTGGTCCTACTTTTCTGGAAATGTATTTCTAAAGTTTCTAATAAATATTGATACTGTTAGTGAAGGAGCATCGTGGTTTCGGCCGCCACCTGCTCCCCGGAGGTGCTTAGAACTTGTGGTTCCAACATGGCGCTGCTGTATGGAGCACAGTGTCATCCTGCATCTGGAGAAGCTTTATAGGTTGTGTTTTAATAATGTCCTCGTGGTGGAGACGTTTGCTTTTGAGTTGCTTTTCTACCCCTCTAGTTGCCCCTCCTTTTCCCTACCTGGAAAATAAAGGGAAGTGATGATACGTGGAGAGAATAGGGGAGTATCTGTAAGGAATGAAGACACTGAGGCCTCAGAAGTAACTCTCCCAAATCATAGGCCGCTCACCGAAGTCAGGATCAGAACCCAGGCCTCCGACTGCTTGCTCTTTTCCTAGCCTTCCATCAATACTGATCTCTTAACTTTTTACAAACATACTGGGTTGTCATTTGCCCTCAGGACACATACACATTTTAAGTGTATTACTTGATGAATTACCACTGGGTGAACATACCTACCATAAGCAGCACCCAGGGTCAAGGAATAGAGCGGGAGCAGCATCCAGAACCCCTAGGACTTTCCATGCACTACCCTGTTTACTTGCCCCAAAGGAGACAACTTTGTTAGCACCGGAGATGTAAAAACTCAGCTGCTCTTTTTGAGCTTCTTATAAAGGAATCTTACAGTAAGGCCATATTGTTGGGTGATTTCTCGTGTGGAAAATGTTAATGAGGTGACACGTGTAAAAGCATGTGGTATGGTGTGGTACGTGCCCTCGAAGCCAAGCTGCCCTGCTACTGTCACCTGTGGATGGCTAGCCAGCTGAATGGTGTTCGCCCAGCACACGCAGGGAGGCTCTGTAGGGATGCTAGGTGTATTGTGAACGAAAAAACGGTGTCCAAAAAAATGTGTACACACTTTAACAGCTGATAGCTCAATTTTGAAAAGGCAGTGTTAATAAACACTGCCTTTATAATTCAAAGTATGTTTGTACATTTTTGGGGGACACCCTACATATATTCATTTGATAGCTGCTGCTGTTTATGATGCAAGACATGAATTTATGTCATGGTCTGCTGAATATCCACAGAATTCCAGTTCTCACCTGCCAGGAATTTTGGATTAACACCCTGTTTATCAGTTTTCAATCAGTGATCAGTTTTACTCAGAAAATTAATTCATGAGGGTTTATTTGTATCAACCAAGCAAGGATTTGGTAAGTGCTTGAATTACATTTGACAAGCTGTGTCCCGTCCCTCCTGTGAGAGTTGAAGGGTATATTGGATTGAGTCATCTGGGTTTTTCTAGATTAGGGAAAGGAGAACTTGAACTTGCTCCTCCATTTTCTTCCTATTCGAAACTATGGAATGCCAAGCCGGAACTTGACAATGGGGAAGAGGAAGGGCGAACAGGGTGTTGTTGGGGGGGAAGGGGGGGGTAGTAGGGGGTGGTGGGGGGTGGTGTGGGTAACTACCTAATAAGGCATGGGAAGCTCTCCAGGCCAAAACAAGCCTCTGCTGAGCCATGGCTTTGGAGGCAGTCTTTTGCCTTGGGCATTCTAGATTACAGACGTCAGGCTCTGAGCCTTGCTCTCTGGGTTCTATTTGGCTCTGCCACCAAAAAGAAAGGTCTGGATTTTTTTTTTCTTTTTTTAAATTGATTTTAAAGTGAGAGGAAGGGAGAGGGAGAGATAGAAACATCGATGAGAGGGAGACATTGATCGGCGGCCTCCTGCACGCCCCCTACTGGAGGTCGAGTGGGAAACCTGGGCATGTGCCCTGATGGGGAATTGAACCAGCAACTTCTTGGTGTATGGGTCGATGCTCAACCACTTAGCCACACTGGCTGGGCTAGATTTTCTTTAAATCAGAAGAGAATGCTAATTACCTGCCTTAAAAAAAAATTTTAAAACGATAAATACAGTGTTTAGGGTGAAGAATTTAACTGTTGCAGAAGTACTAACTGCTTTACTTTTTGTTCATGAAGTTCCAGAAAATCATCCGAATTATGCCTTGTGTAATGGCCTGTGCACTGAAAAATAATCTCTCCAAATTTCATGGTTCTTGTGGAATTTGTAATTCGTTATGCTGAGACTGAGATGATACTGTGGAATAGAAGTTAACTATCACATTGCTGACAGCTGTGTACTCTGGGACAGGCTACTTAAACTGCTTCCCTACCTGTAATAATCATTCCTGTCTAATGGGGTTGCAGCGAGGCTTTAATAAATCACTGTATGACAGGGCTTAGGTAGTGAATACTATAAGGTGTGCTGCTATCCCAGGAGTAAAAACAGTATTGTGTTTGTCCTTGTCCCTGGCCCACCCGCACAGGGACCCTTCTCTGCCCTTGATTTTGTAGTATCTCCTGCTGTCTTGCATTTCAAAGATTGTTTTAAGTTTAATAAAACAAAATTAAATTGGCATAAATATGTATGCTGGACATAATTACTGGGCCAGGAAAACAAACCAGGGTAGGTAGTCAGCAGTTAGGAGGGAGGTGGGAGAGCAGCCCAGCAGATCAGGGCTGGTTCCTGGTAACCTGAATTCTCAGATTCTAGGCTTCTCGTTACTAATTGTGATTCCTAGGCTAAGTCTGTTTAGCCACCACCCTCCCTCTGCCCCACCTCCCTCCAGAGATAACCACCCTCCTGGACTTGATGTTTATCATCCTCCTGCAGGTCTTTTTTTTTTTTTTCTTTTAACTGATTTCGGAGAGGAAAGGAGAGGGAGAAAGAGGTAGAAACATCAGTGATGAGAGAGAATCATTGATGGGCTGCCTCCTGCAGGTCTTATACTTTCATAGATACAATGTAACCTTCATCATTTAAAAACATTTTCAGCCTGCCCTCTCAGGGATTGAGCGTAGACCTATGAATCAGGAGGTCAGGGCTCGATTCCCGGTCAGGGCACATGCCCAGGTTGCAGGCTCAATCCCCAATGTGGGGCGTGCAGGAGGCAGCCAGTCAGTGATTCTCTCTCATCATTGATGTTTCTATCTCCTTCTCCTTCCTCTGAAATAAATAAAAATATATTACAAATATGTAAAAAAATTTACAGATATTGTATATGTTAGTATTTTCTTGGCTGGTGAGGTTCATCCTCTTTGGAGGATATACCTAGGAACAGAATTGCTTAGCTGTGGATTGTACATATTTCACCTTAACTAGAAATTGCAGAATTACTCTCTAAAATGACTTTGGCAACTTATATTCCCACAAAATATGCATTTTTACTTGAATCATTAATACTTGACATCAAACTTTAAATTTTGCCAATTTGAAGAGTAAAATCCTTAGAGGTCATTTCATGCTAATCCAGATAGATCCTATTACTACCTCTTTTAAAAAAAACACAAAACTTCAAATTTTGGAATAATTTGAGATTTACTGAGAAGTTACCAAGATAGCACAGTGAGTTCCTGTGTACCCTTCACCCAGCTTCCCCTAGTGTGCACATCTTATAGAACCACTGTACATTTGTCAGAAGAAATTACCATCAGGACAGTATGTTACCGGGACTGCAAGCTTTATTTGGAATTTATCATTTTTCTCACTAATTGCATGTTTCTGTTGCAGTGTCCAACCCAGATTACCACATTGCACTTAGTGACATATTGTCTTAATCTCCTACCTCCAGCTGTTTAAAATGTAGCTGCAGAGTATTTCATTGTATAGATGTGTCAATTAGCCAGCCCTAAGTGAGTTGAATTCTAATGGCACTTCCAAATTTTAAATTGAGTTCTGGCCATATTTGGATAGATAACTGCTTTTGAAAAGAAATAATTTACATTGTAGGCCGAAACTTCATAAATAAGATCGAAGGAAATGCTATAGAGAGTTCTTTTGGCCAGTCTTACGAATGTCACTTACCCTTCAGCAGTGTGATGGCATGCTCTCCTGTGTAGCTACGTAGCTTCCTGTTAACAACTTGAAGTTTGTTTGCAAGGTCACAAGACATCTGGCCCTTGGCTGCCTCTCAAAGCTATTTTCTCCCTCCCGTCCGGTCAGGGCTGCTGTCCAGCCCCCTGGCACCTTATTGCTGCTCAGAACCGTTGCATTCTGTACTCTGCCCGTCTGAGATAAGCCAGGCGGTGTGCTCCCTCCTCTCAGGTCTCTGCTCAGATGTTGCCTAGTCGGACCCCCCCTGCTCTGTCTGCAGTGGCCATGCCATCCTGCCCTAGTCTTGCTCTTCTCTGGCTTGGCCTCATTTCTCCTCAGAGCACTCACCACTGCCTGGCATTGTGGTACCTTTATTTGCTGTCTTGATCCCTTGCTGTATCTGCAGCATGTACGGCAGTGCTCGGCACAGAGAGCTCAGTATTGCTGACCATGGTGTGAGGTGTAGCCACGTAGACGTCAACTCAGGAAGTGCTGGTGGGTTGGTGTGCATGACACTTAAATGTTAATAGTGCTAAGTCTTTTTTTTAATTAAATCTTTATTGTTCAGATTATTACATTCCTTCCTCTCCCCCCTCCCCCCTATAACTCCCCTCTACCCAGTTTCCACCCCACCCTCCACCCTCACTCCCCACCCACTGTCCTCATCCATAGGTGCACGATTTTTGTCCAGTCTCTTCCCGCATCCCCTACACCCCTTCCCCCCCCAAGAATAGTCATTCCATTCCCTTTCTATGCCCCGATTCTATTATAATCACCAGTTTATTCTGTTCATCAGATTATTTATTCACTTGATTTTTAGATTCACTTGTTGATAGATGTGTATTTGTTGTTCATAATTTGTATCTTTACCTTTTTCTTCTTCTTCCTCTTCATAAAGGAGACCTTTCAGCATTTCATATAATACTGGTTTGGTGGTGATGAACCCCTTTAGCTTTTTCTTATCTGTGAAGCTCTTTATCTGATCTTCAATTCTGAATGATAGCTTTGCTCGATAAAGTAATCTTGGTTGTAGGTTCTTGGTATTCATCACTTTGACTATTTCTTACCACTCCCTTCTGGCCTGCAAAGTTTCTGTTGAGAAATCAGCTGACAGTCGTATGGGTACTCTATTGTAGGTAACTGACTGTCTTTCTCTTGCTGCTTTTAAGATTCTCTCTTTGTCTTTTGCTCTTGGCATTTTAATTATGATGTGTCTTGGTGTGGTCCTCTTTGGATTCCTTTTGTTTGGGGTTCTCTGCGCTTCCTGGACTTGTAAGTCTATTTCTTTCACCAGGTGGGGGAAGTTTTCTGTCATTATTTCTTCAAATAGGTTTTCAATATCTTGCTCTCTCTCTTCTTGTGGCACCCCTATAATTCGGATGTTGGTACGCTTGAAGCTGTCCCATAGGCTCCTTACACTATCTTCGTATTTTCGGATTCTTTTTTATTTTTGCTCTTTTGGTTGGGTGTTTTTTGCTTCTTCGTATTTCAAATCATTGACTTGATTCTTGCAATCCTCTAGTCTGCTATTGGGAGTCTGTATAATATCCTCTATTTCAGTCAGTGTATGCTTAATTTCCAGTGGGTCCTTTATCACAACATCGAGGGTCTGACTAGATTTCTTGAGGATCTCACTACATTTATCGGCTGTCTCACCAGTCTTTTCGAGGGTCTTACTAAATTTATCGGTGGCTTCTAGAAAGTTCTTGAAAAACCTTAAAAGTGTGGTTTTGAACTCTATATCCAGTAGTTTGCTTTCCTCCATTTCTGTCATTTGTGTCCTGTTTCTTTGTCTCGCATTTTTTTTATGCTTCCCTGTGTTGATAAAGTGGTTTTCTGTGCTGAGTGTCCTCTAGGGCCCAGTGGTTCAGCCTCCCCAATTACCTGAGAAGGACACTCTTGGTGCACCCCTTTGTGGGCTTTGTGCACAGTCTTGTAGTTAAGCCTTGGTTGTTGTAGTTAACACTGGGAGGGAATGACCTCCAGGCCAATTGGCTGTGAGAATCAGCTGTGTCTGCAGTGGGAGAACTTCTATGCTGGAGACACCCCTCCAGGGCAAGACTTGCTTCAATGGGGCTTTGGTGCTCACTGGGTCTGCCCCCTGAGTGTGTCCTTTCAAGGTCTGAGGAGCTGCAAACTGGATGGTCCCACTCTGACCACTGGGCACACTTGCTCCTGGATCTCTAGGGAGGTGCTAATCTAGCCTTTGCCTGAGGCTACCCAGCAAAAGCCTCTGTGCAGGGCTTGGGCAGGACGAGTCCCACGGGATCAACAGGGTGGGGCTAGCAGTTATGGCTGCTCTCAGTCCTGCCCTCAGAGGCTCTGCTTCTCAGTGTCCCAGTAATTGCTGCAAGCCCCTTGGAGAGAAAAGTGCCCTTGAGTTCTGACCGATGCCAGACAGTCCTGCTTCTCCCGTATGAGTCTGGGTCCCCAGAGACTCGCCCGGAACTGGAGCTCAGGGCCTGAGACTCCCTCCCGATTGAAAAAGACAACCGCACCCTCAGCCGCCAGCCCGCTCCGCATGCACTCCGCACCTTAGTATTTTACTTCCCCACTGCGCGTCCTCTGAGTCTCGGTATGCTTTTCTCTTTCCTTTTAGTTGTAGAATTTCCACGCAGCCTGCCTTCCTGTGGTTCTGAATGATGTCTGTTCCGTCTTTTAGTTGTATTTTTGAAGTGGTTGTGTGAGGCAGCAAACTCCGGTGTTTACCTATGCCGCCATCTTGGTTTCCAGCTTTTTTTAAAAAAATATATATTTTATTGGTTTTTTACAGAGAGGAAGGGAGAGAGATAGAGAGTTAGAAACATCGATGAGAGAGAAACATCTATCAGCCACCTCCTGCACACCTCCTTTTTTTTTTTGTTTGTTTCATTCTTTTTTATTTATTTTATTTATTTTATTGCTTAAAGTATTACAAAAGGGTATTACATATGTGTCCTTTTTTTCCCCTGCCCTTGACATTCCCATGGCCTCCCCTACCCCCCAGTGTCTTATGTCCATTGGTTATGCTTATATGCACTGCATACCTCCTACTGGGGATGTGCCCGCAACCAAGGTACATGCCCATGACCGGAATCGAACCTGGGACCTTTCAGTCCGCAGCCGACGCTCTATCCACTGAGCAAAACTGGTTATGGCATGCTAAGTCTTTATCACAATTAAGTAAAGCATTTTCTTTTATTTACTGACATGAATTTTAAGAGATTGTGTTTAGGAGTTGACAGATCAGAGGTGACTTTGGGCTCAAGCGAAGTTCTGATGGTTACAATAGTTCAGGTTAGAAGGACCCCCAAAACTGTGCAGGGGGTTTTAGTGGGTGGTAGGGACACAGGTGTATAACATGATTTACATACCCCTGGTGGCTTTGATTTGAGATGAATCTGAAAGAGGAACCTGCTGTAAATTGAGGAAGCTGTTTCCCACCTTTTTGTTCCAGAAGTTGGTTGTTTATGAATGTTAACTCAGTGGTTCTCACATGCTTCATTTTCAGGAGCCTTAGATACTCATAAGTTACTGAGGGACCTCAGAGACCTTTTGTTTGTGGGGCTGTATCTATCGATATTTACCATCTTACAGATTAAGCTGACAAAATTTTATAAAACCCTTTAGAAATAATGATGAACCCATTACATTTAATGTGATTTTTATGAAATAAGTTTTCATAAGACACAAACATTTAGGGAGAAGATTGGCTTGCTTCACAGTTTTGCAATCTTGATAACACCTGGCTGGATTCTCAGTCTGTTGCAGTGTCACTGTCATATGCCTCATTTGTGAGTGAACGAGGGAAAAGGGCAACTTCTCAGTGGTATGAGAATTCTCACCTCATGGACCCCCTGGAAGGACCTCTGGGACCCTCAGGGTTCTCTGCACCACACTTAGAGCCACTGGTGTAGCTGATCTGTGGGAACTACAGGCATTGTAATACCTAACACTGAGTTAATTGTGTATTCAGCATTGTTCTAAGTGCCTTTTTTTTTTTTTTTTTTTGCTTAACATTGATTTAATCCAGAGCAACTGCATCAGAATGTAAGTCAAAAGTGACATGTATAGTAGACACACATGTATCTGAAACTTTAATTCATAAACAATCACGTGGGGCAAGCCTGTAACTGAATTTCCTTAGTGGGGTTTGCATGAAATCTTTTTTAGGGTATTCTTCTTCTACAAGTGTTGAGACCACCCAGCCATTTGGCAGGGATGACGTAGGGCCAGTGCCAGTTTCTGGCTCACTGCATCAACTCCCGAGCAGCACCTTGGGCTGGGTCTAGCCTTCGACCCCTGCCTGTACCTGTGCACTTGACCCTGGTGAGTACTGCCAGGGGCCACTTCATGGTCCACTTGTGGCATCTTATCTAAGGTGATTTAAGTTCACCTCTGTTCATCACCTGATAGGATGACACTTTGGAAGAAGAGCTTGGCTAGCAGGAGTTTATATTGGACTGGAGTACTCTTGAATGAACAAATAGGATTTTCTCTTTCCCAAATTAATTATGCCACCTGATAGGACTCTTGTACAGTATAAGAAGATTGCATTCTTATCCCTCAGTGTCTCAGTTATTGCACAAGGTAATTTGCCTGAGGACTCTGTATCCTTCCCCACGTAGATTTCTTGTCTTAAAATGATCTGGCTTGTGGGGAAAATTAAAAAAAAGCAAGGCGGTAGTGGGTGAGGAGAAGCAGGGAAGAAAGAACCTTTGTCTTCAATAACAGAAATAATAGCTTATCTGG
The DNA here is from genome assembly GCF_014108235.1 of Myotis myotis. NCBI lineage: Eukaryota > Metazoa > Chordata > Mammalia > Chiroptera > Vespertilionidae > Myotis > Myotis myotis. The sequence continues at coordinate 42,269,234 of NW_023416319.1, read as the reverse complement.
GCCAGAGGTGATGGTACGGCAGCCTAGCTGAGCGAGAGCTCTATTGCCATGGATTTCTCTTGTGATAAGAGGACTATTTGGACCTTACTTTCTCCAGTTCAAGGCGGCTGCCTCTGCAGGGGTGCTATTCTGAATGATTAAATGGGCAGTGTTTCTGTTCTCTGCAGAATGTTTTCCAAAACCTTCTTTGCTGTAGAAGGTACTGTGACACAGCTCTGATCAGGTAGCTGATGTTGCTTTATCTCTTGCTCTTAGGGGATCTGAAATGTCTGACTGCAGGGGACCTGAGGTAGCTGCCGTCCCTCCTGGGGTTAGCCTCTCTTGGTTTCCTAGCAACGTGCCTGTTGCCATGGTGATACATTACTCAGAGGGCAGATCCACTGCCTTTGGAATATTTGCTCAGCTCCTTGGTGCTGAGAGGCTGCATGCATTTTCTGTTATTTCATTGGTAGCTGGACTTGAACAGCATCTAGTATGTGTTACCTAAAATATGTAAAAGGAAAAACATGTTGTATGGCTAAAATAAGACTGATTGACTTAGGAAATAGAGCGTAAGATATACCTTCTAGGAAAGGTCTTCTTCATTGTGAGGTTGCTTTTCAAAAAATCTTTAGTAATTACATTATATACACAGGCTTTTAAATAGCCTCATTGGAGGCAAGTCTTAGTAAAGACATCATTTGGAGACTCTTCTGGTGAATGAGGTAGATGATCAAGCTGGTATTTAGTTAGGCTTAGGTTTGCCTGCAGACAACAGAGACCTAGAATAGTAGTGGCTTAAATACGATAGAACTGCTCCTATGTGTCATAGGGTTTAGGAGCTGGCAGTCCAGCACGAGGCCGGTGGTTCTGCGCCCATAAGAACTCGGAGCCTCTTCTAGTTCCATGCTCTGCATCCTTGAGGTCTCGCCCCTCTTCATGGTCCATCATGCTTGCTAAGGGTCCAGCCATCACACTTGTCTTTAAAGGGGTGGTAACCTCTGCTAACATCCCATCAGCAGCACGTGGTTTCATGGCCGAGCATGCTGTGAAGGAGACTGGGAAGTGTAGTTTTAACCGTGGCAGCTGTGTGTGTAGCTGACAGGACTGAAGAATAGATGCAGGGAGCACCTTGTCGTCTCTGCCACAAGTTTGGGCAATAACTGTTCCCCTGAAACAGATTGCAAAGTTTAACTATTTTTCTGACTCGAATTGAATTATGCCACAGAATAAAAATGAATGTGAATGCCTCTCCTCAGTCGTCCTTCCCCTCAGGCTCACCGCAGCAATTCTGTACAAGTCCTTCAGCTTCGTAGCGACTGGCAGTCTTGTGCTTTCTCATTAATCTTCACAGAATTCCTGAGAAAGGGCACTCCTAGTTTCCACAGTTTGCAGGTAATTGTGGTGCAAGTAAGTTGTCCGGGTCTTGGCTTTAGAGGCCAGCAGAGCAGGGGGTTCACTCAGGTCTGCCTGTGCCCACACTCAGGCAGCAATCTTGTTGCCATGTTGCCTCCTCACCTTTCTAGTAGAGGAGAGGCTTCTAAGGTGGGTTCCACAATAATGTGAACTACGGCAACTTTATTGGGATCAGAGGAAAATCAGCCTGTAACTCCAATTTCATGGCCTACTGAAAGCATTTCACCTGTGGTTCTGTGGGTGCTTGCTGGCACTTCTCATTCTTGCTCATACGGGACTTCTTATGAAGCACCTAGGCCAGCCGTGGGCAAATTACGGCCCGTGGGCCGGATCCAGCACGTTTGAAATGAATAAAACTAAAAAAAAAAAAAAAGACCGTACCCTTTTATGTAATGATGTTTACTTTGAATTTATATTAGTTCACACAAACACTCCATCCATGCTTTTGTTCCGGCCCTCCGGTCCAGTTTAAGAACCCATTGTGGCCCTCGAGTCAAAAAGTTTGCCCACCCCTGACCTAGGTACACAGTATCGACTCTTGGGCTCATTACAAGTGTGGCTGTGACTCCCGGGTCTTGAATTTAGTGCCAACCACTTCGGAGGTTGCTGGGATACAGTGCAGCGCTCCAGGTCCTTGAGCTGCCACTTAATTCCTGATTAAGTGTAAACAAGTAGAGCAGCCCTGATTCAGCTGACTGTGGAGCACCTATTCTGGGCAAGGTAATGGGCCAGAGAAAGGGCCTGTTGCTACCACAGATGATGATAATGATGATTATAATGATCATGGCATTTTAAAATACCAGAGAGATGATGGTGAGGGCATAATAGTGGGGAGGGATAGTATTCTGGTCCTTGAAAGCGTAATTTTACCTTGATTCTCACAGTTCACTGACACCAGTGGCTTTATCTTCATTTCATAGAAGAAAAACAAGCTCAGAAGGGCAGTGAATTGCTTGGGGTCATTTGGGCAGGACTGGGAGCCAGATCCTTTTCCTTTTCAGTGTGCCACATTTAATCAAGAAGGCGGGTAAATCGCCTGACGAGTCTCACTCTAGAGACTCCAGGCTTAGTTCCTTTTCACAAGAAGTCATCATAGGAGCACCTAAAACACTCGGCCCTGCTGAACTCTCCCTCCTCCCGGGCTACGTGGCTAGCCCGCTGTGGCAGCCATCTCAATACAGGAAAATTCCATTGTAATCTGTGTTGGATAAGTGACCTGCCTGTGGAATGAATGGTTTATTTTCTTCTAGGCCTGGAGAGTAAAAAGGGAACAGAGCACCCACCCCTTCCCCCGGGAAATATGAGTGAAGTCTTTTAAAAGCCCATCTCAATAGCCCGAAACTTGCTGTAGGGTTTCAGATCTCTGAAATGCTACTTTCTCTCAGCTCAGCCTGTCAGAGTTTTGCCACTGAGGGCCTGGGTGCCAGGCCTTTCAGCTGAGAAGCAGAGTGCTTGATTCACGGAGTATGTGCATGTCGTAACAGGACACATTTAATCAGAAGCCCCCAGGGGTCAGGCAGACATTCGAAGAACTTTCTTAGAGTTCAGCATCTTACCCCAGAGAAGGAAGTTGGTATCTGGGGGCAGAATGTGGGAGGGGGAGAAAGAGATGAAACCTCAGCTGGCAGCGTTTTGAGAAATTACTCCGCAGAACGCGGTTTAGGTAGTTTTTATATATTTGGTATGTGTTCATCCTGGAAATGTCCTTTGCCTCGCTATTTAAGAATTAAGACTTGTAGCTCCTGTGAGGTCTTCTGGCCCCGCTCGCCACTCAGGATCCCTCTTACACAGAATTAATTCCTCATGGGTTGGGCATTTTGTTTTGCTTGGTTGCCTGTGCTGTTGGAGAGCTCATCACTTAATGGGGGAAGCCATTCCCTTTTTATATTCCTGAGGATGCTAAGTGTGTTCCTTACCTTACACTGTGGTCTGCTTCCCTAACCTCTGCTCATTGCTCATTGCTCTGAGGTCTGGGGTCTGAGACCACACAGAACAGATCTGCTCTCATGTGGTAAGTAGGTGTCTACACCTTTGAAAGTGACTGTGTACCTCCAGAACATTCTCCCAGGTAAACACTTCCAGTCTTCCAAGGAGCTCAGGAGTGGTGTCACGTGCCTTCACCTTCCCGACCGCTGTACTTGATGCCATTTCACGGAAGCAAAGCACGCAGCTGTGTTCTGCCTTTCCCGTGGCCTGTGCCCTGCCCTCCACGCACGTTGGCTAGGGCAGCGCAGCTTCTGACCACCTCCATCCTTGTTTTTTGGTTCTTGCTAAGCCTAAGACAGCAGTTTTCAACCTTTTTCATCTCATGGCACACACAAGCTAATTACTAAAATTCTGTGGCACACCAAAAAATATACTTTTGCCAATCTAACAAAAAAAAGTTTAATTTTGATTGATTTACAAAAAAATAGAATAGTAATTAGCTACCCTTTTTGCTTCAAAGTGACTTTTAAAAAAAATTAGGAACTCATGGTTGTACATAAGGATTTCTGGTACCAAGAATTAACCAATCAGATCCATCCTTATTACGTGACATGACAAATAAGATGCAAGTCTATTTACATTTATGGTTCAGGACAGGGCATTCACATGGAAGGCTATTGTTGTGTTGGCTGTTGTCACTTTTTAATTTGACAATCTAAGGGAAAAGAGGTCAGTGCCCCTCGCTGAATCGTCAGGCATTGCATGTTTTAAAACTTGTGGCACACGGGTTGAAAACCACTGGCCTAAGAGACTTCATGTTTCAGTTGAAACCTGTGAGTTTCATTTTCTTGGCTCTCGTATTTTGGAATTTTTTTGTTAGCCTGTTAGCCCTTGCAGCCACCATTCTGGCTTGGACATTTTGGAATGACCTCTCATTGTAGTTAGGAGCCCCGTCAGCGGAATCTCCGATCTCTTTTCAGTCTTCTGCCTGATCATGCCCCATCATGCCCGCCTGTGGAGACACACACTGAAGTCATTTCCCACAGGATGGACTCATCACTCGGTGCTTAGTGTGCCAGATGATGTCTTTCCCATGTGCCCGAGGTCTGTCTTTGCAGCCTGGCCCCTGCCACTTCCCTTTGCCCCACTCTTGAAAAGACAAAGGAGAACTCTTCCCCTCTGACAAGGAGAACTGCTCTGCCTGGGAATGCTCAGCAGTTTCCCCTGTGTCCTCTCCACTTAGCCAGTCTTTGATGTCTCCATCTTTTAGGTGCCAGTTCAAACTTATTTCAAAGAAGCCACCTCTAGCTCCCCTAGGCAGGTAGTGTCTTTGCTGCTTTGTGTATGCGGCCCCCTGCTTGTCTGTTTTGCTTTTAGGGTTTGTCCTTCCCACTGCGGGGTCAAAGAGCGCACATCTGTTTAATTAAGTGTCCCACCCGGAAGGTCTGAACTTGGCCCAGTGAGTGCAGTTGGCAATCCACTCCAGAGCTTCCAGTGCACAGCTGGGGTTGTGGTGCCTGAGAGCCCCCTGAATTGGTGAGGATTTTGTGTATAAATAAATTTTTTGGGACCCGGCCAGTGTGGCTGAGTGGTTTAGTCTCACCCTATGAATCAGTAGATCACAGTTTGATTCCCGGTCAGGGCACATGCCTGGGTTGTAGGCTTGATCCCCAGTGGGGGGCAGGAGGCAGCTGATCACTGATTCTCTCTCATCATTGATATTTCTATTTCTCCCTCTCCCTTTCTATAAAAATATATAATTTCCTGGGGATGCGTCCCCCCATATTCTGATATGCTATTTGCTTCCCTCAGATCGGCTCCCAAAATGAGCACCTGAGGTAGCTCACTGGTGTCACCAGGCTTGTGTTTCAGCCTCGCATTACCAATCCTGAGGACACGCAGTTATCTCTGTGTGTGTCAGTGTGCATTGGGTCGTCTTTGGAAGTCACATCTGCTGTCCACCACTGCATCACTGGCTCACTCAGCTTTCCTGGGAGCTTAGTACTGCTTGAATCTGGCACATGTTTTCCCATGGAAACCAAATTTCAAACCACCAGCTTTTGGAATGTGGCTAGTTGAGTGTGTGAATTGGTTGTGGTGGTGATTTTGCCTCCCAAGGAGCAGGGAAGGCTGTAACCCGGGCAGCACATGAATAATGCATTTGCTGGTCTCTGAAAGGGTGAATGCAGATAACTTGGCTTGAGCTTTGTGCGGGAACCGTGACAGTCTGTGTGTGAGTGGTTTGTGGAACCAGCTCTGGCTGAACAGCTAGTGATAGTAGCATTTCAGTCCTTTCCCTCCTTCTCCTGAAGGGAGAGCACCTGCTGACCTCCCTGTGTTGTGTACTGTGTGCGCGCACCTGTGTGTCTAGAATCCCCGTGCCCTCTCGGCGTGCAACCTGGGCGTGACTCCTGAGGCGGTAAATCTATTTTTTAGGTGGCTGTAGTTGTCTTCTCTGACAGTAGGAAACCACGGTGCTGTCTGCTGGAGTTTGCCCCTGTACAGTGGTCCCTCTCCATGTAGCTGAGGTAACCTGTTGTTTCCTAGTGAGGTTTTCCCATTTTCAGTTTCACAATCAAGGATACCTTAAGCCTCTTAAATATAGGAACTCTTAAGGTAGTTTATAAAATATTTTTTTGAAAATTATACATACATAACATAACATTGGGAGTTTAATAATTCAGCTAACTACCCTGCTTTGTTATTCTTTTCTGATTTTTGTATAATTCATGTAACATCATATTCTTGAATTTTTCTATTATACATTATCTTTATATTTAACAGCTACTTAATATTTTAATAAGAATGTCATTAGTTTTTCTATTTTTGTCTAAGTTGCATCTATGTTTTTTAGTATTGTAAATTAAACTGAATAATTATATTTATGCATATCATATTGTACCTATTGAATTGCATGTATACCTAGACGTGGATTACTTTTATTTTTTAAAATATATTTTTATTGATTTCAGAGAGGGAGAGGAGAGAGAAACATCAATGATGAGAGAGAATCATTGATCAGCTATCTCCTGCATGCCCCACACTGGGGATTGAGCCCGCACCTGGGCATATGCTCTTGACCGGAATCGAACCCAGGACCCTTCAGTCTACAGCCTATGCTCTATCCACTGAGCAAAACCAGCTAGGGCTAGAAGTGGATTACTTTAAAAAAAATTAGTTTTCATTGACAGTATTACAGATGTCCCCCATTTTTACATCCTTTGTCCCCCTGTACCCAGCAGAAGTGGATTACTTTTTGAAGAGGGACTTTTTTGTTTTTCTTCCCTGGGACAATTTAAAAAAAAATAATTCTTCATTGTTGAAAGTATTACATATGTTCCCTTTATTCCCCCATTGATCCCCTCCAGCCCCAGGCCCCCATTGATCCCCTCCAGCCCCAGGCCCTCGCCGCCCCATTGTCTGTGTCCATGGGTTATGCATACATGCACACCGGGTCCTTGGTTGATAACCTCTCTCTCCCCCCCCACCTTCAAAGAGGGTTATTTTTTCCTTTCTTGAAATATATTAGTATAGTAAGAAATACTAGGCCCTGACCAGGTGGTTCAGTTGGTTAAAGCATTGTCTTAATACACCAAGGTTGCAGGTTCGATCCCAGTCAGGGTACAGCCAGTGAATGCATAAATAAGTGGGACAACAAATCAGTGTTTCTCTTTCCCTTCCTCCCTCCTCCTCTCTCTCCTTCTCTGTCTCTCTCAAATCAATAAATGAAAACAAACAAAACCCGTTACATTGCTGTCAGTGTTATAAGAATGCAGAAATATGGCACCTTTAATCTGCATTTCTCTAGTGATGTTGAACCTCTGTTTCCTAATCCCATTTCTGTGCATGTGACTCCTGCCCAAGTCCTTTTCTCATTATTGCAGTAGAGGAAACGCCGTGCACCTGGCTCTGAGTGGACACGTTCACTTTGATATATGTGGTCTTGCTTTTTTGCCAGTAAACTTGTTTATGTGCAAAAGCAAAAACTCATGCAATTAGGTTTGTAAAGAGCTTTTTCTATTGGAACATTAAGAATCATTTTTCTGTGCAATAAGGATCTGAATCTTGGTGTTTTTCCCTATAGATTAAAAACAAACACTTTGGCTGATTTTCATTCTACAGAAGTTAAAAATCTGTATTTACATGTCTCGTGATTTCTTTCATTGCATCATGAAATGTTTATTTAAGGTTATAAAGACTAAAAGGTCTGATACTCCCTAGTTATGGCTTAAAAATAGTTTGAGAGGAAAAAAATGAACCAGATATATTAGTCCCTTCCAGCCTGTGACTTATATGACAGCACAACTCCTTGTCTGGGTGTGGGGCCTCTGGTTGGCATTTCGTGTAGCTGGGCGAGGGGCCAAGCTGGCGTCCAGCTAAATGCCAGGACTAGCTAACCCTTAATCCTGGGTTAGCCAGTGCGGTGGACCTGTGTGGGCAACGAGCCACCTCCTCACCATGGTTTTCCTTTTATTTATTTATTTATTTGCTTATTTTTTAATGGTTTTCCTTTCAGCTGCAGCCAGCCCTGTCCTGGGCCTGAAAGAATGCACCAGAGGCTCAGCAGTGTGGTGCCAGAACGTGAAGACGGCAGCCGACTGCGGGGCCGTGAAGCACTGCCTGCAGACCGTCTGGAACAAGCCGACAGTGGTGAGCGCCCTTAATGATGTGCTGCATCCCTTTGTGGTGTCTGTAACCACTGCCATTTGCAAAGCACTTTCTCTTGCCTCATTTTGTGTGCCTCTCACGGTGACCCTGCGAGGGAGGCAGGACCTGTAGGTGGGTGTACCATTGTCACAGAGGGAGTGGAGGCTGGAGAGGTTCAGATTTCCTTCCCCCCAGGTCACCCAGTCCCTTGGTGATGGAGGTGGACGAGGTCCTCCCATGCCCACGCTCTGTGTTCCTTGCTGCCCCCTAGGCCTCGGTGCAGGACCCACCTCATCACCCAGATAGGGACCAGCAGGTTCACAGCCCCCATTTCCAGAACTGGGCACACGAGGATGGCTTTCGTTCTTGGTCACTCACTCAGAATCGAGATGCTCATAAGCTTTTCAGACCTTTTTGATGTTTTCTTTCTCTGCCTGTCATAGCTTTCTGTTTGGGCCACTGGTTCAGACCCTAGAACTTTAGTAGATATTTAAGATTTTATTTCCAGCTATAATCAAACCACCTTTTTTCATCCAAAGGATGTTAAATATAGCATAGTCATGTGGGCTCTTAGCACACATGGGGGAATACTCTCAGATGACAAACCTCAAGTGTGTTCTTCACGTGACCCGAACCTTCAGGGAGGCACCAAGCTTTGCAGGTGCTCTTGGCTCTCTCTGGGATGTACCTTGTGGTGCAGGCCAGGTTTGACTGAGTGGAGTTCAAGTTCTAAAACTCGTCAGTGGCCCGTAGAACTCAGAGAAAAATATTTAACACCGCTCTTGACGAAATATTTTCTGAATTCACTGGAAAACTGCCCTCGTGGCCAGTTACTTTCAGATTTGGTCTCTAATTTGCTTCTGATCTTGTTTTTAATACTGCTTTCACTTTCCAAGTTTAATTGTGTCAGGCGAGGACTTTAGATCCTTCTCTCTTGATGGACAGTGTCGTGAACGATGCCTGGCCCCATGCACATGATTAGCCTGGCTAGGTCCAAAGGTTCCAGTTGGTTTCTCTGAATGCAGCTAAGTTCACAGGTATTCCCCAGTCTCACCCAGACATGTCAGTTCCTTCTTCCTGGGTTGAAAATACACTGAGTGGCCAGATTATTATGACCACCTGACGTTTGTAGGCAAATTAGCTATAATTTCGCGCTGACGTTGCTAGAGGGCCAGATCATTATAAACGTCTGAATGGCACAACATACCTAAGTATTGTTGCTGATCAAGTTCATCCTATCATGTTGATGGCGTATCCCAATGGAGATGGCTTCTTCCAACAAGACAATGCGCCATGCCACGGTGCTCGTATTGTGCAGGAGTGGTTTCAAGAACATGAGGGAGACTTTACCTTGCTTAGGTGGCCCCACAATCACCAGATCTCAATCCAATTGAGCATTTGTGGGATGAAGTTAAAAGAGCCATCAGGGAGCTGGTTCCACAACCATCCAATCTCACAGAACTGGACAGTGCTATTCATCAGGCATGGTGTCAGATTCCTTGCATCACCTTTCCACATCTCGAGGAGTCAATGCCAAGAAGAATCGCCACAGTATTAAAGGCAAAAGGTGGCCCAACGACGTACTGATGGGGTGGTCATAATAATCTGGCCACTCAGTGTAGTTGATATCAAATAGGGAGCTCCCCAGGAACTTTGAGAACCAGCCAGATTTCCCAGAGTCCTGGGCCATGCAGGCCCTGGGTGCCTAGGCTTGTCAGAAGACTTGTCCTGTCCCTAAGCTCTGGAGTGGTGACAGCTTCCATGCAAATGCAGCACTGACAAGGCAGACAAAGGCAGACGGAGTGCAGGTAGCAGCGCCAGGTGGGTGCGCAGACGCACAGTGTCTGGCTGGGGCTTGCTTCGCTGCCCGCCCCTGTAACTGGTGCTGGTACTGGCCCGTGACGCCGCTTTGCCTTCCCGAGTTTCTCTGGTTCCTGCTGCTCTGACTTTCACCTTTCTGCGCCTGTTGCCTCACAGAGCGGCTGTGAGCAGTGAGAGGAAATTTGGCTTGTACTGTGCGCACTGGGTAAGGTGCTGAGGCGTAGAGGGTGCGAGAAAAGGGTGTCTGCCTGGTAGAAGCAGTACTGTGGTCAGCCACACCTAATCCTTCCTCCCTGGCGTCCGAGTGCTTCCTGTTTAGGTTGGGAACCAGGCTGTGCCTGTGTCAGATGTGGCCACGGTCACGTCCCTGGGGTTTTCAGCTGTGTGTGGTGCGAGTTACGTCCTACAAATACAGATCTCTCCCTCGTGTTCTTTCCTCTCAGAAATCCCTTCCCTGTGACGTGTGCAAAGATGTCATCACCGCAGCTGACAACATGTTGAAAGAGAATGCCACTGAGGTAAATGCCACATGTGTGTGTGACTGAGTGGTGGGACCCTCAGTGTGTGACTGAGTTGTGGCCACGTGATCAGTTGCTTAAAAGCTGTGACTTGGGAGGAGATGGGGGTGGGGTGGGGTGTGTGTCTAACGAGGAAACAAGGAATGATCTGGGTCCAGGTAGGATATAATTTAGTCCTGTGGGCCACGTACTGCTTCTGTCCTAGTTCTTCCGCTTGCGGCGCCCACCCCACCCAATTTTTGAAAAATGTAAAAACCATCCTTAGCCACAGGCTGCACAAGGACAGGCCGTGGGCCCCAGCTTGCTCCCCGACCCCAGGTGTTCAGTGCCAAGTCCATTGGGATTCTGTGGCACATGTGTTAACCTTCGGGTCCCTCTGGCTGTCTCTGCTCCCTGTGCCTATGAGACTGCTGTCGGAGGATTGCCCCATTGATGTGACGAGCCACGGCTCCCACTCGCCGCCTCCCAGGTCCCCTTCCCTGAGGGTGGCTGCTTTCAGTCGTCACTCTTCTGGGAGCTGTGAGGGCCTCTTGCTCTCAGCCCGTCTGTAGAAAAGTGCACACTGACCTGCCCCTTGCCCGTGTTCTCTAGCAAGAGATCCTCGTGTACTTGGAGAAGACCTGCGACTGGCTTCCTAAGCCGGACATGTCGGCCTCATGCAAGGAGATGGTGGACACCTACCTCCCAGTCATCCTGGACATGATTAAAGGACAGATGGTATGTGCTGGGGAATAGTTCTTCCTTCAAGGCAGTGCTGGGGCCCAGGGAAGTGCCAGACCAGGAGAGAGGGATTAAAAGGGCAATCCATTCATACCTGTGGGCTTTCTCAGCCTCTTGACTACAGTTCTAACATCCAGAATGCCTCTGGCACGGCAGAACACTCTGCCTGTAACTTTCAGGGTTGGGTAGGGCACAGAAATGGGGACTTACAGGATTAATGAAGGGGCTAAACTGGCATACATTTGTAGGTGCTGATTTATAACTCCTGTGGGATCTTTTGAGCAAGCAATTCATTTCATTTGTGTGATTTTTATCCTAAGGATTAAGTCAGGGAATTTACTTGTGGGTTCAGCCACAAGGAAGCTCAGTGTTCATTCAATAAGTACCTGCTGTGTGTGAACCATGTGCCAGAGGTGGTGTTTTCAGCGATGAGCAAGGAATTTGGAAAGACCCTAACAAAGAGGAGGGGCTTAAAAAACTGAGAGGCCACTGTGGGACCACGTGCAGCAGGAAGTCCCTGGGTTTCAGGAGGGGGTGCCATGGTTATAGGTACCTTTTTGAGGCAGTTTGGTCTAGATCCCACCCATTGGAGCTGAAAGAGGGGAAGCTGGCAGAACATCAGGCGTCAGATGTGCTGGGGGCAGTGCAGGTGGACAGATGCATATTATTTAGAGGGTGAATGGACTAGACTTGTTTTTGGAGGGGATGTCTTCCAGGTTTCTGGCTTGAACTGCAGGGAGAAAGGTGCTTAGGCCATTGCTGAAATAGAGGTGGAGGGGGAGGGGTTGGCGGTTGAGTCTGAGATGCCTGTGAACTGGGTGTGCATGCGGGAGGCCAGCTAAGAGAAGGAAGGGGGACTCTCTCCTTTTCCTCTGGGGAGAGGGTTTCCAGCTGGACTTCTTTCCCCACCAGAGCCAGCCCGAGGAGGTGTGCTCCGCGCTCAGTCTCTGCGAGTCTCTTCAGAAGCACCTGGCAGAGCTCAATCGCCAGAAGCAGCTCGAGTCCAATAAGATCCCAGAACTGGACATGGCGGAGATGGTGGCGCCCTTCATGGCCAACATCCCCCTCCTCCTCTACCCTCAGGGCGGCCCCCGCAGAGAGCCCCAGCCGAAGGTAAGGCAGCGCTCCCTCGGGGCTCCCTTCGGGTTGGATTGGAGTGTGTGCTGCTTGAACTAGGGGCTCTGGCAGCAGTCAGCCTGGAAATGGTTGTGCCATGCAGTTGCTGAAGAACCTGGGTATTTACATTAAGCTAAATTAAAAAAATGGGGTTTTTAAACATGCAAACATTTCCCCCCTTCCTATTAAATTTTACTAAAATCAGTGCCCATTTGATTTTAAAACTGTCAACAATTTTAGCGCCTGTGAAAACACATCATTCACTGCTCAGGGAGTCACACCCAGTGCTGAGGGGGCGAGCGCGGGAGGCACTTTTCCTAGGAATTTGAATCCCCTTAGTGACTACAGGAGCGCACAGTGTTGACAGCCTCCCCTCCCCGTCTCTGTAGGCTGGTGGGGATGTTTGCCAGGACTGCGTCCAGATGGTGACCGACATCCAGAATTCCGTGAGGACCAACTCCACCTTTGTGCAGGCCTTGGTGGAACATACCCGGGAGAAGTGTGACCTCTTGGGGCCTGGCATGGCCGACATGGTGAGCCTTGTCTCTTTGTGGGCTCTGGGGACGGGAGGGGGCAGACCCCATGAACTTCACTTCCTGGGGCACCATGTATAAAGTTCATCCTAGGAGCTCTGAGGACAAGATGTTCAGACAAGTCCCATTTCCTTTAACTAGAAAACAGCTGGAACAGGTGGTAGGCACTTACATACTGGTTGGGTATTTACCTTTGTATATGTAACAGAATTCGTGGGACAGTCTAGGGCAGCGGTTCTCAACCTGTGGTCGCGACCCCTTTGGCGGTTGAACGACCCTTTCACAGGGGCCGCCTAAGACCATCCTGCATATCAGATATTTACATTACGATTCATAACAGCAGCAACATTACAGTTAGGAAGTAGCAACGAAAATAATTTTATGGTTGGGTCACAACATAAGGAACTGTATCTAAAGGGCCAGAAGGTTGAGAACCTCTGGTCTAGGGGAAGGAGACTACTTTGGTGAAGATTTCTTTTTCTCCCAGAATCGTGTATGTAAGAAAACACTGGAACCACTTACAGCCCTGTTTCTGACAGCCTGGCTGTGTGCTCCCTGCAGCCAGTAGGATGCCATCCGTGGGAGGCCCCCCGTCTGGCTTGTAGGAGGTTCACCGGGTGCCTTCCTTACCTGTGAACGTTAGCCCTGTGAGCTCAGAAACTCATTAGCCCCTTAGGGGGCTTTATTTCTTGGACCTTGTTCACATTAACCACACTCAAGAGATTGGTGTGTAAAACCAAAATGCCAGGTTACTACCTGGCAAGCAAAAAGCCTCTGCTGGACCCGATGCAGGGGCTGGTTGTCATGACAATGTGGGTCTGGGTCCAGGGCAGCCTTTCTGGATGGCCGTGGCTGGCTCTGGAGGTGAGGCTCCTCCCTGATGACTTGCTCTCTTGTAAGCCTGGGAGTCGTAGCCTCATTGCAGTATCTTTGCATATGGGTTTCTCAGTATGGAGGGCTGTCATATCGCTCGCTTCTCTCCCTGTGGAGGCTCTCCAGTTAGAACCTATTCTCCGAGAGCTATTCTCTGAGGCCTCGATGTGTATAAAAATAGGCAAGTTGAAAATCATCATAACTTGATTCTGCTGGATTTCAACTTTATAATTCTGTCCAAGAACATGTGGAAGGATTTGAAAAGTAATCTCTGGTTCCCAGCACTCAGAAGTTGCTACTCTGTGATTTTGGGGCAAGTTTGGGGCAAAAAGGAGACTGGAGGACCTTCTCTCCAAGGGCCTTTTTCAAAGTACCTTTCGCACACCTTGTCCTGTTAGGTAGAGAAGAACCACGTTGCCACTTTCATCTTAATAAAACTTTCCCAGAGCAGACATTTACAAGACTCCATTTTGGGGTTGGAAATGCTGATTTTTGGTGTGTTGTCGTGGTAATTTCACTAACAGTGTGTTTCTCTGTCCCCAGTGCAAGAACTATGTCGACCAGTACTCTGACATTGTTATCCAGATGATGATGCACATGGTAGGTGGCAGGGGACGTTCCTCCTTAGCATTTTTCTTTATCTCAAACTTTGTGATTTCCAGTGATTTTGAAAAGTGTATAGTGTAGTTTCCTTTGTTTACCTCTGAGTACTAAGTTGGGCTAAAATGAGCCCTTGGTGGCTAGCTGACTCTCCACCTGCACCTCACTACCTCCCTTTTACCTTTCCTGGCTTGACCACCCGCACCACTGCCCTGGGGCCTTCCTCACCTTGTGAATGTTCATGTGCTGTGCCTGTGTGAGCTGCCCATCGGATTTCTAGCATTTGGCTTTCACCCTTGGCCTCCTGGGCATGGTCTGCTCTGTAGCTAGGCCAGGCCTGAGAACTGCTGTGTTGCAGCCTCTTAGAGCTGGTCCCACACTCTGCAGCAGTGTTAGCTCTCACACTTGCCTCTGGTGTATCCAGGAGGTAGGGGCATCCCTTCATGATTAGAGATCGGAAGTATCGTCAGCTAGCCAGCTTCATGCAGAAAACTGGCACGGAGCAGGGTGGTCTGAAGCATCATTCCTTTGGGAACATGCTCTGGCCTCCTGAGACCTAACCTGGAGGGATGGAGGGGTGGGTCGCACTTTTTCCTTTCTGTCATGCTTGTTTCTGATTAGTTGAGATTGGCCTGTAGTTCTTTTTTTTTTTTTTTTTTAATACGTTATTGATTTTTTACAGAGAGGAAGGGAGAGGGATAGAGTCAGAAACATTGATGAGAGAGAAACATCGATCAGCCGCCTCCTGCACACTCCCCACTGGGTATGTGCCCTCAACCAAGGCACATGCCCACGACCGGAATTGAACCTGGGACCCTTGAGTCCGCAGGCCGATGCTCTATCCACTGAGCCAAACCGGTTAGAGCTGGCCTGTAGTTCTTGAGTTTATTCTCTAACTAGGGGCTGTTCGGTAGTTTTACTGGAACGTAGCAATGCCCATTTTGTGCTACAGCAGCAGAGTTGAGTAGTTGAGACCTTAATGCCCACAAAACCGAAAAGATTTACTCTCTGATCCTGTTCCTAACCACTCAGTCTCCATCCAGTCACAATAGAGGTTATTTGGGATTATTCCTCATACCACACCTTGTTCTGCTGCAGCTTACGAAGACAGCAGCGAGAGTAGGAAAATGTAAGCCTTTGGTGTGACTTGATTTGATTAGTGCTTCCTCAGAGCTAACTAAAAACTGTTTCTCATTGTAAAGATTATACTGCATATACATTCTTTGAAAATATGGATAGTACTTCCCAAATTGAAAATCATTTGAGCCCTAGCTGGTTTGGCTCAGCGGATAGAGCGTTGGCCTGTGGACTCAAGGGTCCCAGGTTTGATTCCGGCCAAGGGCATGTACCTGGGTTGCGGGCACATCCCCATGGGGGCCGTGCTAGAGGCAGCTGAATCGATGTTTCTCTCTCATCGATGTTTCTAACTCGCTATCCCTCTCCCTTTCCCTTCCTCTCTGTAAAAAAAAAATCAATAAAATATATTTTTTAAAAAAAGAAAGAAAATCATTTGAGGTTTAAGAAAACATCAGTGGGGTCATATTTTATATTCCACAAATTTTGTAGTTTGCATTTTTAATCTAAAATTATATTGGTCATTAAATATTTTGTACAAATGATTTTTAAGTGGCTGCATAACATTTCACTGTGCAACTAAAGGTAATTTATGTACCCAGTCCCCTGTGGCTGGGGGTTTGGGTTGTTTGCAGGTTTGCCCTGGGGATAAAAGGCATGATAAGCAGCCAAAGCCCTGCTTTTCCGAGTTTAGGTCATTAAAACTGACACTGCTCACTCAGAGTGCCAGGCTGTTGATAGAGTGTCAGACCAGCCTCCCAGTCTGGCCTTTGGCCACCGGGGGTAGGTTGCTGGGAGACCTGGGCCGTGGAGAGCGTGGCTTGAGTCCCTAACCCCTCCAGGTGTATTTGGGCGGCCCTGTGTCTTGTTCCATTTTGCTGCTCATCACCAGCCTGAGGGGAGGGCCCTGCTTCTGGGGATGAGAGCTCTTCATATGTGGCATTTTCTGGGGACCTGCTGCCTGGTGTTATGAACATGATTTGTTGTGTCGGGGACATGGGGATGGTGCACACACAGCTGGAGGTGTGCTCCGTCCAGTAAGGAGGGCCAGAGTAGTTGGTAGGGCCCAGTGTGCACTCAGTAGTAGGAACAAGGTAGGTGGCTGACTTGTGACTGAAGGATGATTCCCCTAAACTTCTGGTGATATCCTAAACCTCATGAACTGCCTGATCATTGTTTTAATTTTTCTTAACTGTTGTGTCCTTTCCTTTCTCTTATTTTATCTCCGATTTCCTGTTTTTTTATTCAACAGCAGGATCAGGTATGTGATGGGGATTTGCTTGGAGTAGTGGTCGGCTGCTGCTTGTAGCTCTTTTGCTCATCTTTTTTGTATGCATGATCCCCTCTGGCAGAGCCAAGGAAGACTGGAAGGCAGGGTCCCTCTCTGGGTGTGTAGGCTGGCAGGGAGCTTCTGCATCTCTTCCCTGGAGCTCAGCACTTGAGGTGGCGGGGGTTCCATCTCACCTTCAGAGGGCCAGGAAATGAAGCCAGCAGAGCCACGCACCCTGTGCCAAGTCAGTGCCCAATGGGCCGGATGCCAGGCCACCAGTGTGATGATGGGGAACCATGGGTGGTCCCCAAGATGCTGCAGCTTCCTGCACTGGAGGCCGGGCTTCGGTGGGGCCTGTTTCTGTCATGGCTTGAGAGCACAGCATGTCCTATTCCTGTTTTCCATGCCCCGGAAATGCTGCCCTTGCATGAACACATCAGCTGCAGATAGTGAGCAGGCTGCTCCCCGTCTGCTGGGCCCAGAGCATGGAGACAGTCTCTTGGTTGCGGCTTCTGCCCGTCTGGGTGATTAGGTCCTGCAGATCCAGGAGCCACAGCAGACGGCCTGTGAGCTATGCCGCGTGGCATAAAGTGGGGGGCGCTGAGCCGCAGACCAGACTTAACGGAGCCAGGTGCCCTTTGGGGGCTGTACTGAGCATTGCCTCCTTTTGAGCACTGGAACTGAAATTTTTCAAAGGTTTTTTGAAGTCTAGTGGGAGATTTGGCTGAAATATCTGAATTTTCACATAGGCTGCCTCATGGAACAAAGCTGATCTGAGACAAAGCAGCCCGCCTGAATCTTTGTTTTTTTTTCTCTTTTAAAAAATACATATTTTTATTGATTTCAGAGAAGGGAGGTGGAGAGAGAGACAGACACATCAATGATGAGAATCATTGATCAGCTGCCTCCTGCACGTCTCGCACTGGAGATGGAGCCTGCAACCCAGACATGTGCCCTGACCAGGAATCGAACTGTGACCTCCTGGTTCATAGGTCGACGCTCAACCCCTGAGCCACACCAGCTGGGCTTTTTGTCTTTTTTTTCTAAAAAGTTTGCTCTATCTTTGGCCACATTCTGTTTTTTCCTCCTATTTATTAAAATATATTACTGATTTCAGAGAGGAAGGGAGAGAGGGAGAGAAAATATGAATCATTGATTGGCTGCCTCCTGCACGCCCCACACGGGATGGAGCCCGCAACCTGGGCATGTGCCCTGACTGGGAATTGAACCGTGACCTCCTGGTTCAAAGGTCGACATTCACCAATGAGCCACGCTGGCCGGGCTTTCCCCCATTCTTAAAGTGTGCCACAGACAGGATACTTCAAATATACTTTCAAACTCCCCCACCCTTAATTTATTCTGGAGCCTTCTTGGTATTTAAACAAGATGAACCCTAGCCATGATCTAGCTCTCTTCGCTTCCCAGGTCTCACTTTCAGCAAACCTGGTCTGCTGGTTTGGTGGTGGGAGGCAAATGCCACCAGGCCCAGAGCTAGTCACTGGTGGCATGTGGTTTACAAAGTATACAGACTACGTATACTTTCCTTGCTCTTGGCCATCGTACGGTGAAATGGTCAAGATGTCCAAACTGTCTAATTCTCTGTGGCTTGGTGTCTGGTTGGGAAAAGGGATCAATCTGGTGACTTGAAGGATTCATTCATTTGGGGGACTGGGTTTTCGTTGAACTGTGTTTGTGTAATTGTGAACATAGGATGTGGTTTTTTGAAAAGCTAACATTTCCCCTTAATGCGTCATTGCAAATGGTCCTGCATTGAATGCCCCGGTGTGGCTTTATTTCTAACACATTTGGCTTTCTGTTAGTTTATGAGCATTATAGTTCCTCCTCCAGAAAGAACATGGAGCTTACTTCCCACTGAGCTCAACGGAACAGCAGGCTCTAGAGCAGACCAGTGTCCTTGGGGATGACTGGCCACCCGTTAACCTCAGGGTGGGAGTCTTGCTTCCCTGGTGCAGCAGGGACGGCGGTCTGTCTGACCTCCCCGAGAGCTTTGTGTGGCCCCTCCTCTATGGGAAACGGGTCCATCTGCATTTGCACGAGCTCCTTTGGATTTAATATGGAATTTTTACAGTATCAGTCCTTGACACTGGGACCAGGGTGCTCCTTTGGCACCCTGACCTTTGAGCATAGAGCGTGGGACTCGGGCAGTGGGTGCAGGCCTGTGTCTGACTGCCTTTTCTGTGCTCTCTCCAGCAACCCAAGGACATTTGTGCAATGGTCGGGTTCTGTGAGCAGGAGGTGCCCATGCAGCCGCTGGTCCCTGCCAAAGTGGTCTCCGAGGACGTCATCCCTGCTCTGGAACTGGTGGAGCCCATTAAGGTACCTGTGTCATCATTTTGTACCGGCCAACGCCGTGTTGAGTACATTTATTGCCTTGGTTATCAACCCTAGTGCTCATGGGATCGAGTCTACATTTTAGCACGTCATTCAGATCATTTTTCAGTGCCTGGCTCCAACCTGACCTCTTCGGATATGCTCTCTGTGGCCTCCCCCCATGGTAGCCCTAGTACAGACTTGCTATTCCCAGCCCCCAAAGCCTCTCTGGGTGCTCTCTGCACACACGGGCATCTGTTCTGTTTCACTTGGTGACGAGCCTCCTTTTTTCCATAATCCAGCCGTGGGCAAACTACGGGCCTCGGCCCGATCCGGCCCGTTTGAAATGAATCAAACTAAAAAAAAAAAAAGACCGTACCCTTTTATGCAATGATGTTTACTTTGAATTTATATTAGTTCACACAAACACTCCATCCATGCTTTTGTTCCGGCCCTCCGGTCCAATTTAAGAACCCATTGTGGCCCTCGAGTCAAAAAGTTTGCCCACCCCTGGCATAATCAGTTTATATTCAGCACTTCTTATGGGTCAGGGAGTGTTTGAGGGACGGAGGCCTAGAACAGCCCACCTACAGTGATGAACAAAACTGTCCTTGTGTTCATGGGGCCTGCAGCCTAGTTCTTAACCAGTTAACTGCCACGCGTCCAAACGGAAACCATCCCCACACACCACGGTATTTTGAATTTAATTAAAAAAAATCAGTTTGCATGAATATTATAAAAGTAAATATATTACAGTTCGGGTGTTCTTGAATATTTTCAGCTGAAAATTCTCACGAAAAATGATGTTAAAGTTGGTCAGGGCTGCCACTCAGGGAAAACATTTTTTGTACAGACGGACGTGGCCTGTGGGGAAGGTCTGCCGCTTGGGGGCCCAGCCATGTACCTTACCGCGTGGCACACGCACGCACTTCTTGTTCCAGACCTTCCCGCGTCACTCTCCTTTGGCTGTGTTGCCTCCCTCTCCGGTCCTCCCTCGGCAGGTGCAGCGTGTGGCCCACAGGAAGGGTTAGGGCAGTGGTTCTCAACCTTCCGGCCCTTTAGATACAGGTCCTCATGTCGTGACCCAACCATAACATTATTTTCGTTGCTACTTCATAACTGTAATGCTGCTACTGTTATGAATCGTCATGTCAATATCTGATATGCAGGATGGTCTTAGGTGACCCCTGTGAACGGGTCGTTCTACCGTCAAAGGGGTCGAGACCCACAGGTTGAGAACCGCTGGGTTAAGGTGTCAGGTAGAGTCAGGGAAACACTGCTGCCTGCCCCTCGTCCCCCGTCGAGATGCTCATAGGCCTTTGCCCACCTGGATGACAGAATTAATGGCCTGTAATCTAGTCACATGACTTAAACAAAATTAAAATTAAAAAAAATTCAGGCTTTGCCTGGTGAAGCTCCGTTGGTTAAGTGTTGTCCGTGCACCAAAGGGTTGCAGGTCTGATTCCTGGTCAGGGCACATACCCTGGTTGCAAGTTCGATCCCCAGTTGGGGCATGTGTGGGAGGCAGTGGATCAGTGTTTCCCCGTTCCCTCCCCCCCCTCCCTCTAAGCATGTTCCTGCATAAGGATTTTCAAAAAATCTTTATTGTTGGGGTAAGGATTTAAAAAGAAAATCCCGGTGCTCAGTAGAGAGTGGCTGGTGACGGCTGTATTTGACAGCAGGGACGGGGAATGTTCCCGTTGTCACAGAAAGTCCTGGTCAGCAGTGTTGCTTCTTCATTCAAGGCAGGCTCTTGAAAAGCAGTTTCAGGCGTTAATGAGACTTGAAACTCAAGAGCAGACCTGCAATGGCTTTTAAATAGTCCTTGCTTTGTTCTTGGCCCCCACCCACTCCCCAGGACGAACGCTGACTGATGAAATAATTGTAACCAAACACAGCATCACATGGACAGCTCTTTGGGGTGGGTGATAGTTCAGTGCTTTCACTGAAGTATGGATTCCTGAACATTTTAACTGAAGTGTAAATTCCTGGTTGGGGTGGGGGAGTGGCGGGAGGAGGTGGTGGTGAAGGATTTGGCGAAAGGGATGGGACTCCTGCCTCATAGAAACAAGAGGGACTGGAACTGAGACCTTGGGAGGAAGCACTTCCTTGGATTTAGTAGGAAGGGGGCCTTTGCGATGTTAACCTGTCCTTGCCTCTGAGTCCCTTCTCCTTCAGAGGAACATGCTCCAGGACCAAGGGCTGAGGTGAGGGTCCCAGCATTCACATGTTCTCTGACCCTCCACAGAAGGGCCTGGTGCAGGCGAAGGATGATGTTTTCTGCGAGATGTGTGAATATGTGGTGAAGGAGGTGGTCAAGATGATCGACAGCAACAAGACTGAGGTACGTGGGTTTCTGGAATGCTGCCCTCCTGGCAGCGGGAGGCGCTCTCCTGGGTTCCTGGAGCTGGAATGGCCCAGTGGGAGAGCCCAGCAGAATAGGTGGGCTTGGTCCTTGCTGGTCTGGGCACCAGCCTGGGAATCTGTCACCACCTCCCACCGTGGATCCCTCTGGGCTGCGGCTGGAGGAGGCCACTTTGCCCTGCTTGTAGCTCTTGTCTTTTGCAGGAGGAAACAGCATCTTGCTGTTGACTGGTTTCCTAGTCATGTTAGTATTTTCAGAATCTCTCCCACCCCTACCCAGCCTCCCATCTTCCCACGTGATCCTCTTGTGTTTCAGGAAGAAATAATTCACGCTTTCGATAAAGTGTGCTCAAAATTGCCCAAATCCTTGTCGGAAGAGTGCCAAGAGGTGGTGGACACTTACGGCCGCTCCATCCTGTCGATCCTCCTGCAGGAGGCGAGCCCTGAGCTGGTGTGCAGCATGCTCCAGCTCTGCACCAAGCAGAGGCTGCCTGCACTGACCGGTGAGCCCAGTGGGAGTGAGGCTGGCCGGCCCCTTGGGAGTTTGGGGGGGCCCTGCTGGCACTGAGCCTGTGCTCTCTCGCATAGCACACGTGACTCAGCAGAATGACGGTGCCTTCTGTGAGGTATGCAAAAAGCTGGTTGGCTATTTGGACAACAACCTGGAGAAAAACAGCACGAAGGAGGAGATCCTGGCTGCTCTTGAGAAAGGCTGCAGCTTCCTGCCCGACCCATACAAGAACCAGGTATGCCCTGGCTGCTCCGCCGAGTCCGACCTGCCTGGGCATGCAGAGGCTGGGCTGTTCCCTGATTGTGCCCTTGACTGAAGTTTTGAAGCCATTTCTGCCTGGATGCATGGAGCCCAGTGACCTTTCCTCAGAGGCAATCTATTGGCTCAAATGGAGCCACTGGGGGAAAATACCACAAACAAATGAGGCCGAGTGTGGGTGGGGCTCTGGGGAGGAGGCCCTGGGGCCACTGGGCTGGAAATCTTGGGGAAGAGCATGTCCAGCTCCCACTCTTCTGGGCACACCTTGACCTGGACCCGTGTCCCTGCTTGCTTCTCAGTGTGATCAGTTTGTGACCGAGTACGAGCCCATGCTGATAGAAATCCTGGTGGAGGTGATGGAGCCGTCCTACGTGTGCTCGGTGAGCTCTGAGCGCGGGTTCGTGGGCACGCAACCTGGGGTGTTGTGTGGACCCTGGAAGGGCTCCTCGGAGGGTGTGGGCCATGGGCCAGAGGCTCTGGGATGGGGCGTGAGAAAGCCAAGTAGAGAACCAGGCTCTAGGCCCACCACTTGGGAACCCTGATGTTTTTTTGAAAGTGCACATCGGAGCTCTGGTTCTCGCTGCTTCTAGAAGCAGATGGTTTCAGGTCCGTAAAGGATTCGTTAGATCTAATTCTTCCCCTTCTGTGCTCCCTTTTCAACATATAGAAAGTTGGAGCCTGCCCCAAAGCCCCTAAGCCTCTCTTGGGAACGGAGAAGTGTGTGTGGGGCCCGAGCTACTGGTGCCAGAGCACGGAGACAGCGGCCTTGTGCAACGTGAGTAGCTCAGCCCCTGCTCCACAGGCCTGCCTTGCCGGAGAACCTCGGGCCATTCTCTGCCCTGTGTTAGTGAGGACCCTGAGGCCACGGGAGGCGATCAGGCTTACTCCCGGCTTCCCAGTCAAGGCAGGGCTGGCTGTGTTCTTGTCTCAAGAGTGAAGGGGAAGCTGTTCTTTAACTGATTTTGTTTCGTTCTCTTGCTTTCGCCTCCAGTTCCCCATGAGAGGGTCAGATTTGCACGAGGTCCCCCCCCACCCCCCAGGGGTTGCACAAGGCCTATTGGGTTCATTGTCCCAACCCTTGCATAAGTCCTCATGCCCCTCGGGGGTCACTTTTGCCCTGGTTGGAGCCTGGCCTGAATCTTCACCCAAGGCCGAGCAGAGCTGTTTAGAAAGGCCCTGAGAGTTGGCACCTGCCTGACAGCTGCAGGGAGCTGTGGCACCAATCCTGGCTGGGTAGCCACCAGTTGGGTGACCTACGCTCGCTGTTCCTGGGTGGGGACGTTTGGACCAGCCTCTGTTACTTAATGTTCTTTTGTGCAAGTTTTTCTTCCTCGTGCGAGTTCCTCCAGTTGGGGGAGGTTGCATCATTGGGGCCACTGCAAGGAGGGGTGGTGAGGCCCATCATGGCGGAACAGGTTTCCGCTGCTGCCCTGGGCCCATTTCTCAAGGCCTGAGCTGGTGTGAATCTCTGACTCTCAGGAGTTCTGCCTTGGGGGCCTCCAGTGCAGCCCGTCAGCTGATGCTGGGGCCTCGGCGTGTGGCTGGACGCAGGGGTCCTGGGCCCTACCTGCCCGGGTGCTCATGTGCAAGCACGTGCTCCCGGGTTTTAAGTGAGCTGCTGTCCTGGGCCCTCCGTGTCTGGTGCCATCCACCTGACCTAGGACAAGACAAACAGGCTCCGTTTTGGGGGGATGTCTGATGCATGAGTGGGCCAGGAGTGGAGTTGTCATCTGATTAACCCAGTGTCCTCTCTCCTGTCAGGCCATCGAGCATTGCAAACGTCACGTGTGGAACTAGAAAGAATGTTCCAGCTTGGAGAAACCACAGCATCTGTTCCTAATTGTATGTCTGGGGGAATGAACACAGATCTTTCGACTTTGTTATAAAAATAGGCCCCCCCTTTCCCTCACGCTGTTTCTTCTCTCCCTTATTGTAACATTGCAGTCAACGCGGGAGGTGCCTAGCCCGCCGCTGACATAGTGCTTCAGTGTCCTTTTCATTCTGCCACATGGATAATGACGCCCTGCACCCTGGAGGCCGCTGAGCCTGCCCTTGCATGTGGTTACCTGGAGGAGGAAGGGGGCTCGCTGCTGGCAGCAGCCAGAAGCTTCTTCACAGAGGCCATCCGTCCTCTCGGCCGGGGCTTTGCTGAGCCCTGACCGGGGCTTGGGCGCTGGTGGGCTGGCTTCTGTAGCCTCTGCCTACACTAAGGACACCTCCCCGGGCTTCTGGGTTGCTAGACAAAAAAGTGAAACAAAGGCTTTATATATAAGATTAGAGGCTCACAGTAATGAGGCTTTGTACTCAGTGTGGTTTGCACTGAAATTGAGGTTTTGGAAGCGGCTGCTCAGGACACCTGGGTGAGGTTTGGGTTTGCTGACCCTGGGTCAGCCTTTGCTCCAGCTTTCCCGTGTCTTTCCCGGTGATGTCTTGTTTGGTCCTGTGGGTTTGGGTGGGAGGGGAAAATCTGCTTGAATGCAGCCTGCGTAGCTCAGTGTGGGGGTCCTGTGCCCCTGGCTTTTGTGAGTGGACACGTGGACCGTGGTGACCACCTCATGCCTGCTCTGTGCCTCTGGGCAGCACAGCCCCTTTGACCCGTTTTGTGGATATTGCTTTTGACCTTGAAATAAGTGGATGACAAGCACCTAAGCCTCTGGCTTCCAGGCAGCGGGCCCGTTGGGCGTGCTGTTCAGGACCTTGGCTGCTGCCCTGCCTTCTCCCCCGTGGCTGACTCTTCTGCTGCACTTCCGGTTGTCAGGGGACAGTAAGACCTGCAGTTGCCATTAAACGGATTTAATGATTTTTTTGTTTTGCACTAAAGTTTCTGTGATTTAACAATAAAGTCTGTCAATCAGATCTGATATTCTGTGATACCTCAGCCAGAAGTTGGGTTTCTGATGAGCTCTCCAAGGCCGTGGCACCTCTTGGTCAGAGAAAGGAAGCACAGTGGGTCAGTCCCACCTGTCTGCCCTGAGATGCCCCGGCTGGGGCGCCCAGGCCGCCGTGCCCGTCACCCCTCTCCCTCACCTCCCCGGCCAGCCACGCCGTTGTTCACCAGAGCGAGTGCCAGTTCCTGTGAGTTGCTTTTCTTTTTAAAATTCAGACCATTCCAGAAACGTTCAGTGAGTACCAGTGAAACAAACCAAGGGGAACATATTGAGGGAATAACTTAGTTTAAAAAGGAATACACACGAACACTCTACATTCAAAACCAAGGGAACATCAGTCATTTCTCCTTTTGAGCCGGTACATTTGGGAAGCCAGTGACACGGAGAGCACGTGGTTCATGGATGATAACCTCGCCCAGGTGGGAGGCAGGGGTCACGCAGTGCCCCCCCTCGTGTCCGGTCGGACATGGCAGAAACGCGTGAGACTTGAACGCAAGTCTGAGTCAAGGCCAGGCTGGGCTGGGAGGGGTGGAGAGGGGAAGGGGGTCTGCTTGGCCTCTTTCAGTTCAGCCGGGGCTGAGTTGGTCCTTACTCCTGTCCCCCAGGGATGCTCCTTACCTTGTCCTTAGACACTTAACATTCTTGTTTGGTTTTCTTAAAAAAATAACAGATTTTATGAAGGTAGAGATCAGATGCTGAATGAGTGCCTGGCCGCAGTGGGATCTGAGCTGCAGAGAGCAGGCTGCTACCGCTTGACCAAGCCACGGTCATGAGCCAGGGTCGGCCTGGAGGGGTCCGCACCCCACGGTCCTGGCGCTGCTCACACCAGTGAGGCTCCCCCATCTAGTCATAGCTCCGTGATCTCCAGGGGGCTCTCCATGATCACATCTCGAAGCTTGTGCAGGGGCGTGGATTTGGCGGACTCCGTGCGGGCGTTGCGCTCGAAGGCACTGGCCTCGGCCGCCGTCAGCGTCTCCAGTGAGCGGCCCAGACCCTTCTGGTCGTCCTCAGGCAGGCTGTTGAGGTCAGTGGCCAGGAGTGTGCCCGTGCTGCCATGCACCATGTGGATCCCGTCGGGCCCCTTGAGCTCCGGAGGCGGCTTGCAGAAGCGCAGGCTGCCCTGGCCCGGGCTGCGCTCCCCTGGCTCCTCCAGCTCCGTCTGGATCAACTGCAAGAGTCCAGGAGCCCCCACATGCTCAGGGCTGTGCCCAGGGGGTGAGCAGGCGGGTGGCCCCAGCGTCCTACTGCTATGTGCCTGTTTCCTCCCCATTGCGCACAGGGACCCTGGGCTGGCGCTGCAGCGGCCTGTGTGGCCGCTAACAGCCTGTCTCCAGCTGGTACGGGGGGAACCATGGAACTTACAGTGCTGTGCTTTTGGGAGCATGGGCTTCCTGTGAGTTGAATTTTGTGTATTCACTTTTATTTGCAAAATTCCTGTGTTGCAACTGCAGTATCTGGGTTTGTTACCAAGTTGGCCTCAAGCAAGGTCAACAGTAGTGGCCAGGTCGAAGTGCCCACAGGTGAAGCTGGAGGGGACCAAGGTGTACTGGGCACCCAGATGGAGCTTTTGTTCCGTGTGGAACTTGGCTTTGGCCCATTTCACTTGGAATGTTGGCCCAGCTGGTGATCTGGGTCTTCACCTGACTTTCCAAGTGTTGACACGCCACTGCAGGCAGGCAGACTTGAGACCCTATTTGAACCTACAGCCAGTTTCTTTAAATCACCCAAGTATCTTTTTGGGGTTCCTCAAATCTGGGAAACACTTCCTTGTGCCTACCCCATCCCTGGAAAGCCCACTGCAGAACCCAGAAAGCAGAGCCCGCTGTCACTTCCTGTACCCCACCCACTGCTCTCTGGTCCTGGCTGCTGAGCCCCAGAGATGGAGAAGGATGAGAGCAGCAGGAGAGCCAGAGAGAGGAAGAGAGAGAGCACCCCCAGGGCTGGGGCACGGCACACAGCTCCCTGCCCTCCCCGCTACCTCGGAGATGGAGGAGTGGCAGGAGGAGGCTTTTTGCACCATCCGCTGTGCAAAGAGCTTTTTGAGCCGCAGGTAATCCTCCAGGACCACCTTCAGCAGCGAGCCCTGGGGGAGGGAGAAGGTTAACCCCCCACCACGGTCCCCCCAGCCTCCCCACCCCTCGCTCTGGTAACTCATACAGGGGTGATGGAGGTGACGGGGCGTCTAGGAGACACAGGCCTCTAACCCTAGTGTAGAAGATCAGGAGCAGAGCCTCAGGGCTCAGGATGGCATCCTGGTCCCAAGGGCACCACGGGCTGACGCAGCTCCTGATCGGCCCCAGTGCCCAGGACCCGCTTGTTGCCCTGGTGTTCTTGCCCCAGTGGAGGCCGGGTCTAGCTGAGCCTGGCAGTGGAGAAGGCTGTTCCCCGCTCCCTGCATCCCCTGGAGCAGGTCCAAGCTTAGCTAAGGCTCCGGGGCAGGAGTGCAGGAGTCTGTGGGGAGCGCTCACCTTGATGGGCCCCTCCCGGATGATCTGGCCCAGCTTGGCAATGTTGTCGTACTCCTGGAGGGCTGCCCGCAAGTAGCGGTCTTCGTCAGGTTTCACTGCTGCTGGCTCACGTCCAAAAGTTCCCTGGGAGAGAGGATGTTAGCTGGACAGAGGTAGACAGCGAGCAGGCAGACACCCACATACAGGGCAGAGGACCACCTAGAACAGCAGTCGCCAACCTTTCAGTCCTCATGGACTGTCAGTGGTCCACGGCCCACCGGTTGGCAACCGCTGTCCTAGAAAACCCTTCTCCTGGCCAGGGCTGACGAAGACCCGCCCTTCCTCTACCCTGCCCCTGCCCCTGCCCCTGGCCCTGGCCCAGGCTCACGTGGGTGCGGGTGGGGCTGCTCCACAGGTCTGCGATCTCGCTCAGGTTCTCTGGCAGGTCGTCCTCGTGCTCGGCCTGGGCGGCCAGTTCCAGGTTCCGGCAGAAAGGATCCAGCCATACTGGGTTGGCCCTGCAGGTGGGGGCAGGGTGGGGTGAGGATGGAAGGCTTGAGAGGACAGAGGCCCTGCCCGCCTCACCCTCACCCCTTCCTGTTTCCCTGGACAACTGTAGTGTCTCAGAGCAGGGAGGGGGTGCAGGTCCCTTGCCCACAGCACCTGTGGGTGCGTCCTCCCCCTAGGATCCCACTAGAACCAGGACAGGACATGTCGATTGGATGAGCTTCGGTTTGGAAGCCTCACTGCACCCACTGACCAACTCCCCCCTCGAACTTGGGGCCCATCAGGGTTGGGGAGCCCAGCTCAGTGACACGGTTTCTGAGGGTGGAGAGAGAGGGGTGGCTGACCCACCAGGGGGCGCCCACACCCCAGGTTTTAGCTAGTCTGAGTTCCCTCGCTGGGAGGCGGCAGAGAAGCTTCCGCCCCAGCTGGGTCCTGGGCAGGCCTTCCCAGCATGCACCAGGCAGGGCTTGGGAACCCCACTCACCCGTCAAAGGAATACTTGTTGGTGTTGGGCATGTCCATGATGTCGATGAAGCCACGGTTCCCTGCAGGGAGCGGTTGGGGCATGGAGGGGAGGGAGTGCTCTGCTGGGGCTGGGGAGCCTGGCCCCGTCCAGAGCCATGTGAGTTCCCCAGGAGCCCCTCCTGACCTCTAACCTCCCGCCATCGCAGCCCTCACTCACCTGCGGAGCCAGCCACGATGGCTTTGAGTTTCCTCTTGTGTCTGGAGAGAAGCAGAGAGAGGCGCTGGTAAGGGAGGCTGGGGCTGGGCTGGCATCTCGGGACACTGCCTGCCTCCATATCGATCCCTGGAGGAGGGCGGGCTGGGCAGCCAGTCTCAGGGCAGGGCCAGGGGTCACTCACACGGTCCGGTAGTACCAGTTCATGAGGATGAAGAGCATGGCAGCCAGGAAGAGGAGGATGGCCAGGACGATGATCGCCATCTGAGGAGACGGGACAGGCGTGAGCGGGCGGGCGCAACCGGGGTGAGAAGGGGGCTGTGGGGCCGGTGCCCCCAGGGGTACCTGCAGGGCAGACATGTCTTCGGGCAGCTGGACAGAGATGGCAGGCTGCACGTCCATGACATTGTAGTTCCGGAAAAGATTCCGCAGCTGTTCCTTGTTCTCGTCGATCATCTGGATCACCCTGGGCAAGGGGCAGGGGCCTCAGCTCCCATCCTCAGCCACCCCCCAAGCGCCTGCTCACTCAGGCCAGGCTGCCCAGGTCTTGACTTGGACGTCTAAGGTTCACCCCCGCAAGCCTTGCAAGATTAAAGCCCACCCAGCTACGATCGCTTTGTATCCTCTAGAGTTCACATCCCTCACAATCAATACAATACTCCCATTGCACAGATGGGGAGAGTAAGGCTCAGGAGGGCAGAGCCCTGCTAATACCCACAAACGGTTCTCTCTGCCCACATCCTGGGGAGAGCGCCACGCAGCAGGCATGATGGTGTTGGTGATGCCTCTGTTGGGTCCCTCCCCAAGTCCAGGGCAGGGAGGCAGACGACACTCCGAGCACAGGTCCCCACTCACCGGTCCACGTCCAGGATGCGGTTGGTATCTCGGTTCACCACGTGGATGAGCAGCTCTGTCTGTGCGAAGTTCACCCGACCCTTCTTATCCACGTGGAACTAGGCAAGAAGGGGCGTTACAGGGTGTGGTAGGTGCAAGGGAGGGCTGGGATGGGCAGGCCTCTTCTAGGTGCCCCTCCTGGCCTGCCTTCCCAGCGAACCCATCACAAGCGTGATACCCATCACCTCACTGCGAGGCACTACCATTACCCCACTTCACAGGTTAGGAAACAGGCCCGGAGACCTGGGAGGCCTTTCTCAGGGCCATGCAGGTAGGAAACGATTGAGGGCACATACATCCCCTTTCACGTCTCTGGCCTCTCCACAATGCCCTGTCCCTCCCTGGGGCCTAGTCCTCTCCCTCCACCGCCCCCAGCCCCTGGGCGGGTCCCGTGGGCACCTGCACGTCATCAGTGTTGACAATGGCACCGGTGATGTTGGAGAGCAGGCGGATGAACTCCTCCTCAAAGCCACGCACACGGTCGGGGATCTCGTTAATGACGATCTTGACGCGCTGGTCATCCCTCAGGATGTAGATGCCGATGATGGCCGTGTCGTTGTGGCCTGCCAGGTCCTGGGCCACAATGTCCACCACAAAGTAGCCGGGGCTGTAGGCCATGAAGAGGTCGAAGGTGCGCAGGATGCCATCCACACTCCCTGCAGGAAGAGCCCACGGGTGGGAGCAGTTCAGGGGCCACCCAGCGCCCCAGAATCCCCGGGGCAGGGGTGAGGTGCAGGGGCAGGAGACACACTTCTGGGGAGGCAGCACCGGCCTGCAGGACATGGGACCCAGAGCTGCAGAGCACAGCAGCCACCTCAGTGTGGCTGCCACACCGGCGCCTCTTCTATAGCTTCCCAGTGAACTCCTGATTCCTAACTACTGAGCTCAGTTTTCATTTAAACATTCTGCATACTAACCAAAACAACTGGGGTGTGCTGGCCCAAGAATGATGAGTTTGGGCATCTGGTGTCCCCTGCTGGGGTCCTTCTGAGCCCCCTTAGTGTCTGTCTGTATCCCCACATGCACTTCAGAATTTGACAGTAGAGAGATGACCACAGGAGGCACAGCCCAGTCTTCTCTTAGAAGACAGTGGACATGGGTTTAAAATTTGCCACTTTCTAGCTGTGTGACCCTTTACTACTTAGCCTCTCTGTGTTTTTGCTTATTAAAATAAGAGCAATGGGAGGTCAGAGGACAAAGGGATGGTGTCTGGTTGTGTGAGTGGAGAAGGTGGCATATGAAGTAGATTTGTTTTTTTTAATCCTCACCTGAGGATGTGCTATTGTTTTTTAAAACTGAATTCAGAGAGAGAGAAACGTCAATTGAGTGCCTCCCGTATATGCAGGGATCAAACTTGTAACCTTTTGGTGCACAGGATGATGCTCCAACCAACGGAGCCCCCCAGCCAGGGATGACCTAGATTTTAAAGGATGGTTGGGGGGAGCATATCGAAGGCAGAGGTGAAGGTCAGGATGGTAATCCAGGAAGTGAAGAAAAGGGACCAAAGGCCCAGGGGAGGATGGCGTGCAGCAGGCTGAAGGAATGGTGAGCAGTGCAGCTTGACTGGGCACAGGGCCTTTAAGGATAGTAGGGGGATGAGAACCAGGAAGGGGGATTAGGAAGAAGACCTGGTGAGCCTTGAATGCCAGGCCAAGAAGTCTGGATTGACTCCTACAGACAGAGAAGAGCAGGGAAGGGGTTGGGGCTGAAAGTAAGGTAATGGGACACCCTGTGAGCTCAGCCTCCCACACACGGAAGTACACAAGCAGACGTGCACACTTGTAGGTACAAGTACACTCTGAATGCTGGCTCTCCAGTGCCTAGCACAGTGCCTACCATGGGAAGGCGAGGTGTCCAACTGGAACGTCAGGGGGATATATGGAAAGGGGACTGCAGAGATGGGTGGATGGATGGATACATGAATAATGGGTGGAGGAGGAAATGGGAAGAGAAGGATAAAGAGGAAGTGGGTGGGTAGATGTAGATATGGATAGGTGGTTGAATAAAAGGATTAAAGAATGATAGCTGACTGGCTGAATAGGTGGATGGGTGAATGAATGAAAAGACTGACATGGCTGGCTGACCACCCATATTGTGTGGTGCCCAAACAGACCACCCCATCTCTTCCAGACGACATTCCATGCAGTGACAGAGGCCCCTCCCCACGTGTGACCAGGCCCCTCCCCACGTGTGACCAGGCCCCTACCCACATGTGACCAGGCCCCTACCCACATGTGACCAGGCCCCTACCCATGGTGAAGACCTGGCCCACGTCCTCGGAGTCATTGGCAAAGGCCCGGAAGTAGTGAATGGCCAGAATGCTGTAGAAGACCAGGCTGTTGTTGCCAATGTCTGCGTCCAGGGCCAGCACCTGGATCAACTCCGAGCCCATCTTGGCGTCAGTGGCCACTCCTGCAGGAATGGGCGGTGGTGTAAGTGGCAGGGCAGGGCCACCCCACCCCCGGCGCCCGGCTCCAGTGCTGCACCTGCAGTGTACTCAGCCTTGGTGAAGCGCGGGGGCTGGTCGTTGATGTCCTCTAGCACGACGCGCACCTCCTGCAGGGTGAGGTCCGTGACCAGGTCCAGGTCCGGTGCAGGTCCCCGGGGAGGCGTCCAGCTGCGATTGCTCGAGGCCTTGACGATGAAGGAGAAGACAGCTTCGCGCTCCCGATCCAGGTCCTTTAGCACCAGCAGACGCCCGTCAGGCTGAAGATGGAAATTCTTCTCTTCGTTCCCAGCTGAAGGTGGGACAGGGCACAGGGTGAGGGGCAGGGCACACCGGCCGTCTCCAGCCCCGGGGCAGGCAGGGCGCTAGTCCCGTCAGGCCCACCTGCGATGAAGTAGTACACGATGGCGTTGGAGCCCTCGTCTGCGTCCACGGCGCCAGTCACATTGCCCACGAGGGTGCCACGCGGTGAGTGCTCGGGCACTGTCAGCAGCTGGTACTGGGGGCTGCCTTTCTGCAGGGAGAGGGGAGTGTCCTCACAGGAGCAAGGCCAGGCCCGGGCTCCCAGCTCCTGCCAGAGGCCCGAGGCAGGACCCTCGTGGGTGCTGAGGGAGCTTCTTGTCCACACCTTATGGGGTGAGCAGAGGGCTATAACCTCAAGGGACCAAAGGCTGGGCCTGGGAGACCCCAGCTCTGCCCTGATGTCACCCAGTGGCATCCTCTATGAGGGCAGGGCTGTGCTTGGGACGCTCTCTGGTCTCCCA
Source organism: Myotis myotis (assembly GCF_014108235.1). NCBI lineage: Eukaryota > Metazoa > Chordata > Mammalia > Chiroptera > Vespertilionidae > Myotis > Myotis myotis. The sequence goes on along the minus strand of NW_023416319.1, from coordinate 42,236,652 downwards.
ATACCTCTGTGGATGTTTAGACCAGGGGTCACTGTCTCATATGCACATGAGTCTCCAGGGAACATCATCCCTGGTGCACACAGGGAAAAGCGCCAAGTCAGAACCTGAGTCCAAGGAGGGGCCCAGCCCAGCTCAGGGAAGCAGAGCTGACTTTCCGGCTCCCCGTGTACAGTGTGGCACTAAGGAGGGGTCAGCTCCAGGAGTCCGGCATTTTGCTCCGTTTTGGCAGCGGGGTAGTGCTTTGAAATAGTAGTGGCTCAATAAGTATTTGTTCTATTCAGTGCATGCCGGTTTCTGGGTGCAACCACACATGCATATGGTGAAGGGTGCAGAAGGGAGGACATGCACGTGTGCCTGCAGGCAGGGAGTCCCTGTGTGGGCGTGACAGGTGTGGGGGATGGGTGAGAGCTCACTGGAGGCCTCAGGAAGAGGGGCTCATTGTCATCGATGTCATCCAGGGCCACCTGCATGGGCTGCATGGTCTCATAAGGCACTGGCTGGCCCAGGTCGCTGGCCACCAGGATGAGCTAGAGGTGGAAGGACACAGTCAGAAGAGGAGCCACAGGGCCCCAGAAGGGCAATCCTGGGGCCAGACCACCCTCTTGAAGACATTCTAGGTGAGAAGGTGGTGGCCCTGCACCCAGAGGAAAGCCCTCCCTGGCCCCGCCCCTTGAGCTGGCCCCGCCCTTACGCTGTACACCGCCTGCTTCTCACGGTCCAGGCGCTGCGCGGTCTGGATGAGGCCGCTGATGGGGTCAATGGTGAAGTACTCCCAGTCCCGGTTGCCCGTGGTCTTCAGGAAGCTGTAGCGCACGGCCCCATTGAGGCCCTCGTCCTGGTCTGTGGCGTAGACCTCGTACACGTTGGAGTGCAGCGGGACCTCCTGCGGAGGGCAGGGGAGGGAGGCTGCTGGGCATCTGGGAGAATCCCAGCTCCCAGCCCCCCTGGAGCTCTCATTCTTCCTCATCCTGCAGCAGCATGTCCTTGCCACCATTCTGCATCCTTAGGAAATGGCTGCCTGTTGGCTGGACTCTACTGGAGTCTGAGCATCTGCTAGCACATCCCCTCACCCCACCCCTAGCCAAGCCACTGCCCTTTGATGGTTCAGCCTGGGACCCTCCATGCTCCAAACTCTCTTAGGGTGACCGCCTGTCCAGCAGCTACCCTCATCCCTCCGACTCCATTGCGTGCAAAGGTTTAGAAGAGGCCACAGCCATTATCTGTTCCCGGGTCTGTTGCTCTCTGCTACCCCAATCACAGGAGCTCTAGGTATCCCCAAACACCATCCACTTAATGGGGTACCTGAAAACGGGGGGCAGGTAGGTAGGGTGACACGGTGGATGCAGACTGGACACCTGGGTTCTAGTCTGTTATAATACCATGTGACCCAAACATGCCACTAAACCTCTCTGAGCCCCAGTCTCCCATATCCCTTGAATTAAGTCTAAGATATCAAAAAGCATAACTGACGTCAAACACTGACCATAAAGCCACATGGCACACAAGCAAAGAACAAGTTTCTTTGCTTTTAGTTGAAAAATCACCGGCTCAGCATGGTTTCACTGTGTACCTCATTGACCAAGACGATCGGACACTCTGCACGGCAGTTGCAGTTAATTAATAGAAAGTGGATGACAAACAGATAATTTCTTAACAGATGTTGGTTGTTTGGGAGACATGAATCTTTCAAAATACAGAGCCCTTGAAGGGAAAAAGTTAGTAAATGGGGCCTTTGGTATGGAAAAGAACTAGATTATTATAAATGTATACCCTGCCTCATTCCACAAAGAGGATTTAAGGCAGTTTACCAGAAAGAATATATACTAATAAAAGGGTAATATGCTAATTAGACCAGACATCTTTCAGATGACCTTCCAGACAAAGCCATGGTGGCAGGGCTGAGGCAGAGGCAGTTAGGGGGGATTAGGCCGGCAGGGGAGAGCAGTTAGGGGAATCAGGCTGGCAGGCAGGTGTGCAGTTAGGAGCCAGTGGTCCCAGATTGTGAGAGGGATGTCCAACTGCTGGTTCAGCCTAAACCGGCAGTAGACATGCCCCAAGGGGTCCCAGATTGGAGAGAGTGCAGGCCAGGCTGAGGACGCCCCCCCGCCCCCCGTGCATGAATTTCGTGCACCGGGCCTCTAGTAAATTATAATAAGAGTGAAAACATTTTAAAAAAATCAGGGTAGACAAAAGAAATGGTTGACAGGAAAATGAGAACTGAGGGATGGGAAGCAAGGTGTGTATGCTAAGAACCTGCAGGGCCACTCAAGGTGGGCTGAACGCTCTGAGCTCCCTTAGTGGACAAAGCAAAGAGGACCGGCCACTCAATCGTCACAACAGACTCAAGTTGCAGCAAGTCACAACCTAAGAGCACAGTGTGTCCTAGAGCTCTGCCCTGCAGAACTTTCTTCCATGGTATCTCCAAGAGGAGACACAGTGACAGCAAGAACTCGGTGCTGACAATATGAGGTGCAGAGACTTGCGGACGTTTGGGGAGCGAACAGCAAGTGGGAGCTACCCTGATTGTACCACCAAGGGCATTGTGGGCTGGGTGCTGAGAGGAAGGCGGGGAAGGGTAGAGACAGAGAAAGACTTCCCTATCTTTACAAGGCAATTAGAGCGAGGAATGAAAGAAGAATCGGGGAGTTTCCAGCTTAGCCACTTCCCCTGGCTGCTTGTTTTGATGCTCATCCTCAACTCCCAGGCTGTCTCCACTTGGTGTCAGCAGGAACAACAGACATTTGGAAGGTGCCTGGATGTTTATCTCGAGACCAGCGTCGGGGAAGTGGGTTTCTGGGGACTGTTCTTGGCAGACATCTAATAGCTGGAGATGATTAGTCCCATGTTGCAGAGGGAAAACAAACTCAGAGAAGTCACTTGCTCAAGGTAGTTTGGCTGGTAAGCGGTAGAGTTAGACTTGAACCCAGGACCTTTTGCGGACACAGCCCATATTGCTAACCATTGTTCAGCACTGCCCTGGGCAGCACTGAAGAAGTCTGTTCCCCCCTCTGGCCTCAGTTTCCCCACCTTCACAATGGGGCCCGCCCTTTCGCTCCCGGGCTGGATATGGGGAGGGACCTGCTGTCGGCAGGAGGCCTGGGGGACACGCACCTCTTTGATGTGGATGACGGTGCCGTTGGGGGGGCGCACAAAGACAGGGCGGTTGTCATTGACGTCGATGACCTCCACCAGGAGCATGGTCGTGCCCCAGAGCGGGGGCTCGCCGCCGTCGGTGGCCACCACTGTCAGGTTGAACCTCTCGTAGGAATGCAGTGGCCGCTTTGTGGTCACCAGGCCTGAGTCCATGTCCACGTGGAAGGCCTCTGGCAGGGGGTGGCAGAGAGAGCAGGCATGTCTCTGGCTGAGACCTCCTTCCATGGCAGCCTGCCACTCCCCCCCGGGCCCCCCCCCCCCCCGCCCCCCGCCATGGCATCACAGGTAAGGAGCCGGCTACGTACCCTCACCAGGGCCCTCAAGTGAGTAGGTCACCTCCCCGTTGGAGCCCTCATCCTGGTCGGTGGCCATCATGGTGATGACCGAGGTGCCCGCTGGTTCATTCTCATACACGCTTGTGCTGAACTGGGGCTTGGAGAACTGTGGTCGGCAGTCATTGACGTCTAGCACCTGAATCACCACCTGGGGTGGGGGGTGAGGGGGAGGTTGAGGTCAAAGGTCGGGGGCATAGTGGGAGCTACTTCAGGTGACCCAGTCACGGAGGAGTAAGCAGAGGTGGACCGTGCCTACTCTTGCAGTGTGACCTCAAACAATTTATTTGAACCCTGAGCCTCAATTTCCTTAGTTGTATTTTGGGGACAATATATCTTCCCTCTCAGGGGTTGTGAGGCTCCCGGTGACAGTGTGTTCCAGGCGGTGATGGTGGGCAGTGCCCGGCCTGAGGAAACGCTCAGCAGCTGGTACTGTGAGGAGCAGGTACTCTGTGTCTGGGCCCTGAGGCAGGAAGCCCTCCTGCCCCCACCTCCTCTGCCCTTTGCTCCTTCCCTCTGCCCACACCTCACACGCTAATCTCTGGACCGTAGTGCTGGATGCGAGTCCTCCACCCCTGAAGGCTCCCTCTTGGCCGGGATTGTATCTGGCCTGGGACTTGGCTCTCTCTGCTGACCCCACCGTCCAGGGTGGGTCCCACGGACACACCAGGCCAGGAGACCCTCCCTTCCCCTCTTCCCCCCGACTCACCACTGCCCTTGGAGGGAGGCAACCTGCGTTTTCTGACTCCAAGTCCTGTGCTCCTCCCTACACAGCACGTGGCTATGTGACCAGGGGCAGGACTCCGATGTCGTGAGTGCTCCCAGCCCCTCCCCCATCTGCTAAGAGAACTTGCCCACCAGCTCCTCACCCAGGGGAGATTTCTGGATGGTTAGTTAGGTTATTGTGGGGAGAGCTGAATGCAGAAGGACATGACTGGACGAGGCAGAAAGAAGGGGGAGAAAGAAAGAGAAAGCAGAGCCTCACAGAGTAGGATTTGGGGTGGGAATGGGGTAGAGCTTAGAAGGTGAGCCACTGGCCTCCGAGCACCTGTGTGGCCGCTGGACCTGGGGTTGTGAATCCGGTGCCTTGTTAATGTTCTTTAGAAAACACAAACAAAGGAAACTGCCTTATAATTATGCCTGGTGGCCAGACTGTGTGTCCCTCAATGGGACACACGGGCACCCTGGGCCAGGCGAGCCCCGGCTTTATCCGGTTACACCCAGGCATGTCCCTGTGCCTCAGCAGAGGTTTGGCACAAGAGATTTCTGCCCGACTCCCCGTCTCCCTCAGCCACAGCCACTGTGACCCACCCGCTAAGCTCTTGCCTTCTCCTTCCTGCCACCATGTCTCCGAGGGGAACAGGTGGCTCTTCGGTCGTCAAGCTCAAACGGCTCTTCTTGCTGCTGCCACAGCCCCAGTCCCGGGAGTCCCTGGCCTAGTCTCACCTGCACCGAATTTTCTCGACGGTTGCTGGCTACATCCCCAGGGTTGTCTCTGGCCAATGCAGTCAGGATATAGTGGTCCTTCTTCTCCCGGTCCAGGGAGGACAGCACATAGATGTCGCCCTAGGAGGAGGAGGATGGAATCAGGGCCTTCATCCATTCAGCGGATATTTACTGAGCATCGACTGTGTGCCAGACCTGCTGTGGGCTCTGGAGATACGGCGCTGGGCAGAAGAGACAACAGCCCCTGCCCCAATGGAGGTCTCATTCTAGCCCTCACTTCCCCAGTCCACCTGGAGAGGGACAACAGCGCAGGCTGGAGCGCACTTCCTGGCCAGGTATATGGCCGCGTGCCACAGAAATTCACTGTTCACAGTGCCAGGCCAGGAGCGTGCCTGACTGCTCGCACCACGCAGGAGGAAGAGAACCCTGCTGAGAGGGCAGAATGAGGGTGTGTGGGCAGGAGTGGGGGCGGTGGGAGGGGAAGTCCAGGTCCAGCCCAGCCACTGCGGAGGGCCCTGCTGACCAAACTCCCCTCGGCCACAGGGCTCTTTCTGTGCTCAAATAGCAGCCCATTTGCAGACATCTGAAACCATCACCCCTCCTTTCTCTTGAGTTTCTGCTCTCCCACAGTCAGACTCGTGGGAGCGTGGGGGAGGTACTGGGAACAGGGCCACATATACACCAGTAGGCGGCGCTCAAACACCGTGCTCACTGTCGGCAGGGCTGCCTATGCCTCTCTGGACAGTTTCAAAAAGTGGTCACACGGACTCGAATCAAGTTTGCTGGTCGGCTGGGGACACAGAGCAGGAGTTTTTGTCCCACAAAGGGCTAGTTCCCAAAGATCTTGGCCGCTTCCTCCACGCCTGCTGGGACAGAAAGGCCTCAGTCTACAGGATGTCTGGGACTCTGAGAACAGGGCTGACGGAGCTAAAAACCTCGGAGATTACAGATCTCCAGGCGGCAGGACCCAGACACAGGGGGAAGCCGCAATGCTTTTGGTGGCTTCTCAGCCTGTGACCCTGGGCCCATTGCACTCCCCACTCTCATTGCCCGCTTACCGTGGTGGGGTTGATGGCAAACTTGCCCTCTCCATCCACAAGGCTGTACTCAATGACGGCAAAGTTGCCTGAGTCGGCATCAGAAGCAGTGACCATCAGGATGACTGTGCCCACGGGCACATCCTCATAGACGGCTTCCTGGAGCCCGATGGGCAGGGGGAGAGAGCAGCCAATGTTAGTCCTCCAGTCCATGCTCTGTGCTAGGAACTCACTGATATAGACAACCCAGGGCTTCAAGCTGCTGATGGGCGGTCACTACTGTGACTGGTCGGGTGGTAGCGAAAGATGACCAAAGGCCCCAAGGCATGGGCACAGGTCTGAGACCCACCAGGCCTGGCCACCCACCTGGTAGGAAGGCTGGTCAAATATGGGGTTGTTGTCATTGATGTCCACAATCTCCAGGTAGACAGGGATCTCGGCTGCCCGGGGTGGGGACCCATTGTCTGAAGCCCTCACAGTAAAGTTGAGCCAGTGCACTTCCTCATAGTCCACCGTCCGGTTGGCAATGACCTTCCCTAAGACACAGAGGCACACCCAGTGCCATTTTGGCCATTCCTCACTTAGAAAGCTCTCCACAGTATGAAGAGAAGGATCTAGAGCTCTGAGGGGCAGGTGTGGTCCCTTGAAGAAGGAGGATGGTCAGTCAGCCCTGCCCAGTGGCAGGTCAGAGGGCTGAGAGCAACTGGCACCAGCTGTTCTCTTTCCTGGAGGGGCGGGAAAGCTTTTCACATGCCAAACAGATGAACACCAACATGCCCAGGGCCTCCTCTGAGAGATCCCTCCTGGCCTTCTTCCTAAGTGATGCTAACATAGACATCCCTCCACAACCTTAGGTTTCAATCCGCTGTTGGCTGAATCTGTGGATATGAGACTGTGGCTATGGATGGAAGGCTGACTGTGGGACTTGAGCATCCATAAATTTTGGTACCCCTGGGGAAGTCCTGGAACCAGTGCCCCTTTGATACCAAGGGACAGCTGTAGTGAAAGCTTGGGTGGTAGAGACAGATGGTGGTGGAATATTCCAGGTTTCCAGCAGACCTTAAAGGGGCCTTCCATCCCAACCTAGGACCAAGCATTTTGTCCTTTCCTCTAGTTTGGGCATCTGGTAGGAACATTGGCCATATTGGCTCTGGCCCAGTCCACTGAGGGGCCACGGTGGGGCCACAACTGGAGGGTGAGAAGTGGGCCATGGTCCCTCTTGGAGGGTAACAGGCACACCCCCTACCCCCCCGCCGCCCCCAGCCCTACCTGCTGAGGAGTCTTCCAGCTGAACGTAGCCTGGGGGCATCAGGTCCAGCAGGCTGTAGGTGATCAGCCCATTGAGGCCCTTGTCGGGGTCCACAGCTGATACAGCGATGAGCGTGGTGCCCGGGGTGGCCCCCTCTAGGACCTTCTCTGTGTAGTAGGTGATCCCAAAGGGCTTGAACCGGGGCGTGTTGTCATTGACATCCAGGATGTTGACTGTCAGCTTGGCTGGGGTGAAGGCAGGGGGTGAGGGTGCCGTGAGGGACACCAATGTGGCTGGGCCTTCCTAAGCCTCAGCTATGCCTGGAGAGGATGGCAGCACCTCACAGCCCTCCTGGGAGCCCTGTAGCCTGACCCACGCTGGAGTGGTGGGTCGTGACCCTTGGCACTGGTCTGGTTTCATTCTTCCATAAGGACAGGAGCTTGGGTTCTACCACCCGCTGAGTCACCTTGGTGGAGCCCCTGGCCGACTGTGCCTTAGTGTCCTAACCTGTCCCATGAGGCCCTTCCATGATTCAGCCTTCTGCTTCCTGAGTCATGACCTCTCTAGGACCAGCCCTTTGTCCTCTGAGTGTGGGACATGCAGGTGAGCACGTCTGCCCTTCCTTCCTGAAAACTTGGCCTCTGGGCAATAAAGATAAGCAGACATGCAGACGTGCTTCTAGCAGCCCCTTCCAGCTCATGCCTCAGGCGGCAGACAAGATGGCCTGTGCCGGCCTGCAGAAGGCAGCAACTGTTCCCCTCTCTTCTCTGCCATAGTGGCCGTGCACCCCAATATGGTATCTGTGGCTTCCATCACCTTCCCTTGTGCTTTCCTTCCTAGGACCCTGTGGCTTCCTATCAGATCTGTCTCACATCCTCGTTACCAGTTCTGATAACAGATTCCGACCTAAGTCTCTAACCATCCTTTTCTCAGTTCCCGTCCAGCCTCCACCAAGCCTCCTTCTCACTCTGAGCCGTGGGTTTCATGAATCCTCCAATTCTTGGCTTCTGGATCCCCTACTGCTGAGCTCTGCCTAACAATGGGGACACACGGCCATCCTGGGCCTCACTGTAGCTGCCACCTTTCACATCCCTCTGGGTCCTGCTGCTTCCTTCCTGGGGCCGAGCCTTTGCTGTTCCCAGCCTGCCCCTCCTGCCCAGATCAGCTCCGAATAACCAATGGGAGGTGCCTGTGGGGAACCTTACCATTTGGCACGCTGACAGAGCGCTCTGGTAGGTCGCTGGCATTGTCAATCACCGAGAGAGTGACCTCATAGGTAGCAACGAGTTCCCGGTTCAGGGGAGACTTCACCAAAACAGACCCTGTAGACCACATCAGGTCAGGTTCAGCCCGAGGGGAACCCCCTAAAATCTGTGCCTTCTAAGGGGTACTCCTGGCCAACCCACTCAATCCCCACCAAGGGCAATGGTCCCCAATGAACCTTGTTCTTGCTGATCTCATCTTTGGCTGGGATGAGGCCACAGCCACCTGCAAGTTAGGGCACATCACTCGTTGCTTTCTAGATGGCGAACTTGGGCAAACTATTTAACCTCTCTGCACCCCTGTTTCCTCATTTGTAAAATCAGGATAATTACAGTACCTACCATATTTGTATGGTTATAACAGTGAGAGGAGTAAAGGGCTTAGAACAGTGCCTGGCACACAGAGAATGACATGCAATTGCTTGTTTAAAAGTGCTTTGTATTCCACAACAATGTGAGTATACTGAACACTGCTATACATTTAAAGATGGTTAAGATGGTGAATTTTGTTACGTGAATTTTATCTCTATTTAAAGAATGCTTGTTTTCCACAGAGATCAAGTATAACGGAAGTTTAAGGCCGCTAAACTGCTGAGGGGTGCTCTGGGGGGGACAGCAATGGGACAGCCTGGACCATCAGGACTACTCCTTTGCCTCCATTAAGTAGGGAGTGACTTGGACCAATGGTGGAAAGGAGCGCAGCCCTATGTTAGAACCAGCAAGGAGTTTTCTTTTCACCTTCCCACTGCTGCTCAGAGCCCCTGCCCATGCCCAACCACTGGACAGATCTAGTTGAGCTGATGCAGGGGCTGCTCTATTGGGCCCCTCTCTGCTCCCTGCCTTTTGGAGGATCTGGTGCTCCTCCCATCCGCCTCATCCAGGGTGGAACCTCCTCTCTCCCTTCCCAGCTCCCTCTCAGGCCCTGAGGTCTCTGGGATTCCCTTCCCCTTTGGCAGGTCCCCCTGCTGGGCTTCTGTCCTCCTCGGTTTCCAGCCAAGGGGACGTCACTTACCCTGGGCCGCTGCCTCCTCCTCCTCCTCTTCCTACTCTCGCTCCCCGTCCCGAGGCTGGGGAGCGAGGATGGGGAGAGGATGGCTGCATTCAGTCTGCAAAGGCTGGGCCACGGCCTTGGCCTGGCCCCACAGGATGGGAAGGGTGGTGGGGGTGCGGTGGGTATGGAGGAAGGCAATGGGGTGAAGCAGAGAAGAGATGAGGTGGGAAGTGACAGAGAAACAGCTCAAACCTGTGGGCCTGCCAGCCGTGAGGAAGAGAGAAGAAGGTTAACATCAGTTAGTTCAGGTGCAGAGGGGATGGAGCGGAGCAGGGCAGGGGGGGCGATGGGGCTCAGAGCTGACCAGGGTGGGAAGTCTGGGAGGGAGGTTGTGAGGGAGGTTGAGGCAGAGAGGAAGGGAGCCAGGGAAGGAAGAGGGAGCCCATTTGGTAGGAGAGGAAGGGGGAAGGCAGGTGAGCAAGGCAGGCGGGGAGAGCATGAGGAAGATGGGCAGAGAAGACACTGGAAAGAAAAATAGAGAGAAAAGAGTCAGTCAGAGGGAAGGAGGACAGGACAGAGAAAAGCGGTAGAGGCGTCCGTACTGTATGTACAGCGTGAAGTTGGGCAGGGGTATGGAGCCGCTCTCCATGGTCCTGAACAACCACTGTAAGGTGGAGGGGTGGGGTCTGCTAACTGGGACATGGCTTAACCTATGTGACCTCCTGGTGCTCTTGGTTTTCCTCACTTCTTCCTTCCTCCAGGCCTCTGGTGCAGACGGAGCTGTACTCTGGCTCACTGCACACTTTCGTCATTGGCCCTGCTCTTGTTTTCTGCATGTATCTATTCCATTTCAATACGCCTTCCCCCTTCCCTTCTCCTCTAGGGCAATCATTGTAATGTATTCAAAATCATGTGGGTTTAATTTTTTTTTTGGCATATGTGTGTCTCTCTCTCTGTGTCTTATATTTATGCAAATAGGATTGTGGTGTATATATATCCCACCCTATTTCTTACTCTTTTCAGTAAGTACTTATTTTTAAGGTTCACCCACGTTGCTCTGTGTGAGTCTAGTCTGTTGCTTCTGACTGATGCCTGGCATCCCATGGCGGGCACCCACAATGTTTTAGTCTCCAGTCTCCCAAGGATGGGTGCCCACGTGGCCTCCAACCTTGCAGCGAACATCCTCAGAGAGTCCCATTATTGACCTGGGAGTTTCCCTGAGAAGTTCTACCTGGAGCAGAACTGCTGGGCCATGAGGTGTGAGTTATATTGTGTTCAGTTGCTATCTAGTTGGTGGAATGGGTCTAAGTTCCTATAATAGTGTTTGTGGGATCAGATGTGCCCACATAACCACCAATACTCAATACTGTCCAGCATCTAATATCTGCTAATCACATTTGGAAACTGATATCTCATTGCTGTTTTACTATGCATTTCTCTAAACAACAACATATTTTAGCATTTAGTGTTAGTCATATCAGTTTTGCTGTCACTCCCTGGGCCTTTCAGGAAGTACACGTGGCAGGTCCCATGTTCCTCCTTAACTCCTAGAGGAGCAAACAAACTGAACTGGGAAAAATGGTAAAACCATCAAAATTATAATAAACTGCATAAATCATAAAAGATAGGCCACATTTCTCTTTGTTTTGTGATGGTCTAAGAAAGTCATTAAAGATATACATATATATGTGTATATATACATATGTGTGTATGCAAATATATATGATTTAAATGGCCAATATACATATAAAGAAATTATTCAACTAACCAGTTATTAAAGAAATGCAAGGTACAATTTTCCTAGAAAATTACAAACCTAAACACTTTGTAATATTTAACGCTGGCAAGTGGTGGTGAGAGGGGCACTCTCATACAACACTGATGGGAACTGGTCAAGGGAGAAGGAAGAAGAGAGAGGAGAGAGGGAAGGGACAAAGGGAAAGACAGAAAAGAGAGGGAAGGATGTGCTGTCAATAGGGAGAGCAGAGAGTAGACAGAGGAGCAGCTGAGGGAAAGGGAGGGGGGGGGAGAGAGAGAGAGAGAGAGAGAGAGAGAGAGAGAGAGAGAGAGAGAGAGAGAGAGAATACCAAAGAGGAGGGTGGGGAAGAAAGCAGAGAGCAGACTGGGGCAGGGAGTCTGGAGCAGGGGTGAATGGGGAGCAGGCCCTTGTACCTGTGTTGATATTCACAGCAAAGGCGTCCTCCTGGTCAGGCACCAGGCGGTCCGTGTCGTCCTTGGCCACGATGCTGACGATGTGGTACTCCAGCTTTGGGTTGAGGTCACGGTCGATGGCCGTGACATTGGCAATGACGGTGCCGGGCTCGGCGGACTCCAGCACGCTCACGGTCTGGATGGGGTTGAGGAACTCGGGGCGGCAGTCGTTAACGTCATCGATAAGGATGGTGATGATGGCCGTGCCAGAGAGCGGCACGGTGCCCCGGTCGGAGGCCACCACGGTCAGCCTGTAGGACTCCTGCTCCTCCCTGTCAATGGTGACGTTGCCCACGCGGATGACTCCCGTGGCCGGGTGGATGAGGAAGCGGTCCTGAGCCCCCGCTTCTATCCGGTACACCAGCTCCCCGTTGAGGCCACTGTCCTCATCTGTGGCTGTGACCTGAAGGACTGAGAATCCTGGGGGGAAAGTGCGGAGGAGCTGGGCACACTGGCTTCTCCTAGGAACATCGCAGTAACATGCATTTGTTGGCGGTTCACAGGGGACCCTCTCAGCACAGCCTTGCAGCATGTATCTTTTATAGACTTCCCATGTTTGCGATTTTGTAGGGAAACAGTACCTTATTTCATTTTACATTCTTTGATTATTTGTGAGCTTGAACCTTTTTAATAATTTAATGATCAGTTGTATCTTCTGCAAATTGTACGTTTTTGTCTTCTGCCTATTTTTCTATCAATTTATACAAGTTATGTAATTGTGATAACTTGGGACAAATAACTTTTTTCAGTTTGTTGTTTGCCTTTCCGGCATTGGTCATAATTATTTGAAGTAAAGAAGTGTAAATGTATAAGCGCCAAAATTTAGTATTTTCCCCTTTTTAAGCTGTTTCTTATATGCTGAGAGGTTTCTTATCCTGAAGTCAGGTAACTATTCACCTAAAGCTTTTCTCTTACTTTTTATTGTGGTCTACTTTTACATTTTTTCCTTAGAATGTCTTTGGACTTCACTTTGGTGCCTTATATTGGGTAGGAAGCTACACTGAACGTTAATAGCTGTTTTGCACACTAATCAGTTTTCACTAATGTTTCATTGCATCACATTAATATTACATTCTTCAATTTACTGGTATCTGTTTCAGGGCTACTTTTTCCCAGACCGTTTAGCTCATATCATATGGTTTTAAATACTGCAGTTCTATAATATGCTTTAATATCAGGGAAGGCAAATCTGGTTTTATTATACTTTTCCCCCCCCAAAATGTTCTCATTCTTCCAGATGACTTTCAGAATAAAATTTACCCCCAAGAGCTTATTTGATTTTGATGGGCATCTCATTAATTCTATTTTGACTTTAAAATAGTCTTTCAACCAGGAACATTTTCTCAATAATAATCTCATTTTGCAGACCAGACACTGTGGGTCAGACACAGGAAGCGAGGGGGGGAGGGGGCTGGATCTCCTACTCCCTTTCCAGGGCTCTCTCCACCCACCCTGCTGCCTGCCCTCCTCCCGCTGGAGGTGGATTCTGCTCCGACCTCTGAGGCTCCAATCCCCATGGACCACCCACCAGCTCCTGCCTGGGGCCGGCCTGCTCCCTGCACCCTGCTCACCTGGGGGGCAGTTCTCCAGCAGGTGGATAGTGAGGGCAGCAGGGCTAAAGGTGGGCCAGTTGTCATTGTCATCCAGGATGGTGACGATCAGGTCAGCTGTGCCGTTGAGCAGCCCAATGTCCTCAGCCAGCAGCAGCAGCTCCAATACGGGAGGTGAGAAGGCCTCCCGGTCAATGACCACACCTGACCTCACTGTCACCACGCCTGTCGCCCAGGGCCCCCAGCCAGGGAGACGCAGAGGAGAGGGGTGCAGGGGGAAAGAGGGCAAGAGCCAGCCAGGGGGGTCGTGGGAAGACCAGCACAACGTGGGAAGAGATAAAAGAGGAGCAGAGAAAGCAACCAATGACTTTCCTCCCCAAAGGCTCAACGACCAAAGCTTAGGGGGGTCCCCTCGGTGCCGATCTCCTGGGATTGTCCCCTCCCCAGGTGCCCTCGGCAGGTCTCAGAGTCCTGCCTGAGATGGGTGGCCCGAGGTGAGGGATTGACCTGCTCGGCTGAGAGAGGCGCTAGTATGTCCCTCCTTGGTGTCACCTTCCCCCAACTGGTCTACTGTCTAGGACCAGACTGATGTGACGTGGTCTCTGGGGGTCACCTTTGGGGTGCTTTGGGGACAGAGCTTTGGCTGCTTCTGGCTGGGCACAGGGAGATGGAGGAGTGGGTTGGGGGCTCTCTGTCTAGGCCGAGAGTTTATGTATTAGCAGGTCCCTTGTATTGTCCCCAGGCCTCCTCCAGGGTCATCTCACCTGGCCCCAGGTGCCCTAACCCAGCTCGGCAGGGGAGGCCCTAGACCCAGCCCCGGCCCCCTCCTGCCCCAGCTGGGAGAGGGGGGCAGGCGGGAGTGCTGGGTGTGCAGAGGCCTCACCCGTACTGTTGTCGATGTCAAAGAGGCCGCTCTGGGCACCCAGCAGCTGGTAGGTCACCACGGCATAGACGTCCAGGTCCGCATCCAGGGCCAGGATGGGCCCGTTGAGCACCGTGAGGGGGGTCCCTGGACCGGGGGGAGAGGGGTCACTGCAGGGCCAACCCGGCCCCCCGCCCCCGCCCCCGCCCCTTCCCGGTGAGCCATGGCTGACAATGGATGAGAGGGAGGTGAGGTGGACGGGGTGGGGAGGCCCTGGGCCGGCTGCGGCAGCCTTGGCAGACTGACGCAGATGCCGGGGAGCGGCCTCAAAGCCCTGCTGGGGAGAAAACACAACAGTGGTGAGCAAGCCCCTCTGGGCCCCCACGGAGCACGCCTGCCTTCCCAGCAGCCTTTGAGGCTGGCTACTCCGAGGGAGGGTCTGGGGGCTCCCTGACATCCTCTCCCTGTGCACGGGCCCTATCGAGGTATGCATACCCCTCCCAGTCTGTCCATGTGTGTCCACAATGCTTTATACAGGTGTCTGACCATACGTGACTGGAAATGCATGTGTGTGTGCAGGGCTCTGTTCACATGGCCACGGGGGCACTCGCAGGCCTGGGCGCCCCTGGCTGTGAGCCTGCCTGCCTCGGCGGGGGGGCACATTTGCACATGGAGTGCACTGTATAGGCACCCACATGCCTATGTGTGTCTGTGCATGTGTGTAAGTCCACATATATGCTTGACGTGAACATGTATTAGCACATGTATGAGCATATTCACAGGCAGACTAAGAAACAAGTTCACGTGGGGGGCACCCAGCCAGAGACAGGAGCTTCTCAGTTCATCTCTTTGTGACTTGGAATCAGAGCTTGGGGGCTGGGGGGAGAGGGAGAGGACCTCCTGGGGGACAGGGAAAAGGAGATTCTGTCGCTCTGAAGGGAGGGGAGACTGCTCTGTGCCTGTGTGTGGGGAAGAGCTCTGCTGGTCTACGCAGGCCCTGATGACAGATGCTCCTGAAGCTTCCAGAAGCCTTCAGGATGCTTGGTGCTCCTGGGTGGAGGGAGCAGGGAGGGTGGGCTTGCTCCCCTCCTGGGTGGTCCGCACACCTCACTGTCCCTCTTGGGGAGCACTGGGGCTGCTCTCAGACCACTTTGCGGACCAATGATCACTTCCAACTACACCCGTGGCCTCTCTGGTGGCCCCTGAGAGAATTGGCAGCCCGGGCCCACCAGCCCCTTGAAGCTGCTTCCCTCCCTCCCGTCCACACCTTCTGGCACCCGCCGGCTCTGTGGTGAGGCTACTAACCCAGCTAGGCCTCAGCTGGGTCCACCTCTGGTAGGAGGTGGATCCACAGGCCTCTGGGACCAGGTGGTGCCTGGCGGCGGCAGGAGTTCCCAGGTGGGCCCAGCACCTACCAGCAGGAGAGTTCTCCATCACCTCTGCCTGGTAGGTGCTCTCCGTGAAGAGGGGGTGGTTGTCATTCTCGTCCGCAAGGAAGATCAGCAGCAAGTCAAAGTCCTGTGGGAGGCGGGGTGGGGGCAGGCTGGAGGCACGTCCTAGCAACGTGCTCCGAAGGCTGAGAGATGTGGGGTCAGGGCACAGGGTGGGGAATAAAGAAGCCCATACTGGGGGTCTAGAGACCTGGGTTCAAGTCCCTGCTGTGCTAGCAGCTCTTTGCATGGCCCTAAGCAAATCATTTCCCCTCGCTGGGCCTGTTTTCCAATCTGGCAGATGGGATCTTAACTCCTTCACAAAGGTGCCGTGAAGTTCACAGCAGGAGGGGTGAGCACGGCATTTAATCAGGTCCATCTCATGGCAAGAAAGACTGCAGGCAGCAAGATGAGTGGTGGCTTTCAGACCTTCTAGGCCTGCCTGATGCCCTATCAGAGTTCACCCAAACTCGCACCAGGGCTGCACCTCACGTTTTTAAAAAACCAGTCATAGTTCTGATCTCTCAGAACCTCCACTGCGGAGGCAAGAAAACCGAGGCCTAGCACTGACTGGTTTGGCTCAGTGGATAGAGCCTCGGCCTGCGGACCAAAAGGTCCCGGGTTCGATTCCGGTCAAGGGCATGTACCTTGGTTGTGGGCACATCCCCAGTAGGGGGTGTGCAGGAGGCAGCTGATCGATGTTTCTCATTCATCGATGTTTCTAACTCTCTATCCCTCTCCCTTCTTCTCTGTAAAAAATCAATAAAATATATTTTTTTTAAAAAGGGAGATGATATCTTTAGGGACTGTGGGATAGAGTGCATGTATTTAAAAAAGAAAAGAAAAGAAAACCGAGGCCCAGAGGTGACTGAACTGCACGGCAATCAGCAGCAGAGAGGGGACCAGCGCCCTAGCCTCCCGACTCCCCCACTCAATGCTGCTGCTTCCCAGCGTGGCCCCGGCCCTCCACAGCGCAGGCAGAGGTGGGGAATGAGAGCAGAAGAAGAAAGAAGGGGGGAGGAAGTGGGAGAAGGAGAAAGAGGAGCACAGAGAGAGGCCAGTGACTTACAAGTCTCCTCGGCCTATACAGATGGGGAAACTGAGGCCCAGAAAGGGTAGTGTCTTGGCTGAACCATGCAACTAGTCAGAAGCAGAGCTGGGCTAAGCCAGACCCAATGACTCTTGGTCAAGGTCGTGCCCCAGACCTCATGGCTGAACCTACCCCCAAAGGTACCGTTTGCTTGCAACACCCACCTCCTCTTAGTACAGAGAAACCATTTCTTTGGCTTTTGAGGGAAAAAGCCACCCTTTCAGCGGAAATGCAACCTTGCCAGCACCCCAGAGCTGTGTGAGTGCGCGCAGGCCACATGCACACACAACGGTGGTGTGTGCCCAAGTGTCAGTGGTTTGAGGGGAGGTGATGGCTGAGTTCCCTGAGTGTTTGCCATGTGCCAGGCACCGGGCTGAGCACTTTGCAGATACTGGCTCCTTTCAGTCCTCTCCACAGCCTTGGGGACAGCATTTTGCAGAAGAAAAAGAGAAACTGCCTGGCCAAAGTCACACGCCCGCTGACAGGCAGGCCTGGAATTTGAACCCAGCACTTGCTCACTCCAAGGCCTGTGCATCCAACCCCCTGGCCAGGTGGCCTGTGCGTCTCAGGCGCCTGGCTGCTCCCCGCACCTCACCATGCCCTCCAGCCTCACCCTCCTGGCTATGCGCGGGTTCTCCGGGTTGTCCTTCACGGAAATGGTGAGCTTGTACTCTGGGATCCGCTCGCGGTCCAGGGGCCGGTTCACGGTGACGACCCCTGACTGGGAAGGGGAGGGCTGGTAAGCTCAGGAGCGACCTTTTCCCCACTTTGAGCTCTGGCCACAGATGCCCAACAGCTCTGCCTGCGCTTCAGGTGCCTGTGAATTCCCTCCCTAAGCCACCGCAGACACGGTCTCTAAGAGCGACCCCAGCGCCCGGGTGCTGCTGCCTCAAGGGGACGGGGCCTCTGAGGACCCTGTGATGCCAGCAGCTGGTAACACTCCACGATGTCAAATGAGCCAAGTGGTACTGAGGCTCTGGCCCCATATCTGCACATGCTAAGCCTTGGGGGTGACGGGGACCCCAGAGATGGCTCAGCTGGGAATCTCAGGTTCCATGCTCCCCACCGAGACTCTTGAGTCCTAGTGGAGGAAGGAGGCTCGAGGAGGAAATGGAACCAGAAGGAGACCAGACAGCGGTGTAGGAAAGCCTCTAGGGCAGGGTCCCCCTTTTTAGGAAAAACCCTGGGGAACACCCTGGGTCAGTCCCGGCCCTACCGTGGCATTGATGGCGAAGGCCCGCTCCCGGTTGCCTGCAGTGATGTTAAAGGTGAGGAGGGCATTGCACCCGCTGTCAGCATCGCTGGCCAGGATGTGGGCGACGAAGCTGGAGACGGGGCTGTTCTCACTGATGGTCACGTTCATGGGGAGGTTCAGCAGCACAGGGTCGTTGTCATTGATGTCCAGCACCCGAATCCCCACCAGCATCTGGGGCGCGTCAGGGGAGGAGGAGAGAAAGAAGAGGTGACGGACAGCAGAAGAGGGGGTGTGAGGAGACAGAGAGGAGAGAGGGAGGAAGAGGGATGGTGGACATGGTAGCAGAGGAGCAGGCGAGGAGTGAGGCAGGGCAGGACAGCGAAGGGGTGGTGAGGGAGGAAGGAAGGTGCAGTTGAGGACCATGGACAAGACAGAGGAGGAGGAAGAAGAAAATGATAATGAACAAGGCAAGGAGATGAAAACGAGGGTTAGAGGGAAGCAGAAAAGGTAGAGGCAGAGGCGAGCTGAAAGTGGCAGTGGCAGGGGCAGAGGCCCACTAACAAGGTGGCCTCCCCAGAGAGCTGCTGGGGGGAGACAACTTGCAGTGGCCATGGCTGCCAGGCCCCAGGTCCAGCCTCCCTGGGTGAGCCCCAAGATCCACTCACAAATCTGTTAGGGTCCCTGAGAGCACGTGGCCTCTCTGGGTTGGAGACAGGAGTCTCCATGGAGAGTTCAGGGGGCAGCAAGGTAAAGCCAGTAGAATGGGGCCCCAGACTCACCGTGGAACTGAGTGGGGGCACCCCCCTGTCTCGAGCACAGATGGTCAGGTTATAGAAGGCAATGGTTTCCCGGTCCAGCTCCACATCCTTCCGGACCCGCAGCACACCCTCCACAGGAGAGATCAAAAACTCCCCTGGGTGCCACCCAGGAGAGGCCAGAGTGAGCCGGGATTGGTCAAGGGTGGCAGAGAGCCCAGGCCTGTCCCGCTTCCTCTAGCAATGCCCCAGCTTCAGATCCTCCAGGGACCTGCCGAGGTCTGGCAAGTTCAGGAGGGAGGGGGACAGATAACTGCTGGGTGCAGGTGGGTCTGGGCCCCTCAGGCCCTGCTGTGCCTGAGAGGACAGGCCAGTTTCCTTCCTGGCTCATGGGCAGGCCAGGGACTAACTCTGGATAAGATGGTCACATTGAACAAGTGGCTTCGGTAAGGCTGCAGGATACAAAATCAATAGACAAAAATCTGTTGTGTTTCTATATACTAGTGATGAGCCATCAAAAAGAGAAATTAAGAAAATAATCACATTTATAATTGCATCAAAAGAATAAAATTACCTACAAGTAAATTTAACCAAGGAGGTGAAAGACCTATACTTGAAAACTATAAGACTTAATGAAAGAAATGGAAGATATAAATAATTGAAAAATATCCTGTGTTCATGGATGAGAAGTATTTATATTGTTAAAACATCCATACTACCCAAAGCAACCTACAGATTCAATGCAATCCCTATAAAAATTCCAACGGCATTTTCCACAGATATAGAATAGACAACACTAAAATTTGTATGGAACCCCAAAAGTAATTCTGAGAAAGAACAAAGCTGGAGGCATCATGTTCCCTGATTTTAAACTATATTACAAAGCTATGGTAATCAAAACAGTATGCTTTGGGCATAAAAACATAGATCACGGAACTGAACAGAGAGCCCAGAAATAAACTCACACAGGCATGGCCAATTAATTTAAGACAAAGGAATGAGACTCTATAATGAAGAAAGAACAATCAATGGTGCCGGGAAAACAGGACAGCCACCTGCACAAGAATGAAATGAAACCACTAGGTTGCACCTTACACGAAAATTAACCCAAAATGGATTAAAGGCTTGAATGTAAGACCCGACACCATAAAACTCCTAGAAGAAAACATCGACAATAAGCTCCTTGACATTGGTCTTGACAAGGAATTTTTGGATTTGACACCAAAAGCAAAGGTAACAAAAGCAAGAATAAACCAGTGGGACCACATCAAACTAAAAAGCTTCTGCACAGCAAAGGAAGCCATCACAATGGCAAGGTAACCTACTGGATAGAGAAAAATCTTTGCAAATCATGTATGTGGTAAGGGGCTAATACCCAAAATACATAAAGAACTTACTCAACACAAGCACAAACAACAACAAAAACAACACCGAAAATGAAATGGGAATCCGGAGAAAGCTGATGACTTATCTAAGCTCTCCCAGCAAGTTAACAACAGACCAGGATTCCAACCCAGGGCTCTGGGTCTCAGCTCACTGCATCCCATGGGACTTGGAGTCTTTCCAGACAGTCAGGGCTGAGCCAGGTGGGAGGTGGGGGAGGGAGGGTGAGAGCAGGGAGTGGGTACAGGAACAGAGCAGAGGGGCAGGTGGGAGCCCAGCTGAATAGACGAAAGGGGAGGGACGGTGAGTCCGGGAGGTGGGGAGAGCGTGAGGAAGAGGGGTTATCTGTGTGAACTCCTCCAGGAACCGGGGACAGGGAGGGTTACTTCCTTCACTTTCCCTTTGGTACCTGGGCAGAGTGGGGCACTGGCTGCTCAGGGACATGCAGCACAGGGGGGCACAGCAAGGACAGAGGCCCAGGCTCTCCCACAATGTCCTCTGCCTGCCCCCTCTCATCCTCCCTCTCCATTCCCTGCCCCCAGCTCCTAGTGCTCTGATGTAAAAAACAGCCTCTTCAAGGCTCACCTGCAGCTGGGATTTCCCGCCAGCTCTTCTGCTCCCAGCAGCCTTTGAGACTGAGTGCAGCAGGATTTCCTGAGCCCGATACTCCACGGCCTCTAAGAACTGAGGATCCCCTTCTAGGGGTTTCCAGGCCCTGTCTCAATCCCCTGCCCATGTGCAAACAGACGGCCCCCTGCCCTCTCTCCAAAGCCAGCCACCCCTTGAAAGAAGGGAAGGAAGAGGTTCTGAAGGCTCAGGGGGGCAGGCCTGAGGCTCTGGGAGCTGGGCCCAGGCTAGATTCCTAATAAGTCAGCTCACTGCGGGAAGTAAACAGGCTAAAGGCCCCTGGACAGTAAATCATCCTCCTTATCCCCGGGGCCTGAACTCCCTGCCGCTCCACTCCTTCCGGAGTTGGAGGTTAAAAGCAGAGACTCACCACCTAGTCATACACAGATCTGCATCCTGATTTCACTCCTTTGTGCTCTTGGCTATGTTACCGAGTCCTGCCTTGATGTTCTCATCTGAGAAATGGGCTAATGAAGAGGTGCCACCACAGGTTGTTCTGGTGCTGGACAAGTCTGTTCCACGTGTGTGCTAGATCCACAGCAGCCCTGGGTGCCACCAGGGGCATTCTGAAAGGCAGCCGAGGCATCCTGCTCAAGGAACTGGGGGCTTTGGCGGAGGATGGAGATGTAAGAAAGGGGTCCCAGGAGTGGGTCTGACCAGAAGGGTTAGCTGAGAAGGTTGGGGTTGGCAGGAGAGGCTCAAGTAGGCGTGGCCTATTCCCTAGCAGTTTTCCTCCTCATGCCTCAGGGGGGCTTGCACCAACGTGTCATCCCCGATGTCTGTCGCCCCACTGACAGGAGCACCCTCCAGGCTCAGGCTGCAATGGGGGAAAAGGTGACTTTGGGCTGTGTAGCCTGGAGCATGTCCCTTCACCTGTGGTGTGTCCCTACTCCCGCTCTCCCAGAAAATAGCTCTGATTTATAGTGTTTGTCAATTTTTCCAGTTACCAACATGGTGTCACTAAACCGGGAGGGGAGGCGGGAAGAGATGTGGGGAAAGGATAGCATGACCTCATGAACACACCCTTAGCTCATCGCTTATCTCTTCTGACATGGGGCAGCACTCGGTGAGCCTGAGGTTATCGCTGGGCTCTGAATGTCTGCTCTTCCTTCCTGGGGGGAGGGAGCCAGGCTGCTCAGACCAGGGAAAGTCCCCGGCCTCTCTCCCTCTGCCCGGGACCTGCCTCTCAGGCTTCTGGGACACGCAGGAGACCCCAACTTCCGAAGGCTGACCCTGGTCACATGCGGACTTTGCTTATGACACCAAGGGCCCATGGCATGGATCAGAACGCAGTTTTCTGGGGCACAGGTATGCCCTGCACCCCAAAGCTGGGTGCAGAGAGGGCCTTATTGGGAAGGGGGCTCAGCTGCCCACCTAACACCCCCCTCTCAACCGGGCTTTGGCATCCTCCTGACCAGGAGCAGGACCCCCATGAAATTATAAAACCTCTGTGCTTGTAAAAATGGCAGAGGAAGACCCTGGCTCAGTCCTTGGCCAGCGAGGAGACTTTTGGGAGATGAAAGGTGGCAGGCATGTCAGAACTGTGACCCACGAGCTCTGGACAATGGGGGCCCCAGGTCTGGTCTAATAGAGTGAGTTTGTTTCTTTGTCTCTCTTTTTTTTTTTTTTTCAATTCTCATCCAAGGATTTTCATGGATTTTCAGAGAGAGTAGAAGAAGGGAGGGAGTGTGTGTGTGTGTGTGTGTGTGTGTGTGTGTGTGAGAGAGAGAGAGAGAGAGAGAGAGATGTGAGAGAGACACATTGATTGGTTGCCTCCTACACATGCCCCAATAGGGGCTGGGGATTGAACCTGCAACCCAGGTATGTGCCCTTGACCGGAAATTGAACCCGTGACCCTCTGGTCTGAGGGTGGATGCTCTAACCACTGAGCACGCCAGCCAGGGCTCTTTGCCTCTTCATTGCAAATTCGCCCCAGGTTCTTAGTTCTAGCCTTGGACCTCTCCTCTGCTGGCTGCCTCAGTGTTCTCTCATCTGGTGGCTTTAAATATCTCTGTGCTGGCAGCTCCCAAATACCTCTCTCCAGCCCAGGCCTCTCTCCTGAACTGGCTTGTACATCCATCCTACCCGACACCTCAGCCTCACCTCACCTTTCCCTCTACACCTGCTTCTGCCTCAGTCTTCCATCTGTTTATGGCAATGCCCTCTCTCCAGTTGCTCAGGCTGAAACCTCGGTGTCATCCTTGACTTTTCCTCACATCCAACATCCAATCAGTCAGCACTTCCTGTTGGCTTCACCTTTGAAATATATGAGAGCCGACCACTGAGACAGTGCCACCACCACTCTGGTCCTGGCTACACCATCCCTTCTGAGCACAGGAACTACAGTAGTCCTGTCAAAATCTAAGTCAGCCCAGGCCAGCTTGGCTCAGTGGATAGAACGTCAGCCTATGGACTGAAGGGTCCCAGGTTCGATTCTGGTTGAGGGCACATGCCCGGTTGTGGGCTGGATCCCCAGTAGGGGGCTTGCAGGAGACAGCCAATTGATGATTCTCTCTCATCATTGATGTTTCTCTCTCTCTCTCCCTCTCTCTCTCTGAAATCAATAAAAAATATATTTTAAAAAATCTAAGTCAAACCGTGTCCCTCCTCGGCTCAAAGTCCTCCCATGGTCCCCACATCATTCAGATCAAGTTTTAATAATAGCCCGCAGGGCCCAACAACATCTGGACCCACCAGCTCTCTGATCTCATCTCTTCCTACTTGCCCCCCTGATGGACTTCACGTCAGCCACATGGCCTTTTTGCTTGCTGCCAGGCATGTTCCCACCTCAGGGCCTTTGCAATCGCTGTTCCCTCTGCCTGGGACGCTCTTCCCTAGGCGTCCACATGACCCACTCCTCCCTTCCTTCAGGTCTTTGCTCAAATGCCACCTCTTGGACAGGTCTTCCTGGAACACCCCGCCTTCCCCTGCAGCCTTCCCCTGCGCTCCCCATCTCCTGGCTTTATATCACCCCCAGCACTAAGTCATCTGCTGCATCCGTTATGCCCCTGGCCTGTGGCCTCCGCCTGGAACACATGCCCTACGAGGGCAGGGCTTTGCACCTGTTTCGTCCTTTCTGTACCCTCAGCACCTGCAATGTGACTGGCATATGGTACGTGCTCAGTAACTATCAAATGATCAATTAAAAATCTGGATGTTTTACAAAGATTTAAATTTCCAATTTTTTTCAATTTTTCTTTTAAAAATGGGAAGGCCTGATACCCAGGCTGTAGAAATGGGAAAACATGATAAAAATAAAACAGACAAAAAAGGGAAGACATGGCTACAACTGGCAGGAGCTGAGCGGTGGCTGTCACAGGGCCCCCCTCCTACGCCCTACTATCTTGCCTAGACCCCTTTTCTCAGATATGGCCCCTGCATAAGCCTAGAAGGCCTTAGGGTTTGCGATTCCTAGTCTACAGAAATGAGTGAAAACCACCTTGAGAAAACTCTCTCTGGCCATAAACTGTTCTTCAGCGGAGGAGACCAGCCACGGTTGCTGTGAAGGCCATGGCTGGGTGACGAGAGATGTGCAGAGAAATCCCAGGGCTGAGTGTGTGCGTTTGGGGGTGTGGGGGAGGATGTGTCCTTCCTCTACTTGAGCCTATTCACAGGGTATGACACAGGCGCATTTTCTGTTTGATTCTCAAAGAGAGTCTGTGACCCTCCACGGCTACTAGCCTCTGTTCCCAGATTTCTGCATGTTCTCACCATATCCATGTGAGATCGTTTTCATCATCTCATGGATGGGGAAACTGAGGCGCAGAGAGGGCAAGATCACACAGTGGTGGGGCTCATTTTGCTCCTGAGTGGGAGGTCACCAGGCCCTCAGGTTGTGCTGCCCCACCGCCCAGCTCAGGCCCCACTCACCTAGGGGGTCTCCATCCACGATGCTGTACTCCACCTGCCCGTTGGGGCCCGAGTCCCGGTCATGGGCCAGGAAGGTCCACACTCTAGGCCCCGGCTGGCCCTCGGTGACATCAAACGGCCCCTCATAGTCTCGGGGGAAGGTGGGCACGTTGTCGTTGATGTCATTCACGTTCACAAGCACCTGCGATGGGGGACACGCTTAGCCGGGCGGCACCTCAGCCCGCCCTGTGCTGGGTTCGGATTCCTCATCTGGAAACTGGACCCAATAATCCTACCTCAGGGGGCTGATGCAAGCTTCAGACGAGATGTGGACGTGGGAGCCTTTGTAAGCTGTGCATGGTTGAGTCACTGTCATTGTAGAAGCCTTTTTGGGGCATACTCATATTTTGAGAATGATGCTCTGAACTTCTACTTATTGCTACACTACGGCCATTTTACATGGTCTCATTTGCTCCCACACACTGCAATTGCGTTTATTTCCCGATCTCACAGAGAAGGACAGTGAAGCTCAGGTTGGTTAAGTCACTTGCCCAGAGCCACACAGCTAGGAAATGCAAGATCAGGGATATGAATCCTGCTGGTTTGACCAGAGCTTGTGCTCTCCCCATGAAGGGGAGGAAGGCAGGTATCAGCATCTATCTGATAGATGCAACCACTCAGAGAGGTTCATTAACTTCCTCAAAGACACACAGCAAGTTTGGGTGAGCTGCCGAGACCAGGACAGGGCTCTTGGATTTAGGTGTTTCTCCTAGATAATCTTTCCCTACCCCTCTTCCCATCTGAGCTTTCTGGGCTCCATTTCCCCTCACCCCCAAGTTGGGGCTGTGTCCTACCGTGGTGGTGGAGGTGAGGCGGCGGGACAAGATGGGGCACTGGTCTGTGGCTGTGACGATCAGGGTGTAGCGGCCATGGCAGATCTCATAGTCCAGCTCCTTGGCAGCACGGATGACACCCTGGGGGGTACATAGAGGGAACGAGGGTGGAGCGATGGGTAGTGAGTCTAGGCCACCCTGGGGACCAGCTCCTTCATGGGGGACTCTGTGACTACCCCAGCAGGGCGGCATCCTGGCCATGATGGGAAACCCTTGTTGCCACCCAGCCCAGGATTTCCATTTTCCCACAATGGCTGCCCCACACACCCCAGTTTCCCTCCCAGACTCCATCTTTGCTGGGCCCCCACCCCATGATGTCACTGAGCTCCCTCCAATCCCTTTAGCCAGGTGACCCTCTTCTTAGACCCGCCATCAGCTGCTGACCGTGTGTCTGTCAATATGGAAAGTATCGATGATGTTGCCTGCAATGATGGCGTAGGTCACTGTGCCATTGGGCCCCTCGTCCAGGTCTAGCGCCTGGATGGTGACGAGGCTGGCATTGATCGTGTCTGGCCCCTCGTCCAGCAAGATCTCGTAGTGGGGCTGCTGGAACACAGGTGCGTTATCGTTCTCGTCCACGATGGTCACGTACACGTGAGTGGTGGCCTGCGGAGGAGAACGTGGTAGGTTCCTTGGTCAGTGGACTAGAGAGGTTGAGGTGGATCCAGCTGCACGTTCCTCCAGGCTGCACTCACTCAGGGAGAGGGAGAAGGGTGAGAGGGAGGGCAGGCACAGGCTCGTAGAGAAGGCACTCACACAAAAGCCATCTAGGTAACCGCTTAGGTACAAGATGCTACTTGCACCACTACCTCTCTGTCCATGTCCATTGCAGACATTACTAATCAATCATGGCACTGATTAGACCAGATGTAACCTCAGGATCCTTGTCAGTTCAGAGACCTAGTGATTAAAACTGGCATATAAGAGGCCTGGCCCTTGTGGCTCAGTTGGTTGAGCGTTGTCCCATGTACTAAGACAGTGGTTCTCAACCTTCCTAATGCCGCGACCCTTTAATACAGTTCCTCATGTTGTGGTGACCCCCAATTTCATTGTTACAAATTGAACATAATTAAAGCATAGTGATTAATCACAAAACAATATGTAATTATATATGTGTTTTCCGATGGTCTTAGGCGACCCCTGTGAAAGGGTCGTTCGACCCCCAAAGGGGTCGCAACCCACAGGTTAAGAACCGCTGTACTAAGAGGTGGCCTGTTCAATTCCTGGTGAGGGCACATGCCCGGGTTGTGGGCTCAATCCCCAATCGGGGGCATGCAGGAGGCAGCCAATTGATGTTTCTTTCTCATTCATCTCTCTGTCTCTCTCTGTCAATAAAGAAACATTTTTTTAAAATAACATTGGCATCTAAGATGAACCCCAGTAACCACCCCGAGCCCATAGCTTTTCCTGGGCCAGGGCTTTACTGACCCCGAACCTCCACCTGGAGTACAAAAGGCAAGGCGGCGTCACCCATGCTCCTGTAAATGCAAGAAATGCCGATCTTCAGCATTTTGAAGGAGGACGACACTGGGTGTCGGGCGATTCCATGGGCAGAATTTGTTGAGCTGTGAGGAACAAAGCTCCCAGAACACGCTTCGCTGCAAGAACAGTTTCTGCCGCGTGCTCTCCTGCGACTGGCCGTTGTTGGCCGATGCTTGGACCACCTGTGCTATGTAGACACCTGGAACTCGGCGCTCAGCACTACGGAGCAATGGTTGATGCGGCACCCCACGAGCAGAGAAGGTACATGGAGACAGAGGTTAGCCACGTGCTGGCATCTCTGCTCCTCACCCCGTCCCCTCTCCATTCTGCTTCTCCACCTGGGAGGATGGCCCTGTGGACTGCCTCACCTGGGCTCCCTTGCCATCTGCTTCCAGATGGGTTGGGCCGATGGGAGGTCCTGGCAGAAGATGTGGGGAGGGAGGAGAGAGAGGTGGGGGTTTCTCCCCCACTCCTTCCTTTCCTCGCTCTAGTTCCACCAGTGGCCGTGTTTCTCCTGCGGGGCGCCCCCTTTCACAGCTCCAGCTCTCACTGGGCTCCAGTCACCTCACCTCCTCTTGCCCTGTGGCTCTGTGAGAGGTAAGGGCTTCCGGCAGCTGCTGGTCTGAGGGGCGTCACCCGCTCTGTAACAGGCCTTCTATTAAACCACCTTCAGTTGAGCCGTGAGTGGCTCTTCTCTTTACTACCAGGACCCTGACTAATACAAACCATTCTGTCAGCACAACAGTGCCACCTTGCAGGAAAGGGCCGGATCCCAGCCTCAGCCATGGTTCCCCACTTTCCCAGACTCCGGGAAGCGAGTCTAACAATCTGCAGGGGCTGGGAGTGGCGCGTCTAACGGGGCTGCCCCACCAGCCTCTTCTCCCTGAGATCAGCCTGAGCTTGGGAGGGGAGGGGGTCTGACTCCCTCTAGTCTTACGAGGAGGAAGTTAATGTCCCGAAGGCCCTTTCAGCTGAGCCCTTCCTGCCTTGGCATTGAGAAAACAGTGCTTCAGGATTCTGGACCATGCCCACACCTTGGGCAATGCCCTGTGTCTCACCCCGCTGCAAACCAGGAAGCTCAGCTGGTGGAAGTGTGTGGAGGAAGGAAGTGGAGGAGAGCATCATGGGTAGCTACACTCAGGTGTTCTAGCCCTCTGGGCGTGGGGCGGGGGGGGGGGGGGATTGGAAGGGAATTGCTCCCCGCCCCATAGTTCCAGGCTCCCCTCATCCACCTCCTAGGCCCTGGGGCAGAGGGAGTCTGCTTTCAAGGGTGGTTTGAGCAAGGCCAGGCCAGGAAGAAATGGAGGGGTTGGGGGCAGGTGCTCCAGGGTCTCACCCTTGAAGGATCCCACCTCTGCCAGAGGATGGCCAGGGTGGAAGAGGGCTCAGGACCCACCTGATTTCAATGGGCTTGGTACCTTCCTGGGTGGGAGAGCTCACCCTCTGCCAGCAGGAAGGGCCCTGGGCTGTCTCCTGGAGTGGGGTCGTAAGATCAGGTTCATGATCAAGGACCTGCTTGTGTGCTGGCAATCTCTGGGCCTTCCATCCCAGGGAGATTATCTGAGTCCAGGGGGACTGGGCCTGCACAGGTCACCCAGTAACAGCACGACACCCACCTTCCTCTGTTGTAGCCTTTCCTGCCCCTTGAGCGAGGTCTAAGAGCTCTCAGAGAGCCTCTGACTCGGATCAGGGCGCCCAGAATTCCCAGCTACTCTTGAGTCCCACTACCATGATTCCCGACCCAGGTGGGCTCTGTCCCTCAGCCCGGGAGTTGCCTGGGAGCTCGAGATCCCCAATGAGCCAGCAGCGCTCCTGGGAGCTTCAGCCAGGCTGGGTAAACTGGTATAATGGCTGTGCCCTCCCGCTCTTTCAATCCCTGGCCCTAGCCACTGCCACTGCCACTCTCCACTTAGAAACTCACTTACTCACTTATTCATCACTTTAAACCCCTTCTCCGTGCCCAGTTTTGTGCCAGGGACTGAGGAACATCAAGGAGAGGCCCTTGCCTCCAAACAGCTCATGGTCTAGCTCAGAGGGCAGATGAGCCCCGATGAAATCAACTGGTTGGTGACCCCAGGCCGGGTGTGATGGTTGAAGGGGTGTGGCTATAAGGACTGGAGGGGGACCCTCAGGAGAAGGTCAGAGCACTTTGTGAAGGGGAAGGACTTGAGCCAAACCCTGAGGGACGAGAAGAATTTGGATGAGAGGAGAGAGACATGGCCAGTGGTGCCGGTGTGCTGAGTGGGGTGCGAGAGCAGGGCACTAGCAGTGGGGGCATGCGCGTGCCCCGAGGATGCCCAGGCACAGGAGTGGGATGGTGCGAAGTGGGAAGGGAAGTTGGGGTCTGGGGGGAGAGGGCACTGGTGATTTTCTATGGGACACAAGACCAGATATTGTGCACACACTACCTGTGCCCTAGTGCAGGGATGTGCCAAGCCTGTTGTGTTCCTGCACCTGTGCCACACCTATGTTCAGTGTGCATGTGCACAAGGGCGCAAGCTCTGGAATCTATAGTCAAGTCTACACCAAAGCTAGATTTTGTTTTTTTTTCTCCATTCATTCCTCAACTAGGAGTGCCTACCACAAACCAGGCCCCGGGCTGGGTTGTAGGAGGTAGGGTACAAGCCCCTGCCCCCAGGCAACGCAAAGGCTGGTGTGTAAGGGCCGACAATCCATCATGCTTAAGTATCATGCTAAGTTACACACAGATACACTTCTCAGCCGGTGCAACAATGCAATCTTCTCCAAAGAGGAACGGGGGCGAGTACACAGGCTTAGAACTGATCAGGGGGAGCTGACTTGCTGGGACACTGGCTGGCTCTCCTATGGTGCAAGTCAGCGCGAAGCCCCGCCCACGGGGCACTAGAAGCAGTGCCTCCCATGGCCTCCTGGGGGCGCTGCGTGGGGCGAGGGGGCGGAACAGGCGGCTCTCAGGCGCTGGCTGCTTTCACTTGCTACTCCAGGCACTCACTTCACTCACTCGCCGGGAGGGTGTCTGCCCTGCAAACCAAGAGTTCGCCCCAGGCGCCGCTCAGCCCAGCCGTCCCAGCCGCTCCACCCGGCCCCACCGAGGGTGACATGGGCTTCCCCCCAGTCCCGGAGGCCTGCGGCCGGCGCTGGGGGCCTCTGCTCCTCGCTCTCTTCCTGGCTGCTTCCCGAGGTAAGGTTCACAGAGCCTGGGCACTGGGGCAGAGCACGGGGAGAAGTCAGCGGGTGGGGTGAGTGGGTCGCAGGCCAGATGGGGTACCCTGGGAGCCCCCTTCAGCCTGCTGGACATCCTCCCCCCACCCCCCAGGCAGGGAGGCTACTGGGACTGCTTGGCAGGGGCAGCGGTGTCTCTGCCAAGTGCCCTGGCAGGGTGGTGGGCACATCTCTGTGCTCTGACGGCCGCTCAAGCAGCTGCGGATCCAACTTCCCTGCCCAGGGTGAGAGGAGCTTCTGCAGAACAGGAGATGGGCGCTGTGAGAACAGCCCCGTGAGTTTTGGGGTGCCACTGGCTTTGACACCTGTGGCATCTCCCTGCCGCTCCGCCTCAGGGTTCCAGGATCTCACGGAGTGCAGGGGGTGTGGTATTCTCAGCCCATGCCCTGACCCCTGGCGACACTCCTGGCTCAGCCTTGCTGGGCACTGGTCAGTGTGGTCCCGGTCCACTCCCAGATGTGGGCGCCTATCTTGTCCTTATCCTAAGGGTCTGATGGCTGAGAGCTGAGTGGTCAGATGATTATTGGCATCCAGAGAAGCTGAGCTCAGGGACCACGTGGGGCACGTTCCCAGCTCGGCCAGGAGTGCCTTCTGGGTCCTTAGATAACTTATGGCATCTTTCTGGCCTCGGTTTCCTCGGCTAAAACACAAGGAGGTGCCACTTTCCTCTTTCAAACTGTCGCAGCTCTGGGTGATGTCCTGGCCAGGACACAGGAGCTCCTGGGGGAGGGCAGAGGCCCTAGGACCCGCAGCCTGGCCTCCGGTTCTTGCCTGCCCAGAACTGAAGAGGCTGGGTCTCCAGGGCAGAAAGCAGCCTGTGGAACTAAACTTTACGGAGAGGGCCAGGGAAAGTGTGAGTCATGCAAGGAGTCAGAGGGAGGCAGGAGGAGGCAGGGAGCTTGGCACAGAGGCCTCATGGGTGGGTCAGAAGAAGAGAAGGGGGAGGATAGGGTAAGAGGCAGAGAGAACTTGGAAAACAAAGAGTGCCTGCACACGGGATGATATCTCAGTACTGTGATGCTGGCCAGAGGCTCTGACAAGGAGGAGGGAGCCCACAGACAGAGCTGCCTAAACTGCACCCTGGGGGCAGGCAAAGCCATGGCACAAAGCCATGGCTCAGGTCAAGGCTTCCAGGAGGGGCTGGGGATGATGGCAAGCAGGAAGGAGCACCGTGCTCCAACTGCCCTGCCCCGTCCTCTCCCAGTGACCCTGAGCGGCCCTTGTGTTTTCTTACCTCCCCCGGCCCTCCCCTGGCTGCGCTCTTCTCTGTTCAGCAGCCCCAATTTGGGAAACGGAGTTCTAGAGAACAAGGGTTTGGGGACCCAGCTTGCAGAGAAGCCAGGAGCAGAGAGGCCCAAAGCCCCTGGCTCTCCATTGTGCACGAAGCCAGGAGCCTTCACCCCAGAGGTCTTGCTGCTCCAACAGCTTGTACTCCACCTCTTCCTGGCCCAGCTCAGGGCGATAATTAGGGCTCGAAGCAGCCTTCCATGGAAAGGAGTCTTAGTTTTGCACTGCTCTGAGACTCAGCATTCTTAACTGCAATATGGGCATACTATGGAACAGCCATGCTACTGCCTGGTGCCGGTACCAGGGAGATGCCAGATGGGAGGCCTGGTTGCAGGTGTGATCAGGAGGGTCTGTGAGTTGGAAAGACCTGCTCACCAGCCAGCTAAGGGGAGAGGTTGCCTTGGGCAGGACTGTTCAAGTCAGAGTCTTTATGTCTGGAAGGTGAGATGGAGGTGGCTGGTATGAGCCTCTTCTCTAGCTCTGCAGTTGGGCCACCACCCAGGAGACTGGTGGTGGTAGGTATGGTGCTCAGGAACCCAGGAAAAGTTGAAGATACCCCTTTCCTGGGTCTGGCTCAGGGTGACATGGCTGGAGGGAGGCGCCTAGGAACCAGGACTCAGCAGACCCAAGGGTGGCTGAGCCTCTCCTTCCCCTGTAACCATTCCCAGGACCTATGGAAGTACTGTCCTTGCCATGTCCTCATAGGCTGACCTAGGGGTCCCAAACTCTGGGACTAGCACATGGCAGTGCCCTGGGGCCAGGGAGGGGAGACCCCACCTTCCCCTTCAAGGTAAACAGAGCTGCAGGGCCTTGTTGGGTAACCCCATGGCGCAAGTCTCTGATGCAGCAATGGTCAGCTCTTAGGAAATCTACGACCCTCTGCCCAGAGGCCCTGGGGAGGCAAGAAACAACCTCAGGCCAGCTCATGGGCAGGAGAGAGCACCTACCCAATGCCAGGGGCATCCCACAATACTGGGGACCCCTCTCTGAACTGGGCTGGCTGCTCCTGTTCCTCCCCAATCAGGGCAGAAGTTCCCTGGGAGAGGTCAAGGGGGAGGTGCACTGCTGGGAAGCTGCAAGGGCCCCCTCCCTGTATGCGTGCACACATGGGGCCTACCCGGCAGTGAGCCCTTCAACCAGCACTGACTGAGCCCCACACACAGAGCTGGAGGCCCCAGGTTTTAGGCCACCTATTCATCCCGCCTTTGCACCCATAGGTACTTCCATGGAGGTGCCTGTGGATTCTCCTCTGAAAGTTCCCCAGAGATAGGGACTTTCCAGCTTCCAGGCTAATTGGGCTCGGGGTTTGCTTGACTCAGTGGGGTCTTTCTTGCAACTGATCTTTACGTTCATCCTGTTTGCTTTGGCTGACCATCCCCAGAGAGAAAGACAGTGGCCACCGTCATGCCCACCAGTAATTCAGTTATTACTGACGAAGGAAGCTCAGCTCCTTTAACCTTCCTACAAGGGATCACATTCCCCACGGGGACACAGGGCCAGGCCCTGTCTCTGCTGTCACTGTGGGACCATGAACACACATTCCCCCGGGATGCGAGCCACAGGCAGGCCAGCTGACGTGGTCTCAGCGAGGCTGCCTGCTGCCCACTCCCTCCCGAAGGGTGACTCTGTGACCGTGTACCCTGAGCTTCAGTCATTAGCTCATCACCTTTGGGATTTCTGCAGAGTTTGCCTATCGTCATTACACTTATTTTTTCTGGAAAACTCCTCATTCTTTTACTCAAGTAAATAGATTTTAAAAGGAAACTTTATATTACTGCCATAAATGGGAAGCCAGTATCACTTGCCATAAATACAACAAAATCATAAAAGTATATAATAGGAAGATCAAATAAGAGTATTAAATTCTAGTTAGAAACTATAGCCCGAGGAAGGCTCCAAGCCCCAAACCTGCTGTCCTTTGCAGAAAACAACAACAAACAAAAACAACCCCCAAAACAAAACCAAAACTCAAGGAGCTCAGCAAATGACAGGTGTTTGGAAGACATATTGGCATCGAGCTGGGGCTTTCCCCTTGATGTAATCGGGACCAAAAGAGAACTGAAAAGGAAATAACCTTCTCTCTGCGATTCAAGGCACTTGATGCAGTAAAATTAAAGCTACCTGTGCTCGACCGTCAGCTCCGCTCCACCAGCACAGAAGCCAACTCACACCTGTAAGGAGCTGGTGGCAGGGGACAGCGCAGCTCTCCGGGAGGAAGGGAAAGCGTTCGGCGCAGAGTCAGGGGCCTCTCTCGGCTTCTTCCAGCCCCCAATTCTCCCAGCCCCTTTTCCTTCCCCGAAGAATTATAGTGCTCCAGCCGGGTCCTCGCCTCTGCGAGGGTCAACCAGCCACCCCAGTAACCACAGGGGGAGAGGGAGAGGAAGCCTGCAGGCCCCTGTCCACCTGCAGCAAAGAAGGTCAGCCCCCAGCCCCTTCTACACTCTAGAGCAAGGGTGGGGAACCTTTTCCTGCCAAGGGCCATTGGCATACTTATAACATCATTCGGGGGCCAAACAAAATTATCAGCTTAAAAATTAGCCTGCTGTGTTTGGTCAGACATTTAACTAACTCGCCCCTAACGGGGCCAGACGTCCCCCACCCCTGCTCTAGAGGGTAGTCCACGGCACCAGATCACCGGAGCCAGACTACCTGGGTTCAAATCCTGGCACCACCGTTTACTCTTCATGAGATTCTGTGCCAGTTACTTAACCTCTCTGTGCCGAGTTTCCTCATCCGCAAAATGAAGGAGGATTAAATAAGCAAATCCGTGTAAAAGAGATTAGAATGATGACTGGCACAGAGGAAGCACCAGCTGCTGCAGCCCCACTGGGCCGCCGGCACCAAGGGTAGGGCACAAAAAGACTTGAGCCTGAACCTTAGGAAGTCTGGAGGGCAGCTGGCTGGAGCTGGTAGTCTGGGCTGCACACAGTCATCCTCAGGGAGGGCCTGGGGCCGCTGGGAAGGAGTCGCCAGAGAGGTATCCACTGCAGGGTCTCAGGCCCTCCCGGGGGAGGCGTGCTGGCCTCCAGCCTCCAGCCCCGGATGCATGGATGCTTTCCCAAGGTGCTGGAAGGGCCGCTTCCTCCAATAGAGCCTGGCTTCCCCTTCCCGGACTCCTTGTCCGATGTGAATGGACACTTCCTGCGGGGGCAGGTATCAATAAACACATCTGAGATGCCCTTTGTCCACGCTGGCCATGGAGTCCCAGGGCCAGGCCTGCTGGCTTCAGGCCTCAGCCCCTCTCCAGGGCCACATCCTGGAGTTTAGCACTGGCAGACTCAGCCTGATTGGTCCTTGCCTCTGTTTCCCTCTGCGCTCTGCATCTTGAGAAAGAAGATAAAAGCCTTTCACTACACCCTTCGTGGACTATCCTGGGGGGCAGGGCCTGGCAGGGAGCTGGAGGCCAGGTCCCTGTTTGTCTTGGGCCCCCTCTGAGGGTGAGGACCCGCCTTTTGCATCTCACACAGGGTCCACAAGAGCAGGCGCTCAGCGACTGTTTACTTACAAGCCCTAGCAGTTGGACAGAGTTCAGCCCTTTGGGTGGAGCCTCCAGGGCAAACCAGTCAAGATAGGGACCCACCTCCAAAAGCTGGGGTGTTGCCTTAGCAACTTATGCCTCATCAGGGAAAATACACAAGCCTGTCCACACCCACACACCCCCATCCCGTGCGCACCCACAGGGTTTCACAAGCCCCTTACTGGGTGGAAAGACATGAATGAAGGTCGCGGAGAGATGAAGCCAGACAAGAGGTCCTTTCCCCTGCACTGGAACAGAGCCTTCTAGCAGAGGCTGAGGGTCCCACAGCTAGAAAGCGACAGAAGGAGAACAAAAGTCTGAGCAGATCTCCCGTATGGAACACTGTGCTCCCGCGGCCTCTCTGCCTTGGCCTGGCCCATGTGAGGACCTCGGTAAATATTTGCGGAATGCAAGAGTGATGTTCTCAGTTGTCAGTTCTGGCCTGAGGCTGAGCAAAGCTGGCTCTGTGGAAAACAGAGTCAATTTGAGGTCAATTCTTTCTAAGTAGCTGGAGGACAAGATGTCAGCCCTGTCCCCTGGAGGTTTGGGGGCTCTTCCTGTCTGCAGCTGGTGTGTTCAAGGTGTGGGCCTCCCCTCAGCCACACGAGGCTGTGTGACCTTGGGCAAGTTGCTTGACTCCTCTGAGTCCGTTTCCTCATCTTTAAAATGGGGATAACAATACCTATCTCAGGGGGCGTTATGAGAATTAAAGGAGATGAGTATAACGTGCTCAGCAAATCCCAACACAGGTGATCAAAGGTGAGCCCCTGTGATCAGCTTCGTGGCCCTGTCCCTCTGCCCTGAAGAAAGACAGCCCTTCCCTCCTGCTGCAGGGTTTCTGAGCTGGAGGGGGCCTAGGCACATGGGAATCTCCTCAGGATAAGTGAAGAAAGAGAGGTCCACGGAGGAATGGGACCTGACCAAGAGCACGCCGTAGGGACATGGCTCAGTGGGGACAAGGACCTGGGATCTGATGGCCCCGACCACGGTTTCAATCCTGAGGCCTGGAGTCTTTCAGACTCGCAGCATTCTCCCTCCAGGTGCGTTTGCCTTCTTACCCAGGGCAGCACAGTGGCTGGAGGGCTCCCGCCTGGGGACAGGCTCAGGCCCAGGTCATTTTCCTGTCCTACACGATCTCCGCCACCCTGGAGCCAGGGGCTTCCTCCCCCCCCACCCCCCCCCCCCCCCGTCTCTGACAATGACCCCCGTGTCCACAAGGCTCTGCTTGTGACAATAAGCAACATCCTCCTGCCACATAATTATAATTCCAGCTGGGCTATATATACATATACATACCCCGCCCCCCCATAACACATGTGTGCATGCGTAGCTCTGGATGGCGTGGGACGTGCACTACCGTCCCCAACACTGTGTTCTTGCGTGTCCTCCCAAGGACAGGCTGCCCTGGACGTTGATCTGACCTGAGTCTCAGATACAACCAATGGGATGCTTTCTCTCTCCTCAGGGCAAAGCCCTGTGAACCCTTGGCCCACTCCTTTCTGGCTCTTTTGTTGAAACTGACCACTCTCCACTGCCCCCCAAACCCGAATCCTGGCTTCTCCTTTTTTCTAAAAAGGGAAGTTCTCTGGGGTGTGTGAGGGTTTGGGATTGAGCAATGCCCCTCCTCCCACTGTTTCTGAACCCCAGTTCTCTCTGTGCCCTCCACACGGCCAACCACCGCCCCCCCCCCCCCCCTCCCCCCGCCCCTGCCCGTGGGATTTCAAGGAAATTGCCTCTAGGGCTGAAAAGGAACTGATATAGGCAATTCTGTGGTCATTCACACCACTGCTTGGACCCTGAGGGCCCTGGGCCCAATGCCCCCATTGGAGGACTTGCTGCTTGCTCCTACCCTGCTCCACCCCACCCACCCCAAGCTGGCTCCGCCTTGTCTACAGTTCAGCCCACCCCATCCACGCCCCTGTCCCCTTAGCAGTCCCCACCTGGCTCAGCTTCGTGCTCCACTTCTTGCTTCCACCTCTACTCTGCCTGTCCCCTGCCTCCCCTTCAGATGTGCCGACCAACATCTCCTGAGCTGCCCTCCTGAGAGCCCCCAGGTGTGGGCACCCCTGCAAATGCTGCTGGATCTGGATTCAGCTCCCTGCCCTGGGGTAGCTCTGGGGCTGGCAGTGATGTTGGGAAGAGGGAACAGGGGGCGCCACCTGGGAGAGGTGCTGGTGGGAGCTGCCAGGTGGCTGCTGGGGACAGGGTGTGCATGGGGCAGAGGTAACTCCAGGGTCTACTCTGTGGGTAGGTTTTTGTTCTTCCTGGGAGCACCTGGGGGCATCCTTTCCCTAGCCACTCCCCACCTCCATTCACCGGCACAGCCGGAGTTCTGAGGCCACGCCCACTCTGCCTGGGCCTGTGAGGGGGGCCCAGGCTGGCAGGGATACAGTCAGGGGCACAGCCTGGGAACTTCTGCTGGGGCCGTGGGTGGGTCACCTCCTCTCAAAGATTGAGGGTCACATTTGTAGGGTGATGGGCTTGAGCAGTAGAGTCCCTCACTGGCCAGACCAAGGAGCCATTCTCGTGGGTCACAAACTCAAATGTCATGGGGCCAAGCAAATACGGTGAGAGAGTGAAGCAGGCCAGGCACAGGCGTTAGGGAGTAGTGAGGACTGTGGCAAACTGGGATGCCAATGGACAGTCTAAATGAGAGGCTGCTACTCGGCTCTAGCCGATAATAGGAAAACTGGTTTTGTGTTAATTTTTCTGATTTTCAAAGACACTAAGGGTCAGAATTTTCATATCACATTCCTGGTTTTTAAATGTTGGCGATTTCAAACAAAGGCAAAATGCTTTGAGGGTCAAGTAAAATGTGTCTGAAGGCTAGATGTGGCAATGGGCTGCCAGTTTCTGAATCCGCCCCTCATGTCCCCCCTCTCCCACCCTTCAGAATAGTGTCTAATTGCCTGCATTTAATTCTGGCTCTTGCACTTATTGGCTGTGTGATCTTCAGTGGGTTATTTACTATCTCTGTGCCTCAGTTTCCTTACCAGCGAAACAGGAAAAAACCCCCAATATCCACATTATAGGGTTGCTAGACATGCCTATAAAGCACCCAGCATGGCGCGCGATACAGTCTATTTCTTCTTCTTCTAGTTCTAACTAGAGCCTGCTCTACCTGAAGCCCCCCTGCTCCAGGTTCTGAGTGCGTATCCCCCGGCACTTCAGGCAAACCACCTTCCCTTTCTGGGCGCCTATATTTCTGCCTGAAAAGGAGGCCAGCATTTTGCCACAGAAGTTCTGAACTCTCTGCTCCCCTCAGCAGCGACTGTCTTTAAATCCCGTCTCCCAGACCTGGCTCCCTCACTCGTGGGTGGCGACTGGGAGGTCTAGTGTGTTCTGTCTTCCTTATCTGCTGGGGCCTAGCACTCTACCCCTGCAGACATACTCCCCGGGGCCCCGGCGTGGCTGCCTCCCCACCCCCTGCTGTCACTGTGCAGCGTTCCAAGGCTGGACCACAAGCTGTCTCAGTCGCTCACACCTCCGAGGAAAAGGCTTGGAAGCTGGCTCGCCCACTCGATTGTGGGGAACTATTCTTCACCCCCAGGAACTGCTCCTTCAACTGCCGAAATGAATGCGCGGCCCCTCGAGCTCCCATGCATCAAGCACCCCACCCCCAGCAAGGCACTTTCGGGCACTTCACGTAAATTACTTGCCATCCTCGCCTCAGGTAGATGTTTTCATTTTTGTTTCACAAGGAGGAGTCCAAGGCTCAGAGTCTAAGGAACTCACAGACACTGGGCTCCAAGGCAGGCTGGTCTAATTCCAAAGGCACAACAGGCTGCTTCCCTCCTGACTGGGCACGGCTTTCGGATCAGCAGGCGGGTCCCGGGCTCTAAGGCCGGGGAGGGCGTCTGAAGGACGTGGTGTTTCCTTGGGTCCAGGCAATGGCAAGGCAAGGACATACCCATTTGGATTCTGAACATATTTCCGAACTCTCCTCCTCGTCTGCCTGACCTACAACTGCCCCTGAGACGCCAATTAAAGTGAAAGAATCACCAATGTCTAAGAACACAGCTGCCCTCCCTATGTCTGCAGGGGACACGGGAGCTCATGTCTTGTGTTCTCAGCTTTCCCTCCTCCAGTCCTTGCACAACCGCGTGTTGTAGGTACTGTTTTTCTCATTGCACACACGAGGAAACAGAGGCTCACACAGCTACACGGAGGGGCCAGGGCCCAGCCCTGGCATTCTGTTTTCAAGGGCCAGTGCTTTCCACAAATGCTGAAGGGGTGGAGTAAGGCAGTGATGGCGAACCTTTTGAGCTCGGCGTGTCAGCATTTTGAAAAACCCTAACTTAACTCTGGTGCCGTATCACATATAGAAATTTTTTGATATTTGCAACCATAGTAAAACAAAGATTTATGTTTTTGATATTTATTTTATATATTTAAATGCCATTTAACAAAGAAAAGTCAACCAAAAAAAATGAGTTCGCGTGTCACCTCTGACACGCGTGTCATAGGTTCGCCATCACTGGAGTAAGGTAACGAGGACCAGGGGTTACATCCCTGGCTTATTGAGAACAAAATGAACTAGAACAGATTTCTAAGAAGACGGGGTAGCAGGCAGGGACGTGGATGAGATGCCCCTCCATGCACTCCTGGTCTCTGTCCCTGAGACACCTGGGGTTTCCCATTTCCCTGCCACCTGGCCCAGAGCAGCCTCTCTGCTTGCTGAAACCCTAACTGTCCATCAACCTCAAAGACCCTCCCTCCTTTAAGAAGTCTCCTGACTCCCAGGAAGGCTATGTCTTCTCTCCTGCAAGTGCCCCGAGGTTGGCACTAGTTTGCCGTCTGGCCAATGGGGTTACTTGTCTGCAAATGCAGGCCTTGTCTGCCCACCTTGGTTGTAAGCTCCCCGGGGAGGCCATGTGCTCAGCAAGCAGATGAGATGTAGCACCTGGCACAAGCCTTGCACACGCAGGAGCGAGGAGGCACGTTAGCCTCAGGAGTTGGAAGGGTCAGGTACTGACGGCCTCCAGGAGACAGGTCCAGGACCAAGGGCTGCTGTTCCCAAGCGGCCTTTCTGCTTGCTGTCCTGCCTCCCGCCCGACAGTGCTGGGCATGGAGGCTGGAAGTGCCAAGGACCGGCCCAGGGCAGAGCCACAGTGCCTGCAGTGGTGGTGGGGGGCGGGTGGGGGAGAGGCTGGAGCATGGTGCACGCTCCGCCCCAGGGACTGGGCTCAGTCTCCTACCTGCTTGGAGTCTCCCCTACACCTCAGCCAGCATCCCTGGGGTAGGGGGATCCCCAAGCTGGGGAGGTACCCATGGCTCCTCCCATAGTGTCTGGGTTCATGAATAAAGGAAGGTCAGGGAGGTCAGCTGACTTGCCCGGGCCTGCGGCTAGGGAACCCACATCTTTGGAGCCCAGGCCAAGGTTCTTCCCCACGGAGAGTGCGCTCAGGCAGGTGACAGCCTCTCCTCTCTCGGACAGGTCTGGTGACAGCCTTCAAGGTCGCCACGCCGTATTCCTTGTACGTGTGTCCCGAGGGCCAGAACGTCACCCTCACCTGCAAAATCTTGGGCTTGGGCCCCGTGACCAAAGGGCACGACTTGTCCTTCTACAAGACATGGTTCCGCAGCTCACGGGGCGAGGTACAGGCCTGTTCTGACCGTCGGCCTATCCGCAACCTCACGTTCCAGGATCTCCACCTGCACCACACTGGCCACCAGGCCGCCAACACCAGCCAGGACCTGGCCCAGAAACATGGGCTAGAGTCGATCTCCGACCACCACGGCAACTTCTCCATCACCATGCTCCACGTGACCCCGCTGGACGGCGGCTTCTACTGCTGCCTCGTGGTGGAGATCAAGCACCACCACTCGGAGCAGAGGGTCTACGGAGCCATGGAGCTGCAAGTGCAGAGCGGTGAGGGCTGCTTCCACGGGCAGCTTGGGGGTGGTGCCCCTGGGGCGA
This sequence comes from Myotis myotis, assembly GCF_014108235.1. Taxonomy (NCBI): domain Eukaryota; kingdom Metazoa; phylum Chordata; class Mammalia; order Chiroptera; family Vespertilionidae; genus Myotis; species Myotis myotis. The sequence goes on along the minus strand of NW_023416319.1, from coordinate 42,195,930 downwards.
TGGTGTGTGTGCCCACACGGAAGGGGAGGCAGAGACGACAGGGTGACCAGGGGTGTGGTGCTGGGTATTCGATGGGGTGACTGTGTGGGATACTGTGCTGGAGGGTGTGCGATTCTGCAAGGGTGGCAGTGGCACTCCGGGGCTGTGGGAGGTGAGGTGGCCGTGCGTGTGGAGCTGTAAGTGCCTCTGGTCAGCTGGGTGTGATGGAGGGAAGGTCCACGCGGCTCTTTAATGGAAGAGTGGGTATGAACCTGGGCTGGGAATGTGACTGCTCACGACGGTACCATGACCGCGCAATGTGACCTGGGCTGTGAGTTGGTGAATGGTCAAATGACTATTGGGGAATATGTATACGCGAGTGTCCCTGTCCAGGTGAGAGTGCGGGGGGGCCGTGGACTGGTCAGAGGCGTGAGCATGGGCAGGTGTCCACATGCTGCTGGGGTGGCATGCGAATGGGCAGGACATGCTGGCTGTGCCGTGAGAATATGTTTCTGTGTGCGTGTGTGTGCGTGTGCGTGCAAACGTGTATGTGTGCACGTGTGTGTGTGCGTGCACGTGTGTGTGCGCACGTGCACATGTGTGTGCGTGTGTGCACGTGCGCGTATGCGCAGGTTCCACCTGGGCCGATGCGATTAAGTGGACAGCAGCATCAGTAGCTGTGACAGGAAGGGGCACGCCGGCCTGGACAAGCCTCCCTGGCCCCCTGGGCCTGACACCCACCTAACAACCCTCTTTGCTCCCACAGGTGATGAAGCACCACCCAAATGCATCGCGTACCCATCCTCCCCCAGGGAGAGTGAAAGTAAGGACCGTCCTCTTGCCCCTTCTGGGTTCTCTCTTCCCCTCTGTCCTCCTGCACCCAGGCTCTGTTCTAAACTCTGACCTCATCACCTCAAGCCCATGGAACCCCCATTCTTCCTCCTCTGCTGCTGCCCTCCCTTTTGCTTCTTCCTTCACCTGAGCCACGGGTTGCAGCCCTTAGAAGCCTCCTCCCCTTCCAAGGCCCAAAACCTGACAGCAGGTTCCCAGAGCCCCTGCTCCTGCCGCCCTGGGTGGGCCTGTACCCTGGCCATGACCTTGGGCTAGTGTGCCCATGACAGGTGCTGCTGAGCTTGTTTTCTGAGTGGGTCCCCCTCCTGCCCACCAGCCCTCTGCCACCTGGGAACTCCTTAACTTTTCCTTGTTCTCTGCGTGAGGGAGGGAGGAGGGAGAGGCTCAAGAAGGGGGCGGAACTACCTTTCCTGGAACCCCTACTGTGTGCCAGCCTGTGCTAAACCCTTCCAAGTGCGGGTCTCTCAGTGGATTCTCCTAAGAACCCTGAGGCATGACATGGAAACGGAGGCCCAGAGAGGCCACTTGACTTGCCCAAGTTCACACAGCCAACAAGGCTAGCGCAGCTGGGATTGTGCTTACTTCACCTGCTCCCCAGCTGAGGGGCATGCGCAGTGCAGTGGGGAACAGTCGCCTGCTGTCTGCCCTATGGAGTGAGGGGACACTGCCCTAAGGGGCACCTGGGCACTCAGAGACCAGGCCAGAATGCCCGGCAGCTTGGAGACCGCAGGCAAAGGGGCGACATCTTTGGAGCACCCCGCTCTTCTGAGAGGAGAGGGTCTTGGCTTCCGCAGCCTCCTACCCATCAGTATTTATTGGGCATCCAGTGTGGACCAGCCCCTGCCCAGGCCCTGGGAGCAGCTCAGCTACAGCCTTAGTCAAGCCCCAATGCAAAGGTTGCCACGGCTTTCTACTTAAACTACTTTTTTAAATTTTAACAACAACAAAAGACTAGCTAGGAACAAAATTAGAGCTCACATTTTGGTCTGAGCCAGACCCATGTGGAGTTAAGAAACTCTGGTTCAAGCCCCTCTCCCTGGTATACCGCAGAGCTCACATGTCACTCAGCACCAAGACACGATCGTCCTCACTTCCTCCACCAGCGACTCCCTGGTGAGGCTGGAGAGGGGCCTCTGAGTGGCTCCTTCCTTCCCACGCAGCAGCCTCAAGACTGTGCAGGCACACATGCCTGTGTACAGGACGGGGTACGCTGCACCTGGCGAGGTCCATGAGTGCTCACTTCCCCACTGCTCCTTGCACTCTGAGCAACTCCCAGCCCACTTCTCCCTCCAGGAGCTCCTGCAGAACTCCCTAGCGACAGTCACTTCCGCTACTTTCCCAGTTCACGGGTGGGGAAACGGTTCCAGCAGGTGAAGGGACACGCTCACGGTCTCTCAGACCCAGAGCCAAGAGGAGATGCCAGAGTGCCTGAGTCCCAGTGCGCAAACCCTGCCTGCGTGCTGGGCTGCCCTCCCCTCTGTCAACACCAATTTTCTGAAACTAGTTGTGGGGGCAGAGACAAGAGATGTCAGAGGGGACAACGCTTGAGAAAGCAGGTGCCAAATGGAGAGGGAGCTGAAATTGGGCTCATTTTTCTTGCTAGAGAAGCAGCTGCTAGACTTGGGGGATCAGAAGTCAGTTGGGAAATGTCAGGAGACCAGCTGATAAGAGCTGATAAGAGCCAGAGGGTGAGGCAGAACCCTGAACTTGACTGCCAAAAGTGGGTCAGGCTTCCTTTGCTGGCACCCTGCTCTCAGGTTTTAACACTGCCTTCCTCTCTAACTCACGGGTGTGTGCAGCCTCACCTTAGCCCCTGTTTCTGAGCCACTGCCCACAGTTAACTGGCTCCCTGAGGGCCAAGGGACATGTATGTTTCTCCCCGCTGTTGAGTGTGGCTTCCACAGCCTCCGCATCCCCTTCCAATCCCCTTCCAGACTCTTGGTTCTGGAGGTCTGGAGATTACAGCTGTGGCGGAGTCTTGGCATTGTGGCAGGTGTTGTCTCAGATAAGAAAAAACCCAGCTATCCTTTCCGGTGGGGTGTGGGGGGGATGTCCATTCTCTGGGGGACCATGTGTACACTGAGAAATGGGATCAGGTGTCTCTCTCCTAAAAAAAGGGGAACAAATCAATGTTATGTAAGAAACTAGTTCAGGGTTCAAAAACTCAAATGCCTGCAGGGCCAAGGAGCTGGTGAAGGATACAGTAGGGAGGGCGGAGACTGTGGCTGGCACCCAGCTGCCAACCTGTAAGTGCAATTCCAACGGTGGCACAACAGGAGGGGGGCCCAGGGTTGGCAGAGCCACTAAATTTTCAAGCAAAGTGAGAAGTCCAGATTTTATGCAAACTCTTAGCTTAAAATATGGAGTTCATTCCCGTGAAGGGCAGTCCGGGGAAGTGCTTAAGTGCTCAGACCCTGACATCAGCCACGCTGCTTAACCTCTCTGTGCCGTAGTTTTCTCATCTGTCAAACAGGCATGATTGCAATTGCACTTACTTGCCAGGCTGTTACAGGGCTAAAATGAAGCTCTATATGCAAAGTGCTAAGAACCATGCCTGGCACAGGGTAAGTGCTGGCTATTAATACTTGTAATGCAGAATCCTCGGCCTGGCTTCCGGAGTCAACCCGCCCATCGCCCTGTGCCAAGGCAGGATGGCAAGTAGATGGCAGCGGACAGTGGGCACATCCTGTTTTCTAACGGCTTAGAAACATCTGCCTGGTGACCCAGGTGCTCAGTGGGCCCCACTTCCCTGTGGAAAGATCCCAGCCCCGGCCCTAGGTCAGGTGCCCTCAGCCAGCTTTGGTACCTGGTCAGCCAATAACGCTTCCAGCCAAGAGGCCCTTGGCATTTCCTCCTCTAAGCCGGCCGCAGCCTCCTGTTATCTTTGGGAAGTAGGAGGGGAGCTCGTCCATGAAACCATCTGAAAGCCCAAGTCAGCCTGAGGTCAGGGACGTAACGAGGAAGGAGACTGAGGAAGTTGGTGCCCCCAGGAGCCCCCGATTGCTACGGGCTTGTGGTTTCTCACCCACCCCAGGGAGGGGGGCTGGGCAGCCCATCTCCCTTCCCCTAGAAGCAACCTCCCTACCCTTCAGCATAGTCGGAGGTTTTGGTTTGCTTTCATCCAGCCCCCTCCCTAGGGAACCAGGCAGCCCACCCCAACTCCCTCCTCTATGTATACCCAGGGGGCCCCTCCCATGCCATCCTGCTCTGTAATAGTCCTGGGTGCTGGCCTGCCAGCTGCCTCTGCCAATGTCTGATCGCCTTCCCAGGATGAGCCTGACTCTAGATGGCTGCTGAGCAGGAACCCCCTCCCCCAAGTACTGGCTATGCGTGTGGGGAGGGGTGGGGAGCTGTAGCGAGGCTATGCCCTCTATGCAGGGACTCCATGGATTCAGAGGGCAGCTGGGTCCACAGAACTGTCTCTAAACTCATGCGGCACCCTCTCCTCCCCCCCCCCACCCCCACCCCCGCCCAACCCATCCAGTCCCAGCCTTAACTCTCAGACCAGGTTGTAAGTCAACCGAGCTCTGATCCCCTAGCGGGGCTGCAGATGGAACACCTTTGCCTGGGGACAGGAGTCAGGCAGGGAGGCCGGGCCAATAGGGAGCCGGAATTAATGAGAACCCGACTAACCTCATCAAAAGGTACTTAGTACCAATCGGAGGAGGCCTGCTTTGATGACTAGAAAAGAGCACTTCGCAGCCTGCCTCTCGGATGGTGCCTTAGCAAGGTCCCGTGGAGGGGTTTAGAAATATTCTGACATCTGAGTTAGAGAATGTTTTCACTTTCAATATTCCACTTGGAAATGCAGCCTCGCTGAGATCTGCGCGGGAGCCTGCTTTAATGTGACGTCCAGCCGGCTTTGTAATTAGCATAGGCCCTGTTCCTGCCCCAGTGGGTAGTCTGAAGCGCCTGAAAACACTTTGTTCTCTTCTGCGGTGTGAACCGAGCCCTGAAAGCTTGTTTACACCATTGGGTTGTTGAGCAATACAATGAGGCAAAAACAGCCCTCATTCCAGAGAAACAGTGCAAAGGCAGCCGGAGATCGCAGCCCACACACCTTCCCAAAGCTCCCTGGCTCCACGTGGACACTGTGACCAGCCATCCTGCCTATATTTTGGGAAGGGCTAAAATCGGGAAGGAAACGCTTTTACGCTGGTTGTGGTTCTGAGGGCGCGTCTGTTCCCAGCTGAACTCCTGGAGTCAGCAGACAGACGAAAATAAAGCAAACCTCTCACGCAGTTGGTGGGACTGCGAAGCAGCACAACCTTTTCGGAGGGCAGCTTAGCAATAGACGCAAAGAAACTGCACGCAGGCTTTGGCTCAGCACCTTCGCTGCTAGGAACTGCTGTACATGCGCTTGCCCGAGGGAGCAAAGGCGCACACGCGGATGCATTGCTACATTATTGGCTGAAAAATGGAAGCGACCTCCACGTTCACCACAGGGGGCTGTTTCAAATACACTTGATAAAGCCCGAGGCAGAACAAAGTCGATCTTTGTGCCAATACAGATGTCCATGCGATGCTAAGCAGGAAAAACAATTGTCCCATGAAGAGCATATATCTCTGCTGTATGTGCAGAGAGCATATCTAAACCATACACAAAAACGGCAGACACTGCTTACTTCTTTGGAGGAAGAAACTTTAAAATATATGTATTTTCAATTTAAACGTTTTTGTCATTTAGAAAGTTTAAAATTTAAAAATGCCAGAGAAAGCCCTGGCTGGGTGGGTCAGTTGGTTGGAGTGTCTTCCCATATACCAAAAGGTGGTGGATTCAATTCCTGGTCAGGGCACATCCCAGGTTGAGGGTTTGATCCCTGGTCAGGGCACATGTGGGGGCAACCGATCGATGTTTCTCTCTCCCCTCCCTTCCCCTTTCTCTAAAATCAATAAAAAATAACTATTAAGGAAAAAAGTCAACAAGGATTCATGTTTCTCTAGTTCTCGCTCCACAGGCTTCACCCTGGAGCTAAGGGGTCTCTTGGGAGATGGGTGAGGCTCTTTATTCATTTATTTTTTATAAATGAATAAAATGGCAAAACATAAACCTGGCCACTTTAACCACTTTTAAGTGTATGATTCAGTGACATTAATTATGCTCCCAGGTAGTGCAACCATTTACACTATCTCCAAAAGCTTCTCATCACTTGGGCTCCATTTGACCTTGAACTCGGTGGCATGGGGTCAGTGAAAGGCCTACTCTCCCCGGTGGCCCCGGGAAGTTGCGCGACCCCCATCTGGCTGAAGACCCTTCTCTCTCTTCCCGGAGCTTCCTCAGCTGTAGGCACCTGGCTGAATTTCTGTGTCCTCTGGGGAGAAGGCATGCGGCTCGCAGGGGGTTCCTAGAACGTCCACGCCTCCGCGGTCACGGAGGGTCTGGCTATGAGACCCCGGGTGCGGGGGGTCCCTCTGCTGCCTGGCCTTTCCTCTCTGGGCTTCAGCTTCCCTTCAGGAGGAACGGGCCTCACCTTGGCTGCATCTCTGCCCTTTCAGACATCACGGCTGCCGCCCTGGCTACGGGCGCCTGCATTGTGGGCATCCTCTGCCTCCCCCTCATCCTGCTCCTGGTCTACAAGCAAAGGCAGGTGGTCTCCAACCGCCGTGAGTATCCCTGCCCTCCTGGGATGGGTGTGGGGGGTGTGGCAGGCACAGTCCTCTGTCCAGAGATGGGAGCTGCTGCAGCCCAGCAAGGAGCTGAGCTCAGTGGTGGAGAGGAGGGACTCAGAGGTGCCACTTCCAGGGCCTAAGTGCCCAGCAGCCCCAGCGGTGCTGGCTTGGCCCTCAATAAATATCTGTTGATGAATGAGTAATCATATGGAGCAGTTGATTTATAAAAATGGGCTTATAAAAATGCTGCCCCTGAGAGCTCCTTTGGGGGCCTGCTTTAATGTATAGGTGAGCTTGTTTTGTTACTAGCATTGCAATCTTGGGGACAAAAATGACCTTTGGATTATCATAACTAGGCGAGATCTTGGCGGTAACTTAGATCAACTCTTTCTTTTTATGCCTGAGAAGCCTAAAGTCTGCAGGGTTAAGTAATTAACCAAACGCCACTTAACTTAGTAAGTAGCAGAGCTGGGACTCAAACTCAGAGCTTTCAACTCACGCTTTTCCCAGGGAGTAAAATCTCACCTTCTAATACAAACGTTCATTAGCATGAGCGCCATAGCCAACAACCCCTACCTGGCAAGGCTGCTGTGCCCGGGACCCTGCCAAGCTTGTTATAGACCTTCTCTCACTTATTCCTCAGAATGATTCTCAGAGTTTGGTCTTTCCATTGTCCCCATTTTACAGCTGAGCAAACTGAGGCACAGAGAGGTTAGTAACGCACTTAAGGAACTGCATAGCGAGAAAAGTGGCAGAGCCAGACTCCAAGTCAGGGCCACTGACCCCTTGGCACAATCCTCTGCAGGTGACAGTGCCCTTTGCCCTTGTTATGACCTCACCCTTGGTCAGTCTGAGTCCTCCAGGAGCAGGAGAGGGGGATCCCTCTGCCCCTGACCCTTGCATCACCTCCCCTAGCCCTTCCCCTCTGCTTGGCTGCAGAAGGTAGCCGAGGGGAACTGCTGTCACCAGGTGGCTGGGGCTCACACATGCTTTCCTTTGGTTGGGCTGTAACAGCTCACACCCCTCTCTCCTGGGGGCCCGGCCTGGAACGCCACTGCGGGTCACTCAGGCTGTGGCCTCCCTCTCTCCTAGCTCACAAAACCTACCACAACCTGCCTACAAAATACCCTGAGGTGGGGGTGGGGGAGGTAACGTGTTTGGAGCAGAAAGAGGAAGCCAGGGGCTCAACCAGGAAGAGAAATTGCTGCAGCGCTGCCAGCAGCTCCCGTCAGCTGGGCAGCATGTCTACGAAGGTGGGTGAGGGACCAGGAGAGACACATGCTCTGCTAGGCTCAGCTCCAGATACAGAGGTGACTTCTGGCCCCCTCACTCCAGACTACGGTGCTGCCTCCCCTGGGGAACAGGAACTGGGAAGCAGACTCCAGGCAGAGGATGTGGGGCGGGGGCGCTGTTGTTCCTGCTTTTGTTTCCTCAGCGCCTTCCTCGCCTTCCTCGCAGGGTCCCCAGAGGTTGGTTTGAGACTCCTGCCCATGGTCCAGGCTGGAGGGAGGGAAGTCAGAGAGGGGACATCCCCAGGCCAGAGCCCTGGTGTCCTGAGGGTGTGGGGACACTGGGGTCAGCCCCCAGTATCTTCTACTCCACACGCCAGAACACCTGAGGGCTTCCCAGACGAAGGGACCAGGAGGGGACAGATGAACTGGATGCTGGAGAACTGGACTGACTGAAGGAATAAGGGGGTACACTGGGCCAACGGCGCTGCGCTATCACCACTGTTGAGCACGTCCTCTGAAACGCCAAACGAACCCCATTTCTGTGTTCTTAGCCATTTCGTAGCATCTTATCCCTCAGTGTAATATATGCCATAACAGAAAGGTGTCAATAATTTATCTTCTAATGAAAGTATATTTGAAGCCAGTCCCTCCACCCCTTCCAAAAAGAAGAAATGAGTTGTAGGACTGAAGTCTTTGGAGACAGACACAAGAGAGGCCGGAGGGGGCGATGCTGAGAAAGCAGGTGCAAACTGGAGAGGGAGCAGAGACTTGGGTCATTTTTCTTTTTTAATCCTCACCTGGGGATTTTTTCCATTGGTTTTTAGAGAGAGTGGAAGAGAGAGGGAAAGACAGAGAGAAGCATCAATGTGCGAGAAACACATCGATTGGCTGCCTCCTGTACGAGCCCAGACCAGGGCCTGGGTCGAGGAGGAGCCTGCAGCTGAGGTACATGCCCTTGACTAGAATCGAAACCAGCATCCTTTGGTCTGCAGGCTGATGCTCTATGCACTGAGCCAAACCCGCTAGGGCTGGGTCATTTTTCTTGATCTAGACTCTAGAGAAGTGGTTGCTGGGATTAAGGGAACAGAAGTCACGGGGACATGCAGGAGTCGAGCCGCAGGGCAAAGGCTGAGGGGCCCAGGCTTGGCGCAGAGCCCCACTCAGGAAAGAGGGAAGAGGAAGGGCCGGGAGCACAGGAGGGCCGTTTGCTGCAAAGGCTGATGGGTGTGGAAGCCGACCCAGTATGAGAGGGAGGCTGGTTTCCCCAGGTCTGAGGTGGGACTGCCAATCCTTACCCTAAAGCAGCGGTTCTCAACCTGTGGGTCGCGACCCCTTTGGCGGTCGAACGACCCTTTCACAGTGGCCGCCTAAGACCATCCTGCATATCAGATGTTTACATGACGATTCATAACAGTAGCAACATGACAGTTATGAAGTAGCAACGAAAATAATTTTATGGTTGGGTCACAACATGAGGAGCTGTATCTAAAGGGAGAGAAGGTTGAGAACCACTGCCCTAAAGGGTGGAGGGCAGGACGAGCTGAGGACCAGAGAGAACCCACAGGAGGCCTGACGCACAGGAGTCCCCGGTAAACAGTAGCCATGATTCCCACACCGCAGAGGTTTCGGGAACTTTTGTGCAACTTCCCTGTGCCTTCTGCTGTCGTGCCCCTCCCCCATCATCGGTTTCCCCATAGTCGTCGGCAGTAAAGCCCTTAAAAATGAGAAAGATCGTGGGAGTACATGGGGAGCTGCAAGAAAGAGGGAAGTTGGGGCCACTGCATTTGGCCGGTGTGTAGTTTGGGGGGTGGGGCAGGGTGGCAGCAGCTTGGATGAGGAGCAGAAAGTGATGGAATGGCTGAGAAGTGACGGGGTCTCAGGGCCCCTAAGATTGCTCTAGGACAGCGGCCGCCAACCTTTTGGACCTCACGGACCACCAGTTGGCGACGGCTGCTCTAGGAGATGTCACCTCTGAAGCCACCCTATTATGCAACGTGGAGGATGGGCCTCTCTGTCTTTCTAAACAGGAATTGACCTTGCAACACTCCCACCCAGTAAATCATGGATAAAGACCAGACCGTGGCAGGGGTCCAAATAGGAAATAGCAAATTCAGGAGCCAGGCCGTGGTTGATACTTAAGCCCTGAAGGTCTAACACAGCCTAAGTCACGCCACAGGAGAAAGCATGGGTGCCTTTGGTCTCTGGTGACAAAGGTTGTCCCACACACTGTGAAAGGCAGCCCGAGTTTCGTTTGTCACTGGTCAGACGTGCCGCTCACTGCTCAACACCCAGAGGGCAGCTGTATGGGCCTCCTGAGCGAGCAGGTGTGGGACCTCGGCCCTGCCTGGGCCTGCTCCCTTCCCCCCGGGGCATCTGCCGGCAGGGGCAGGGATGTTGTCTGGGGAAGCCTCCCTTTTGTGACCAGCTTCTCTGTCTGTCCCTAGGTGCCCAGGAACTGGTGCGGATGGACAGGTAAGGCTGGTGGAGACCTTCCGGAAAACTGACCATAGCTGCCTCTACCCTGACTCACAGCTTGACTCACAGGGCTTGTGGCCCTGTGGGGCAAGTGTCTACACCCAAACTGTGGGGGAAGTTAATGCAGAAGGGGTGGGGCAACATCCAGCCAAGACTGACTCTCCCCACTTCATCAGGATCCTTTCTCCCCTCTTTCCTGGGCCCGGATGCCAGGACAGGGGTCAGAACACAGACAGGGCCCCCCTGGCCCTCCCTGTGCCCTGGGCCAGCTGTCAGGAAGGAGGTATTTCTGGGCAGTAGGGGGCCTTCTCAGCGGCCGAGCACAGCTGTTTAGAAGAGCATCTGCCATCTGCCACCGAGGCCTACACATCTGTGCGGGTTGGCTGTTCTCCCTGCCACCCCTCACCCAGCAGGCTGAGCTCCTAGACTGTTAGGATTAACCATGCTCCCACCATCAGGTCTCAGTGGTCAGTGGGCTGGAGTGGGGGAGGAGGAAGCAGCAGCTGAGCTGAAACATGCAAAGAGGCCAGCACACCTGGAGCTGGGGCCCCTCCCTGCAAGGCACTCCAGAGAGAGAGCTGTCAGGCCACTGTCCCTAAGGGCAGAGGCTGTCTGGGCTCAGAGTGGGGCAGGAGGTCGGGGCGGAGAGGATAGGGGAGTGTGTGCTGGTGCGCCCTGGGCAGAAGCTGGCCTTGTAGACTGGCATGGAGGGCGTGCTCAGGAACAAGCCACACTCAGGAACTGGCCCTGGTACCTGCTCCTCTGGGTGTTTGTAAGGGATGATTTTCAGGACTGGTCGAAGGAAGCCCTGCTAGTGATCCTGCTAGAGTCTCAGGTTGGAGGAGTCTTTAGAGGTTGTCCCGTTCCAAAGAAGGAGGAGGATAAGAAAAGAGGACCCCTCCCTTCAGCTGTGGGGACACTCAGTCCTAATGCCATTGACTCTATGACCAAAGAGCAGCGTGTCCCCAGATTCCTGAGGCTGGTGTCCTGGAAGCGCTTCTGACCCTGGGCATCCTGGCAGGGCCGAGGGCCATGGTCAAACCACAGGGAGGAGTTGGCATCAGATGCCCTCCGCTCAGGGCAGGTGGGAAAGTGCAGCCCATGGCCTTTTCTCTCTGGCCCTGGATCTCCCTTCCTCTGGGAGAGGCTGCTGGGGCCTGGAGTGGGAAGGCCAGTGACGGGAAGGGAGCAGAGAAAGCGGGCCGATGGGGAGGGCAGAGGCGCGAACCCCAAGGCAGCAGAGATGACCTTCGGTTCTGATTCCCTGGCAGCAACGCTCAAGGAATTGAAAACCCAGGCTTTGAGGCCTCTCCGTCCTTCCACGGGATGCCGGAGGACAAGCCCAGGCCTCCACTGACCTACATGGCCCAGCGGCAGCCGTCGGAGTCTGGGCGCCACCTGCTCTCTGAGCCCAGCACGCCTCTGTCTCCCCCAGGCCCCGGGGATGTCTTCTTCCCATCGCTAGGTGAGTGCTTCCCAGACGGGCAGCGTGAAGGCCTGTGAGGCCATGACCCCCCCTTAACCTGCAGAGTGTCGCCTTACTCTCCCATCCTCCCTGGAGTCCTCCGTCTCCTGGTGGGGCATTGGGGGTGAAGGACGGGGGGGGGGGGGGGCATCCACTCTGCTTCTCCTTTCTTTTGCAGACCCCGTTCCTGACTCCCCAAACTCTGAGGCCATCTAGACCAGCCAGGGGCCAGTGAGCAGCTGTGGCTGGGCCCGGGGCCAGTGCATTCGGGCCAGACTGGCCCTCGGAGTATTCCCTTGGCCGTGGCCCTGGCTTCTTCCCTCCTGCTCTGAGCACAGACTCGTTGAGATACCCCTGACGGCCAGGTTCTTAATCCCTCTGGATGCTACAAGGCAGAAGTGAGAAGGTGTGGATCACTCAGCTCCGATCTCAAGAATGGCGGGGTGTGGGGATCCCGCCGCAGAGACCTGAAATTCACCAGCTACAGACGCCAAATGACCTACAGCCTCAAGCCCCAGAGCTCCCGCTCTGTGGCAGCCGCTCAGGGACATGAGCCTTGGGACTCGACAGGACAGCGGGGACAAGATGGGCACTGAGCAGACCCCGCAGTGCCGCCCTCCCTGGAATGAGACACCGACCAGATGTGGAGGGAGTCTTCTCTACCCCACTGTGTTGGACCGGCTCCCCCATCTCGTCTGAGGCTGCTCATCTGTCAGGCTCACTCTTTGTAACCATGGGGCTCAGAGCTAGGCCTGCCTGTCCTCAGGGCCCTGGGAGCCTCCCCAACAGCCTCCTACCAGTAACCTCCCCTAGGAGCTGTCAGCAACTGAAAGAAATCTGGGGCTCCCACTGCCTGCACTCTGGTCTCCAGAGTTCACTGGCCAGAGGCCCCAAAACAGGAAGTACTCGTTGGGGCACGGAGGCCATTGTGAGCCAACTGGCATCTTGGGCAATGGAGGCCGGGCCCAAGGTTGCTCACTACCCCAGGTGGGGGTGAGGGAGAGCCCCGGGCCTGCTGGGAAGTGAGTGGAGAGGGCTCCATTCGCCCTGTCTTCCCCATCGCCCTCCTCCACTGCTCAGTTTGGCCAATAGAAAGGGTGACCGCAGACTGTACTGTCCAAACTGTGACACTTTTGAGTGAAGAGGGCATTACTATTAAAGAGCTCATGGGCAACAGGTGCAAACCGTGTGGCAGACTGTAGGAGCCGGGTTTAAATCCCTGCTCTGTCTGAGGTGCCCGAGGCCTCGGGAGCCCCCACGCCTTGCTCTTCCATTCCATTCCATCTGCCCAGCTGCAGAGGGACCCTGTCGGGTGGGAGGAGCAGGATGCGTCCATAGAAGGTTTGTGTCCACTCTGCTCAGTACCCTCTGTTCCCACCTCCTGTTGCAGGCTTGACTTGAGTTTGTTCCTGTACACATATGCCAGGGAAGTCCTTTGTGGACTTTTGATGAAAGGGCTGTAAAGCATGGAGAGAGTGTGTGTGTGTGTGTGTGTGTGTGTGTGTGTGTGTGTGTGTGTTGGCGGGGGGGGGGGGGGGGTTGGGCGGGGAGTGTGTGCCTGTACACTCTGGGAACAGGGAGGGGTGAGTTGGAGCTGAGTGGGAGCCCTAGGCACTGACTGCAGCTTCAAATGGGCATTCGTCTGCCAGCAGCTACCCTGACTCTGCTGAGCTGGGCCTGGGCTGGAGAGCCGGGACAAGGGCCAGGACAAGGGCCAGTGGGCAGGGAGACTCTGCCTGATCACCTGGCAGGGGTGGGAGAAAGTGAGCTGCAGGCCTGCGGCTGGAACCAGAGAGCCCCCTGGATGCACAGCATTGCTCCCAATGTCCCCTGGTCAGGCCCAAGGGTATAGGCCAGTGTGAGCGCCTGCTGTGCCGGGGGCCCTGAGGAAAGGGTGAACATGGGCCTTGAGAGTACCCTGACACCTCCAACGGCCAGACCACCACAGCCCAGGCGCCTGCTGTGCCCCTGGGGGTCCTTCTTCTGGTCCATCTGCTGCCATGAACACTCAGTGCCCGTTGCCACAGGAAGAGGGTGCTGTTTTCACACCTGGGGGGGGGGGCATGGGAATGAGCAGGGTGACACCTGCTTGAGGCAGGGCGGGGCTGCCCCTAGCGTAGGACAAGCCCATGGATCGGACTCCCAGTGCCCCCCCAGAAAGAGTGCGCCTGTCCTGCTGGGAGGCTGGCTTTGCCCAGCCCTCAGCTTCTGACCTGGAGGCAGAGATAACTTCTAAGAACTTGGCTGCCAGACCCCAGGCCTGACTGCTGCAGTGTGGAGGGAGGGAGGAGGCCCCAGAGCAGAAAGCCACCACACTTCCTCTCTAGCTTCCTCCTGCATGGCCTCGAGCCCTTCTTCTCTGGACCTTTACAAAAGTAAGCATCTCAGCTTCGTGGTTTCCTGTTTTCAGTGAAATTTACTCTGAGCTCCAGGCTCCATCTTGATCCATGACCACACGCCCCACCCCCAGGGGCCCTACTGTTTACTCCCTGTAGTTGACAGGGAGGGGCGGGTGCTAGAATAGAAAGAAGACCATGCAACCCTGTGCTCACCCCTGGGGTGGTGGTGCGTCTGCAGATGCCAACCCTGGTGGCTGGTCCCTATGGGCCCTGGCTCAGCACCTGTGAGCTGGGGTGCATGGATCAGAGCAGGGGAATGGGAACAAGGTGTGTGCCTCCAAAGGAGCTGGGAGGAGCCTGTGGCCTCCAGGAAGTCGCCTGCAGGGTAGGACTGAGGCTGGAGGCTCAGGGGTCCTGACAGTATCTGGGGCCCTGGGAGAGAAACCCATGTTTTTAGGCAGTAAGTCATTGTTAAGAGATATACAGTCAAACCTCGGTTCTCGAGTCTCCCTTCTCGAACAATTCGGTTCTGGATCAATTTGTTCACAGGAAGAAATGTCTCGATTGTGGAACAAAATTTTGGTTTTGACCTGACAACCCTTTCATGCTGATGCCTCAGCATCACAAAAAGCGTCTCTCAGGCAGCAAAGGAGAGAATGCTTTTGTTGCTGGAGAAATCGAAGATGAGCACAGTTTTAAACAAAAAGAAGCCCTCCAGAGCGCCAGTGTTGCTAAGGGCGTGACAGCGCTCACAAAACAACCACCACAGGCCATTGAAGAGGGAGAAGAACTATTGCTGATTTGGATAAACAAAAGCAGTGAGTGGGTGATATATGAAGAATTCATTTAAGGCTAGTAGGGGTGGTTAGATTAAGAAGTGTTTATTTGTAGATTATACAGTACATTGGACATGGACTACATATAAGAAAGGTTAAAATGGAATCCTTTGGGGGTCTGGAATGGATTAATTCAATTTACATGGTTTCTAATAGGAAAAAATGATTTGGTTTTCCAACAAATCGCTTCTCCCACAGCCTGCTGGAACGAATTAAAAGTTTGAGAACCGAGGTTCCCCTGTATCAGGGATTACGGCGGCGCCTGTGAGCCCTCTCCTAACGTTTCACAAAGACCTTCTGCTTCCATTGCCTCCAAGGGAACAGAACTGACACTCCTTGAAAATATGCCACAGAGGCCACTGCAGATGCTGCTGTGGGTCAGACTGGCCCAGCCAGGGGCCCTGGCGGTGGGCACTGGGGCGAACGCGCAGAACCACAGGGCCTGTTTCTCAAAAGACCAATGTTGGGGTGGCCGTAGCTCCTGCCTGGTCAGGGCTCCCTCCTGCATGCAGCAGCCTGGGGCAGAGGGGCTGGCACTGCCCCCTTTAGGGAGTAGTCTGGGGTGGGGACTCTGAAGGACACAGTGGGGCTGGGGCCTGCAGAGGGCCTGTCACCTTCCATCCCAGTGTGGGCGCTGCAGCCCTGCCGTCTGCAGAAGCCTTACTGGGTGTCCGCTGAGGCTGAGCTGCGATTTGCTCAGGGAACACAAGGGAACAGCAATGGGCAGAAAGAGGAACTGGGGCGGCCAGCCAGGATGCTGGGTCCAAAGGCCTCTCGACAAGCAGACACCAACAGCCCCGCTGAGCGTCTGTCCCAGCCACAGGGAGCACCGCTGTCTGGCCTCTTCGCGGTCCCCGCCTTGCACAGCCGCCTTCCTTTCCGCATGGGTGCGGTGGGTTAGGGTTAGGGTGTGAGCTCCAGGAGGGTGGGTGTCCAATGACAGCCTGCCCTTTTGAACTCGGTTACAGAGCTGAGAACTGAAGCACAGCCAGCCACTGAACCGGGCTGTCTGAGTTCTGGCCTCAGGACCACTCGCTCACAATGGGCAGGGACCTCTGACCTGCCACCAGCTCTAGGTCCCAGCTGCTTCGCCTGGGCCTGGTGGAATCTCCTCACCAGCAACCATGCCCTGAGCTCGTGCAGGCCCTGGGGGGAGGGGCTTCCTTTTGCCGCTCGGACCTGTGGGCACAACTTCCTACACTACATGTGAGAGAGCTTCTGAAGTGTCCATGTAGCTTGATGAGAAGGTGCTGACACGGTTAGCAGCGTCTGCCTTGGGCACAGGATGGAGAAGTGGCGGTGTGTGCCACATCTTTGCCTTTGTTTCAATGCTCTGTGCTTCCCAAAACACGTTCACACGTGTTAGTACTTCTTTGATTTCCCCCTCGCCCACCAGGAAGCCCTGAGAGGCTCTACTGTCCCCACTTAATGCATCGGGAAACTGAGGTTTCCAAAGGTTGTGTCTTGTCACAAGTGAATGAGGGGCTGGGGCCAAAGCCTGGCTTCCCTGCTTCCCAGGTTTGTGCTCCTTCCTCTTCATGGAACGGAGTGGCATTACAGGGCAGGACTTGGACTTGCTTACAGTACGTGCCAGGGCCCTGGGAGCAGAGCCTGCGCCCACATGCCCGTGGCTCCACTCCTTCCACATCAGTTCCTGCCACTCTCCTTTCTGCCTGGCAACCCCGAAACGGCAGGACGCCTAGTGGGCGTGGTGCCTCCCACACCCACTTGCTTGCCACGGGGGCTGGGAAGGGAGCAACTCTCGCGAACTGCAGAGCCCGTGTTACCGGGAGGCACTGAGCCAGACGCACGGGCAGCATTTGAGAGGCTGCAGCACATCCTGGAGGAGCAGAGCTAAGGGAAGGGCCAGAGAAGGCCAGGCTGCTTGGTGAGCAGCAGAGGGAAGGGCCCAGGTTGGGGTTTTCTGAGCTTGAGCCGGGGAAGCAGGCTTCCCAAACAGCAGCAGCGTCCACATTTAAAACAGAGAAGAGCCCTCGGCCCTAAAGATATGAGGCGAGCTGCCGAGAGCAGTGTCCCCAGCTCACAGACTTCCATGGGGTGATTGCTGGTGATTTTTGAACCAGAAATAGGTAGATTTTTTTGTCTTCTGCCTGGATAGGTAACTTCTGCAGATCCCCACCTGCCTGGGAAGCTAGGGCTGGTTATCCAGGATTGTCTAACCTGCTGGCTGTGGTCTGCATGGCCAAAGGCCCGGTCAAGCCCTCCCTCTCCTCCTCCCCCTCTCCTCCCCTCCCCCTCCCCCCTGCCAAGGTGCCTCTGTGCCTGGGGCTCAGCTTCTGACCTCCCGGCTGCTTTCTGTCCTTCCTCCCTGGGCCCGGCCCTTCCTCTGGCAGGGGCCTCCCAGAGGGCCACTTAGACCCTCCCCAAGCCTGGCCTCCCTGGCTGTGGCTAGCGGGGACTGAGGCTGTACAATGACTTCTCCTGGCCGGCGGCATATCATTGTGTGATAGGCCTGGGCTGGCCCGGATGCCCCTTGCAGTGCAGCTGTTCCAAGCTCTGGGTGATATGGCGCTGAGAACTGGGCGTGGACGGCCTAGGCTGTTCGCAGGAATGTCCGGCTCTCAGGAAATTGGGGGTGGGGGTGGGGTTGAAGGGTTGCAGGGCCGGGGAGGGGCCGGGGTAGGGAAGAAGAGATGTGAGGGCTCAGTAGAGGATTTCTCTTGTTTTGGGAAGGCCTTTGGTAGCTAAATACTAGGTCCCCTGCTTAGAGATCCTCCTCCTTTAAGACATGGATAGAAATGGTGCCTTGACCCTGGCTGCTGGCTGTGAAGTCCTAGCTCTCTATCACATCACAGAGCGTCCGCTCACTGCTCCATGTCCATTCCTCCCACTAGACTGTAGCTTCTTGAGGGCAGACCCGTGCCCAGCTCATCTCTGACTTCTTAGCCTCTAGCACAGGCCTGGCATGTTTTTGGGAATGAATGAATGAATGAATCTCACTTGTCCCTGTCCTACAGGAAGGTGGTCCTATGCCAGTGGGAACTGGCTTGAACCAGGCAGATCATTGTGGTGGGAACAGGAGGATGGGTTGTGGGTCTGTTGGGCATCTCTGGACAGATATGTGCAGGGTTGCACACACCCTCCTCACCCCCATTAGACCATGGTGACCTTTCCTGGAACCTCAGGATGGGCTAATGCTGCCCAGGCTCTGGCTGGTCCTGGAGGGACTGGGACCATCTACTTTCTCGAATACCCACACAGTGAACCTGTCCGCCAGCAGAAAAGAGCCCTCTTCTGGTCACCTCTGGCACGCATGACCCTGGGAGTTCACTGTCCAGAGATTCGAGTCTGGTGAGTGGAAGCAGATCTTCAAGGGTCCAACATTCCTTGGAGGAAAATGCCAATCCTAACTGGGCACTGGCTGCAGGGTCCTAGCTTGCCAGCTCGGCGCCATCCACACCCTGGCTTAGCTGGGCCAGGGGAGTGGAGAGGGTGCTTGAGAAATTAGTGGGACCAGCCCTTGGGGCAGAATGTCACAGGGAAGATATGTAGAGTGTGGGCCCTGCTCTCGGTTCTGAATGCTGCTGTGAGCCCCAAAGCCACCCCTGATTATCACTTGCTCTTCAGCCTTCGTTTGGGCTAATCCCTGGAGCCACTAAATGCTTTGCCCTTTGCTGTGCTAACTATGACTGACTGACAAGACGGCCCAGTGTCCCCTCCTCCAGGAAGCCTTCCCTGAATCCTTGTTAGCACTCCTCAGTGCCCCATCTGTACCTCGGCCTCTGCCTATGAATGTCCTCATTGCATTTCCTTGTGGCAAGGGCCATGTTGCCTTCATTTCTGTATCTCTAGTGCCTGGCACATAGTGGGCATGGGGGACATTGGCTGAATGAATAAATGAACGAAGGAATGAAGGAATGAACAAATGAACTATAAGTACATGAACTATATGCTCCTGGGATGGCCACTACAGCTCCTCACTAGTGTCTGAAGGAACAGAACAAAAGAATTAAAAGCATTGATTCTTTTTGACTTAAAATGTTTGTCCTGTAAATCCTTTCCCACTGGTACCTGATGCTGTGTGTCCGTGTTATGGATTACAGCTCAGGAGCCATACATACATGGTTTGGCAAAAGTAGGTTTACAGTTGTGAGTCCACAAAAGAGTTTATCCTTGTATTATTATTTATTGATTATTGTATTAACTTTGTGTTTCACGGACTCACAACTGCAAACCTACTTTTGCTGCACCCTGTATATTCCGCCCATGATGGCCTCAGGGAACCCCATCCCCGATCCTACTTGTGTTTTCCGGGAGCAGCAGGCTGGTGAGCACCAGGATGAGGAAGGCAGAGAAAAGGAGACTGTATTCCCCCCCAACCCCCTCCCCCCGCCCCCATTCCACCAGGGAGCTGTACGGCCGAGATCTGCTTCAAGGAGGCCAGAATGTCAGGGACTGTGCATAAGACAGGGCTCACGGGTCTCCAGCGGGCAGGCTGGGTCTCCACAGAGGGTCTGGTCAAAAGATGGAAATTCTTTCTGGCCATGGGGACCAGTCCCAAGTTGTGCAGGGCCTTCATGGGTCGTGACCCACCCATTCTGGGTGGTTAAACGTGCCTAGGCTGATTTCCCAGTTCTCCGATGCCCATTTCTTCTGGGGACCAAAAGGAAGCCAGATGCCTCCAAAACTCAGGATTTCAGAATGTCACGGGTCTCACTGCCTGCCTCCCTGGGGAACTCTGGGACTGTGGGGTGTGCGGAGGGTGGGGAGTGAGGGGCAGTGTGGTGTGTTCACTGGCCTAGGTCAGGACGGGGAAGAGCAGCATGGCAAATGCCATCAGTTGGTCACCCCAAATCTATTTGCCTCTCCCTCACTAACAGCTCTTGTCTGAGGCAGTGATGTATCTGGCCCCCAATAAGCCCATCCTGATAACCCGCCTCTCACTTTCCCAGCCTCTCTTGCAGCTAGAGTGCCCATGTGGACCTCTTCTGGCGAATGAGGCATAAGCAGAACTCCAGGGAGTAGGTCTGGAAAGCCTTTCGCTTTCCTGATAAAGGGGCGGAATGCCTTGCATAGCTCTTTGTCTTCTTGTCATTTCCCGACTTGATGCTGACATGGCTGGGCTGGAGCAGCCAGCTAGCAACCATGAGGGAAAGAGCACGAAGCATTAGCTCTCACTTCACTGAACACAGACAACGACATCTGTAATTCTCTCCAGAGTTTTTGTTCTGTGAGAAAAGTACTTTCTGACTTATTTATGACTCCATAGTTCAGTTCCTGTTACTTGCAGCCAAGCACATCTCTAAATGCTACTGGAGAGATGACCAAGATGATTCACCCTGAAGCTAGGTGCCGTTAAAATTATACTCTTCCCTGCCCCCCTTCGGTTAGTGACACGTGTCCCGTAACTGTGCCTCTGATTGGCCCACTGGGTGTGAATGGCTGAAGTGGTTAGTGCTGACACTGGGCAGCTGTGGGCTGAGATGCCCATTGGGTGCCCAGAGCCAGCTCTATTTCCTGG
This sequence comes from Myotis myotis, assembly GCF_014108235.1. Lineage (NCBI taxonomy): Eukaryota > Metazoa > Chordata > Mammalia > Chiroptera > Vespertilionidae > Myotis > Myotis myotis. Next base: position 42,175,660 of record NW_023416319.1, on the reverse strand, counting down.
ACTTCTCAGCATGTGGTTCCCTAGGATTGGCCCAATGCCACCATCCTCCCAGAGGCACTTCAGATAAAGAGCCCAGTCAGGACCTGCTCTGACCCCACAGCCCACCGTGCCAACATCAAAGGGGAGGGGGCCTAACAGAGTCACCTGTTGGGGGCAGAGGGTCAGAGCTGAGGCCTCATTTGTAATTAGGGTACCCAGGGTGGACCGATTACAAAAATGCCCCCCTAGCCACACTCATTGCAATGTGACATTACAGCTCATCCCTTCAAGATAGCTTATTTCCCCACACCTTGAATCTGGGCTGGCTTTGCAACTTGCTTTGGCCAACAGAATGTGGCTGAAGCGACCCTGTTCCAGTCCAGGCTCTGCCGTCTCTCCTGGACCCTGTCTCGCTCCACGCGACAAGCACGGGCCAGCCTCCTAGCAGAGGACAGAGAGGTAGCCCAGTTGTCCTGCCACCCCAGCCGACAGGCAACTGACCCCCAGAAGCACAGCCATCCGGCCCACACTCAGCTGCCCAGCACATGTGGGAGCACAGCTGAGAGCAGCGAATTACCCAGCTAAGCCAGGTCTAAGCCGCCAGCCTCAGAATTGGAGCGAGATCGGTGGTTGTTGCATGTCCCTCTGTTTGGCTCAGTTTGTAAGGCAGTGTTGTTATTATTGTGGTGATAGATCATTGATACAATCCTCCTCAAGATTTACCAAGCATTCCACTGACACGAGCTAATTCAGTTCCCAACACCACCTATGAAAGAGATACCATCTCCCTTCTGCAGAAGACAGAACCGATACTCCGAGAGGTTCTGACTTGCTCGAGATCATGCAGCCAGCTCACAGTTCTCCACTCTCAAATTGCAAATTGCTCCAATCCCAGCCCATGGCCCTTAGACCAGCCGTGAGCAAACTACGGTCCGCGGGCCAGATCCGGCCGTTTGAAATGAATAAAACTAAAAAAAAAAGACCGTACCCTTTTATGTAATGATGTTTACTTTGAATTTATATTAGTTCACACAAACACTCCATCCATGCTTTTGTTCCGGCCCTCCGGTCCAGTTTAAGAACCCATTGTGGCCCTTGAGTCAAAAAGTTTGCCCACCCCTGCCCTAGACCATCTCACCATCCAGCCTTGCCTGCCCCCACCTCCTTCTCCAACCTTGGAAACCTTGGGCAGCAGCCCTACCCATTCAAGCATTAGGCCAGCCCATGGACATTAGCCCCTTCCAACCCTGACACGTTACTATGACGATGGCGCATCACACCAACATGACGAGGGGAAAGAGGCCAGAGGGCACCTTTTCCTACTTGGCACAGAGGCGCCACCACATGGGTTAGTGTGGCCCCACAGGCACACAGCTTGGCAAGTGGTATGGGGGCTGGCCGGGCCCGAGGCACAGGCTCAACTTGTACCTTCCCATAGAGCTGTGTGAGCAAAGACGACTAAACAGAGACCCTCGCTTCTGCAGGCTCCCCCTCCATACTCATAAGCCGACGGACTAAAGGCACGATGAAGGCGCCGTCAAGGATTCACGCAGGCGCGGCGCCCCGTTCCCTCCCATTGTGCTCTCCTCCCACAGACGGCGCAGTTGCCCCTCACCCACCCGCCCTGCCCCATGGCCGCCCCTGTCACTCACCGACAGCGGAGGGGTGCCCTCATCCTCCACGGTGACCACCAGGTGGTAGAAGCTCTGGTGCTCACGGTCGGGTGGGGCCGGCCGCGTGGTGATCTCCCCGCTGAGGCGGTCCATGCGGAAGGTCATGTCATCGTTGCCCGCGGTGATGTAGTAGGACAGAACGCTATTGATCCCGATGTCACGGTCAGTGGCTCTCACCTGGACCACGGCAGTACCCCCGCCCACGTTCTGGGAAGAGAACAGGAACCGGGTCACTCCGGAGTCACTGGGGCAAAGCCCAGCACCTGCTCCGGGGAGCCTAGGGGCCTCATGGACCCTCAGGAAGCTTGGCTGTCTATGCTGGAGCCGTGACGAGGAGGGCAAAGATGGTGGCGGCGAGCCTTCTGTGGGCACCTACAATATGCCGGGGCCGTGTTAACGCTGTAACTTCCCCGACAACCCTACGTGTCAGGTCCTGGCGTCACTCCCATTTACAGATGAGAAAACTCTGGTGCAGGCAAGGAATGTGTGCAAGTCACACAGCGTCAGTGGCAGAGCCAGGGCTGAATTGCGGGAGGCTGGCCTGAGAGCTGGCCTTGAAACCCCTATGCCATCCTGCCTTCATGAACGTCCAACCTGGCGAGACACCCAGCAATGCCGGGGCAGACATTCTCCTAGAGGGGCTCAGTCGTAGGACTGAGTAACCAGAGAGCTGGTTTATTGTAAAGCAGCTCTCGCAGGGCACACCTCTGCTCCCTGTGGGCAGTAGAGGGCCACCTCTCCTCTCCCTCTCCTCTCCTCCTTCCACAAAGACCCGGCACTCAGGGCCTAGCCTAGGCGTTAGGACTGGAGTTATGAATGAGCCACTGTCCCCACCCCCGAGATCTGAGAGACTAGTGGGCCAGGCAGACATTTAAGCAGGTGGTTGGCAGCCGGCTCATGCCCACTGTCCACCCCAGATGTCCGTCTGTATGGGTGCTGGAGTGCCCTCACCTCGTTCACGCTGACATTATATCCAAAGGGGCTCTCGATCACTGGGGGGTTGTCATTGACGTCCAGGATGGTCACCTGCAGGATGTGGTTCTTCTTCCGTGGAGGGGTGCCCCGGTCAGATGCCACCACCTAGGAGGAAGGGGTGACTGGGGTCAGGGCTAAAGGGCGGGTTAGGACCAGGAATACGGAGTCCTATCTACTAGGTGGGGAGGTTGGAAGGACAGACAGACTCACTGGCCCATCCCTGTCCCTGGGGCTGGGGCGCCAGCTCTGGGCTCTCCCTAAGTCCTTTGCCTTCTGCCCCGTGTTGCGAACAATGCTTGCCCACCTCTTGTCTGCCCTGGGACCCTCATTTGCAATCTGACTTGGGTGTGCCTAGTCTTCACCTCCCAACCTTAGCCCTGACTGTATTCTGGGCTGTGCCAGCCCCTGACCATGACCCCAGGCCTGCAACTGGACCCAGGGTTCCTGCCTTTAGCTTCACAGGCCTCTGTTCCATGCACTTGGATCTGAACTCTGGCAACCGAGCCTCAAATAATCACTGAGCAGCGCAGACACAGACTGAGCCCGTCCTGAGAGCCACAATGCTTCCTGGGTGCCTGCAGGAGTGCCCTGGGGGCTCAGGATCCTGCAGAAGCACAGCCCTGGGTCCCCAGAGACCCCTCGGGAGACATGCCAGCACAGCAACTCAGTGGTAACGGTGGCCTTCGTGACCCCTCACCTCAGCAGAGGCAGGCCAGGCAGGGGATTTTCTGCCCATTGCACAAGAGGGGAAATTGAGGCCCAGACAGTAAACCACTTGCCTGAGTTTCACACTGCATTTGTGGACGAGCCCGGGCTTTGCCAGGCTTTCTCTCCCAGCTCTCAAGGCCAGGACGGGAACCTCTGCTGGTCCTGCTCGGGCTCCCGAGCCCCTCCCAGGTGCCCTCTCCGGGGTGGCCTCACTCATGCTCTTGGCCCTAACGTGCCGCCTGCCGCCCGGTACTTGGTGACAGCAGGGGAGGTGACTACCAGGATGTGAAGGGCCAGGTGCTCTCCTGGGTGGTCAACAGCGACCTGAGGGGGCGGGTCCGCACCTTGAGGATATAGTGGTCCAGCTCTTCTCTGTCCAGGGGCCTGGCCACGAACACTTCGCCAATGGAGTCATTGGTGGTGACAATCTCAAAGGCCCCAGCGATGTTGCCCGAGGCCAGAGAGAAAACCACCTGTCAGGGAGGAGAGAGGTGAGAGGTGATGAAGCGGGTCCCAGTTTCCTGCTCGGTGAAGGGGTGGCTTGGAGGGTCTATGGGAAGCCCCTGCTGAGAGAGCTGACCTGGGCTATTTCACTCGATGCCCACCTGCCCGTTGCTGCCGGCATCAGGGTCCTGGGCCTTGACAGTGGCCACACGCTGGCCCACGGGGCAGTCCTCTGGCACGCTGACAGCCGAGTCGGAGGTGACGTCAAACTGAGGGCTGTTGTCATTCTCGTCCAGCACAGTGATGTAGACCTGGGGGTGAACGTTACCAGAGACCTATCGCCTCCACCCTCTCCCAGCCCCAAACACCAGGGGCCCACTGTGGGCCCCTGGGGACCAGACCTCCACTCGGTCTGGCCCATCAGCTCGCTTTCAGAGCCCGCCTAGGCCTCTCCTGACTTCACACAAAGGCCCTGAGCACATTTTTCCTAGGCGTCTGGGGGAGGAGGGCGGCTCATACCAAGTGCTGAGGCTGGGACGGCAGGGAAGGGGCTGGGAGATCTGGAAGGTAAGGCCCCGACTGAAGGGGGTGGGGCTACTCAGCTCCAAACCCACCAGGCAGTGGCAGACTGGCCCTCGCACCGCTTCCTGTTTTCCAAGAGGAACTAGGAATACAGATTTTGTGTGTGGAATGAGGTGGTAATTAATAAAAATTAAAGAAAAAATTATGTGCAGGCTGACGACGGCACATCTGGCAGCCAGATATTGCCTGAAGGCCTCTTCGTTAGCACATCTGGATCAGAGGGAGAGGAACGGGGCTCAGAAGGAGGGAGGCTGAAGGTGGCTTGGTGGTCCCTGTCGGGAGGGCACAGGCGGGGGGGGGGAGGGGGGGGAGAGAAACGAAAGCCAGGAGCACGCACATGGCGAAGAACAGCTCGTTCAGGGCCTACAGCTCAGGTGTCCTGCAGGGTGAGGACAGCGAGCTGCAGAGAAGGCCCTGCTGTGGGTGCAGCCTCCAGCCCATGGATGGCCAATGGCCATGGGCCAGGAGGGTGGCACTGCAGGTGCCCTTAGGGTCACTGATGAGGGGGTTGAGGTAGGGCAGGAGGCGGCTCAGATTTTAAAAATCCCAGTCCCGGCCTCCTCCCCAGGTCAGATTCTCGGTCCTGGGGTTCTGGGCGCCCAGGCCTGCCTGCCTGCTGCCCTAGGACCCCATCGGGAGCCTGTAGCACCTCACACCTGCTGAGGAGATTCATTTCGTCCTCCCTCGTCATCAGGTTTTTCCTCCTCTTCTTGGTCCTAGCCGCTCTCCCCTATCTGTAGGCAGCTTTTAAAACCACATGGCAGCCCTAGCCAGTTTGGCTCAGTGGATAGAGCACTGGCCTGCGGATGAAGGGTCCTGGGTTCGATTCTGGTCAAGGGCACATGCCCGGGTTGTGGGCTCAATCCCCGGTGTGGGGCATGCAGGAGGCAGCTGATCAATGATTCTTTCTCATCGTTGATGTTTCTCTCTCTCTCTCCCTCTCCCTTCCTCCCTGAAATTAATAAAAATATATTAAAAAAATAAATAAAGACACAAGGCACTCTGATGGAGTGGCTGTTGGTGGGTGTCATCCCAGGCACCGAAAGGTCGCCAGTTCGATTCCCTGTCAGGGCACATGCCCGGGTTGTGGGCTCCATGCCTGGAGGGGGCATGCAGGAGGCAGCTGATCGGATGTTTCACTTTCACATTTTATTCTCTCCCTCCCCCTTCCTTTCTCTCTAAAAATCAATAAAAAATCTTAAAAAAAAAACACCAACAACCAAAAAGAGCCAACAAAAGAACCCAGCCCCAAACCACAAGGCAACAAGCCCGGCTTCACAGCAGGACCAACACCACCACTTCCACTTACTGGCTGTGCGATTTTGGAAGAAGTTATTAAACCTCTGATTTTCCATTCTCTCAGCTGAAAATAAGAACGAGAACACCTACCGCACGAGGATGCTGGGGGGAATAAGTGAGCAAGCAAAACGTTAAGGGTGGTCCCTGTCCTGCTTCCTGCCTGGCAGATGGCCATGATTTCACTCTCCAAGACTCTGCCCAACCATCATGGATTTTGGTCAGGAAGTTCTACAAAGTCCTGGAGCCCCAGTGTGCTCACCTGTGAAATGGGCATAAATATGCCCTCCACACTCTTCTCAGGGCACCAATAAGCAAGGCCCCTGCGCTCTGATCCACCCCAAACCCTCCCACTTGGGTCCAGGCCTTGTGTGGGTTCCCCATGCTTTCTTCCACGGCAGGGCCTTTCCCATGCTGCTTCCTCTGCCTGGAATGGTCTTATTCCTTGGCTGAGTAAATTCCTATGCTTTCTGGGAATCTCAGCTTGGGTCACTTCCTCAGGGAAGCCCTCCTGGATTTCCCCAACATTGTATTATCAGCTGTCTCACATGGCATACATTTATTGGGGTGATACTTTGATCAGTGTCTCTCCCCCATTATATCTTATGCTTGGGAAGGTAGGGACTATGTCTGATTTTGGTTTCCTGTTGTACCCTGAGCTCAGCCAAGAGCCTGGCCCACAGTCAGTGCTCCCCTATGATTACTGCTCTGACGATCACGATGATGTTTGTAAGGTTTTCCCAGCTTCAGAGAGTTGGCCTCAGAGGAGGAAGGGCAGGGGTCAAGGTCTGCGGGAACTAATGTGGGTCTGTGTCCCCATCCAGGACCTTCTGGTCCAAATCTCCCTGTCCCATCCCCTGGAGGCCTGCGGGTATTATACTCAAGAACTCTTACAGCGGAGCCCCTGCCCCAGGTCTGCCCCTTCCTGCGGCCTCTCCACCCCTCCTGGGGCCCATGGGAGCTACTGGGGCCCAGGAGGAGTCAGGTGTAGGTGAGCTGTGGTTTGGGGTTCCAGCCTCACGTAGGAAATGGTAGCACCCCTAAAAGGCCCCTCAGCCTGCCTCCACCCTCGCACCTCCAATAAGTTTGGGGCTAACAGGGCTGGCATATCTGGGGCAGTGGCCCTGGGAGCCTCTGAGAAGTCAGGGCAGAGCAAAGGGGTGTGGGTTTTGCCTGGCAGAGGGTGAAGAGGCTGTGGAACTACAGCGGCCTGCACAGAAATGTGTGCCCCGAAAGGCCCTTGCCAGCCTGTGCAAGGAAGTGGGGAGCTGGTCCAGGAAGGGGCTTTAGCAGCCTTGGGGTGCATCCCGGCTCCTGTCAGTCTCCACCTGTCCTCGGCCCCTGGCCTTCTCCTGCCAGCGAGGGTGAGGAACAACTGACCCATTGCACAGATGAGGCTGCTGAGGTCCGGGGAAAGGGCCCCACGTAACCACTCTGAGTCTTAGCTCCCATGGCTGGGAGGGCCAAGAGCCGCTGGACACAGGCCACCTGCCCACTGCCCACTGCCCACCACTGAGGACTCTGCTCAATGGCTGCCCTCTGGGACCCTGGGAGGCTGTGGGGAGCTGCGCAGATGCAGTGCTGCTTGTGGTCTCACTCACCCCCAGGCTAGGCCCATGGATGGAGGGGGCTATGGGGCACGACCAAGCCACCACTGGGGCCACTGGAGCCGGGCCCCTCCAGGGAGCCAGGGGGTGGAGGACCTTAAGCAGCTGCATTTGGCTCCCTGCAAATACTTGGTTGCTCCTATCCCTGTAGGCCAGTGATCCTCAACCTTCCTAATGCCGCGACCCTTTAATACAGTTCCTCATGTTGTGGTGACCCCCAACCATAAAATTATTTTCGTTGCTACTTCATAACTGTAATATTGCTACTGTTATGAATCGTCATGTAAATATCTGATATGCAGGATGTATTTTCATTGTTACAAACTGAACATAATTAAAGCATAGTGATTAATCACAAAAACAATATGTAATTATATATGTGTTTTCCGATGGTCTTAGGCAACCCCTGTGAAAGGGTCGTTTGACCCCCAAAGGGGTCGCGACCCACAGGTTGAGAACCACTGCTTTAGGCTGATGTGACAGGGACTCAGTGGGGAGAAAATGTGGCCATAGCCATGGCTGATGCTGGGCTGGACACCTCCTGTGTCTCCAGGCGGCCTAGACCAGACTGGCTGGTGCACAAGCCATGATGGCTGAATGCTCTCATTCGCACTGCAGGATGCCACTTCAGTGGGCCCCTCCCCTGGGACCCGCCCCCAGTCTGGGGTCACCTACCGGCCTCTCCCACTTCTCCCACTTTCTAGGAACCTCTGATCTCAGGGGTCACTCTCCCCGAAGTGCTCCCGGCACATGGTCTCCCCTGCCTTTACTGAGAGTCCTTGAGGGCAGTGCCACACCATGCACGCTGCCCTTGCCCAGCCCCCTAGGCCCTGGCACTGTGCCCTCCACTTCACACCACTGTAGTAAAACACACTTCTTACACCAACCCCCAAGACAGGGCGGGGTCCTCTTTACAGATGCCACTCCCATCATGCCTCTCTCCAAGACTAGTTCACAAAGGTTTCCTATCCACCAGCTCCTCTGCCATCGTCCTCACATCCTCTGAAGAAGGCAGGGCTGCTGGCCTGACCCTCATTTTAGACCCGAGGAAAGGAAGCACAGAGAGGCTGAGCAACTGGCCTGTGTCACACAGCCGGTGAGGGGCAGAGCTGGGCTGAGGCCTCAGTGTCCCTTTCACTGTGTGTTCCACCCATTCCTTGTTAGCGGGCCCTCCACCCCAGCATCCCCTGGAGGCTCAGCAGGACAGGGAGGGCAGAGGGGGCAGAGCTGGACACGGGGTACGGGGCCTGGACTCAGGTGAGAGTGGGTGAACTGGGACGTCCGTGAAGGGCCTGAGCAGGGGCCCTCCTGCACACGTCCTCTCCCCAGGGAGGCAGGGAGGCCCAGCACCACTCAGGGCCGAGCCAGCACTGGCCACAGCCAAGAGCACGGGGGAGAGTCGGATCCACGCTACTCACCTTCTGTAGCGAGAGCCGCAGGAGGAGGCCGAGGGAGAGAAAAGGCAAAGATGCAGTTGGTTAGCAGTCGGCAGCTCTTCTGGCCCCCGTTTCAAGCAGTGGTCTGTTGGGATGCCTGCCCCCATCCCGCCCCGCGTGTCTGAGGTCTCATCCTGGCCAGGCCGCCCCGAAGTGTGGCATGACTGCCACAAGGCTGCTCCTGGGCTATCAAAACCCCCGCCTACTGCCCTGCCTGCATGTTGGGTGGCTGGTGAAGATGTGGGTTTTGGGGTGCCTTGGGCTGGTGATGGGATGCACCTGTGGGGTTCTCACCCGGGGAATCACTCACCACAGTGGCGTCTACTTTGGGGCCGCCGTCATCCGCCACCACCGTCAAGGTGTAGAAGTCGCCTTTCTCCCGGTCCACCAGGCCCTTGACTGTGATCACACCCTGCAGGGAGGGTCCAGGTGAGAGAGTGAAACATGGCACACACCAGCAGAGCCTGTCCCACCCCAAGCAGTCCCAGGCTCTGGCCAAAGCCGACTCCTCACTAACCCCAACACTGCCCGCTGTGCCACCCTACCCGCCCTCTGCCTGACATAACTATTGCAATCCTGCTGCTCTCAGTCCCTCAGACACCACCCCTTCCAGGCAGGCTTCCTGCTTCCCAGCCGGGCATGACTGCTCTTATCTGGGCCCCAGAGACACTCCATTACACTGTATTGCAGTCTGTCTACATCTTCCCTTGGGTGCTCTGACCTGTATCCTTGACGATCCCTACTCTACCCCCAGCCTGAGAACTCTTTGCAGCTGGGAAGGCTCTTGTTCATCTCTGTGCTCCCAACATGCTCAGGACAAGGCCTGGGACCCTGTAGGGATATTACCATGCCTATTTTCAAAGACGGGGCTCTTATAAAAACCACTAAAGCCAAGATAAAAAAGTGAGAGCCAGGCAGCAGATGAGAGCTGCACCCGACACCTGGCTAATACTGGCTGTTGCAATGAAGCCCAAAATCTATATCGGAGCTTCCTAACAGCCCAGGTGAAAATGGAAACACGATGACCTGAATCGCTTTCATTATCTAGTAACAAGGATACCCGGTTGCCTAGGTATAAACTTTATCTTACGCCTAAATATTAAAAGGGATGTATTACAGAAATGTTTATCGATACTTTATGACAAAGAGCAGCGTGCCCTGCATACAGAGGAGCTGAATAAATGCTGGCTGGCTGGCTGAGCTCCCTGCTCCTGGGGACAGCACTTGCTGACCCAGCCTCCCTCACCGTGTAGGTGTCTATCTTGAAGAGGGCCTTGGCCTGCGCGCTGGTGTAGGCGTCAAAGCGATAGGTGATCAGGTTGATGTTGTCGATGGAGTAGGCCTGGACCCGCACAATCTCGGTGCCCAGGGCCAGGTTCTCCATGATGGCAGCCTCATAGGAGGCGTTGGAGAACTGCACGTCCTCATCCAGCTCGTTGAGCAGCGTGATATAGACGCTGCAGAAGCCCTGGTTGAAGGGGGGCGCCTGGTCGGTGGCGGACACATTCATCAGGTAGCTGGTCTTGGTCTCGTAGTCCAGGTAATCCACAGTGATGATAAGCCCCGTGCTCTCGTCAATCTCGAATTTCCCTTCTGCACCCGACAGGATGCGGTAGTTTATCAGGCCACCATCCCCTGCAGGAGGACGCAAGAGGTTGTGCCATCCCAGACGGCGGTGGGGCTTCCCTACCACAGGGTGAGGGGCCGGGGCCTACCTGGCAAGCACTGCTCCCCACCTGTAGGCTGAATCGCCCCAAGGGATGCAGCAGAGGACAGGGTCAAGGTCTATGTGGACGGCAAGGCCCAGCACACGCTGTGGACCCCCTCTGGGGCCTGGTCAGGGCATGAGATATGCCAGGGGGGTTTGCTCCTGGAGCTTTAAAATCTAAGCTCAAGCACCTCACATGGGTATTTGGACAAGACAGTGGGGAAATTAGGGATCTCTGGCAGTGAGGGTGCTGATCTAAAAAGTGTTCGATCAACATGGGCAGCATCCTCAGGGGTGACCAAGTCTTCATTCGGTCCCTCCAGCCAAAGGGTTCCAGTGCCAGGGACACCTTCTCCCGTTTCCCCAACTCCTCCACCCGAATCCCTGGGTCTTGGAATATAACCCTCATCCAGGTGCCAAAAGTGGACTTCCTTAGCTGAAGTCTCTAGACCGCCAGAGGAATGGCCATGAAACCACTCGGGAAATCCCAGCCTCCCTGAAATTATTTGCAAAACTCTGAATGGATGTGCATCTTGTGGGGGAGGGATCCACAGACGTTACTCGTTTCTCAAAGGGATTCCTGGCCCTTTGAAAAGGTCGTGAACCGCTGGGCCAGTGATGTGTGGACCTAAACTGTATAAATGGGAAAGCAATCCACCAAGTGCGTGCGGAGTTATTTCTCCCTCCACCCGTCCCGCACCCAGCTGAGCTGGGGGTGCTGACACGTGGGGCTGGGAGCCACCAGAACAGCCGACATGAAGGACGCGCAGGAACTGGGAATCTAGGAGCAATTCAGGGAGCCTCTCTGGGGGGCAGCAGACCCCAGGAAAAGCTCCTCCCTGGCCGTATCCCTGGCCCAGACAGCCAGGCCTCACGAAGAGGAACACAGTGACGTGGCCATGTTCTCCTTCATTCTGCACTAACTGTGGCCCTCAGCAAGACCCAGGCTCTCCCCAGGGCAGACCGCTGTCCTGTAGAACGGGGCACACTGCCCCTTGAGAGCCTGTGTGGCAGGCCCAGGGCCGTGGCAGGCCCAGGGCCGAGGCTGGCTGGAGGAGCAGGCCTCACCAGCCTTCTGACAAGTCCTTTACCTCTCTCAGCCCTGCCCAGCTCCTAGCCAAAGGCCAGCTGCAATGACAAATCTGGACATCTCAAACGTGTGACCTCTCCTCTCTCCATCCAGCCCTCCTAGTCCTGGGCATCTGGTGAGGATGCCACCAACACCGTCCCGGGAGCCCCTCCCTGGCCTGGGAGCTGCTGACAGGGGAAGCCCAAGGGGTCCTAAGGGTGACAGGCCCTGCAGGAGTGGGAGGGATTTAGCTGGGGAGGGTCACTCTGGGGAATGGGGCTCCCTGGGTCCCCTGCTGGCCTCACCAGTGTCTCGGTCTGTGGCTTTGACGACGATGACAGATGTGCCAATGCCTGCAGTCTCTCGAAGTGCCAGGCGGCTGTACTGTTGCTGCGTGAACACCGGGGCCTCGTCGTTGACGTCCTCCACATACACGATCACCTAGGAGCGGCCGGAGGGGAAGGTCAGGTGGGGGAGACCGGGAAGCCCAGAGCTGGGCCCCCTGGGCCTGAGTGTGAGGTCACCGATCTCCTGGGCCAGCTGGGAGCTGGGAGGAGAAGCCTGGGGCTGTCTGGGTGTTACCGTGTCCTCCCCACCTGGCACAGCACCTGGCCCGTGGCAGGTGCTCAAACATCACCTGTTAAGGAACAAACCTTATCTTACGCTTGGCTCTGCTGCTAACCCCGTGGGAACCTGTGAGGAATTAGTGACTCCTTTGTGCCATCAAGTTCCTCAGTTATGAAACAGTAATAGCAGTGTAATAATTCACGCCCCACGTCACTCCTAGGGTTGTTATGAAGACAAAATGCGCCAGGCCCTGCAAGAGTTTTAAAGTGACCCCATTCAAATGCCAAAATGTGTCCAGGAGAACAGACGTAAAAATGTTAATGGCGGTTGGCGCAGAGCGTGTCATTGCTCAGACCCTGCAGATTCTCAGGCCCCTTCCCTGGGGGCGCTCACTGCCGCACAGCACCCACCAGCTGCTGGGACCCTGCACCCAGAGCCAGGGAGCCTGGGAATTGCGTCCCCAGGGGCAGCCCTTAGCCACCGATGGACAGGAGAGCGGTCTAGATTCTCCGGCTTCCTGGGCCCGATCAGGCAGCTGGGGCGACGCCCAGAGCTCCCCCTGTGCTACTTTGCCGGCTGCCTCTCCTTGCTGGTCCCGTGACCCGCCCCCCAGCTTTTCCTGGGAACACTTCCTATTAATCGCTTTCACGCCAATCCTTGTGGCAGGATCTGCGTCGGGGGACCCGGCCCACGACAGTGGCTATGCCTGAATCGTGGAATTATGCATAATTTTCATCACTGCTTTTCCCCACTTGCTAATTTCTCTTTAATGAATACAGACATCTTGCATCACAAAAACACAATTTAAAAGAAGAGATGTCTATGGCTAGAGATCAGCACCCGCCCCCCCCACCCTTCTTTTTGCCACCCCACCTGCCCCTGCCCCTCACATACAGGAGCACAGGGAGGGTGTGGCCCAGCTTATGTTCCCAAGGACCAGTGTGGTGGGGAGGGGAGTTGTTGGTGCTCAAGGAGCTGCAGGGAGGCCCAGGGCTCCTGCCTCTTTCTCAGATGGGGAAACAGAGGCCCAGAGATGGGGAGGAACTAGCCCAAGGCCTCACGGTAACTGAGAGGGCTGGAGAGGGAGGGCAGGGTCTTCTGGGTCCCAATCTAGCAACACTACTGCTCTTCACACTACGTTGGGGATAAGCTGCCCCAGAACCGGCAAGACACCCTCCTTCCAGCCTAACAGAGCCAGAGCCAGGACCAGCGCACTTGCTAGTGGGGTGCAGAGGGAGCAAACAGGGCAGGGCAATGATGTGCAACACAGATTTCACACGTGGTCACAGCACTGATGGCGGCCGAGGCACAGACTGTCTGAGAGCACGAATATTCGGTTTCTGATTCATCACAGCCTCGGGGATCAGCCCCGCGGGGTTTAGCGGGGAACTGGCTGGAGAGAAGTGAGGGGCTTCCGTTGGCATGAGCAGAAATGGTGGGGGATTCCGGGGTGGGTGGGGTGGCAGAGGGAGGGGAGAGGCATATGGGGAAAAAGGGTTCTCTACTTCCCTGCTCCTGGGGCTCCTGGAGCCCTGCTTAGTCATTACATTTTCATGCCCAGACACCTAGAACCCACTATGCAAACTTCAGTGCCCACCACAGAGCACAGCTGCTCATAAGCCGGAACCTTCTCAGTTTGGCTTCCCCAGGAGTTTGGCTGGGGAGCCCGTGGGCGGGGGTGGGGTGGGGTGGCTTTGGGGAAATTTGCATGGATGAGTTTCGGGAATGCTCTTTCCATAAACAGAAACTAACCATTCATCTTTCAAAAGTGTGAGCCTCCCCTTCCCGAGCCTGCTTATCCCTGTGGCCTTGAGCCCAAGGGTTGAGGGGAAACACAGGGCTAGTCTGAGGGTGGATAAAACGAGGAGGGAGGCGGCAGGGAACCTGGGTGTGGCCCGTCCGCCCTGAGGCTGGCTGCAAGCCACTCTCCACTTGCTGGTTTCAGCCTTGTTTTTCGCAGCAGAGACGGGGCAAAATGGTGTGTGGTTTACAAACCTGAGAGGCACAGATGTACAGGAAACACATAGGTCTGCCAAGCTCTTGCTGAGCAGTTACTAAGCGGCGAGGCTCCCTGGAGAACCAGCCTCACTTTCTGTCCAGTGCTGTGCCCTCCAACAGGACAGGGCGGGAAATTGTGTGCGTGTCTGTGTGTGTGTGTGTGTGTGTCTCTCTTTCTCTCTGTGGGGTGTGTGTGTGTGTGTGTCTCTCTCTCTCTGTGTCTGTGTGTGCGCACGTGCACTCCTCTGATGTGCATGTGAGTCCCAGGTCCCCACAGGACTGTTTCACTCCGAGCTCCCTGGCCCTTCCCTCTGGCCGTCCCTGGTCCCTGCAGCAGGACCTGGAGAACGTGGACGGTCCCTGCAAACCCTCTCTGCTGCTGCTGGGAACACGAGTCGTGGGCCAAGCTGAAGTCCCGCACTGTCCTCAGAAAGGTCCCGGTGTTCCTGGGGCTCACGTGGGGCTGGGTGCCCCAAGGGCCACCCAGGGGGATAAGGCAGCGGGGGTCTGAAGAGCCTTGTGTATGGCAGCGCAGACCCCGACTGCCTGCCTGGTATGAAGCCCGGCTCTACCTTTCCTGCGGTGTGAGACCCTAAGCACAACGGCCAATGCCTTGTTGCCTCAATCTCCTCATCTCTAAAATGGGCAGAATAACAGTGTTTTATGACTTTTGTGAGGATCAAATGCGTTCAGGTACATGACACACACAGGAGAGTGCCTGGCACAGACTGAGCACGATGTGAGGGTTTCTCATTCCTCGGGGTTTCTGGGGAAAGGAACAAAAGCGGGGTGGCGAGCAGGTGCGGCCGAGGCCCCACCCCTGCACGGATCTGCACAGCCTGGCTTTGATCTGTTCGACACAGTGCCCTGGGGCGCCGCGTACCATTTTGTTAAAAAAATATTGTGGCTAGAAAAGGGCTGCAGCCACTATGCTGAGGCCCCGACAACAGCAAACCTTGAAGAGAAGTGCTCCTGCCTCTGGGGGGGTGAGGGGGCCACACGCAGGGCTATGGTTAGGAGGCTGGGAGTCCAGGGAGCCACCTGAGCTATGCTGACATCAGTCACTCTGCGGCCTGAGGTTGGTCCCACAAAGGGCAGGCTCTGACGTCGTGAGTGGGTGCATCGCGTGAATAAGCAATTACACGGTCCCGCAGGTGAGCGTGGCCCTGGGGGACGGCCCGAGTGCGCATTCAGGTAACCGTGTTTCACCCTCAGTCACCAGGGCTCCGGAATTGTCCCAAGAAGCCCCAAGGAGTAAAAACCCAAGGGGTCTGCCCCACTCAGCCACCTCTACCCGGCCAGCTCTCACTTGGAAGGGCGGCCGTAGAACCAGGCTCCCCTTCGCCTCTCTTCCCGAAGCAGTTTCAGGGGCAGCAGCAGGAGGGGGCGGAGGCTGAGGGCTGGTGACCCGCCGCCTCTGCTCATTGTTTCCAGCCCCGGGGGAGGGGGCGGGAAACAGCAGCTGCAGATGGGGCTGCAGATGGGGCTGATAAGAAGAGCGAGGCTGCACCACTCGGTTCTGGGTAAAAGTCCCTCCACCTGACTTTTCCCATCTCCCTCCCACTCTTCACCTCTGGGGTCTGACTCACTTTCCAACTGGTTTAAAGGAAGGTGCTGTGAGCTGCTGAGTGTGCAGTGGGGTGACCTTGAGAGGTCATTTCAGGGTCCCCCTGCCACAGGGCAGGAGAGGGCATCAACTGGCCCAGCCAGGGGGAATGTCTGTGTGTCTATTCTTGACTATTCAGGAAGATGAAGGTTGATTGGATTTTAGCTGCTAAGGGAGAGGCCGAGGTGAGTGAGGGTGGGCAGAAAAGAACACATTTGATGGGGCAGCTGGAAGTAGGCACGGGGGTCTTTGGGGGCCACTTTCAGTGGAAAGAGCACTGAACTTGGACTCAAAAGCTCTGGGCTCTGAGGTCTGTCACTAATGCCTCTTCTGTGCCCAGTTTCCTTGTTTCTAAAACGAAGTGGGCAACATGTACATCTCTGAGATCCTATCGGGAGATTTTCTCGGCTCAGGCTAGAGAGCTGTGTTGACATAGCATGGTAAGGACATCTCTTTCATCCCACCATTGACTCCCTTCCACATCTGGAGAAACTGAGGCTCAGAGAAAAATGATACAGCCAAGATCCCAGGCTGGGCACCCCAGCACCAGGTGTCATTCAAAGCCTAAGCCAGTGGCAGCCTTGCCCTGCCCAGCCCCAACTGGTGGCCTTCCCCAGCCCAGCTACAGCCTTGGCCCAGCCCCGAGCTCAGTGCAGGAGGGGAGGTAGGGCTTTAGGCCTGGCTGACTGGCTATATCTGAGAGCCGCCCCAGCCCACCCCTGGCCTCACCCTGACGGAGCTCCGCATGGGGCCCAGGTCGTGGTTATAGGCCTCCACTATCAGCACGTGGGATGAGTCTTGCTCCCGGTCCAGGGGCTGGGGCCCTCGCACCAGGAGCCCGTCACTGACGTGGATACGGAAGTGGTTGCCATGGTTACCTGTGTGGAGAGACAGATGAGATGCGTGGGCTCTGTCCTGGAGCAGGAGCCTCTTGGGATTGTGGGGTAAAGAAGGGGGACCAGCCCCCAGAATGCTGATCCTGCCCAGAGGTCTCAGGACATGGTCCCTGCCTCATGCTGGACTGGAGGGAGCGGATAATTTACTCTGTACCCTCCATACAGGGAGCCTGGGGGACCCCTGAGACCCCCCCCCCCCCCACCGAGGTGTCAGTGGATTCAATATTTCAGAGGGATCTGGGCACCACAGAAAGAGGAACCCAAACCAATTTCTCTGTGGGTGGGCAAAGCCCGGATTTGGTGGACATCTCCGGGCTGGCCCAGTGCCGTTCCCATGTCTTGTGGTAACAGCACCCCGATTTTCCGCTGGGGACCCACCCTCCCTCCCTCCCTCTCAAATGAGTGCTTTGTGACTCATTTTGGGAAGCTGGGGGCACTGCCCTGTGCCCAAGGCAACAGTGATGGTAAGGGACGGGCCCATGAGACATGTGGGGCCATGACAATCTCTGGGGAGCTGGCACCGAAGGCTGTCCCGGTCCTCACCACCCCTCCGGCGCGTCAGGGGCAGGACTGGAGGCAGGGTCTGACTGAGCTTACAGTGTCTGCTCCCCGCCCTCCGCGAGCCTCTCTCCTGGGGAACCTGGATGCTGGCAGCCCTGAATAGAGACCCGCTGGCTGCTGCAGACCATACCACTCACATGCAGCACCCGCATCTCTAACTTGGTGCAGGGGGCTGGAGAATGCCCCCATTTCTTCCCTCTGGCCCGCCCCGTGTGTACGGTACTGGGGCTCCCTCGCCTCGGCTCCCAGACCCCTGGTAGCCGAGAGAAGCTCTGCCCAGGGAAGGGCTGCCCCTGCCCTCCCAGACCACCTGCTCACCTTGGAGGATGCGGTACCACACACGCCCAAACTCGCCCTCGTCGGCGTCTGTGGCCTGTAGCTGAGGGAGGAGGATATAAAGTCAGCCTGAATGCCAGCCCACAGGGAGAGAGATGCTGTGGAGTCCCTCTCCGTCCCTCCACACACCCCAGCCTGTCCTGCCCAAGCCTGTGGCTTCCCCCGGAGGCTGGGGTGTGAGACAGGAGAGGGACGTGTCTGTCTTTCTCGTCCCCCCAAGGACACCTGACTGCTGATGCCTCCAGGTTGCCCTGTCTGTGGTGGGGACCTTGCCAGCTGTTCTCTGATCCCCTCCAGGTTCTTGGGGAGGATGGGGAGAAGGTGGGTGATGGGTCCAGGCTTGACTAGGTCAGCTCACACATCCACACGTCCCTCCTCCAGCCCTTTGAGCGCTCAGAACCTCACCCCGGGTGGTGGATTGCGTGGCTGCTTCTTGACTGGGTGACCCTGGCCAGGCCACACCTCTCTAGACCTCGGTGTTATCGCCTGAGGGGGCTGGATGAGATGGCTCCCCTCATCTGATGGATCTGACAGCCCTTGGAAGGCTCCCGTCCGTCTGAGGCTGTGCAGAAAATGCTTTTGTGGTCAGGGGCTAAGGGCAGGAGGAAGCAGCTGAATGCCCCCAAACTAGGGCTCCACAAGAGGGGCTGGGCTCCAGGCGCAGGTCTTGGGCAGAGCCACGGCTTCTCCCCGTGTTGTGTTTCTGGGAGCTTGGGGTTCCTCAATGGAGAAGCTGCTTGAGGCTTAGGCTCCTAAGGGGGCAGCTTGTTGCCAGGGAAGCTCTGGCTTCTGGGAAGAAGGAAGGTTGGGGGAGGAGCGTGTGTGTGGGGGGGGGGGGGAGAGGGGGGAGTAGTAGCGGGGTGATTATATGTGTGTGGGTGTGAGCCAGTTCTGTTCTCTGATCATGTCTATGTGTAGGTGGTGGGGGGTATGTGGGTGAGGGTGTTTGTGGGGGGTGGGGTGTGTGGGGTGGGTGTATGTGTGAGTGTGAGGTGTGTGGTGGGTGTGTGGGCTGTGGGGTGTGGGGTGTGTGGGGTGGGGGTATGTGTGGGGTGTATGGGGTGTGGGGAGAGCCACTGCCTGGAGGGTACCCAGGGGCCCACCATACTCAGGAGCACAGCCTTGGCTGCCCCTCCATCCTCAGCTTCCTGCCCTGTGATCTCTCTGACCTTTGAGAATGCCTTTCCCCCATTTCTCCACCTTCGAAGGGAAAGCGCTTTTCTGGGCGGCTGAGGGAGAAGCCTGGAAGGTGAGAGGCCCAGGGACGCAGGAGGGGAGAGGGGCCTCCGGGCTCCCAGGGCCCACCTCCCCGCCTGCTCCCCGCCCTCTGCGAGCCCCTCTCCCGGGTAACCTGGAAGCTGGCAGGCACTGAATAGGGGCCGCTGGCTGCTGCAGACCATACCATTCAAACGTCCGATGGGGGAAGGTGAGAGCCATAGGGCGGAAGAGGCATTGAGACCTCCCCCTTGAGTGCCCCCAGCGCCCCCGCCCCCTGAGAGGGCTCCAAGGAGACAGGCTGGAGGGCGCCCTGGGAAGGCCAGGAACAGGGCTCCCCTCTCCCTCTCCCAGCCCAGTTGCCATCCCTACCCTCCTGGTGTCCCCTCCCCCAAGGCAGGGCCCAAACTCTTCTAGACAAAGCCAGGTCCAGCGGGAGTGAAGGGAGGCGCCCACTCTGCCCAGCCTGGCTGACGGAGGACAGGGCTCTGCAGAGCCCAGGGCGAGCTGGGGCCACAGGGGGCACGGGGTGCTCCTTGCGTCTCCTTGGGGCAGCTGAGAAGACCCTCTACCCGCTCTTGGAGCTGCTGAGGGCTGGCTCTGAGGTCAGTGCCTGGGGGACCGCAGGAGGTCTGGGGAGGACAGCGGGGGTGGGGGTGGGTGGGGGGGTGGGTAGGGTGTGCTCAGACTGGGGAGGCCCTGGGCTTCTGTGGAGAGTGGAGGCCTCATGGGGGCAGTGGCTAGTCCGAAGCCAAACAGGAACATGTGCTCCGAGGCCCTGCTCAATGGAGCTCCGAGGCAAGACAGAAGGTTCTGGACTAAGCTTCAGAGCTATGGCCAGAGCAGGGCCGCCGGGTGCCCTGCCCTCAGGGAGGTTCCGCGCCTTGGTCTGGCGGAGGCCTCCTTTCCCGGAATCAGCTGGCCTGGCTGCTCAGAGGCACCGAGGGGCCGGGCAACTGGCCTGGCGTGTGCCCAGGCAGGGGGTTTGATGCTCTCAAGCACTTCGGAATCTCTTGCTTCCAAGGGAATGACTCAGATGCTAATCACAGCCTCCTGGATCTCTTTATTAGAGTGCTTCCCAAGGACTGAAGCCAGGACCTGCTTTGCTGGCCTCACAAGGTCTCCAGGTGACGTGAAGGCCTCGAAACAACAGTAGGATTAGCGGGACTGAGACTTCTCCCCGTCAGACTGAGCTTTTCCTCCTCCCAGCCAAGCAGAGCCCAAACTCTTCTAGACAAAGCCAGGTCTAGCGGGAGAGGGAAGGGAGGCGCCCGCTCTCCCACTCTGCCCAGCCTGTCAGGGTGGAAGTGAGGGACAGCCAGGTGTTCTCCATGGGAGATGGCGGTGGGCACACGCCATCTGTCCTCCACGCTCAGATTCAGGGAAGGGACAACCCGTGGCCAGAGTGCCCTCCAGGCGATGCCTGCAAGGCGGAGGTCCTGCGCAGCTAGATGGGCATCAGAGTTTCCAGCTGGGAGCTGGGAGGGGTCCCGTTCTGCCTGGAAATGCTGGAAGGAGTGGTGGCAGGGAGTGGGTAGGAAGTGGGGTGGGGTGCACTGGATGCCCTTAGTCGGCCGGGCACAGGACAAAGCTGTAGGCAGCAAGGAAGCTGGTCCTATGGCTGCTGGTGAGTGCCTGGGTGGGGACTGGGGGTGGGGGTCGGGAGGTGGGAGCGGTGGCCCTCTCCACTTCCTACCGCCTGCCGACAGGGACCCTCTGCGGCCACCTGCAACGCCTCCTGCTGAGTGTAGGTGCAGGAACACGTCTGAGTTAGATTAGGCTGCAAGCTGGGGAAAGAAGGGAAATCCGCTACCCCCAGGCTCACCGAAGTCTCCAAGAGCAAAGAGAAATAAGTGGTTATTATTGGACCATCCTTGGGGTTTCCTGTCCTGTGTTTGTGGAAGTCAGAGATCACAAAGGCTGGCTCCAAAGCGGGAGGTCGCCCGTTGTGTGTTTTGTTTGGCCTGCTGTAGCGTTTTAAGTATTTGAAAATGCATTCCGAAGTGTTTGGAATCGCGTTTGTTTAGCCCCCACTCCTCTCTCTCAATCTCTCGTTAACCGAATTTGAATTCGCTGCCAACATTTAAACCAGGAAAGTTTGCCTGATAATCCAGATTTTTGGCTTCTCGTGGGGAACTGGAAGGGCCGACTGCACTGGGCCTGCCTCTGGCATTCCACCAGCCTGGCCCAGGCACCTGCCCTTCCTAGACAGGCTCACCTGCCCCTGTCATCTGGTCACATGCTATCCACCAGCCTGGCTCTGCCAGCAGCTGTCTGTGGACCATCTGCCGTGCTCCCTCTAGTGTCATCCTATGTGATAAGAGGTGACTGGTGTTTGTGGGTTTTGAGCCCCACCCTGTCAACTCCGTTGTTCTCTGTGGGTTCTTTTCCACCTGTTCTCAGAGCAGCTCAGTGAGCCCTGGGAGAGGGTTGGGAGCCAGAGGATTGGCAAGGCCCTGGGGCCAGGAGTCAGAAAACCTGATTCTGGCCTTTCCTTGGTCACTGGCTCACAGTGTGTCCTTGGGCCTGGCCTACCCTTAGTGGGCCTCAGTGCCTCACTCGTCATGGGAGAGCCTGGGCTATCTCAGGAAGCACCATGGGGCCAGGCAGGTGGCATCAGGGGTGCAGTGGGCCTGGGAGAGTGTGGCGAGCTGGGGCCAGTGCCTTATCTAACGGAGGCAGCTGCTGCTCAGCCCCAGCTACTGCGTGCCAGGCACAATTGGCTCATGTTGCCAGTGTGACATTTCAAGAGATAGAAGATGTTCAGATATTTACGTGAAATCTCTTACTTTTTTTGTTGTTTACGGTTTTTAATCACAATTTAAATGTGTAAAACTACTGCCAGAGCCAAACGAAACACACTGGTGGGCCCCTCGTTGGCAGCCCTGGCATCAGATAATTGCTAGGCTCTTTGCACCCCACACTCCAGGACTCACTCCTGCTCACAGAGCAAGTTATTGAGGAGTTGGTCTTAGATTCCAGGTTTTCAGGTCTAAGACTCTATTGTGAGTCATGAGAACTGATTTTAAAAGTCCTGGCCCCTCCATTGCTGGCGGGCAGGGAGACAGCAGGAAGAGGACCCGAGTTCAGGCCAGCTCCATCGTTTCCCGCTGTGTGACCTTAGCCTGTCGCCTCTGTGGGCCTCACTGTTTAGCAGCGCCCAGCCCCCGCCCATGTTCCCCTCCCCAGGCCTGGGTCCAGACGATTTGCCTCTGAGCTTCTGTCCCATTCCTGTTGCAGGAGCCATGAGCACGGAGGGCCCCAGTGCCCTCACAACTGGCACCCCGGGGAGCCCTGTGGAGGCAGCGGCCCCCCTGCCCGTGCTCATTGCCTTGGCCTGCATCTTCCTCCTGCTGGCCTCCTGTCTGCTGTTCATGACCCTCTGCAAGCCGGCTGCACTGGACCCCAGCCGCCAGGCTCGAGAGCGCATGCCCCACCATCCCGGGAGCCCCAGCGAGCCCCAGCTCCGGCTCTGGACGCGCCTGGGCTCCCTGCGCCGCTCCCTGCACAGCTTCCGGCGTGGCCGGCCCGCACCGCCACGCTCCCTGCCGGACCACGATAACAGCCATGGCTGGGACTGCACGGAATCTACCAAGATATGACAGGCTGCCCGCCGCCACCCAGGATCTAGCCTCGGACCCTCCTCCCTCGGACACAGCCTGGCACCACAGGCTGCAGGAAGACAGCGGCCCCGACACCCTGTGTGCCTAGGCCCAAGGCCTTTCCCAGGAAGCCCTGGGAGAACACCTTCCTCTCTGCAGACCCTCCCGCCGCTGCCTGCTGAGACTGCTGGCTGGTGTGGGAAGCGGCAGCCTGGACCCTGGGCTGAGGCTCTGGAGACAACAACTGGCCCCCAGGGTTCCTCTCTGGCAACCAGGCACCAAGCGCCTCCAGGGAGCAGGGCCTGATTCCCAGCAGAAGGCATGCCCTCCCTCCACTGCCAAACCCAGCTCAGATTTCAGTGCAAATTGTGGAATGGCTGACGGTTCCCTCCAGCCAAGTCTAAACTGTTGACAAGGTCCTGTTCTGCCCTGGGGCCCACTCAGGGCCCAAGGCAGAGGGGAACCCAGAGACTCCTCTCGCCTTTCCTGGGCCCTGTCAGCATTGCCCAGCAATCCCTAGCAATCCCTGGGAGCAGCTGCACCCTGTGGTAGACCAGATGCCTGGGTGCCTGCGGGGAGGGTAGGGGGAAGGGCAAGTGAGGCTCCCAATACTGACCAGCCAATTGCGACCCTGGCTGCTCCCCTTCAACGCACCCATGTAGTGGGATGGACCAGGAAGGGGCCGAGAATGGGTTAACCCAGCGGTTCTCAACCTGTGGGTCGCAACCCCTTTGGCAGTCGAATGACCCTTTCACAGGGGTCGCCTAAGACCATCCTGCATATCAGATATTTACATTATGATTCATAGCAGTAGCAACATTACAGTTATGAAGTAGCAACGAAAATAATTTTAGGGTTGGGTCACAACATCAGGAACTGTATTTAAAGGGCCAGAAGGTTGAGAACCACTGGGTTAACCCTTCCTCCAGAAGCCAGGCCGGTGCTGTGTCAGAGTGGCAGGAGGCACTGCCAGCCGGCACTGCCAGCCACTGAAGGTGATGCCACCTGGGCTCTGTGGACACAGCATAGTGGCTCCGTGCCTCACCCAGGGAAGGCGGTGGGAGGGTCCAGACTTCTCCAGGACAGCTATGGGACTTACAGCCTGGACCACACCGGGGTTCTATCTTTTGGGTGATTGCTTCAATGACTAGCTACCTGTCTAAGCAATCCCACGGAGGGCAGCTTCTCAGAATCCCTTACTCTCCCTTCTCCTCCCAAAGCCAGGGCTCTGTGCTGTGGTTGGCTCCCACACTTGGAGAACGGGAAGAGGGGGATCTGAGGGGCCGGCCAGGGTCATCTCATGCTTGGCCATGGGGCTGCCCCTGTCTACCCTGCTATGACCCACAATGCAGCTGGCCAGGTCTTCTCAACGAGTGAGCTCTGGTCCCACTCCTCCCAGCTCCCAAACCATCGCTGCTCCCTAGTGCTGGCTGCACAAAGCCACGCGCCTCCGCCTGGGAGCTCACAGAGGGCGAGACTGCGCCCAGCCCCTCACTGGGCTCCACCCGCTGGGGCACGGAAGAGTGAGGCTGGTTACTGAGTGAAGGGAGGCCCCATCTGGGTACATCCACCTGCCCCAAAGCCTAAGGAGTTATGTTTTCCCTCAGATGCCCCAGGGAGCTACTCTCTCTGCAAGCAGGCCCCGTGGAGAGGCCCATGCCCCTTCCTCCAGGTCGGGATGACGTCCCAGTCCTGCTTGGATGGGAACTTCCGGGAGAAGCCGGTGCCTGCATCTCGCCCCGAGGAAGGGGGAGAACTGGGCTGCCCCACATGCCTGGCAGGTCTCGGACTGGTCTGCGGAGTGTTGTGTAATAGAAACCAATCCTTTGGGTTTAGAAAGTGGGGCAGGCCCCCTCCCAACAGGCTGTTACCCCTCCCTCTCCACCCCCTGGGCCTCCCTGAGACATCCCAGGACGAATTCCTCCTACAGTCAGTCCCCCATGCCACCCCCTGGCCAGGTGCCCTGCTTGGCACTGGAGACCCGGGGTGGGGGGTGAGGCTGCCCTGAGGCCTGAGGGAGAAGGAAAGGCCTGGCCATACCCCAGGGTAGGAGGTTTTCGGGTAGGAGGGGCTCTCCAAGCCCCCAGGAGCAGATCCAGAGGGAGAGAATTTCCCTCCTCCTCCGGGAACCAGCCAGGCCCTTGTAAATCCCCGTGGTTTTCTGGACTCTTGGTGCCTCTGGGCGTCAGCACCCTGCTCCCAGTGCTTTCCTGCCTCCTCCTAGTCCCGAGGCAGGGTGTTGGGCGCAGTCCCAGCCTCCCAAGCCCAGAGCCTGTTGCAGCAGACAGGCCCAGTTTTGCTGTGTTTGGCTCAGCATCCAAGCTGGAAACGCTTGCAGCGGATGAAGAGGGTAATTCATTCCCAGCCTCCCCGGCCCCCCCCGCCACCCGCCCCCCTGCCCAGCGCAGAGGCCTCTGGGTGCTGGGAGGGCCCGGGCCCCACTTCCACGCCATCCTCTCCCTCTGCGTCTGCCCCCTTTCTTCTTGTGCCTGGTTGCTTCCCAGGAGAGGAGCTTCAGCCAAGGGCCCATGAAAGCCACTCTGTTCTGGGCAGTGCTGGGCCCTGGCTCCCTCCTCAACTCCTTTTCGGGAAAATGCGACAAGGCCATCTCCTCTCTGCTCTGAAAGGCCCACCTGGGTGGGGTGGGACAAGGCGAGGGCTGTGGGGAGGAGGGAGAAGAGGGGGCCAACGCCTCTTTTCTGTGTTTTGGGGCGGAGCCAGGGCCCTGTCCCTGATTGCACAGTAACCTGGGGTCCTACTCTGTCCCAGGGAGGAGGGGGCCTGGGTCCCCCTTCCCCACGGCACTGGATACTCCCGGGCAGCAGCTGGGCCCGCTCCTGTTTCCATCCCTCCCCGCCAGGATGCCACTGAGCACGTGCACTCAGACCCGACTGCGGCCCTGCCTGCCCCCAGCCCACCAGCCACCACCTACCTGCACGATGCTGTGGCCCTCAGGGATGTCCTCGGGGACACTGGCCTCGTAGCTGCTCTGCAGGAAGATGGGCCGGTTGTCATTCACGTCCAGGACGGTGACGAACACGGTGGAGGTGCCGGTGCGCCGCTTGCCCACCGGGCCGTTGTCTGTGGGAGGTGATGGAGGATGGGCTGTTAGCTGCGGCCTGAGGGGCAAATTTCCTGGGCACATGCCCCACTCACCCCAGCCACTGTGGCCCCTGCGGGCGGCTCTTTTCCTTCCTAGATTAGGAATGACGCTAACGACATCTAGTGTGTCCCTCAGTCTCTCAAGCAGCCTGTGCAGCAGGCACTGTTGTGATTATTCCCATTTTACAGAGGAGGGAGCTGAGGTGTGAAGTGGCTGGATGGTGGCCCCCAAAAGATATGCTCACGTCAAGTCCCTGGGAACCTGTGAATGTAAACTTATTGGGAAAAGGGTCTTTGAAGAGGTAATCAGGTTAAGGACCTAGAGATGACACGTCCTGGGTTATCAGGTGAGCTCTATGTCCAATGCCAAGGGTCCCTCTCAGAGAAAGGCAGAGGGAGAGCTGAGAGAGAAGGCCACCTGAAGTTGGAGGGAGAGACCGGATCCTGCGGCCACAAGCCCAGAACACGTGGAGCCACCAGCCCCCAGCCGAGTCAAGGACGGGTTCTCCCTGGGGCCTCGGGAGGGAATGTGGCCCTGCTGACCCTTAACTTCTGGCCCCAGAGCCACGCGGGGATCCATTTCTGCTCTTTGAAGCCACTGACTTTGTGGTACTTTGTCACAGCAGACCCAGGAAACAGATTCGGGTACTGAGGTCACAAACCCAGCTGCTGCCAGGCGGGCCCACAAGGCCGCTGCCCCCTGCCATACACAGTGATGGGCAGAGTGTGGCCCAGTGACACTAGATCTGATTTCTCAAGAGAAACTGAACAGGAGCTTTTAAATAAAATCTGATTTTTAAATGCTCACAACGGTCATTCAATATGAAACACAAGATGGGTCAAACATGCTTAAGGGGTGGACGTGGTCGGTGGGCCCGCTACACTCCGGGATGTGGGCCCTGCTGGATTTCTAAGCCTAAGGTAGCTGGGGGTCCTTCCCCTTCAGCTCCCTGCAGGAAGCTGAGCTGGGGAGGTGGCTCAGCCCCAGGGCAGCTGTTGAATCATTCTTCCTGGAGGAAGGAGCTGTGACCAAGCTGCATGTCTCGGCAAGGACAGTCACCCCAGAGCTCCTCCCAGGCTTCCGCTGGGCAGCGAGAGTTGCCTGAGGACCAGTGGTGACCCTTCCCCAGGCCAGCTGACACGTGCTGGGATGCAGTCGCCCAGCCTGAGTCATCTCCTCCTCCCACTGCCTCGGGGGTCGTGCTTACTTGCCCCGGCTGGGGACAGTGTGAGCTGGCAGGCCCATAAAAGGCCGGAGCCTGAGCCCTGTCCTGCCAGCCAGTGCTCCTCATGAAGGCTGGACTCAGTGGGGAGATGGGTCCCCAGAGGGCGGTGTGGCTGCCCAGGGTGGGAGCAGAGCAAGGCGGAGGGAAGATGCGTGGGCGTGGGCAGGCTGGGGAGGGACTGCGCTGGAAAGAGTGAGGCCAGAGAGCACATTCCCTTTCCACCCAGAGCTCAGTGCAAACACTGAACTGGGTGCTTCTGGGAGGGCCAGGGCTCGCAGGGAGGCAGAGGTCTCATCATGCCCTCCTTCCTACCCAGGGCCCCCAGGAGCTCCTGCTGTCTGGAAACTGAAGCCTGAACTTCCAGTCTAACATGTAGGCCTCCACTGCTGCCTCTACCTGATTGCAGTCCCTTCCCCAATATATGCCACACTAAAGAGAGCAAAGGTGACAAAGACAGACACAAACACACACACACGCTCTGTCCCACCTCCAGGCCCTTGCATGGGCTGGCTCCTCTGCCTGAATGCCCTCCCTGCTTCTCCTGGTACTGAAACCTCACCTGGCCTTCAAGCTGGTGGTGGGTCTGCCTCATTTCTCCCCATAAGCACCATCCTGCCCTTAGGTAAGTCCATGCCCTAAAGGTTGCTCCAAGAACCACCCTTCCTGCCTCTGAGGCCTGGGGTTCCAGGTGGGTCTGACTATCTCCCCCCCCCCCCCCCCCCCGGCTCCAGGAACAGGCATGCGATTTAGGCCTAAGCCACCAGCACACCTCACCCTCTTGTCCATGACCAGGGGGTCAGGGACAGGCACTGGGGCAGGTGGAACTAATCAGAGTTCCTTCCAGGCTTCCGCTGGGAGACTGGGAAGAGACAAGTGCTATCTCCTGCTGCTACACTTGAACCCAAGAGGATTGAGGCCAGGGCTGCAGCAGCCATTTGTCTCCATGTGAGGCAGAGGCAGAGAGGCAGAGCCAGGCCACAAAGGGAGATTGAGGCCTGGTGGCATCCCCTGAGCCCCAGATCGTCATACCTGAAGTTCCATCTACCTCCCGGCAGACTGGTTCTGTGAACTCATATTCCTGAAGTCAGTTTATTTTAAAATTTGCAACTAACTGATCCAATGGTATTCCCTGATGCCACCTCCTCCAAGAAGCCTTCTTTGATCACCCCCACTCCCCCCACCACATTTCCACCACCCTTTGTGCCACTGTTCTTGGGTCGTCCCTTCTCCCTTTCTGCTTTGTTTGGCCTGGTTCTGCAGTGATTTGTCCACATGCTGGCCTTTCATTTGGCTCTCATGTGACTCCCACCACACCATCTTAGTGTCGTGCACATAGCACCGGGCACTGAGCCTCATGCCTGGAAACTACTCAGTCATATGTCCATGTCTGGCCGCTCTTTCTCCACTGGCATCAGGGCAGAACCGCTGGCTCAAGGCCTGGCACCTCATGTGAACTCTGCCCAGAGGAGCCGTGTGTGGTGTGCAGGGAGGGCCAGTGCATACCAATGGCCTCCAGGACGAGTGTGTACGCGGCCGTGGTCTCCCGGTCCAGGTTCACCACTGTTCTCACAACGGCATCGCGGTAGCCAACGCTGAACTTCCCATCCACGTTTCCACCTGTGGGCAAAAGAGAACGAAGCTTCGGTCAGGAAACAGGGCTCCTGGTTAGAGAAAGGGAGGGGGCACCCACCTTGGCTTCTGAGCCCCGACACTAGAGGTGGTCCATCTGCCCACTCGGTGCTGCCTGAGAAGAGGGTTCTGGAGGGCCCTGATGAGGGTGTGGCCTGAGTGGGCTTAGGCGGGGGTGCAAATGCCTGAAATCACAAGGGTCTACCTGACATTCATTGAGCACCTACTGTGGGCCATTCTGTTTCATGTGCACGATCACTGTCTCCATGTCTCAGACAAGGACACACTCCTTTAATGAGGTTATGTGCGGTGCTCTGGGTGAGTCACCTATTTGGGGTGAAGGACTCCAGTCCAGCCGTTTGCTTCCCAGGGGCCGTCTCAGCCTCACATGGGCTGTCTCAACCTCCCTGGGGCCGTGTCAGCCTCACCGGGGCCATCTCAGCCTCACAGGGGCCGTCTCAGCCTCACATGGGCTGTCTCAACCTCACTGGGGCCGTGTCAGCCTCACCGGGGCCGTCTCAGCCTCACTGGGCCCGTTTCAACCTCACGGGGGCCGTCCCAGCCTCTCAGGGGCCGTCCCAGCTCCACGGGGGCCACCTCAGCCCTACGGGGGCCGCCTTGGCCTCATGGGGGCCGTCTTGGCCTCACGGGGGACGTCTCAGCAACACAAAGTTTGGAATTCTGTCCTTTGTTGGGCGGCTCCTTGCTGGACAAAATCTCCAGGCGTTCCTGGTGGCTGAATATATGGTATGCTTACTTGGATTTCGTTTTCTACCAAGTGCACAGACTGCCTGTCTGCCGTCTCCCAGTGTCCCATGTGAGACTGGATCTGGTGGACCTGCCTGTGTGTTTGCTGGTACAGCGGTTCCACATCGCCGGCCCAGCCGGGTCTGGCTCCGGCTTCCTCCGAACCTGATTCTGCTTCTTGAGTGTGTCCCTTATGTATGCGAGGAGTTGAAATCTGCATTCTGCTGGGCTGGGCTGCAAAAGCACTGGTGGTTCTCTTTGTGCCACTAGCACAGCTTGGTTGGGGATGTAAATTGAGTAGGGCGGTGCTGGGGTCTAACCCCAGCAGGTCCAGGGGTCCCCAAAGGTGTGGACGGAGTCGGCGAAGAAGGAATGACACAGAGACAGCGTTCAGTTGATCAGCAGCCTAGCCAGGATCTCTAGCCAAGTTCTGGTTAGGATCTCCAGCCAGGTTCTGTGTCCATGTTCTCTTGCTAGGTTCTCCAGGTTCTCCAGCTAGGTTCTGTAGCCATGTTCCCTCGCTAGGTTCTCCAGCCAGGTTCTGTCCAGGTTCTCCAGCCAGGTTCAGTCACCAGGTTCTAGTCAGGTTCTCTTGCCATGTTCTATCCAGGTTCTGTAGCCAGGTTCTGTCTCTAGGTTCTTCAGCCAGGTTCTCTCACTAGGTTCTGTCTCTAGGTTCTGTGGCCAGTTTCTGTCCAGGATCTTTTGCCATGTTCTCTCCAGTGAAGTTCTTCTGTCTCTAGGTTCTGTGTCTAGGTTCTGAGTCTTGTTGTCTTGTTACATCTGTATTTATACCAGTTGATTCCAATCCTATCAATCTCTATTCCAAAGGTTAGGGCGTTTCTTATCTCCATTCCAGGGAGTAAAGATTATGTAGCTTAAGCATGACTGTTCGTAGTTAAAGTGATTAATTACCTGCCTGGCACTTAGTTAAGGGGTTTTATTCCCTCCCTAACTTCAGGGGAAAAGCCCTACCTGGGGAAACAACCTTTCTCAGAGAGGTGACCTTGGTTAAAACACATAGTGCCAAGAAGGTGAGCAAACATATTAAGAACAGTGTGCCATATATGACAGGTCCCTTGAAACATATGCTGTGCAGATGTTTCTTTCCTGCAGCAACTGTGTCAAGCAGCAAGGATGGACCGGCTTCCGGCAGGGCGGGGTCCCCGGGAATCACCAGGGCAGAGCAAGGGGCAATGGCATCTCTGTGACTCCTCGCCTCTCCTCGACTCCCCATCCCCGCGTCCCTGAGTGCCGGCGGGCAGCTCCGCGAGACAGCCACTCTCACTCTCCAGCCCCTTGCAAGGCCATCCCGCCTCTCCTCGTAGGGGTCTGGGACCTCAGAATTCCGCCCCAAACAAGCTCAGTGGACTTGAAGTCTGCAGCCCCTTCCGATTGAAAAAAACCGCGCATCCAGTTGCAACCCGCCTGGCGTGCGATTCCGTACCTCCATTCTTGGAGCCTCTGCACAACCTACTCAGTCTCAATGCTCTTCTTTCTTTCCTTCCAGTTGTAGAGCTTCCACTGGGCCAGCTTTCCCATGGTTCTGAATGATAGCTATTTGTCTTACAGTTGGTAGTCTCGATGTTGTTGTGGGAGGCAGCACGCACACGTCTGTACCTTAAGCCGCCATCTTGGTTCTCAGGGCTGGGGCTTTTAAATGTGGCCTGGGTCTTTGGGGGTGGCCAAGCATTCTCCAGGTCCCTGATCTCAGGTTCTCTGAGTAGGGGCTCCCAGAGGCTCGAGTGAAAAGTACGGGCAGGTGGACAGGAAACAGGTACTACTACTGAGTCTTCCTGGTTCTGGGGCAGGTGGGGGAATGTGAGGTCTCCTTCCTGAAGTAGCAGGGAGCCAGGAAAGGACTCCAGAACAATGTGGAGACCCCTCCCCTGCTATTGTCAGGCAGTGTGGTGCTCTGGGCAGCAGAGGGCGCCACTGCACTGGATTTGGGCTACCTGGGAACAGGACACTGCAGGCTCCTTGAAGAAGATGCAAAATTAAAATCTGAGAATCCCAGGGCTGGGAGGGCTCTCAGGTGAGCAGGAACAGGGCACCTCAGGGAAGTCATCCTGTGGGCCAGTACCACACGCTCCCTTGTTCTGACATGGTTGCCCTGCACCCCTGCCCTCAAGTCTCCAGTATCGGCTCCCCAGTCTGGGTCCGAGGGGGCGGGGGAGGAACTAAGACCCAAGCAGTGGTAGGGCTGAACCACGCTGGTGCCGTGTGGGGGTCTTGATAACTGGGCCTCCCCAGGGAAGTCTGGAGGACCAGACTGGGAGGAGAGGGCCTGAGGGGGGTGGACCCCTTTATGGAGGGAAGGAGGGAAAGCATCTGAAACGGAGAGAGAGGCTGAGGGCTGGGAGGTCATCTTGGTGCAGCAAGTTGTAGATGGGCTACGAGGCCAGCATCCCTTGTTCTAGGGGAGAGGCGTCAGGGACCCTGGTATGTGTATTGTAGATGTGTGCACACACATATGTGCATATGAACATGTGTGTGATATGGCTGCAGGAAGACTGAACCAGTAACATGGCCAAGGGAGGGCTCAGGAATGTGAAAGGCCTATCCCCCATCCACACGCATGCCAGTGCCTCAGGGACTCCACCGACTGAAGCATGCTGGGACACTGTTCTAATCCAGGAATGACTAACACACGGCATGCTGCCTCCACAAAGCCTACTGTCATGGCAGACACCACTCATCGGTCACGGCTCCTCATAATATTTCTGCACAGCTCCTCAAGTGGCGGCAACTTGACATTCTGAGCTAAAACTATTTCATTTAGAGAGATCTATACCATCTGCCTCTAAACCAGTGGTTCTCAGCCTTCCTAATGTCGCAACCCTTTAATATAGTTCCTCATGTTGTGACCCCCAACCATAAAATTATTTTCGTTGCTACTTTATAACTGTAATTTTGCTACTGTTACGAATCATAATGTAAATATCTGATATGCAGGATGTATTTTCATTGTTACAAGTTGAACATAATGAAAGCATAGTGATTAATCACAAAAACAATATGTAATTATATATGTGTTTTCCGATGGTCTTAGCGACCCCTGTGAAAGGGTCGTTCGACCCCCAAAGGGGTCGCGACCCACAGGTTGAGAACCGCTGCTCTAAACGAAGGGGAATTTTCTTCTTAAGTGAAGGGCCCCCAGAGAAGGACAAGGCCACATTCCTCCAGTCTGCTTCCTCACCCTAACACGGGGTGTGGGGAGCAGGGCTCCTCCCAGGAATCACTGGCTCCACCTCCCTCTACACTGAACCTTGGTAAGTCCTCTCACCCCTATGAGATTCAGGAGGCCCCTGGGGACCCAGCTCCAAACCCTTGGGCAAAGCCAAGAGCAAATCCTCAGGGAGGCTCTAGCAGGGGCTAACCCAATGTCAAGGTTGGGTCTTCCCCCTCCCCTGGCCCCAGCCCGGCAGGCAGAGCACCTGGGAGGGGTGGCGGCAGGGACGCACCTGTGATGAAGTAGCTGAGCTCAGCGTTGAGGCCCACGTCGTTGTCGGTGCAGTTCAGCCAGACCACGCGGAAATCCCGCGGCACGTCCTCGGACACGGAGACGTTGTACACGGCCGGGAAGAAGGTGGGCGTCTCGTCGTTCACGTCCAGCACTGCGGGCAGAGTCGGCACACGGGGCTGGGCTGGGCCTGGCTGCTGTGCCAGCCCACCCAGCTCCAAGGCATGGCTCACACCACAGGCCGAGGGGAAATGGGTTTCCTAGGAGTCAGTACCTCCCGGTCGTGCGTCGTGAGCCGAGGGCCCCACGCTGGCTGGGCCAGGACAGAGCTGACCAGAACCCCACACCCTCCGGCAGTCCCTGTCCCCCGGGGGCTGCTGCTCATGCTGTCCCAGGGAGCAGGCCACCTCTTGCCCATTACACTCGACACTTATTTCAGGGCTATTCCTGGCCCTCTGGCAACAGCTCATGCCAATGTACCAGTTCTGTTGCAAAAATTAAAGATGTAGCCGGAGTGGGTGAGAATAGGGGCCCTCCTCGGCCCCATCCCAGTAGAGGGCGGAGACTGCGG
Organism: Myotis myotis; assembly: GCF_014108235.1. Lineage (NCBI taxonomy): Eukaryota > Metazoa > Chordata > Mammalia > Chiroptera > Vespertilionidae > Myotis > Myotis myotis. Next base: position 42,142,664 of record NW_023416319.1, on the reverse strand, counting down.
GCATGATGGAGAGGGTCGAGGGGAGGGGGAGTCTCAGGACGTCGGGGAATCCCAGCTGCCCTCCTCCCAGGGCGACCCCTTTCCATGGAGATTCCAGGCACGCGGGAGGGGAAGGGTCCCTTTGCATCTCCAAATAAAAACTCGGCCCTCAAAGGAGAGAGGGCCCTGCCACCTCCCCAGCCTGTTCCTGACCCCGACGGCCCCTCCCCGTCCAAGCCCTCTCTGCTGTGGCCGGGACCAAAGAAGGGGGCCTTGGCAGTGGATCCAGGCCGCCCACTCTCCTGGGCTCCGGGACACTGAGCTGTGGCCAGGTGGGGAGAGGGTGGCTCACTGGCTTTTCCACTTGGTGGAGAAGGGAAGACTCTGCTGTGCTGAATGGCTCCAGGTGCGGCCCTATTGGCAAGATGGCCTGTGCCCCCTGGACAGTGGACAGCAGGGGGACACACAGGCTCCCCATGCCGCCCATGTGCTCAGCACCCAGCAGGAGCAGCCGCGCTCTCACCTCGGATGGTGAGCGTGCTGGTGGAGCTCTTGGTGGGCGTGCCCGCGTCGGTGGCCACCACCCGCAGCTGGTACTGGGCGATGCGCTCGCGGTCCAGCTCGGTGGTGGTGACCACCACGCCGCTGCTGCTGTTGATGAGGAAGTCCATGCGGGGCATGCCCACCTGCATGCGGTAGGACACCAGCCCGTTCAGGCCCTCGTCCAGGTCGATGGCCACCACCTGAGGGAGGGGAGGGGCCGCGTGAGGAGTGGGGACACCAGGACTGATGCTTCTCCCCTGAGAGGTGTCCCCTCCTTCCCATGGACCTATGCTCACCTCCAGCCGAACATACCTGCTCCCCAGAGAGCCTCAGGCCAGGCCGCTGCCCCCAACGCACCCTGCCAGGTGCCCTCTAAGGGGCAGCATGTCAGAGCTAGAAGGTGCCAGACGCTCCAAGTGGGGCCGGGGGTGGGGTGGGGAAGGGATGTTTTAGAACAAGAGCCCAGTCCCCACAACTTTCCCCCTTCCGGACCCTGCTTTCCCGGCTAGGAAGCCCACAGGTTCACCGCAGCTGGCTCAGGCCCTCCAAACCCTGCAGGGTGCGGCAGTCGCCCTCACCCTCCGCCCGACGCTGGCTCGGAGCAGCCGCTCCTGCCCAGACCCCCTCGGTCGTGTGGGCTCAACTACAGACAACGCCCAGCTGCCAGGACCCCCGCCTCTGCTTTGTTTTGATTTGGAAATAAGATGATATCAGGGCCCATTTTCAAAAGTCATTCGAAGATTTGATTTTTTAAAAGCCATTGAGCCTGGCTGGTGAGCCAAGAGGTCCCGGGTTCAGTTCCTGGTCAGGGCAGGCTTGATCCCCATTGCGGGGCATGCAGGAGGCAGCTGATTAATGTGTCTCTCTCATTAATGTTTCTATCTCTCTCTCTCCCTATCTAAAAATATCAATTAAAACATATTTTTAAAAAATAAAATAGAAAAAGCCATTGCAAGCCTCCTCCCAAATCCCTACACTCTTCCCAGATGCACTTCCAGTTCTTACGAGAGATCCTGACTCAAGACCCTCCCTGATATATTGAAATTTTTATGAAAGAGAATTCAAGACGTTTGAAATAAATGTGTAATAATAACTAAAATAAGAGCTTTGCATCAAGACAAGGCTCTCAGGATCGAAAGGCAATGGCAAGGTCATCTGGTCTAATTCACACCAGCAAGCTGGACAAGAGGGTGTCCAGACTCAGCTTGAATGCTCCCCTGGATGGAGGGCTCATTCCTTCTGGATTGTTCTGCTCACAGCTCTAGTCCCTCGAGAACGTTCTGCACATCCAGCAGAAATCATTATTGGCTGAGGTTGTAGAGGGAGCCTGGGAACCACACACCGCAAGCTAGAACCCTCTTGCTGCATCCGAAGACTGTTTCCAAATGACACCCCCCCAGCTCCTTCCACTGCCTTCTCACGGCTCTGAGCCAGCTCCTCTGTGAACTCAGAGGCTGTGCTGGGAGGCCTCTCCTTCCTCTGCTGTGAGTCTTGGAGAACCAGGTTTAGGGCTCATCCTCTCTCCGTCCTCCCCGCCCCCTCCTATCTGGAGACTTCGCCTCCGGGACTGGCTGCTGTTCCCTGGATCGAGGCTCCCCCTGCTGGGAGTTTGGGGAGAATATTCTGCTAGAGCAGTGGTTCTCAACCTTCCCAATGCCGCAACCCTTTCCTACAGTTCCTCATGTTGTGGTGACCCCCAACCATAAAATTATTTTCGTTGCTACTTCATAACTGTAATTTTGCTACTGTTATGAATTGCAATGTAAATATCTGATATGCAGGATGTATTTTCATTGTTACAAATTGAACATAATTAAAGCACAGTGATTAATCACAAAAACAATATGTAATTATATATGTGTTTTCCGATGGTCTTAGGCGACCCCTGTGAAAGGGTCGTTCGACCCCCCCAAAGGGGTCGCGACCCACAGGTTGAGAACCGCTGTGCTAGAGAGACTTAATGCTCCCTGGATCAATGTAGTCAAAGAACACCATTGATCTCCTTTTATAGATGAAGAAACTGAGGCACAGTGGGCCTGCAGGGCATCGCCAAGGCTACCACTCTGGCATCCTGACGAACACCAGTCTTCTTCTCTGAATGGGATCAGGCTAACCCTTTGCCCCCGCATCCCGTCTCTCAGGAATAAACGCTCACGGTAGACACAGCACGAGCCCATCAGCTACCACGCGCTCCCCACAGTCTAAGTGCCAGGCTGCTTTCCACTGTGTCTGGCTGAATCCCTACAGCTCAGCCAGGCAGGTACTGTTATGATCCCCATTTCACAGGTGATAAAATGGAGGCTCAGAGAGGTTAAGTCACTTATTCCAAGTCACCCAGCACACGGGCAGCGGGATTGGGATCCACACCCTACTGGTCAGACTCCAAAGCCCACGCTCTTGATTGTAAGGGCCTTTGGGTTTCTAAAAGGGCATCATCTCCCTGGAACCAGCACCTTCAGGGCCTCCCTGACCAGCAGGGTGGTGGGGCAGGAGGCCGAGGGGCTGGGTTCAACATTAGGCCCTACCCCTTCTTGGCCACAGGAACTTGGGCGAGTTTCCTAAGTTTCTTACAAAATGGGGAGAATCCCATCCACTGTGTGAAGCTACCTGGACGTTTACAGGCAAGCACAGGAGAGGGGCTGCCCCATGGAGGCAGGACACATGGACTACACACATCCAACCTTCTCAGTGTTCTAGAACCACCTACAGCCTTGGGGTATTGAGGGTTTGGGGCTAGACCTCTATAATCAGGCCCCGAGAAACTCTCTGATCTGGCTTCCCAGGATTCTCTCTGCCTCCCTCTCTCTCCCCCTCCCTCTGTTTCTGTCTTTGTCCATCTCCTGTGGTCCTGTCCCTCCACCTGTCCAAATCCACGTGTCCTTCAAGACCCAGCTCAAGCGCCTCCTCCTCCAGGAAGCCTTCCAGCCCCGTCTCTCAGAACACTGGCTCTCCACGCCTGGCACAGATGTGTCTTGTCTTGGATTGTGGAAGACTGTGGTCTGGGCTGGCCTCCCCTGACTTGCCCCTGCAAAGCGCTCAGCATGAGGCTGGCCCCTGCTGTCCATCGCTGGCTGGTCAGGACGAGCTGAGGGAGACAGACAGCAGCCTCTCAGGTCAGAGAGAGAAGCTCACCTGGTAGACGGAGACCCCCGCAGGGGTGCCTTCGAGTACCTCGGCCACAAAAGGCAGGTTTTGAAAGATGGGGTCGTTGTCATTGAGGTCCAAGAGGTTCACAAACACCGTGGCGCTGCTGGTGGCTCTCAGAGGGGGCCTGCCACCTGGGGGTCAGGGAGGGGGCAAGGAGAGGGAGAGGGGTGCAGGAGAAGAAGGCCAGGGAGAAGACAAGTGGGGAGAGAGGCAGGCTCAGTGACCCCTCCAGGGAGCAGCCTGGGCCTGGCACCCCTAATCCCCTCTGCCCCCGAGGGTGCTCTGGGGAGGGTCTCAACTGGGCCGTGGGTGTTACTCCACTCTTAGTGACAGCCCCAGAGGACAGGTGTGGTCCGGGCCCAGCCAGGTGTGGGGTGGTGAGGGTGTGAGGGACGTACAGTCCGTGACGGAGATGATGATCTTGCGCATGAGCTCTGCCTCGTGGGGGTCAGGGTTCTCCCGGTCCAGCATGACGTGGGTGGTGCGGATCTTGCCCGTGCTGCTGTTGATGCTGTAGAACTTGTTAGGCGGCTGGATGCTGTACACCAGGGTGCCGTTCTCCCCCAGGTCCGGGTCCACGGCCACCACCTGCCGGGAGCGGGGGCGTTGTCTGAGCTCACAGGCCAGTCCTGGGCTCCCCACTCAGACCCAGGCAGTGGGGCTCCCTCCTGGCTTGAGCAGGGAGGCCCATGGGGTTTGGGAGGGGGAAGGTCAGAGGATGAATCAGCAGTGGAAGTCCTGGGCTCCTTGGCTTCTTGACCCCAGTGTGGGCCTTAGGTAAGCCCCGTCCCCCACTTAGCCTCAGTCTTCTGACCCTAAAGGCAACACCTAGCACACACCAGCTCACAGAGGCCCCCAGTCTCTCGCAAACGCCAGGCCCTCTCCACGGACTGTCAACAGCCTGGCGAGGCAGAGACCTATAATTATGCCCATTTCACAGATAAGACCCATCAAGGCTCCCAGTCTCTTAGCCTGGAAGAGGTTTTGGGCCCCTTACTACCAGGACATCGAACATGTGGGGTAACAGGTGTGTGGGCTCTGGGAAGACAGGGGCCCCAGGAAATCCATAATGATGGAATTCGGGGTGAGGCTGGGAGGGGCTGGAAACCCGAGGCTGAGCTTTTGGCAGGATTTGTAAGCCTGGATTTGGGAACTGGGTTCCTCATCATCAAATCCTCTTTTCATTCCTTTGGAGCTTTGGATTGTGGGGCACTTTGAAAAGGATAAGGCCTCTGTGACACCAAGAATGACAGGGCATGGGAAGGGAGCCATGGGCAAGCCAGCCAGTCTGCAGGGTGGGTCCCAGCCAGTTGGGACAGTCTGGGGCTGGGGAGGGGATGCTGGAGGAGGGATCAGGTTGGCTCCCTGCAGGTAGGGAATGCCATCTCTCAGGGGGAGGGGGGTGTCATGGGGCAGGAGTCCCAGACACTCTGGACCCTTTAACCTTCCAGCCCCCTTGGTTCCCACTTATATCCCCACCCCAAGGAGGGACTGGCCGGCCTCAGTGCTGTCCTGACCTAGGGCCACATCCCCACACACACCTGCTCTCCCAGCTCCCCACGCCCCACATCTCCTGCTCTGCAGGGAACTTCTTAGCCATCTACCTGCCCTGAGGGGAAAGCAGAGCTCAGAGAGGCACAGCCAGACTTAAGGTCACACAGCACCAGCCTTGGGGCCGTCCAGCCACCCCCCAGGGCCCCAGGGAAGCAGTGGTGCCCACTCTTCAGCTCGCCCCTGCCCTTGTGCTACAGGGGCCACTGCAGCCCCGGAGGTGGACAAGGAGGTGGACAAGGAGGTGGGGGCAGGGGTGACCGCAGTCCCCGGGGCCGCATCAGGACACTGTCGTTTTTCACTCCAGGACACTTGGCGATGACAGCCCCGCCTCGTCAGCTCCTTTATCTTCCTCAGTGTGGGGCCTTTTGTGCTTTGGCAGCAGAATCTGTCCCTCCTCTGGCTTAATCCCCAGCCGAGGCATCTCTGGGGCCACCGGACCAGAACAGACAGATGGGCCACTGCGGCCAAGGGCTCCCATCTGCCCCCGAGCCATGGGAGGCCCGGGAGAGAGGCCGATGCTGGCACGGGACCCTGAGCTGCTCCTGGCTTCTCTGCTTCAGAGGGGGATGCAACCCCGCTCCCATCCCCACTGCTCAGCCCAGCCCCTCCTTCCCAGCCTTGCTGCCCCAAAGGGCCGGGACGTAAGGGGGCAGCCCTCCAGGCCTGAGGAGCCCGCTGTGCTGGGCATGCTGCCTCAGTCTGCCCAGCCTCTATGAGGGGGACCCAGTCGCCCTGCATTGACAGGAGATGGGCTCCTAGCACTCCGGGCGGCTTTCTAGGCAGGCAGGCAGCCTGCTGACGGGTAAAGGGTACCAGCGAGCCTTGCGTTTCTACACTTTCTCTCCGATGACAGGAGGGGGATAGTCCTTATCCCCGTGTTTCCGGTGGGGAAACTGAGGCTACGGGGCAGTTGAACAACCTGCTCCAGACCGGCAGCCTGTTGCCGAATGCACTAGGTTCACATGGGGAGGGTGCTCCTCTTCTCTTCCCCTCCCCCACCCTAGGTGCTGGGGCACCTGGGCAGCTGCTTCGGAGAGATAGGAGCAGGGGGTGGGCCCATTCCCTGGTCACCAGGCGGGATGGGGGCCCAGGGGGGCGGCAGGCTGGGACCCCCGGTTCCCTGCTGGGCGACTGTGCGGACTCTCCGGCTTTCCCCTCATTTATTTCCCACTTCACGCTCGTCATTTTTCTCCTGGCCCGACGGGACTAATTCTCCCGCTCTCCTCTCCTTTATTTTGCTGGAGGGTTTGAAAGGCTCTAAATCAATGCCCATCAGCCAGGTCCTTGAAGCAGCCCGCGGGAGCAGGAGGGAGAGTGCGGCCAAAACCTCACTTGCAGACAGAGCAGCCACTCTGCACGCTCCTGCCCGCGAGCGGACACGGCGCGCACACGTGCACACAGACACAGGCCTGGCCCACTCTGAGGGCACGGGATGCAGGCACACACTCGCCTGCACACGAGCTTGGAAAGTCACAGGGGGGCCCTTGGGAGAGTCCCAGTTCATACGTCCTAGTCTCTCTCTGACCAGGAACACCCAACCTGACCTGGCAGAGCTGGGGGCAGAAAGGTGAATAAGGCCTTCAACAACTTTCATTCGCGAATATTGTGAGCATACAATGTGCCTGGCACAGGGGCTCAACAGGGAACAAGACAGATGTGATTCCAGCAGGGGAGGCAGATGATGGCGACAATAGCTACCATTTATCAACCTCTCACCATGTGCCTGTGTATTTTGGCTCATTAAGTATGAACTACAACTCTTTCAGGTGGGGACGATACCTCCATTCTCCAGATGAGGAGACTGGAGCACAGAGAGGTTAAGTCACTTGCCCAAGGGCACACAGCCAGTAAGAGGCATGGCCAAAATGAGAGTCTAGACATTTTGGTACTAGAGGCTGCTCACTGAATCACTGTGCTCCACTGTCTCTTAATAAGCAAGGAACCCAACAAACAAACAAACACAGGTTTGGGGAACCAGCTCTAAAAGGAACATGGGGGGCAGGGCTACATTGCCGGGAGCCAGTCCATCCTTGCTGTTTCAAGGGACCTGGCATATATGGCATACTGTTCTTAATGTTTGCTCACCTTCTTGGCACTATGTGTTTTAACCAAGGTCACCTCTCTGAGAAAGGTTGTTTCCCCAGGTAGGGCTTTTCCCCTGAAGTTAGGGAGGGAATAAAACCCCTTAACTAAGTGCCAGGCGGGTAATTAATCACTTTAACTACGAACAATCATGCTTAAGCTACATAATCTTTACTCCCTGGAATGGAGATAAGAAACGCCCTAACCTTTGTAATAGAGATTGATAGGATTGGAATCAACTGGTATAAATACAGATGTAACAAGACAGCAGGACACAGAACCTAGACACAGAACCTACACAGAACCTAGAGACAGAAGAACTTCGCTGGAGAGAACATGGCAAAAGATCCTGGACAGAAACTGGCCACAGAACCTAGACACAGAACCTAGCGAGAGAACATGGCAAAAGAACCTGGACAGAAACTGGCCACAGAACCTAGAGACAGAACCTAGCGAGAGAACATGGCAAAAGATCCTGGACAGAAACTGGCTGAAGAACCCGGCTACAGAACCTGGAGAACCTGGCTGGAGAACCTAGAGACAGAACCTGGAGAACCTGGCTGGAGAACCTAGCAAGAGAACATGGACACAGAACCTGGCTGGAGATCCTAACCAGAACTTCGCTGGAGATCCTGAACAGAACTTCGCTGGAGATCCTGACCAGAGCTTGGCTGGAGATCCTGGCTAGAGATCCTGGCTAGGCTGCTGATCAACTGAATGCTGCCTCTGTGTTGTTCCTTCTTCATCGACTCCGTCCATATCTTTGGGGACCCCTGGACCTGCTGGGGTTAGACCCCAGCACTACATTAGGCAGGGTAGTTAGGGAGGGCTTCTCTGTGGAGGTGGCATTTTCATCTGGGAGACTGGAGGAGAAGAAGCCGGCCATGGAGAGAGCAGGGCTGGGGGATAGAGGAGGAGGAACACTCTGGCAGGGGTGGGGAGGGGGACGAAGAACTGTGCAGAGGCTCCAAGGTGGGAAGAGCTGAGTGGGTTCAGACACTGAGAGGCCACGTAAGTGCTGGGGGCGAGGGGTGCGGTGGGTGAGGAGGGTGGTGGGAGATGAGTCAGGAAGTGGGTCAGCCTCCCGTCACCTCTGGAGCCTCCTCTCCTCACACCTTAGCAACAGCCCCCACCTCACCCAGGGCCACTGTGAGGCCTCAGCAGGGGGCCCCTCAAAGGTATTAAAACATATGCCACATATATTCGCATACATATGTCTCATAGCTATGACAGCTGAAAGAATTGTATGACTATTCCTTTTGAAATTATTTTGCTGTGACAAACTCGATTAATGTATGAGTCCTCGGACTTCCAGTTTCCTGGCAATCATTACACATAACTGGAAATTCCAGAGAATTCTGGAAAATTCTAAGAATTCTAGAAAACCTAAGTGATAATTTGCCCTCACATGTAATGAGGTTTCTTTTGTAATGAGTTTTACAAATACGAAATTTCATAATTACTAAAGTGCCATAACATTCGGTAGCTGTTTAACACAAGCTTTAATTCTGATTTGGCTCTTCCCCTTTGGGACTTCTGAGCCACTGCATTCTTTTTCAGGTCTCAGTGCCATGGTCACTGAAAGGCTCAAGCGCCCCGACCCTGGCTGCCCGAGCCGGGGGAGCAACGGGCATGTCCGTCCTGCGCTGAGGGGCGGGCTCCCGTGTCTGTCTCCCCAGAGGTGACGGGGGTCTGGCAGGGACTCTGGCTCTTCCACAGGGTGAGATGGGCCCAGTGGTGGGTGTGAGTGTCAGGAAACTCCCTGAGGGCAGAGCAGAAGCAGTGCTGCTTCCTGGGCTCCGAGTGCGGGGCCCGGCACACAGTAGGTGCCCACCGAGCGCTTGTTGAGGTTTCCTGGAGAGGGAGGAGCTGCTGGGCAGCAGGCCCCGGGCCCACTGTCTATACCTGCTCTGGGCTCAGAAGGATGTGAGGAAAGGCTGGCGACCACAGGAGGCCCCTGGGGACCAGATCTGCAAAAAGCCCAAGGCCGGTGTAGTCCCAGCAGGTGGACTTCGATAATGGCACCCTTGGCTGGTACACCTCCCTCACGTGCCCCTCAACTCCCTGTGGGAGGAGATTCCCAGAAATATACAGCAAAGGTAAGAGTTCAGGTGTTCAGAGCTGGGCATCCAACCCCAGCTCTTGGGGGTCCCTGGCTGGGCTTGTCCAGGGCTAGAGCCCAAGTGCCCACGAGGTGGCAGCAGAGAGAGCCCATCAGGTGTGGAGTCCTAGAGAGAGAGCCTGGAAATGGCCCAGGCTAAGGGTGTCCTACCCTGGCCGGGCTGAAAGGAATCCCCTCTCCCACCAGGGCTTTGAAAAATCGCATGTCCCAGATTCCTTGCCCCTGATCTACTGGACTCTCTGGGAGGGGATGTGCCCACCAGGTGAGAACCATTCAGATTTTGAAAACACAGAAAAGAGGATAGGAAGGTGTGATGGCGCGTTCGTGTTCGTTCGTGTTCTCTCTCTCTCTCTCTCTCTCTCTCTCTCTCTCTCTCTCTCTCTCTCTCTCTCTCATTGATGAAGAGTGGGGGCAGGGAGGCTAGGCATCCTCTGTGGTTGCTCGAGCTCCAGGTGGGGCAGCCTTACTGAAGGTGACAGTTACCATCCCTCCCCCATCCCACCGGGTTCTCCAGGTTCTCAGGACCCGGACCACCTGCCAGGGCACCCCTGAGCCAGCAGAGGCAGCAGGACTGCTGGGCTGGGTAGTGCAAAGTCAGACAGACCTGGGTTTGAGTCTTGGCTCTGGGAGCTTGGGCAAACCCCTCAAACTCTAAGTCTCTGTCCTCCATAGTACGATGGTAGCAATGAATCCATCTGCCACGTGAAATTGTCATGAGGATAAGAGAGGATTCATGCGAAAACCCCAGCACAGCGCCTGGCACATCCAGACATTTGATAAATGGGGTTGCCATGAGCTGTTAGGTCCACGTCCATCACCGGGTGGCTGGGTGGCTGTGGGGCAGGGGACAAGCCTCCCGAAATGAGACCAAACGGGGCACAAGTATGGGGGGAACAAAGAGGGGTGCTCATCCCTGACTTTCCTCAGTTTCCCCGGGACATCTATTGTGGATACCCCGAGACTTTGGCCATTGTCTCTCCTTCCCACCCGAGTCACATCCTGCTCACAGCACGCACAGGGGTCTGTGCAGACCTGACACCCCCATGCCAGCAGATCCCTGGGTGACCCTCAAAGTCCCTGCTGGGCCGCCCTGGGCCAGCTGACTGGTGGCTGTGGTGACAGAAGCGGTGAAGGTGCTGAGGGCAGATCTGAAGCTTGTGCAATTTGAGGGAGGGACCTGTGCCTTGCCCAGGGAGGTGGGGGCTGGGTTATCACCAGAGTCCTGGGCCCTCAGGGCAAGCGTGGCTACCAGCTGAACCAGCCCTGGGATGCTGCACTCCCTTGGACAAAGTCTGAAGCCCCATGTCCCCGAGAACAGGGTGAGGGCTGTCCCCTGACCTCTGACTACCCTCCACCGTGCAGAGAGCTCCAGGAACTTCGCTCCAAGAGCTGGCACAGAGGAAATATGAATCCAACAGCCCCACGGGCAGGCCCACAGAGCTCATGCGGGAAGGGCGGACACCCCTGGGCAGGGCAGACCGGGAGTTCCCTGTCCCACTACCACGTACCGTGGTCACATCAGAGTCTGGAGGGGTCATCTCCACCAGGTTGATGTAGTAGGGAGCGTCCTTCCAGGTGGGGTGGTTGTCGTTGATGTCCAGGAGGGTGATGTTGACCTGTGAAGTCACAAGGGGCGCTGTAGGGTGCACCTAGCCGGGCTGCACCAGGACAGTGCCCAGGGAGGGGACACATTCAGATGCCTGTGGAGCATCTTGGCATTAATCCCACCAGGTCAGGGCCTGGCTAGGGGAAGCAGGACCTTCAGAGGGGTTAGGTGCTGCCCCATCAGGAGGCAGAGGAACAGAGGAGATAACCCCTAACATCCCTCCTGTGACCTGGGACTTGTCCCACCCACCCCTGGTCTGGACTAAAGGTGACTGACAGGGTAGGGGAGGTTTAGGATGGGCATCTACTAGGATCCCTTGAGCATCCAAGTCATTCTCAGCTATACGCCAAGCAATTTCCCGGCTCACCTGTCACCAGGTAAATTATTTATGGAGCTCGGAATCCTATTAGCAGGGGCCTCCCTTGGCTGAATAAGGCACTGGGGACTTTTCTGCCAAGTCCCTGGCCAACCAATACCAATCCCAGCCTCTCTGGCTGGGCAAGGCTGGGGGCAGTGGCTGGGGCAGCTGCTGTGGGGGGGTGGGGGGAGGGCCATGGGGAGAGGTCGGGGGAGGGTACTGAGGGAGAGCCAAAGGAAGCACATAAAGATCACGGGGGCAGGTGACGGAATCACCTGGCCGTGGTCTTCCTGCTTCCTCCCCCACAGGCGCTTGCTGCTTCGCTCTCCCCCATTCTCTTCTGCAGCCAGAGCTCAGTCAGGACCCTCAACCGTCCTTCCTCTAGCTTCCTGCCCACCTTGGTGGGGTGACAAGGCCTTGGATGGGGCTCTGGCCCCTCATGGGTCCTACTTGCTCACTTCTCAGGGTTAGGGGTGGGGTGGTGCAAGCCCCAGGGACCCTCCAAGGGCCCTGCTTCTGGCTCTGAGCCACTCAGGGAAATACCTGCTCCTCTAGGAGCTCATAGGGAGGGGCCTGTGGGTCTCCTACCTGGCCAGCTGGTCTTTTAGGGGCAGAGGAGAAAATATTTGCTCCTCCCAGTGCCCCCTTGTCCCAGTTGGGAATGCCTTTCTTCCCACAGACGTGGTGGCCGCAGGTCTGACCTTGGCAGACAGCAAGTTGGTGATTGACATCTAGTTGGTAGCCACCCTCACTCCACTCCCATGGTGCCTCACGCTACCTCAGGACAAAGTGCCTAGGGGCCTAGAGGTGTAGCCTGAAGAAGCGCTGGGGGCAGCGGCCTGGATGGTGAGCGAGGAGCTGGGGGGTGCGGGAGGGGGGGCACTCACGGTGGCGATGCCAGTTTTTTGGTTGTGGCCCACGCCCCCATCCACTGCTCGTACGATGAGGATGTATTCAGACTTGGCCTCACGGTCCAGCAGGGAGGTGGTGGTGAGTTCACCTGCAGGAGAGAGGGTTTGGGTGGGCCAGGGAGAGATTGGGGAGGGAGGGGAGAGCAAGGAAAGGAGGAGGGAGAGAGGGGAAAACAGAGTGAGGGAGAGTATGAAAGAGAGGCGCTTGCAAGATCAAATGAGCTGGCAGTGTGCGTGCATGTGTGCATATATGCTGGGGTGGTGAGATGGTGCTCACGGAGGGAGGGGAGAGCACTCACACCTTGGGAGCTGGAACCCCAAACTGGCAATATAACTCCATGAGGAGGAGGTATTTTCAAATGTGGGAAAATCAAGGCCACCTGGGGCTGGTGGCTGGAAAACGGGGCAGAAGGGCCATCTGGCTTCGAGCTCAGACACGAGGGACCCCTCATTAGACTTCCAACACATCGAGAGCTTCACACATGTCCCAACTGTCCCTCATCACCGGACAGCTCAACCTACAGGGCACTGAGAATTCATAGCTATAAAATCATTTCCTTAATTGCCTGTAACATAGTTACATTGCCTTGAAGTTTATTTAGCATATAAACTAATTATTCTATTAAAGATAAACATTAACAATAGACCACAACTTTTGTCAGTTGTTTTTGTCTTTTCCTTGTATTTTGGTCTCACAAAAATATGGCAGTCACCTTGGTAGTTGTGTGCTGGTAACTATTGGACAACCAGGTCACCAAAAGAAAAAGAGGCATCTGCCCATTGCCATGGTGTAAACATCCCCACCAGGGCCCCTTTGTAAATGACCAGCTTGATGGCACTGAACATGGGGTTGGGGAGAGGTGCATACAATAGGCTATCAGGGCAGGAGTGAGCCAGTACCAGCCGGCTTCAGCACACGGGCCACTTGCCACCTCGCACGGGCATGGGAAAGAGCTTATGCTCTGAGGACAGTGAGACCCAGATTTGAATCTGATGATGGCCCTTCCCAGATGCCTGGCCTTGGGAAAGTTACTTAATTTCTCCAAACCTCGGTCTTCTCATCTGCGAGATGGCGATGAGTAGGCCTTTGAATCAGAGCTGTTGTGAGGATTAATTACAGGTGAAGCTCCCGACACTCAGAAAGTGCTGGCTTTCTTCCAATCGACTGAGAATTCTCCAAGGGTAGAGACTGTGTGCTATCCATATTTCCATCCCCACTGCCTGGGCTGTGCGACTTGAAGCAAGTTGTTTAACTTCTCTGTGCTTGTTTTATCTTATCATGAAACAAGGGAGCTGGGTCAGATGGTCACTGGGATCCCTTCCACTGTCATTCCACTTCCCTCCCTTCCATGCTGGCCTGCGCAGGGCTGAGAAGGGAGCTGGGGGTGAGGGACAGGGCAGCGAAGGTGCTGAGGCCTGGAATGAAAGACTGGCCAAGGTCTGCCTGCCTAGACACGATCCTTGGTGGGGTGGTGTCGATTAATTGGCAGGGCGAGGAAGAAATTAATCTCTAAAAAGTTTTAAACATGAACTTGTCGCCATGATAGATGGCTCTTCCTGTCTGGGAAATTAGATCCAATTAAGGCCACCTTGGTGGAGCAGGCTTGGCTAATTTGACCGAAGAGGTAAGAGGAAAACGTTTACACCTTCAGAGAGAAAGGAGCCCTGTGAAGGCAGCAAGAAAATGTCCGTGTCATTACTGAAAGCCCGGGGGTGGAGCTGGGGTCCCTGGCTGCGGAGGCAGGGCCGGAGCTGAAAGGTCAGTGAGTGCAATCGGTATCTGGGTGGCAGCATGAAGCTCTAATGTGGCTTTCTATAAGGTAGCAGTTAAAGTCTGGGCTCCGGAGTCGGAAGTTCAGGCTCTGCAGGTCCTCAGGCAAGTTACTTAACCTCTCCTGTGCCTCAGTTTCCTCACCTGGAAAATGGGGAGAATGCTAGCGCCTGCCTGGCAGAGTGGTGAAGAAAGTGAAATGGGATGATGCCAGTCAGAGCACTTACAACAGTGGTGAGCACTTGTCCATGTTAATGAGATGATTCTGAGTGGGGGGGGCCCCCTTCCCCCCCCCCCCCCGGAAATGTGGGCTCACTAAGGGCGGAAGCTTCCGAGAGCAGGGAGGAAGGCCTCTGTGCTGTCAGAGGTGGAGAGAGAGGCTCAGGATGGCCTTGAATGTGTTCAGTCTCTGTACACATTTCAACCAGCCATCTGCTCCCCAAGCTCCCAGGAAAAGGGGACCAAAGAGACTGAAGGCAGACTTCAATCAGGAAGGCGTGGTGACAGGAAGACTAAATGCTCCACTAGCCCCTGAACACCTCCAGCAGGGATGGCCAGTGTTCAAAGAATCTCACTCGCTTCCCAGGCTAGAATGATTGCTGCAAAGTGGCTGGCAGGCCAGGGACTGCATTTCCTAGCCTTCCTTGCATCTAGGCAGGCCGCTCCCTGGTTCTGGCCAATAGGATGTGTGACAAGTGATGTATGTTGCCGCTAGGCTTGGCCCATAAACATCTCCTTACACAATACTCCACACTCTCTTTTCCCTTCTGCAGTGACTTTGGAGCCACAATATGGAAGGGGCCTGGGTCCCAGCATCACTGTGTGGTAGGCTTGCCACTGAACACAACACTGGACTGCTGTGGAGTGAGAATTTCTAGTGTTAAGCCACTGAGATTTCAAGGTTTGCTTGTTTAGCATCGACAGTTCCCTTACCTGACAGAGAAATGGGCACTGAGAAGTGGAATGCCCCGTATCCCCACTAAGCTGACTTAGAACCCTATGAGGACAGGGCCAGGCCATGTTCCATTCCATTCTGTACCCCAGCACCTAGCACAACACTGCAGATGTCCATTGATATCTGAGTAAATATATGAATGAATGCCCAGGGGCCTCATAGTCCTTCCCAGCTTCTGGATGAAAAGCCTGGGGTCTCTTATTGCTTTTTCCTGAAGCCCTTCCTTTCCAGCTTCTAGGAGCAGAGAAATGAAGAAGAAAGGAGAGTTACATGGGCTGAGCAGAGCCACGGATATGGGCCCCTGGGTGAAAAGAACAAAAGAATAATGATAATCACCTAATTCTGTTAGCACTCACTATGCGAGGGACTACTCTAAGTGTTCCCTAATAACGCACTGAGCTCACAACAGCCCTCATATGATCACCCTCATTTTTAGGTGGG
Source organism: Myotis myotis (assembly GCF_014108235.1). Taxonomy (NCBI): domain Eukaryota; kingdom Metazoa; phylum Chordata; class Mammalia; order Chiroptera; family Vespertilionidae; genus Myotis; species Myotis myotis. The sequence continues at coordinate 42,127,195 of NW_023416319.1, read as the reverse complement.
GAAACCGAGGCACCCCCACTGTTAGGAAAAGGAGCCGGGACTGAAAAATGAGGTCGGCAGCTGAGGGAGAGGAACAGCTAGGCTTGAAGAAAGGTGTCCCTGAAGAACGCCATGTAAAGTGGAACACATTTAAAACATGACAGGATTCTTCACCCCTGGAAGACATTCTCCAGCGGGTAAATTCATGTTGTGATTTTTTTTAAGATCCATCATCTCACTCAAATTACTATTTCAGGGATGAAAGCAGGTGCTCAAAGCTGGTTTCCTGTGAAACATGGGCTTCCTGTGAAAGGGAGGAAGCCCTGACCCAGAGGCAGGTCCTGGGTCACCTCAGGTGCAGAAGATGAGAGCGCGGGGCTCACCTGAGCGGGCGCCGATCCGGAACTGGGAAGAGCCCTCCAAGGAGTAGATGATGGACTCCTGGCCGTACTCCCGGGAGCGGTCCAGGTCCGTGGCATTCAGGATCAGCACCGTGGCTCCTGCGGGACACGGGGGTGGGGGGTGGGGTGGGGGGGGGGGGGTATCTGCTGCTCACCATGGCCTTTCCCCAACCCCTCCCTGGCTGGTCACCATATTAATACACTCAGATTGACCAACTTTGACTTTGAGTCAAAAAGAAATGAAGCTCCATATTAAATTATTTTACCTTTATTATATTCCATTTCGGTCTTGTTTTATCTTGTTCACAGGGGGAGTTTATTAGAGTTTTTATTTTCTATTCACTGTCCAGTTAAGGCCCTCACCCTCATTTCTTTCTTGGTGGAATCTGGGCAGGGTATCGGCCTCTCTAGCTGCCCTGGCCAGACCCTGCGAGCGGCTTGTCCTGCAGCCGAGCCGGCCAGGGCTTTCTGGGCCCTCCTGCCACCCAAATGCCAGCTCTGGCAGAGGGGCGAGCAGGTTCAGTGTGAGGATCTCTGGGCTGGAATCTGGTGGGATCTCTGCCAAGTGCCTTAACTTGTCTGAGCCTCAGCTTCCCCCTGTAAGACAGGTCTAACCATGAAGCCATTTGTGGGGCTGTTGGTGAGGGTCCCATGGATAAAGCGTGCAGGGCGCAGGCCTGGCCGGGTAGTGCTCACTGACCTGCAGCCGGGGTTACTACTGTGCTGATGAGCCAACGGTCCCTGGGGGCGTAAGGGGCCAGGCAGGTGCTGTGGGACAGGGAGGTCATTCTGGGCCCTTCTAAGTAGCTGTGGGGCCTCGGATTTGACTCAGTCCTGTCCTAAGCAGGAGGCAGATACGTGGGCCGACACACCACTTTAACCAAGCGTATTCAACTCTGAGGAGGAGTACGTGCCACGATGGAGGCCCCTCCTTGGCAGAGTCAGGGGAGGTGGAATGCAGGGGCTGCTTCAGCAGTGACGTCCTCCAGGCGATGCCTGAGACTGGGATGGGGGAGTGTGGGCCGGGTACAATCTGGTACCCACCCAGCAAGTCATCAGACACCAGGGATGTACCAGGAAGCTCTCTGTAGAAGGCTCCGAGGTGCCAAGGAAGGTCACCCCTAACTCCAGCTGCCTCTGATGCCCCCAGCTGACCCCGACTCCCCCAGCTGACCCCGACTCCCCCAGCTGACCCCGACACCACCACCTGACCCTGACTCCCCCAGCTGACCCTGACTCCCCCAGCTGACTCCGACTCCTCCTGCTGTCCCTGACTCCCCCAGCTGACCCTGACCCTCCTGCTGACCCTGACTCCCCCAGCTGACCCTGACTCCGCAGCTGACCCTGACTCCTCCGGCTGACCCCGACTCCTCCTGCTGTCCCTGACTCCTCCGGCTGACCCCAACTCCTCCAGCTGACCCCGACTCCTCCTGCTGTCCCCGACTCCTCCGGCTGTCCCTGACTCCTCCGGCTGACCCTGACTCCTCCAGCTGACCCCGACTCCTCCTGCTGTCCCTGACTCCCCCAGCTGACCCTGACCCTCCTGCTGAGCCTGACTCTCCCAGCTGACCCTGACTCCCCCAGCTCGCCCTAACTCCCCCAGCTGAGCCTGACTCTCCCAGCTGACCCTGACTCCCCCAGCTGCCCTGGCTCCGCAGCTGACCCTGACTCCTCCAGCTGACCCTGACTCCCTGGCTAATCCTGACTCCCCCGGCTGACCCTGACTCCCCCACCTGACCCTGACTCCCCCACCTGCCCCCGACACCCCCACCACACCCCGATTCCCCCAGCTGACCCCGACTCCCCCAGCTGCCCCTGACTCCTCCTGCTGCCCCTGGCTCCTCCGGCTGCCCCTGACTCCTCCAGTTGCCCCTGGCTCCCCCGGCTGACCCTGACTCCTCCGGCTGACCCTGACTCCCCTGGCTTCCCCTGACTCCTCCGGCTGCCCCTGACTCCCCTGGCTGCCCCTGACTCCTCCGGCTGACCCTGACTCCCCCAGCTGCCCCTGGCTCCCCCAGCTGTCCCCCGACTCTACCTGACCCTGACCCCTTAGCTTCTCTGACCCCTCCAGCTGCTTCAGCAATTGCTGACACATCCTCCCCTATAGAATGTCCTCTCTGGATGCAAGTGAAGCTGCCAGCCTGCCCTGAGGTCAGAACAGGTTGCCTGGATCCTGAGTGTGGAGCTTATGGCCCTGGGTCTGCAAGCTGAGCCCTAGAACCTGAGACATGACCAAGGGATGAGCCTCCTACTCTTGTCCTCACATTGGAGCATATGTTACCCTCCAAGGCCACCTTTTGGCCATCCTGGCCCCTGGGACCTGGCTCACAGCATCGTAGTCTCAGAACTCTCTGCACCCCCTAGTTAACCACGGTCGCTGGGTTAGTCATCAATCATTACCGTCTTCCCTGCTAGACTGCAGCTGCGGGAGAGCAGAGGCCAAGTGCCTAGTGGAGCGGCTGCACATAGTAGGTGCTCTGTAAGCAACCGTTGGCTGGCAGATAACTGAGCATCTCCAACGGCTCCCTCACTGGTCATGAGAAACAGACAGGGAGGGCCATGGTGGACAGGCCAGGTCAGCCCACCGCAGTGCCGCGCCTGCTGATCCCTGCCTTCATGCCCTCCTGCCTGGGCCCGTACCTGCCATGATGCTCTCCACCACAGAGACGAAGTACGCAGGCTTGCTGAAGGTGGGAGGGTTGTCATTTTCATCCTGCAAAACAGACAGACAGGTTGCAGGAGCCAGGGCGGCAGTGGGGGCTGTCAGCTGTCCCGTGCTGGCATCAAACGGGCATGGCTGGCACGGAGGTACTCTGGCCCCGAGGTATAACCAGAGCCAGGCAGGTGTCACGGGGGGCCAGGTGCCCCTCTGGCTAAGCTATGGTTCAAGGAGGTGGGACAGGCCTTGGGGAAACATGTGGGGGCCAGGAAGGGACGGTGAGGACCGGGGAGATGGAGAAAGAAGGCAGCAGTCGGGACTGCCTACCACTCCCGGCCCCCATGGCTCTCCCGTCGGTCTTCCTGAGTAAGCTGAGCTCCAAGCTTACTCCAGTTCTCCCACTTTTAGCTCATCGGCCCCACGAAGGGGATGCCTACTCAGACTTTCTTCCTCAGCTCTGCCAAGGTGAAGGTGGAAGGTTCTAGAAAACCTCCCAGAAATGAAGGGAGAAAGGAGCAGCCCAACCAGGAAGACACTGAGGTGTGCAGGCAGGGGCCAGGTGGGTTCCCGGCCTGAACTCCAGACCCCACTGCACAGTCACAGGAGCACGGCTCCTCCACCCCTGGTGCATCCTGGCCCAGACCCCCCTTCAGATCTGAAGCAACCCCTCCTCTGGCCCAGCCTCCACCAGTGCAGGGGAGAGAGGAGAGGGGCAGTGGTGGGGCCGGTGCAGCCTGTCTCCCGCTCCTCCACGCGCCATCTCCCTCCACCATCAGGGAGACATTCCTACCCTTTAAGACTCTCTCCCTCACCCCCTGCTTTTCGCCGTCACTCAACAAGAACTGGCCCCTGTTCCCATCTTGGGGGAAGCCTTGCTGCCCCCCACCCCCCGACTCAGGGCCTTCCCCGCTTTCCCCACGAGCCCTGCATGATGCCGGCCCCAAGGGCCTCACGTACCCAGAACTGGGAGCTCCGACGAGGGAGACTCCTCAGTAAACCCCCTTAGCCGGAAGCACTTCTGGCTGACCAAACGTGAACGTGAGGGAGGCATGATATGGGGCCGTCCGCCCCTCGGGACTTCAGAGAACCCCATCCTACCGGGACTGTGGGTGCCCGGACAGGGACGCGCTTCTCTGCCGGTGCGGCCCTGGCTCTGGGCTGCACCCTGGCTGGTGCTGATCTGCCCCCGCCGCCCCAGTCTCAGCGGACTGGCTGTGGGAGGCCTCGCCACACATCCAAAGCCTCCACAGCATGCCCGGTGTCCCCTGGCGCGGCACGGGTGCCCCATATGTGTGTCTATTTAAGCCTTCTGCTTGGCTGCACGAAGCAGCGCTGAGAATGTCAGTGACAGAGCATGAGGCAGAAACTTATTAGCGGTGATATTTCTCCGGATCCTGGTGCTGCATTCGCTATTAGTTCTAATTCAGCGGCTCCCTCTACAAAAGCTTATTGTCCCCTAATGGGAAATCTACAAACCGAGTTTGACTTCTTTATTAAAAACCAACAAGCAGTGGATGAAAAGGAGTCACCTGGCCCCTCTCACCCGCCCCTCCTCCTTTCAGAACCTTGTCATTGGGATCTGCCTTTCCCCACCCCCAACCTGTGCAGTCAGTGCTGCCATCCACGGCCTGGTGGAGGGAGACGGCAGCTCAGACGAGTGACAGCTACTTAAAAACCACCCACGTGCAAAATTAACCCAAAGGCGGTGACCTTTTCAAGTATGATCCTTAGACTCAGTGACTACACATCCCAAAGTCCTGCTTGAGAGACGATGTTCACGCACAGCCAGGGTGGCCCCTGCCTCTGTTGCCAGACCCTCCTCCTGCCGGGGGTGGGGTGGGGGGTGGGGGGCCAGGGAAGCCCTGGAAGGAGAGTGTGGAGCCCCTTCTGACCCTCAGGACAGCTCTGAGGGAATATAGCCAATAACACGGTAACAATTATGTCCGGTGTCAGGTGGGTACTAGACTTGGGGTAACCACTTTGCAAGCTGTGTATTAGCAGTTGTGCACTTCTAGTCGCCATGTTGCATACCTAAAACGTATATAATATTGTATGTCAAGTGTAATTGAAAAACACAATTTTAAAAAGAGTACCAGGACGTGGTTCTGACGGGCAGGGCATCATTCTAGTTGGCTGGTATAAGCCTTGGCATTTCAGGTGGGGGGTTGCAGCTTCAACGGGCAGGTGTTTAGGCTCCTGGGGATCTCTTCCCGTCCTCCCTGCCACTCCTGCAGCCCGATGTGCCAGAGATAAGGCCCCAGACTCTCTGCCCTTCCCTCTGCTGCACCCGGTTCTGCACTGCCTCACCCTCCCATGCTGCCCCTCAACCCTGCTCCATGCACCCACTCTTGGCTTTTCTGTCACGGCCAGCCCCATCCTATTTCGTAAGCAAGTGGGGTCCCCTGCCCAGATGAGGACCTTTGCACTTGGCGGCTGGCCCTGGAGCCTCAGCCTCAGTTGCGAGGACGAAGCTAGGGGCAGGGCAGCACCAGGGGCTGCTGGCAAAGCCAGCTGGGACCGGGAGGTCATCCAGCAAGCCAGCTCTGGGCGAGGTGTCTTCCTGAGCATATGTCAAATCACAGCGTATCTCATAACCTGACAATCTGATCTCATTCTCCTGGAATCGGTAACGTACTAACTCTTCCATCAACATGTTCGCCCTCCCCTGCAGGCAGCCGCCTCTGTGAGATGGGGGCAGGCTTGTGCGTGTGCAGTGCTGGAGGGTCTCGGGGGGTGGGGTGGAGGGAAGGCCTATCGTCACCACCATCTCATCCCCTGGAGGCTGGGGGCTGCACAGGGCCAATGAGCCAGTGCGGAGACGGATTCAGAGACTGATCACTTCAGACACTAAACCCACTAAGGTGTGCGTGATGTCCATGTCAGACAAGCTGTGGTTTGCTTTCAGGCCCCTTTAGATCTTCAGAGGGGCGGAAAAAGGAAGTGAAAAGAAAGACAGGGAGAGAGAGACAGGAGAGGAGATGGCCTTCAGGGATTCCCTTGAACTTCACAGAATGTAGCTGTAGGTGGGGGATCCCATGGCACTTCCTCCAGCTCCTGTTCCCCTGACAGGGTGTCCTGAGACCCCGGACCTCCCTGGCCAGGCTGGCAGGTTTGCTAGGACAGCCTTTGGGATGGTCTGCCAGGTAAGCCCCTGAGCTGTGGGGACAGTCAAGGACTTGGGGACACAGGGCTCAGGAGGGGTCCCTGGCACCCTGGGAAGCCCTCACCACCCTTTACCCTGGAGGGCAAGGCCAGCGCCCCTGGGTACTTACAAACACCTCGATGGTGACAGGGACAGTGCTGTTCAGAGGGGGGTTGCCAGCATCCTTGGCCATGACCGTCAGATAAATCAGTCCATTGGGTATCTGCTCGTAATCCAGGGGGCGGCTCACACTGATCACTGAAATGACAGGAACAGGGCCCCAGGACCCCTGTAAGCAGCCTTCAGTACCCATCCAGCCAGGGCTTCCCTCGGGGCAGGAGGGGACAGCTGGCATGAACTCCTGGAGCCTCATGGTGTTGACTTAGATGAACTGACTGCCTGATATATGGCAGGCCCCATGTGAGGCCACCAGGTATGGCTACTCTGGTGGTAATGTACGCCCCGCTTTACAGATGAAGGATCCAAGCTCAGAGAGGTTTAGTAACTTGCCCAGAAACACACAGCTAGGAACTAAATAGAGTCAGAATTTGAGCCGAGGTTTGTCTGAATCCAGAGTCCAGGCTCTTTCCAAGAAAGTGTCATTCCTACTTGTCTTTCTGTCTGTCTCACCCACTCATCTGGCACTTGTCTGGAGGACAAGGTCATGCCCAAGCTCTTTAGTCCTGTCCTTATTACTGCTCCTGATACCCTCCAGATAACGGGCTTTACTGCCCAGTGTCGGGGGTGGAGTAGGTAGTGGGGTATAGGTGGCAGCTCCTTATCTTTTCCTCTCATTGCCTTTCTCTCCATTTCTCTTCTCTCCCTCCCTCCTCTCTTTACCATACAGGCTCTTCATGCCTCTCCAATAGCCGCTCTGGGCACTATGTAGACCCCTTGGGGGACACTCAGTGTCTGTAGACCCCCTGGGGGACGCTCAGTGTCTGTAGACCCCCTTGGGGGACACTCTGTCTGTAGACCCCCTGGGGGACGCTCAGTGTCTGCAGACCCCCTGGGGGACGCTCAGTGTCTGCAGACCCCCTGGGGGACGCTCAGTGTCTGCAGACCCCCTGGGGGACGCTCAGTGTCTGCAGACCCCCTGGGGGACGCTCAGTGTCGGGGATGCTCAGTGTCTGCAGACCCCCTGGGGGACGCTCAGTGTCTGCAGACCCCCTGGGGGACGCTCAGTGTCTGTAGACCCCCTGGGGGACGCTCAGTGTCTGTAGACCCCCGGGGGGACGCTCAGTGTCTGTAGACCCCCTGGGGGATGCTCAGTGTCTGTAGACCCCCTGGGGGACGCTCAGTGTCTGTAGACCCCCTGGGGGACGCTCAGTGTCTGTAGACCCCCTGGGGGACGCTCAGTGTCTGTAGACCCCCTGGGGGACACTCTGTCTGTAGACCCCCTGGGGGACGCTCAGTGTCTGTAGACCCCCTGGGGGACACTCTGTCTGTAGACCCCCTGGAGGACGCTCAGTGTCTGCAGACCCCCTGGGGGACGCTCAGTGTCTGCAGACCCCCTGGGGGACGCTCAGTGTCTGCAGACCCCCTGGGGGACGCTCAGTGTCTGCAGACCCCCTGGGGGACGCTCAGTGTCTGTAGACCCCTTGGGGGACACTCTGTCTGTAGACCCCCTGGGGGACACTCAGTGTCTGTAGGCCCCCTGGGGGACATTCAGTGTCTGCAGACCCCCTGGGGGACGCTCAGTGTCTGTAGACCCCCTGGGGGACACTCAGTGTCTGCAGACCCCCTGGGGGACGCTCAGTGTCTGTAGACCCCTTGGGGGACGCTCAGTGTATGGCACTGCAGAATTTACCCTCCGCAGACTCTGCTAGAAGGTGGGTGAAGACCCCTAACGCCAGAGGTGGACAGAGGTGGAGAGGCAGGATCTGGGGGAGGGGGCGCTAAGACCTCACACATCCCCACCCTGCACAGCCTGAACTCTCACCACAAGTCCCCTTTGGCGTGAACCCACTGATGCTCGGTTTTGGATGGGAAGGCAAATTGGCTCGGGAGTGGGGGCATGGGTAATCTGCAAAGGCACTGCAACAATATTAAATTGCCACTTTCTATTTGGAAAACAGAAATCAAATTATTGCTCTAGTCATATAAAACCTAAGGGAGGTCCTTCCAGCCAAGGGGAAGGGGAGGTGAGAGGGTGGGCAGAGGCATGGCACTGTCACGTTTCTTAAAGGGGCACCGACTTGACAGAGAGCGTCAGGCGGCAGCCTCTGCAGCCAGGGCTGTGATTTCTGCGCCTGCATTTCTCTGACCCTGCGGTGTGGTGCTAGGAGTGAGCACTGGACGCAGAGTCATCCAATGAGCGTCCCTTCTGCCTTGGGGGCAGCGAGCCCAGCTTCAGGCATTAGGGACGCTTTTCAGAGAGGGGATGTCCACAGGAGCCCTTAGAGCAGCCAGCGGGGAAGGGAGGCCGGGCAATGGGAGAGACACGGCAAAGACAAGGCAGTGGCCACTGTCAGAGGAGAGCTCAGAGAGAGGGTTCCGAGCTGCCGGGTTCTGGTGATGGGAGGGGAAGTGCCCGAAGACAAGGCTGGAGAGGCAACCAAGAGCTAGACCACAGGGCCTCCTGGACAGCTTTGCTGTGTGGCCTTGGGCAAGTGGCTCCCTGTCTCTGTGTCCCAGTTGCTTCATCTGAAAAAAAAAAGAGGTGGCCCCATGGGATCGTGGAGCTTGAAGTTGCTGCTGCTATTCCTTTCACAGCCTTTGGGATCAGGACTCACAGCGGGCAGGCAGGGCAGGGTCCAAAGTGTGGAACTGTGCTTGGGCCAGGCAGGGTCCTCAGAGGGGTGTGGGCAGTCGCAGAAAGCCCACAGGATGGGGAAGCTTGACTAACGAATCTCCATCCCACAGGTCTACCCGGACAGCCTTGAGGAGATATAGGGACTCCTCAGATTGTGGGAACATCAGCCGCCTGGCTGGCCCTGGGCCTATGACCCCGAGAAAAACCTGGCCCGTCTGAGACAGAGATCTTGACCCATGGATGGGTGGCCGCATGCCCGTGCTGCTCCAGCCAGCAGGAGCTACGGGGAAGCTCCCCGAATGCTCCGGCATGTCTGAGAGTCAGAGAGCCCCCTTCTGAGGCAGGTGTGAGTGCACAACCCAGCTCCCACCTGCCAGCCCTCCTCCTGGCCGGACCCCCAGTCCTGCCCCCCGTACCTGCATAGCCTTCATACACGCTGATGTCAAAGTAGCTGCCGAAGGCGGAGGCATTGACGATGCTGTAGGTAATCTGGTTGTTGGGAGGGGAGTCTTCATCTGTTGCCTGGAAGGAAGAGGATGGACAGAGCCCTGTGAGCCAGAGGAGGGTGGGTGGGAGGAGGGCTGGTCCCTCTCAGCGCCCCCTTTCTGGGTGATCAGACCCTCCTGGCCTTGCAGCTGGAGGCTGCTGTCTGGCGCCCAGCAGACACGTCTCATGTTGAGTGAGGAGCTATCCTGGGGAATCTGGAGGGCAGGCTGGAGGCCTCGGGAGAAGTGGGCAAGTCCAGGCCTCACCCAGGGGACGGAGTGGGTCTCAACCACACCTGGCAGGACCACCTCCAGCCCATTCCGTCCCAGCTTGCACATCCCACCCACGGAGGCCTTCCCTGACCTCGAGACTGGGTTAGGGCCCTGTGCTGTGCACCCCGTCGGTTCCCCCGACTTCTTGTATAATTTCTGCCTGCCTGTTCAGACTTTTAGCTCCTGGTGAGCAGGAACCTGTGTTTCTTGATTGCAGCTGCATACCTAGAGTCCAGCATGGTGTTTGCACACAGTAGGTATCTAATAAATGCATGGTGCATGAATGCAAGGAGGGGAGAAGGCACTTGGGATGGGGTCAGATCCTTCTCCCCCTGGACTGTCTCCTGGGGTGGCTGATGAGCAGCTGCTTTCCCGATGTCTGACAGAAGAGAGCCTAAGGGTGGCCCGCCACCCTGGGCACAACAGGAGCGGAGTGGGGAGGGCGGAGGGAGCAGGGCCCCACAGGGAGCATGGCCCATGCTGGGTGGGCACATGGTCCTGCCTTCTGTGTGCTCCTTGCCCACCTCCTCCCCCTCGTTTCAGAAACAAGTTCTAAGTGGAGGCCCTGGTCCTGTCACTCTGGGTGGACAGAGGGAGGAAGGGGCGTGAGGACACCGAGCAGCCTCACGGGCAGAGGTCGCTGGAGCCTGCTGGGGACGCGCTGCAGGAGGACACCTGGAGTGTAGAGTCCTGAGCTCTAGTCTGGCCTCTACTCCTCTGCTAATTCACTGTGCCTTCTGGAGCTCTCTTCCCACCTGCTCCCTTCCTGTGAGGTGGCTGTGCCCGGGGCCTCTGGTTCCTGCCAGCTACAGCGCTTCCTGATTCTCAGCAGCCTCTAAAGGGCATGGATGGGGGTCCTCACGCAAGAAACTGCTCGCACTTGCCAAGGGAGATGAAGGGGGCGGCCTTTTGCTGAATGGTGACCTGAAATCTAAGCTGAGGCAGACACTAGCTGCACTGGTAACCAAGGACACGAGGGGACGTCCTCACACAGACCAAGAACGTGACCCCCAAATCCGGTAGACTTCTTTGTGATGGAGGTTAGCAGCTCTCGCAGTGGCTTCCCAGGGGAATCGCCAAGAAGAAGGTACGGGCAGAGGATAAGATGAATGGCCGGACTGCAGGAAATCCTGGCGCCTTACCCGGAGCCGCACCAGCTGTGTGACGGAAGGCTCATTCTCTCGCAGGGCGCCCACGTAGGCATCCTTCTGGAAGGTGGGCACATTGTCGTTGACGTCCAACACGTTGATCCGGACCCGGCCTGTGGTCTCCTCCCCGCCCCCATCCCGGGCGATGACGGTCAAGGTGAAGCGCTGGATGAGCTCATAGTCCAGCTTGGCGATCAGCATGATAAGTCCCGTGTCCTTGTCCAGAGAGAACCTGGGCCAGGCAGGAAGGAGGGTGAGAGAACAGCTTGGTGTAAAGCAGCTTGTAGATAGGGCCTGCACTTACCAGCCTGTCCTCGCCCGAGGCGATAAACAGACACAGATAACTGAAGTCTGAAATCGCCTTTTTAACGTGCCCTCAATAAGTAGAGCATCTATTTGTAATGGGGAGTCGGGTGGGAGGCGGTGGGCAGGAGTCAGGACCACCTGGGAGGTGACGTGTCAGGTACAGAAAGGGCAGGAGTAGGTGGATTTACTCAAAGAGGAAGCTCAGGAAGAATGACCCTCCTTTGCTGCAAACGACTTTCTGCCTCCCGGACAGTCAGATGTGGAGAACTGTAATGGGCAGAGGTTCTTGTAACTGACACCACACAAATACAAAGGGTCGTAAGAGACCAGTATGAATAATTACATAATTATTGGACAATCTAGAAGAAATGGATAAATTCCTAGATACATACAATCTACCAAGACTGAATCAAGAAACAGAAAATCTATAAAAAAAGAAACAAAAAAGAAACAGAAAATCTGAAAAAATAACTACTAATGAAATCGAATCAGTAATCACAAATCTCTCAACAAACAAAAGTCAAGGACCAGACAGCTTCACTGATACATTCTACCAAACACTCAGAGATGAATTAATACCAATCCTTCTCAAACCCTTCCAAAAACAGAAGAGAAGGGAATACTTAAAAACTCATTTATAAGGCCAGCATTAACCTGATACCAAAACCAGACAAGGACACTAACTGAAAAATAAGTTACAGGCCAATATTCCTGAGGAACATAGATGCAAAAATCCTCAACGAAATATTAGCCAACCCAATTCAATTAAAGGGATCACACACCATGATCATGTAGGATTTCCTTCAGAGATATGAGAATGTGATACCCACAGATCATGGGTGTGATATTCATTAACAGGATACAACATTAAAGGGTAAAATCATATGATCATCTCAATTGATGCAGAAAAAGCATTTGACAAAATTCAAGATCCTTTTATTATAAAAAAAACTTTCAACAAACTGGGTACAGAGGGAATGTATCTCAATATAATAAAGCCACAGATGACAAGCCCACAGCTAACATCATACTTAATGGTAAAAATCTGAAAGCTTTTCCTCTAAGATAAGGAACAAGACAAAGATACCTACTCTTACCACTTTTATTCAACTTAGTTTTGAAAGTCCTAGCCACAGCAATTAGGCAAGAAAGAAAAAGGTATCCAAATCAGAAAGGAAAAAGTAAAACTGTCACTATTTGCAGAAGATGTGGTACCATATATAGAAAGCACTAAAGATTCCACCAAAAAACTATTGGAACTAATAAATGAATTCAGTAAAGTTGCAGGATACAAAATCAATATATAAAAATCTTTTGCATTTCTATACACAAATAAGGAACTGTCAAAAAGAGAAATTAAGAAAACAATCCCATTTACAATTGCATAAAATAAGATACCTCGGAATAAATTTAACCAAGGAAGTGAAAGTCTATACACTGAAAACTATAAGATACCGATTAAAGACACTGAAGACGACAAAGAAATGGAAAGCTATTAAAGACACTGAAGATGGCAAAGAAATGGAAAGCTATTCTGTGCTCATGGATTGGAAGAATTAATATTATTAAAATGTCCATATTATCCAAAGCAACCTACAGATTCAATGCAATCTCTCTCAAAATTCCAATGGCATGTTCCACAGAAATATAACAAATAATCCTAAAATTTTAATGGAACCACAAAAGACCTCAAACAACCAAAGCAATCTTGAGAAAGAACAACGAAGCTGGAGGCATCATGCTCCCTGAGTTCAAACTATATTACAAAGCCATAGTAATCAGTACAGTATGATATTGGCATAAAACAGACACGTAGATCAATGGAACAGAATAGAGTCTAGAAATAAACCCACACATACGTGGTCAATTAACTTATGACAAAGAAGCCAAGAATGCACAATGAAGAAAGGGTAGTCTCTTCAATAAATGGTGTTGGGGAAACTGGACAGCCACACGCAGAAGGATAAAACCGAACCACTGTCAAAATAAATAAACATGGGGATGCAATGTACAGTAATGTATATGCAAAGACTATAGCTAATAATGTATTGCATATTCCAATGTTGCTAAGAGAGATCTTAAAAGTTCTCACCTCAAGAAAAAAATGGGTAACTATACATGTTGACAAATGTGAACTAGACTTATTGTGGTGACCATTTCACAACACACACAAGTATAAATCATTATGCTGTGCACCTGAAACAAATACCATACTTATGTCAATTATATCTCAATAAAAACACACACATATCTGGGCAATAAAACAAATTTTGCCATCCAGAGGGTGCTGAACCAAAATGTTTTAAACACCCAGCCAGGATAGTGAGTTTGGTCCTCTCTCAGGAGTTACCCTCGTCTTCTGCTCAAGGGACTGAGCCTCACAAACATCTCCTGGGGAGGAGCAAGGTCTACCTGGCTCCTCTCAACACCCCCTCAGGTGCCCCCGTGAGTCGTCAGCTGACATTTGTGTGCCCTGACCTGTTCCACGGCTGCCAGCCACCAGGCCTGGAAGATCCTGGCTCAGAGACCAGGGAAGCCCTGGCCCAGAAGATAGGAGGCGATGAGGACACCCAAGATGACCAGGACAAGGCCCCCTGAACACAGATTCCTGAGGGACTGGGTGCCCTGTGCGCCGGTCCCGCTGCTCATTCCTTCCTCCCGTTTTGAGGCCCCATCTCCGCGGCAGAGAACGGCCGGAATGCACCCAATAATCTGTCTCTTCCTGGTCATTTACCGTCGGGCCCGTAATCCAGGCTGACAGCCAGCGCTGCCCTCATCCTGTTGGGCTTCCCGATACATCAGACTCTTCGGCTTCAGAAGCAGACCTGCCCTCTGAATTCAACTTGGCTCTCGATCACGTTAAAAACGAGAGCTGCTCCCGGCTCAGCATAACCACAGACAAGAGAGAGAGAGATGCCCAGAAGCATGGCGGGTGGCAGGGCGAGGCTGGCGTGGGTCGGGCGGTGAGGCGGGCGCCTGCCTAATGGCTGCAGCATATGCCCTCCCCCTGCCCCCGGAGGCTGTGCCTCTGTGGTGAGACCACACGCGAGGCCTGGCCCTACGTGCCGTGTGCTGGCCGAGCTGCAGACTCTGAGCAAGTGACTTAGCCTCTCTGGGCTGCGGGTTCTCATCCGTGAAGTAGGATGACAGGAGTGCCGAGCACTGAGCTCCAGCATTCCGTCTGGAGAGTTACATCTGAAGACGCATGCGAAGCACTTGGCAAAATCCCTGGCACACGGCGAGGGCCTCGAAAGCGCTGGCTGCCGCTGCCGCTGTGCTCTCATGAGCTTCGAAACTGCCTGGAAACGCTGTCTTTTGAGGGTCAGAGAAACCGCCCCGGAGACCTCAGCGACTTGAGCAAGACTGTACCGCATCAGGGTCCAACTAGCAGCAGGGCCCTTGGGTTCCCGCTCCCAGCCCAGGGCTCGAGCCATGGTCATAGCCTCTCCCGGCACTGAGAAGTTTCCCATCACAGGAGTGGCAGAGGCCACCGGGAAGGAGCGGGCAGGGTCTCACCGGTCCGGGTCATCGCTGAAGAAGTAGCTGACTTCCCCGAAGGTGCCCACGTCATTGTCCGTTGCCTGCAAAGGTGAGAACAAGTCGTCACTGCCAGGCCCGGCTGAGGCCCCGGCCCCACCAGGAGCTGTCCACGGCCAGCCTTGGTCCTCCCGCACGACTCCTCTGGCCCACACCAAGCTTTCTAGAGCCACGAAGGTCAACATGGTTGCCCCAGTCACAAACAGCTATTTAAATGTATACGGGAGAGCGGGGTTCTGGAAGCTCCATCTTTTACCGAAACCCTAACTTCGGGAAACCACCCCTCCTGCCTCATGTCAGGCCGGGCAGGCTTATTCTTTGCAGATCTCAGGGGCTTGGTGTCATGACCTGTCAGTTTGAGAAATATCACAAATGAAGGGGGCACGGGGGGGGGGGGGGTTGTCAGCATCTGCTGGATTCTCCAGTTTTTCTCCTGTCTCTAAAGATGCCAAGTCAGATGCGCTGCCCAGTGAAAGAGGCACCTCAAGGGCATTTCTGGTGCCCCTCCTTGAACCCCAGGAATAATCCATCGCACGCACAGGGCAGACTGTCATCTGACTGGCAACCTCTTCCACTGCAAACACCCTCTTTTCTCCCCACCCATCTTCTCTGGCGCCTCTCTCTGCCTGAACAAGTGGTCTGAGTGGGAGCTGCCTGCTCTGCCCATGACCACAGGACTGGGCTGGGAGTGGCCCCCGACTGCAGCTGGCCAATCAGAATCCTTCCCTGGGATTCTTTAAATGGTTGCCAGGGGTAGAAGTTTTCCCTCATAGCAGTGAAGCTGGACCAGAGTGAACTGGGGGCGGTTGGGTGGTTGGGGAGGATGAAGGTGCCCCCAGGGGAGAGCTGGAAGACAGGGGCTGGGTCCTGGTACTTCTCGGGTCCTGGGGGTTACATCCCTTCCCACCGCAGTTTGGTCTGTGAGTCCAACAAGACCTGTTTTACCCAGGCTAATCCAACAGCTTTCTATCACAAGTAGTGGAAAGAGCCTGGAGGGAGAGAGGCACGCCTCATGCTGATGACAAGAGCGAGAATGGTGACCCCGCCAGCCTGTGCTATGATACCTTTTACATTTTCAAAGACCATCCATGTTTATCCTCACAACGTGATGAGGAAGACAGACATTTCCACCCATCTCACAGATCACAACACTGAGGCCTAGGCCCCAGTGAGGCCCAGAGTAAACCTCTTCATGACAATCCTATTAGAGACAGGGAAACCGAGGCACAGAGAAGGCAAATGGCTCACCCAAGGCTTCACAGCTATAAAAGGGAGCAGAGCAAGGATTTGCACCCAGGGCCGCCTTGCCGTGCTCTGAGTCTGTGTTACTGCTTCTGGCCCTCAGAAGCAGAGGCACTGGTTCTCCCAGGGGAGAGGAGACCAAAGCCCCTCCCAACAGCCGGCCTCTCTCCCCCGCTTCCAGGGACTGGAGGGGCGGTGGGGGTGGGTGGGTGAGGAGCCCGTGTTCCCTTCCATCCCACTGACATATAACCTCACCCTGTTTGGTATTATTAGACCAGAATCACTGCAGCTCGGCCTGGGGAACAGCTGGCCAGCTGCCATCGAGCCCACGCCGAGGGGTCAATGTGCAGAGAGCCCTGTTCCAGGCCAGTGTCAACAGCCCAGGTCACCGTGTGATCAAACAGCAACCCCAGAGGCCTCAGCATCCTCGTTTGTCAAAGGAAAGTGTCTGTGGCCATGAGGTCAGGGCCACAGCTGCCAGGCTCACCTTCCGGCTCGGACGATGCCTGCACATAGCAGCGCTTCGCGATGCTGGGAAATGGATGATTAAATACGAGTAAGAAGCGAGGGGTGAGGGGGAGGGAGCTGGTGGAGAGATGGGGGCAAAGACACGGAGGAGAGAGGCTTCAAAGGGAGAGAGAGGCATGGAGCAGGAAGGGTGAAGAGACGGGGCCGGGGAAAGGCAGGGAGAGTGGCCCGGAAGCAGGAAGGGGATCGGGGAGGTAGAGGTGCCTGGGGCACCTGAAAGCCACACAGGGACCCTGGGTGCCTCCAGACTTGCACTTGGACTGCCAGGGTGGGTAGGACCCCGAGGTCCCCTTGTACAGTACCCTTCACCCTGGCGCCTGGAGCAGCTGAGGCGGAGGGAGATGCAGTGTTGAGCCCCTGGGGACAGATAGAGCTGCCATTCTCCTGCCCCCTGCACCCCCCAGGTGGGCCGGGCACAATGGCTCGCACAATGACCCCTTTCCCTGGGGGCCTCTTGCCGCCCGCCCAGGCCGCCCATGCTGACCAGGAAGATTTGTGAGTCCTTTAGTGCCACTGTCTAATGACCGTATGAAATATGTATGCGTGGTGAAGGGGAGAGGGAGAACTTTCATTTTTCAAATGCATGAAGCAGAATAATAAGATGGAAAACTGCATCTGTGCCCCTGCCAGGGTGGGGGCAGCCAGCAGAGAGGGCCTCCCCAGGGCCAGTGCCAGGCTGCAGTGGGGCCGGGTGAGGGTCCCTGCTCCCTGTGCCCGGGAGGAGGCAGCAAATCCAACCCCTGGTGCCCTCAGGGGGCAGCCCCTCCTCTTCTGCCTGCCTTCCAGCCCCGTACTCCAGCCTTTGCTGCGGGCTCCAGCCTCCTCTCGGACCCAGGCTGGACCTGACTGGCCCTGGCACCTGTCTGGATCTGCCCCATCAGCGTAGGCTGCTTCCTCCCTCCGCCTGGCTTCCCCGCTCCTGTCTTCCCCGCCCCAAGGTTGGCTTCGGGCTCTGCAATATTCCCAGCCCTGACTGCACGCAGGAGCTGAAGCTGTGCGCTGATGTGTTTCTCACCCTAAGCGGTGGCTCCCTGAGAGTGGGGCAGGGTGGGGTCAGGGGGCCTGGACATAAAAGCAGCTCAGGAAAGCTCCTGGTAGCTGTCCTCTGTCACCACATTGGCACCCGCACCCACCTAACAGTATCAGTGTGTACATTTCAGTTTGGACCACACCACCATGAGGAGGCACCATTATAACGCCTGCTCTCTGCCTTTAACCCACAGACGAACCAAAGATGATGTTAAGTAACTTGCCCAAATCTCACGACTGATAGGCAAGTGCAGAGCTGGCCTCCACACTCTTTGTCTTAAATCAGTGGTTCTCAACCTTCCTAATGCCGCGACCCTTCAATACAGTTCCTCATGTTGTGGTGACCCCCAACCATAAAATTATTTGCGTTGCTACTTCATAACTGTGATTTTGCTCCTGTTATGAATCATCATGTAAATATCTGATATGCAGGATGTATTTTCATTGTTACAAACTGAACATAATGAAGGCATAGTGATTAATCACAAAACCAATATGTAATTATATATGTGTTTTCCGATGGTCTTAGGCGACCCCTGTGAAAGGGTCGTTCCACCCCCAAAGGGGTCGCGACCCACAGGTTGAGAACCGCTGTAACCAACCAGCACTGTGGGATAGACAGCCCCAGGCAGTCCCATGGCAGAGGCCTCAGCAGCTCTGCAATGCCAGCCGGTCCAGCAGAGGGCGCTGTCGGGGCCAGTGACAGGCTCCACCCCAGCCGCACGCAGGTGCCATGGCATTTTTTAAAACAATCTCCTTCCCAAGGCTGGCTATAGGCCTGAGCAACGGAAAGACCAACAGACAAGTCAAGTGCCAGACAGACAGTGGCCCTCGTGCCCACTTCAGAAAGGAGGGTCTGAGGAGTGGCCAGAGGCCTGTGCATAGAGAACAGAGGTCCTTCCCGCGTCATGAACACCTCTGCCCTCCTGTCATGTTCCAGGATGAGCAGTCCATCTCCTGGCAGCGTGGCCTCCAGGCTCTCGCAGGCCAGTCAGATGGCACCCGGGGTAGGGGATGGGGGGGCCAGCTGGCAGGCTGGGTGGCTCCCAGACTGTACCCGGCAACACTGAGAAATGACAGACCAGGTGCAGGTGAGCACCTCAAGCAAGCGGCTGCAGGCCCTCCCGCTGGTGCCTCTGTGCCCGCCACTGCCCTCCCAGGGCCGGAGTCTCACCCACGGTCGCACACTGGTATGTCACACTACTTGCTGAGACTCTCAGAGGCGGCCCAGGGCGCGAAGTCAAAACCAATAGCTAAAACCTCCAGTGCCCCCCTGCTGCGGAGTCAATCCCAGCCTGGTCCCTGGTGTCCAGGCGCGGCACAGCCACTGGCCTGGTGGTCTTGCGCTCACGTCTCCCGATGCACCCGGACTCTTCTCTCACTGCCTGGTTGCGCCATCCCTCCATCCCGTAACTGCTGTCCAAGCTCCGCCCCCCATCCCCCACCCCCAAAGGCTGTGCAAGCGCCTGACGGCTCACTGTTCTCACGCTGAGCCCCTCGCAGTACCCGTTCTGGAACACGCAGCACGATCTGCTATTCCTGAAAGCTGCCTGTGTATGCTGTCCCCTCCCCTTGCAGAGAAGCCCATACCTAACTCCTTTTTGTATCCTCCCTGGTGCCCGGCACAGGGCTCAGGCACTGGGCTCAAAATCTTTGCCAAATCCAGTAAGACCTGGAATTTCCGTGGTCAGCCAGGGAGCGCCAGCCTGATTTTCCTCCTGGCGGCTGAGCCCCTATCAGCAGACACCACGGTGGGCGCTGAGCAGCCAGAGTGGGGCTGCTCTGCTGCCCAGGACGCGTGGCTGGGGTTCGCAAAGCCTCTCCAACAGGTCCCCAAGGCTCAAGCTCCCCTCCAAGCTCCCTTCTGGCCAAACCTTCGCGGCAGAGGAGGGCAGGGACTCACCGAACGGCCCAGGCAGTCGCCTATGGGGCACAAGCAGAGTGGGTGAGAAGGGCAGGGTGGGTCCGGGGGGGCAGGTGGAGGGTACTGGAACCCCATGGGGAAAACTTTCAGGAAGACAGGGGCCAGACTCTCCCTCAGTCTCATATTCAGCAAGTATTTCCTGAGCTTCTCTGATGTGCCAGCAACTGTGCCAGGCACTGAAGTCACAGCCATGAGCATGATAACGCTCTTGCCGGAAGGTGACTTACAATCGGAAAGGGAGACAATGGAGGAGAGAAGTAACTAAATAACCATTTCAGACAGACAATGATAGGATCTGAGAAAAATAAAGCAGAAAATGGGCTGGCAGGGGCCTGGGCTGCTGGTTGAGATGGGTCAGTCCTGGATAAGAGCTCCTCTCGGTCAAGTGTATTTGGGTCTACTGCCCAGCCACTGGCTGGACACCGAGAAGCCCAGGTAGCTTTTGGTAAGAGCTGGCCTCCTGCAGCTCCCGAGGCCTGGAAGGGGCTCAGAATGTCTCTGCTCCCCTCCCCCCCCCCGCCACCGACAGCCTGCCCTAGTGGATGTGTCTGCAGCCCAGCACAACGGGCCAGCAGGTCAGCATCTGTCCCCGTGGTCAGCACCTGGGAGAGGGGTCCAGGACTGGCTGCTGCCCAGGGCCTGATTGATAAGGCGTCTTTTCTGATTCTTCCCAACACTGGCATTACCAGCAAAACTAATTCCCTCATTTGGGCCTTTATAATTGCATCGGCAAGTGCTTATTTCTGTGATGGACAATGCTGGCAGAACTGTAATTTTCTTCTGCTGACAAAAAGGAAAAAAATAAATACACACGGGGGGGAAATTCCAAAGGTGAAGACAAGGTGAACCTGCAGTGGGGGACTAGTCAAATCCCCAGAATGGCCAGGCCTGAGTCATAAATGCTCACCATTCCCCTGGCTGTCAGATGGGGAGGGGCACCACGGTGCCCCCTGCCGTTTCCCTTTGAGCACACACTATGTGCCAGGCGTTGTGCCCAGCATTTCTCATGTTTTATTCCATGTCATCTTCCCAACAGCCTTCTGTACGAATACCATCCCCATTTTACAGATAGAGAGGAATGAGGCTCAGAGAGGTCAATCAACCTGCCCAAGGTCAAACAGCCACAGGGCCGGGATGTGAGCTCAACATACCTACTGCAAGAGGGTGCTCATTACCATCCCCTCCTCCTGCTTCCTGTGGGTGGGCGGGGCTTGAGGCATCCCTCTCCAGTAGGAGAGCTCAGCCATGGGACCCAGGGTGCTCCTACCAGGTCACTGCCCTCACCCTGTAGAAGCCAGATGCACCCCCACAGGCAGTCTTCTTGCCAGAGTGGCTCTTCTCCCAGACTCTGCACAACGAGGGTGGGCTCCAGTGACACCCGTGCCCAACTGCAGAGGGGGCAGGGGTCTCTGGCTGTGGTTTCCCTGGATGCAGGCCCTTAGCCAAGACCCTTGGTCCTCAAAGAAGGGCCCCCATTCTAGGCTCAGGGCCTAGACCAGGGCGGCTGTCACCTGGTGAAGGCTAGGGCAGCCTGGCTGACTGTGGGTGCCCTCCTGACCCAGCCAGGGGGCTGGGGTTGTTTGAGATGGAGGGAGGTGTGTCACCCAGCACCCTCTGGATGTAGCTCTCCCTTTAACTTGTATGCCAGGGCTCTCTGCCCAGCCCAGCTCCCTGCCCTCTGATGCCCATCCTGATAACTCATGCCTACTCCCAGGGAGCCCTCATTTCAACAGTGGTCAGGTCCTCTTGTCTCTTGGTCCCTTCCCAAGAGCCCCTCTGTTTTCACAATGAATGGCCACTCTCTCACCCTCTTCCCTGGACCAAGGGCACCCTTATAGGGTGCCTGCCTTGGACCAAGGGCGCCCTTACAGGGTGCCTGCCTTGGACCAAGGGTGCCCTTACAGCGTGCCTGCCTTGCCCCCACACTGCCCCCATGTAACCCTGCACCTCACAGCTGTCCCTCATCATGGCCTTGCAGGTGCCCATCTGCGAGGTTGGGCCTTATCCGCCCACCTGACTCCCGCCTGCTCTGGCCTTCTCCCACATCTCTCTCCAACCCTGGCGCACGGACCCCGCTGCTCTCTGATCTCGCGGATCCTTCCCTGGGACAGACGCCCTCCTCTCTCACGGTTTTAAACGTCCTCTACCCTTCTTTATAGCTTGTCTTCTTTCTTCCCATGTCCTCACACTTCCCTACCTCTCTCTCTACATGTACACATACATGCACACACATAGCACACATTTTCTCTCTTCCTCTCTCTGTCTCAGGCAGCCCCCAATACCTCCCTGTTTCCACATATTGTTACAGAAACCTTCTCTTCCACTTTCGGTGTCTGGCTCGGGTAGACCCCATCCTGCTACACACCACACACAGACACACCTCCCTCCATCTCAAGCAACCCCAGCCCCCATCTCGGCCCCTGTGGCTCCTCCACATCCCCGCCCCGGCCACCTGTGTGCCTCTCCCTGCAGGCTGGCAACTGGCAGGCACACACTCAATCACTCCCCACCAGAGCCCTTGTCACGCACACTCGCCCGGACACCCTGCCCGGGGCTTCTGCTCTGAAGCAAGGCGGGCCCAGCTGCCTCCCCAGCAGCCCTGGGTCCCAGCAATGCAGGCAGCTGCGGGCGCGGTGAGCAGTTCTGCTCCCATGCACGGCTCTGCAGAGAAGGGCACGCGGTACAATTTGTTCAGGAAACAATAGCAATGTTTGACATGTCATAAGGATTGATGGAGCAGAAATTTACATGGGAGAATGCATTTTTAAACAGCTCCATGGAGCACCGGTGCTTTGCTGGTAACGCTTTGCACATTCATCATCTGCTGAGCTCCTCCAAGTAACTCCTTAAACTGCGTGAGAGTAAGTGCGCTCCTGCAAACTCAGGGGACTGAGGTGGCCTGTGGGAGGCGGGAGGTGGGAGGTGGGAGGTGGGAGGGACTCTGCTGGAGGAACTCGGAAGCCAGAAGCTGGGGTGATGTCCATTCGTCCTGATTAGGCCCCTGAAGCCTGGTCCTCTCCCGTTCCCACACTTCCTCCCATGTGCAGTGGATGAAGATTTCCGCTTTTCTCGGGGATAGGAGGTAAAAGCTCATGGCTGGGAAATATCATGTAGTCTGCCCTGCACTTCTGGGAAGATGCTTGGTGACTCAGTTTCCCCTGTCATGTCTAATCTGAGAAGGCAGCCAGGGATGATGGGTGAGGGCATGGTCGGTGTTAGGGGCAGAGGTAAGTTCGGCTGGAAGCTACTGCTTGTGGGTCCCTGGGCCAGGGGGGGTGGTCACACAATGAGGAGGAGGGGAGGCAGTGATGGTGATATCCTTTGTAGGCGACGAGAGGGTGAGTGTTCTGGTGGGCAGGGTACCAGGAAGTGAGCGACAGCACGCAGGAGAGAATGTGGGGAGGCTGGGGGGCTCAGGAAGAAAGGTGCGTTCAGGAGAGCCCGGCATGCAGAAGGCCTTAGGACAGAGGGCGCTGCCAAGGACGGAGGGGCCGGAGGCTCTGGGCACATGATAAAGTGGAGCAGCTGAGTGGGGGGAGGGCAGTTAGGGGAGGGCGGGGGTCCAGCTGGTGGGGGCTGCAGAGAAACAGAAGGGGTCTTCCTCCCTCGTGTTCCATTGTGGACCCAGGATGGACACCATGCCCGTGGCAGACATTACTAATCAATTGTGGTACTGGGTACAGAGAAGGCCTCAGGCTCTCTCTCAAGCCTGTCTTCTCCGCAATCAACAACCAACCGCAGGGAACTCGTGCCAAAGCCTTGTTGCTATACGTGCCAATGAAAAAAATGGGCAGAGGATCCGGACAGACACTTCTACAAAGAGGACATAGAGATGGCCAGCGGGCATATGGAAAGATGCTCACCGTCACTAATCATCAGGGAAGTGCAAATCAAAACCACAGTGAGATATCACCGCACACCTGTCAAAAGGGCTATTGTCAAAAAGTCAACAAAGATGACAAGTGCGGGCGAGGACGTGGAGAAAAGGGAATCCTCCTGCACTGTTGGTGGGGATGCAGATTGGTGCAGCTCCGATGGAAAACAGTGTGGCGATTCCTCAAAAAAAAAAAAAAACACAAACAGAACTACCATACGTACAACCCAGCAATTCCACTTCTGGGTATTTATCTAACGAAAACAACAACACTCATTCGAAAAGATACATGTACCCCTATGTTCACTGCAGCATTATCTACAATAGCCAAGATATGGAAGCAACCTAGGTGTCCATCAGCAGAGGAGTGGAGAGAGAAGATGAGGTACATATATGCAGTGGAATACTACTCAACAACCAGAAAGAAGGAAATCTTGCTGTTTGTAACAACAAGGAGAGACGTAGAGGGTACTATGTTAAGTGAAATAAGTCAGACAGAGAAAGACAAGAGCCATATGATTTCACTTACATGTGTGAAATCTAAAAAACAACACAAATGAACAAATAAAACAGACTTATAGATGCAGAGACTAAACCCATGGGACTAATTTCTGGGTTGCAGGTATGGTGGTTCTGTTTTTTTGAGGAATCGCCACACTGTTTTCCATCAGAGCTGCACCAATTTACAGTTCCACCAATAGTGCCAGAGGGGACGGGTGTAGGGGGGCTGGGTGAAAAAGATGAAGGGGAATTAGAGGTATAAACTTCCAGTTAGAAAAAAAAAAAGCCATAGGGAAATAATCTACAGCAAAGAGAAAATAGTCAATAGTATCATCATAACTATGAACAGTGACAGATGGCTACTACACTCACCATGGTGATCACATAATAAGGAATATAAATGCGGAATCGCTATGCTGTACGCCTGGAACTAATACAACACGGCATGTCAACTATACTTTAATAAAAACAAAGTGTCCAGAGCATCTTTTAAAAAAAAGCCTCTTTACTATTCCTGCTGGACTCTGTTCCTGAGGGCTAGGGAAGTGCTTGGGGGAGGGGTGTGCGTGGGGATACACCGTATCAGACCAGGCAGGAAGGTTCTCAAAAAAGACTTGTGGCTAAGTGCAGAGTCATGAAAATACTCCCGAAATGGGACACGGAGGTCTGGGTTCTGATCCAGCATCTGCCCTACCGTCCAGTGTGGGACTGTGAGTAAGACACTGGGCTGGGGGCCTGAGGGTGGCACAGCCTTCTGACTGGCCTGGGTCTGCCTGCCTCGGCCCTGGCACCAACCTCCCATCCTCCACCACAGCCAGAGGGAGAGCCTGACAGCACAAGACACCACTCACCAGCTTAGAAAGCTCCCAGAGAATTTAAGTCAACATCCCAGCTGCCTGCCACGGCCCCTGAGGCCTGATGTGGGCCAGCCTCTGCAGCCTCGACCTCCTCTGCTAACCCGCTGCTCATTACCCTGCTTCCTCCTTCAGTCCTCAGGTTCCTAACAGGCCAAGCTTGCTCTTCCCGCACTTGAGGTTCCCTCTGCCAGGAATGCTCTTCCCGATCTCCCCAGGCAGGCTCCTGCCCGCCCTGGAGTCTCAGCAGACAGGAATTCCTTGACATTTGTCAATGTATTTGCATTTGTAAAAGCAAGCTCTGCTGCTGGGATAACAGACTCCTGGGACAGAACAGGAACTAGGAGCTGAGGTGGTCACTGCAGCTGCATAGGCCGTGGTGAAGCGATGGGGGCTTGGACAGGGTGGCCGGGGACGTGCTGCAGCTGCTGGTGGATGCAGGTGGCTGGGAGGAGAGCATGGTTTGGGCAGGAGCATCTGGGCGAATGTTACTCGCTCTTCTCCTTCCACTAGAATGTAAGCTTTATGAGGGCAGGAACTGAGTCTGGCTTGTCCCCCATGGATCCCAGTGCTGGAGGCTTTCGACATTCATTCAGGGGCTGAAGGAATGAATGAGGAGATGATATATGATGACTTATGAGGTCCTTTCTACCAGTGACAAGCCGACTGCAAATCCTGAATAGATGGACTTCTAGGGAGGGAAGGACAGCAGGAGGAGGATGATGGGGGTGGGGGCGGGGGTGGAACCACAGGAGAAAGAGAGGAAGAGAGAGCAAAAAGAGTGGGAAGGGAAGGGAAGAGGGAGGAAGAGATAAAGAGAAGGAAAAGGAAGAAGGAAGGAGGGGAGAGGAGGAGGAAGAGAGAGAAGAGACCAAATGAAGAGGAGAAGGAATAACCACAGTAACATCCACTGTAAGCCTCAGTTTCCTCCTCCGTAAAATGGGCTGACAGCGCTACCTGACTCGCTGGGATGGCTGAGGACTAAGGTCCTACATGTGAGGTGCTTTAGACCAGCAGTCGCCAACCGGCGTCTGCCAACCACTGGTGGTCCCCGAGGTGCAAGGTTGGTGACCGCTGCTTTAGACCAAGGCCTGGCACAAGGTCCACATTTCTGAGTGAAGCTAGTATTAGTATTCCCACTCCCAGCTCTAACTGCTTTCTTTGTCCCTCTGCAGATCCCCAGCCACCGCTAGGTGGGAGGAAGGGGGTGAGGCACTGAGCCTGCAGGAGGGCCCTCTGGCAGGAGCCAGGCCTGAGCCCACATATTAATGTGTCAGTCCTGCGGAGGGGAGAGGAGGGATTCGAATCCCAATGCGGCTGACAGGTGCTCTCAAGGTGTGTGGCCCCAGCTTGTTTGTTATTGCAGCCACGGTGGTTGTCCTTGGGTTCCGCCACTGCCTTTTGTTTCTCTTTATTTTATTTTAAAACCTGGAAATAAAAATAGATGGGGAGCAAATTGCTCTGGCCAGCAGCGCTGTGCTTAAAGAAGTCGTTGTGGGAAAGCAATTACGGGACGTCAAAGGCTGTCAGGGTGGCCGGCAGCTGCCTAGTTGTCTCCTGGCCCCCTGCTGAGAGGAGTGGGAGGAGGAGGAGGGTGTGTGCGTGGTGTGTGTGTGTGTGTGTGTGTGTGTGTGAGAGAGAGAGAGAGAGAGAGAGAGAGAGAGAGAGAGAGAGAGAGAGAGAGAGAACCTGCAGGAGCAGTGACAACGGGGATAACAGGCCACCGCCTTGCTGAGCGGCACCTTGGGCCTGGCCCTGTGTGAGGAACCTGACACAGTGATCTGTCCCTAAGTTGTCCTAAGACAGCCACGAAGTCAGGTTCACAGTCCCATTTCACAGATGGGATAATGCAAAGCCAGTAACAACAGCTTAGTCCTCGCGGGGTTGCGGGCACTGTTCTGACAATCTCTGTGGGTGAGCGCATTGCATCTCCGCTCCCGCTCCAGGAGATGAGCACCAATGCCACCCCCGCCCGCCTCCTGGGTGCGGAAAGTGCCGACCAGAGGAAGCCTCGAGCTCACCGCCACCCGCCAGGGCCACCTGTGCCTCTCTCAGCCTCGGGCTTTTTTCTCAAGGAAGCAGGTGGCGTGATGGGGTGTCCATGTCCCTGGAAGCCGCCCTCACTCCCTGGGGGCTGGGAGTGGGTGGCTGGCTCGTCCTGAGGTGGGATGCCTGGGGCACAGCCTCTCCCCGACTTCTCCCAGTGGACCGAGCTCCAGTAGTGCCCCCTGGTGGTAACGGGCTTCACAACGCCCCCTCCATGACCTTGTCTCACTTCCCACTCCCACCTGAGTTTCCTGGAGTCACTTTCCAAGTACCCCACCTGCCCCAGAAGCCTGGTCTCAGGGCCTGCTTGCCCGGGAGCCACACCTCACACCAGGCCTCTGGCCGGCCACCGGCACACGCTGAGCCAGGCAGTATTCCCCTGCCTCACAGCTGCACGTGGCGCAGGGTCCACACTCAGTCTGTCTGACACTCACACACACACAAAGCAAAGAGGAAAAAAAACCAACAATCCCACTCCTTGCCCTTTCGCAACACTGTCCATCCTCTCATGCTCTTGGGTTTGAGGAAGACTCAACTGAGTGACTTAAAAAAAATCACATCTGACCATCAGACAAAGAAAACCAACCGGGATGCAGAAAGCATTTTCCCAGGACGCAGGAGGAGGGAGGGTGGCCGGCTGGCCGTGAATGAGACACAATCAGGAGGACTCGGGCCTCTCTGGGCAGCTATCAAGCTGGGATTACGCGGCAGCAGAGGAGAGGGGAAAGGGAGGGTGCAGAGAGGCGTGGGGACAGACACCGTGGCTGAGGCTCAGTTAAGTGGGACCTTATGCGAGGAGGAGGTGGAAGGAGGAGGACAAGGCAGCCCAATCAACCCCCTGGGGGTGCAGCCAAACCACGCTGGGACCGCCTCCCCCAATACTGGATCTCACCACCCTGAGTCTGCCGCCCTCCCTCTTCTCCCCCGTCCCCGTGGGATGTAACCGGCAGCTCCAGGTCTATCGGGAAGGTGGCAGAGGTCCCTGCGTGTGGGCTAGTCCTACCCAGGAGCCAGGACATGTCCTCACTCCAAAGTGACTTGGAGCCCAGGTGCCCCCCCGCCCCCCCACGCTTGCTGCCATTGGAGGGCACTGATTGGCCTGGTACGTGCTACTCACTAATGAACCGTATTGATTCCACATTCTCTTGTTGTCTCCCTAAATGGCAAGCCACACATCTGATAGATTAAATACCCACATGATTGCCCACCTGACATCTTCATCACTCCGCCTGAGGGTCCCTAATGAATTTTACAGCCCCACAACGACAGAAGAAATTAAGGTCAAAGTCTGACGAAAAAACGATAAATCACCAGCCGCAGCCCCTCACTCGCCTGGGCCAGTCCAGCCCAGGGCTTGCTGGCGAGGTAGTTAGATGCTGCGTGTGAGCACCGCGTGGGGAGGGCATGCTGGGAAACTCGTGCCTGGACACTACCCCTGTCCGTAGACTTTCCTTTCCTTTTTCATTCCTTTGCCCGTCCTACTCCAGTAGTAAAAATGTTCTAACAGACTGAGAAACACACTAAGAGGTGAGCAGCATAGCTCATTTATACATACTCGCACCCCAAAGAGAGAGGGTTCAGCAGCATTCTCTCCATTTTGCAGATGGAGAAATTGAGGCTCACAGGGAAAAGGGGCTTGGCCCCTTATGCAGTGAATTGGAGACCTTAATCTTCCAACCCCAAGTTTGTAGGTCTTGTTACAATAAATGCCTACAGTGGTCTTCTGTCCTAGACACTTGTCTTGTTTCTCGTTGGGCAGGGGGTACCCGCTGTGGGTGGCTGGGCAGGCAGAGGGAGCACTGGCCTTGGGTTCAGCTTGCACCTCCTCATACCTCTTGGCCCCACCGTTTCATCAGGTCTCAGGGAGGGGTTTAGCCTCCACGAGGAGGCTGCGTAGCCTCCTGGTTAAGGGAAAGCTTTGACATCCTAGAGCAGTGGTTCTCAACCTTGGCTGCACATTAGAATCACCTGGGAATCTTTTTAAAAAAATATATTTTATTGATTTTTTACAGAGAGGAAGGGAGAGGGATAAAGAGCTAGAAACATTGATGAGAGAGAAACATCGATCAGCTGCCTCCTGCACACTCCCCACTGGGGATGTGCCTGCAACCAAGGTACATGCCCTTGACCGGAATCAAACCAGGGACCCTTCAGTCTGCAGGCCGATGCTCTACCTACTGAGCCAAACCGGTTAGTGCACCTGGGAATCTTTTTTAAAATCCTGATTTCTGGGCCTCATCCTCTGGAAATTGTTTTTTTGTTATGGGGTGGGGCCATAACATTAGTAACAAAGAAACAGAATTTCCGGAGGATGAGGCCCAGAAGTCAGGATTTTAAAGAGATTCCCAGGTGATTCTAATGTGCAGCCAAGGCTGAGAACCACTGCCCTAGCGATAAGATTCATGGCTAAGCTCTGTCCCTTCCGCAGGTGTAAACTCTAGCAAACACCCGACTTCCCTGAATCTCAGTGCTCTCATCTATGAAACAGGGCAGCTAATTCCTACCTCACCAGGTTGCTGTGGAGATTCAATGAGATGACACACAAAGGGGCTTAGTTTGGTGCCAGACACTCAATATTAACACCTATTATTTGTTTAGCACTTACGTTGTGTCAGGTGCTATGCTAAGTTCTTCACATGTATTATCTCACTAAACCCCTACAACAAATCTGTAAGGAACTGTCACCGTCACCATGTTTCAGAAAAGGAACTAAGGCCGAAACCGGTTTGGCTCAGTGGATAGAGCGTCGGCCTGCGGACTGAAGGGTCCCAGGTTCGATTCCGGTCAAGGGCATGTACCTGGGTTGCGGGCACATCCCCAGTGGGAGATGTGCAGGAGGCAGCTGATCGATGTTTCTCTCTCATCGATGTTTCTAACTCTCTATCTCTCTCCCTTCCTCTCTGTAAAAAATCAATAAAATATATTTTAAAAAAAGAAAAAAAGAAAAGAAAAGGAACTAAGGCTCACAGAGGTTATCTGGTAGAGCCTCAGCAACCATGCTAACCTTTCTCAAATGACAGAAACGGATTTTTAGGTGGCATAACACTATCTGACTAAAATATTACACTTGCCAGCTTCCTTTGCAAATAGGTACAGCCATGACTGTTAAGTTCTGGCCACTGAGATGAAAGCAGAAGTGTACAAGGCATTTCCAGGAAGTCTCCTTAAAAGGGAGAGAGTGCCGCCCAGCCGGGGTGGCTCAGTTGGCTGAGTGTAGTCCCATGAACCAGGTCACCATTAGATTCTTGGTCAGGCATATGCCTGGGTTGCAGGCTGGATTCCCAGTAGGGGGCACGCAGGAGGCAAGCGATTGATGTTTCTCTCTCATTGATGTTTCTCTTTCTTTCTTTCTTTCTTTCTCTTTCTCTCCCTTTCCCTTCCTCTCTCTGAAACCAATTTTAAAAACCCTCACACAAATTTAAAAAAGGGAGAGAGTGCCCTTCCTCACTTTCTCCACCCTGCAGCTTGGAGTATGGATGTGAAGGCTGGCCGTCACCTTGGAACATGAAGATGAGGGCTACACTCTAGGAATGGGGGAGACGAGAGCTTGAAAGGAGCCACCCAAGGCTTTTCCCCTCCCTCTCAACTGCTTTTACATGGGAGAGAAGTATACTTTGATCTTATTTGGAGGTTTCTATTACTGGTCGCTGTATTAGGTCATTGCTGATACAAGTAACCCATTCAAAGCTATGTGGCTCAGAAAAGGCTGAGTCAGGATAAACCTCAGTGGATTAAGTCTGGGATTTGGGTCTTTGCCACTCTGCCCCTAGTAAGAAGGCCTTGAGGAACATGCATTGATATCATCATCATTATCATTACACTAGAGGCCCAGTGCATGAATTTGTGCACCAGTGGAGTCCCTCAGCCTGGCCTGTGGGATCTGGCTGAAACTGGTTCTCTGACATTCCCTGAGGGGTTCTGGATTGCAAGAGGGCACAGGCCAGGCTGAGGGACCCCACTGGTGCACGATTAATCGGGGCCAGGGAGGGACATGGGAGGTTAGCCAGCCAGGGAGGGACTGTGGGAGGGCTCCAGGGTATGTCTGGCCTGTCTCACTCAGCCCCGATTGGCCAGGCCCCAGCAGCAAGCTAACCTACAGGTCAGAGCATCTGCCCCCTGGTGGTCAGTGCACATCATAGCGCGTGGTTGAGGAACCTTAGCATATAATTAGCATATTACGCTTTGATTGGTTGAACGGACAACCGGACACTTAGCATATTAGGCTTTTATTATATAGGATAGTAAAGCAGAGAAGGCTCTTTCTAGGGATGTGCAAACTTAGGTAACCAAGCATTAATTGGTCATGAAATCAATTTAATGGTCATAACCAGCATTTTACAAAAAATAAGTCTCATAGAATAAAATAGAAAATAGTAGGGTAAAAACCATAAGACATTGATGAAAGAAATTGAGGAAGACACAAATAAATGGAAGGACATTCCTACCCAAAGCAATCTACAGATTCAATGCAATCCCTGTCAAAATTCCAATGGCATTTTTCACATAAATAGAACAAACAATCCTAAAATTTGTATGGACCCACAAAGACCCTAAATAGCCACAGCAATCTTGAGAAAGAAGAACAAAGATGAAGCCATCGCCCTCCCTGATTTCAAACTATATCACAAATGAAAACAGTATGATGTTGGCATAAAAACAGACACATAGATCAATGGAACAGAATAGAGAGTCCAGAAATAAACCCATGGATATATGATCAAGTAATTTATGACGAAGGAGCCAAGAATACACAATGGGGAAAGGACAGTCTCTTCAATACACAGTGTGTGGAAAACTGGACAGCCACCTGCAAAAGAATGAAACAGGACCACTATCTTACACAGTATACAAGAATAAACTCAAAACGTATGAAAGACCTGAATGTAACACCTGGAACATAAAACTCCTAGGAGAAAACATAAGCGATAAGTTCCTCAACTTTGATCTCCGTGGTGGTTTGTTGAATTTGCCACCAAAAGCAAAGGCAAAAATAAACAAGTGTGTTTACATCAAAGTGAAAAGCTTCTGGACAGCAAAGGAAACCAGCAACAAAATGAAAAGGCGACCTCTGAATGAGAAAATATTTGCAAATCATATGTCTGATAAGGGGTTAATATCCAAAATAAAGAACTCATACAACTCAATGGCAAAAAAAACACAAAACACAATCCAATAAAAAAACATGGGCAGGGGAACTAAATAGACATTTTTCCCAAAGACGACATATAGAGCGCTAACGGGCGCACCAAAAGGTGCTCAGAACCACTAATCATCAGGGAAATGCAAAGCAAAGCCACAAGAGCTCACTTCACACTATTAGGATGACTATTATGCATCAAAAATAAAAGAGAAAAGAAATGCTGGCAAGGATGTGGAGAAAAGGGAACGCTTATGCACTGCTGGTAGTGCAACCACTATGGAAAATAGTATGGCGCTTCCTCAAAAAGTTAAAAATAGAACTCCTATATGACCCAGCAAGTCCACCTCTGGATATTTATCTGAAGAAAATATATCTGCAACCCCATGTTCACTGCAACAATTTTACAACAGCCAAGATAAGTGCTCATAAATGGAATAATGAATAATGATGCGATATATATATGTTAATATTTTTAGCCACAAAAAGGAGGGAATTCTGCCATTTGCAACACTATACAGTAGATGGACTTTGAGTGCATTATGCTAAGTGAAATAAGTCAGAGAAAGACAAATACCATGTGACCTCATATGTAGAATCTAAAAACAAAACTAAGCTTATAGATACAAACTACAGGTTACCAGAGGTGGCTGTGAGGATGGGCAAAATGGATGAAGATGGTCAAAAGGTATAAACTTCCAGCTATGAAATAAATGTGTCACGAGGATGTAATGGACAGCGGGTGACCATAGTTAATGTTACTGTATCGCAAATGTAAAGGTTGCTAAGAGAGCAGATCTTAAAAGTCCTCGTAAAAAAGTCTGGAATCAAATAGAAAATCCTAGAGTGTAATTCACATAGCAAGGAAGTATTGTCTTTTCCTAGATACAAACGTGTGTGTGTGTGTGTGTGTCCTGGGCCATGAAGTCAATGTAATTTTCATTATGGATCATGGTTACTGGTAAATTAAAGAAAAAACACCTCGATAAACCAATGGGCATATGGGACGTTGAGCCACTCCAGATTTAAACTGGCAGGAACCACAGCTGTCATCCCTCCTTCGGGGATTATGCAAAATTAAGCCACTCCAAACCCACAGGCCCAGCTCAATTTCTCCCTAAACCTCTGTGCCAACCCCTGCCCATACCCCCCCTCTGCTCTCTCAGCTTTTCTCCCAAATGCCCCCAGGACGAACTCTCAGGCCTAGGCCCTGGCGGCTGCTATGGGCCACCCCTCCCCAGTCATCCCCCCCCCCCCCCCCCAGGGCTTATAACCTTCCCAGCACCAGGCACAGGTGGACTTTGTACAGGCATTTGGTTGCAGCATTTATGAACTCAGTCCGGCCCCGCCGCGCTTACAGCACCCACTGTCCCCTCACCCAGGGGTCCATTTCCTCGCTCCGGCTTCCTCTGAGCAGCTGCCAGAGCGGCAACAATCAGCGGCTAACCAACCGAAGGGCGACTGACAGGCCGGAGTGCAGGAGTCACAGGCTCTGGGCTCCGAAGGGGAGAGTCTGGGACAGGTGGTCACGCGCTGTTGCCACAGGGGGCCACAGAGAGCGTCCAGCGGAACTCCTCATTTTATGGATGAGGACACCGAGGCCCTGGGAGCTCAAGGTCACCCAGTGACTGACCGGCTCCCATCTCCCAGGCCAGCACTCAGCCCATCTCCTCGGACTCCGGAGACGGTCAATTCCAACAACAGGCTGGAGCCCGTGTGGGAGTGGGCACCTGATGCTGGTCAGCGAGCAGGAGCGAGGGTTAGGGGCTGACAGACAGACCCAGGTTTAGATCCCAGCTTGGCCACTTACCAGCTGGCTGACCCTGAGAAGGTGACTTAACCTCTCTGGGCCTCCGTTTCTGCCTTCAGTAAAATGGGCACAGAAGAGACCGAGAGATGCTTGGCATTTACTAAGCTCACAACACCCACTCACCAGGGCTGTGGCGATGAACAACACTGTCCTCTTGGGTTTGTTTGTTTTTTTGGAAAAGGGGCAAAGGTCACTGGCAGACAGAGCTGCTCAGCTGAGAATGGGGGATCCTGGAGGCGCCAGTGAGGGCGGCTTCAAAGGCTCGACAATCAATAGAGCTTTAGATCAATTTGTCAAAAATCAATTAGTGGAGTGACTAAATGGCTGGAAACTGTCAGACCTGAAAGTCCTGGAAAATCCACCTCAGGAGCAGGGGTGGTAGCCACAGCTCTCCATCCTGACCCGCGCCCGGCCCACCCAGGCAGCCCCCTGCAGCCTCCCTGCCACAGGCCCTGCCCTGCCTCCTTCCAGAAGCCCAGGGTGGTGGCGGGCAGGCGGTAGCCAGCTGTGTTCTCTCTCTTCCTCTCTTCCCCTCTGTCCTAGTGCCTGTCCTACCTCTCATTCCATCCCATTTCGGTTTTACGGATTGATATTTAGATTAAAGAGATAAACAGTCGAGGAGCACTGAGGCCTGACAGCCGGAGGAACTCAGACCGTCAGTCACCGGCAGCAGCTCAGCGTCCTCCGGCTCCCGGCCAGCACCGGCACCTCACTGGCCCCTTGATTGGGGATGAACCCAACAGCAGATTAAAGGGGCCCACAAATACAGCCTAGACACCCCCAAAGTGGGGGAGAGTGTGTCTACAAAGGCCCAGCTTGGGAGCAGGGCTGGGGTGACATATATACTATTTACCAGTGCCTCTCTCTCTCTCTCTAGCCTCCCTCTTCCCCTCCCCAGGCTGCAGATAAAGAATTCAATTTTCTTTTAAACGGTGGGGAAATTGGAAGAGATTTTGTTCTGTTTAAGCACAGCTGGAGTCTCAGGTCTCAAGGGATTGGAGAACAATGAGATCAATTAAGATGCCCGGTGGTGAGGGGTGTCAGGAGGAAGTGGGGAGAGAGGGCATGAGGTAGGGGGGCGAGGGGGCCGCTCTCAGGAAGGGGCAGGCCCAAGCCTGTGGGGAAGCCCAGCTGCCACTCTTCCCTGCGTTCACCTGCCTGTGTCTGCTGGGCTTTGCTGGTCTGGGGATGGGGCCTCCTCAGCGGGTTGTGTTGTCATCTTGTAGACTTACTAATAATTCATGTTGGCAATTTCTGTCATCAGCGTTATACGATTATAGATTCAAGTTGGACCAATGCTCTCAGAAGAGGGAGCGGCCCCTGGATGGACGCCTGGCACACAGAGGTCCTGGCACACTGTCTGCAATTGTGTGTGTGGGCTGGGGACCGCGAGCTCCCATACAGCAATCCACAACTGCGGTGGGGGGATTATTCTCCCTGCTTTAGAGAGGGGGACGGAGACCCCGGGACAGCTAGTCACCCGCTCAAGGCCAACCTGTGGTAAGAAGCTGAGGCAGGACTTCCACCAGGGCTGCCTGCCCACTTCAGTGTTTGCAAAGGTGCAGGGCCCACCTGGCAGTCAGGTGGGGATGGGATGGGCATGCCTTGCTGGGCCTGGGGAGGAGAATGGCGAAGCCGGTGCCCAACCTGTGCATGAGCTGGGAGGAGGGTTTGCCCTTGAATCTCCCGTCTGTCCCCCTCCACTGCCACCTGCGTGGCTGGAGCCAGCATCTCTCACTCAGTCTCCCAGCTTCTACCCTACTATCACCACCACCCCCATTCTCCATCCAGCAGCCACAGTGATCCGTCAAGTCTCTCCTCAGCAGTCATCTCCCTCCTCCTCTCTGTGCATCTACTGCCTTTCACCTGCAGCTCCCTCAGCCTGGGGTAGCCCTTTCCCTGATCACCCCCCACTGCCACCCCACCTCAGAGTTAGACACAGCAATGGCCAGGCTCACAGAGCAGGGCTTGACCCCGGTCTCCCTGGTTTCACAGCCTGTTCCCAGCCAGGTTTCCTCCTGCAGGGGCGGATGCAGCTGAGAGGTGTCCCCTGGCCCTGTCGGGCAGCATGCCCTCTGCAAGGGGCAGAGTGACCAGGGAGCGCCACCTGAGGCTGCCGAAGGGGACTGGCCTTCCCTGCCCACCTGGCTGGGCCACCAGGTTCCCAGAATCGAGGAGAGGCACCCACATTCAGCAGCATGGTGGCGCGTGTGGGTGTCCCTGAGCCTGCAGGATGAGGGAGCCCCCGGGTCACAGAGTTGGGGAAGCGCTCACTGCATTGCACATCCACCAGGTCTCAGCCGGGGGCAGTGACATCACAGCACACCTCTCCCTTGGGTGTCAGTGGCATTCGCCGTGGGTGGAGCAGGGAGAGAAGGGACAAGCAGCAGCTGGGCTGTCTGCTGATGTGGGGAGTGGGGAGGACCAGGAGGAAAAGCTGGTTAGCTCTAGGAGCAGGAAGGTGGCCTCCGGAATTGTCACCAAATTTCTGGACAGGGCGGGAGGAGGGGCATGGCAGGCGAGGGAGCTCTGCAGGCCAGTGGGTAGGCGCAGGACCCTCAGAGGGCAGGGCAGTGAGCATGTCTCAGTCATAGGGAGTGCCCCCACCCCCACCCCCGCTTTCCTCTGGGCACCATGAGCCGGAATGAGAGCCTCAGGAGCCAGAGGCCCTGGAACAGCACCAGCCCCCTTACCTCACTTCCTAACAAGGACAGGGGCTCCCCAGGGACCATCCAGGTTCCCTGGCTGCAGGGGCGGGGCCATGCGCGTCAGGGTGCCGCCCCCACCCCACGAAGTCTCAGCCAGGAGGTTCGCGTGACCGTGACCGGCTGAAACTTTAAGTGTTTCCTCCTGAGTGTGTTGGGTCCCACTCTGCCTCTGCGCGACGCCCCACTCAGTTCTCACACCCTCCCAGACAGGGTCCCATGAGGGTATCTCCCCGGTCGCAGAGGAAGGTGCGCGGTGGCCTGTGGGCTGGCACACAGGGTGGAGGGCGGCGGGCAGCGGGCTGGGGCCCTTCAAGGCCGCTGATAAGAAAAACCACCCTTTCAGTCTGGCAGCCTCAACTACGGGGGGGGGGGGGGGAGGAGGCGGGGGGCGCAAAAGTAGGTTTACAGCTGTGAGTACTCAAAACATAATTTATTCTCGTACAATTATTCATTCATTATTATATGTTTTTCCGTAAGAACTGCAAACCCACCTTGCCCCGTCCATATTCACAGCCACATCGCCACAATGGGACCTCCCGACAGTCCAGCCACGTGGGCTGGGCAGGCACAGCCTTTCCCACTTCAGGGAAGAAACCAAGTTCCCAGGAAGGATGACCCTGTCCAGGGTGCCACCAGCCTTCCAAGGACGGGCTGGGAGGGGGCATGGGGGTGGGTGGGGGAGAGGAGCCGTTCCTTCCAGCTCCCACTCTGACTTGCCCCTGGGCCGAGCAAACCATGAGCGGTGGTGCTGGGGCCCACACCTGCCCAGTCAGGGCCCTTAAATGCCTCTCCTTCTTGCTTTGATTCCTCTGCCCGGAGAAGAACCCTGTGTGGACTGACAGTCCATCTCCTGCCCATGCCTGCTGTGCCCTAGCTCTGGAGCGGGGAGAAAAGGTCTTGGGGTATATACACACACACACACACACACACACACACACACACACACACACACACACAGTAAGACCTGCCCCGGAGGAACCTCCCTCTTGGATCCTGCTCTGCCTCAGCATCCCTCTCTTGCTGCCCCAGTGACACAGAACTAATAAATCTGGGGACGTGAGCTCTATACTGCAGGGGGCCAGGCTGGTTCCTTGCACATCCCAAGTACAACCTGTGCCAGCTGTTTCCCAAATGCCCGCCATAGGCTGCCAGGATGAAATCGGCAAGTGAGTGTGGACGATTTATACAGGACTTCTCTGCTATCCAAACAGCAGCCCAGTGGGGTAGGTGGCAACTCAGGAGGAAGAGAGGTCATTGAGTCCCATCTGCCTCCTAAGAGCAGGACTCCACCTCCCTGCCCAGCACTTCCGCTCACCACATTCCAGCCACAGGGCCTTTGCACGTGCTATTCCCTCTTCCTCCAATGTGCTTCCCTCCCACGGCCTCCTGTTCATGCCTGCTCAATTGCCATTCCTCAGGGAAGCCTTCCCTGACCCCAGTCAAGGTCAGGTGCCCTGTAGATATTCATAGCTCCCTGATCTGTCCATCATAGCAAGTAACACTTAACATAAAAATTCAGTTTTTTAGTATGAGCATCAGGCTTTCTTGGAAACTGTAAACTTCACGAGGGCAAGACTCACATCACCATTATGTCCTCAGGTCATGTGCCCAAGGCATTCAAACATTTTTTAAAAAATAAATGAATGGTTTGATTGCTCTTCTACTGTCCAATGGCACCCACAAACCCTGATAGGCCCCAGGTACCAATTGGTGCCCCAAGACCAGCAGAATCTCAGGAAGACGCCTCATGGTCTTCCCACCCGACTCCTGTTGTCAGGCCAGAAGGCAGGACTGGAAGGTGGGAATCAGAGGAGCCTTGGGATATCAGAGGGGAACAGACCATCCAGCTTAGAGGATGGGAGCCACCAACACCACACAGGAGCCTGCATGCAGACAGATGTGTGGATCCTATGCACATACCCCCGAATGCATGTAGTTGCACATACAGGTACATGCCCAGACACAAGGGCATGCCTGTGCACACACACAGCCCCCACAAACATACTTCACATGCCCACCCCCACCCATGTGGGTATCCGCGCCCTCGCACATTTCTCCCCTGTGTGGTTGCCCGTCAGAGGACCAGCTCCCACTGACATCAGAGGTCCTGCATGCCTCCTTCCAGGAGGCCTTTCCTAATAAAGACAGCACTGGCTGCCTCGGGATTCCTGCTTCCAGGGAGTGGGGAGGTGAGGAAGTCCAGCCCTTCCACCCCAGCTGGGACGCCCAGGCCAGAGGTGACAGCCCCCTCATAGTCTGGCTCCCTGAGCCACTATGAAACTAGGCAATGAGCCCCAATATAGGCAATGACCCACAGAAACAGGCCATGCCAGGGGAGCCCCCTCGCATCAGGCTCTGCCCAGCCTTTAGTGCAAATTAAAACATTTTCCTTTTCTTCATAATTTTTTCCTGACACAACTGCCCATGAAACATTTTAATAACATCCCAGTAAAGGTCAAGGAGAAGGGATTTCACAGTCCCTGAGCAGCCGCTGCAACTCCAGCCCCTCCCACAGCAAAGGAGGTGGGGTGGTGAGACTGACCCAGGGGCTGAGCAGAGAATGGCAGGGTGGGGGAGGGGAGAGCAGGGTGGTGAGCGTGCATGGTGTGGCCACAAAACTTGCTGCTGCCAGGAGCTCTGGAAGCACCTGGGGAGCTGAGGGGATGATGGTGGGGTTACCCAGGCTATGTTTTCACATCTCAACAGCAGCTTTGGAGATGGTGGTGTCTCGTGCCCATTTTGCATATGAGGAAATGGAGGCTTAGCAGTGACCTGGATAGACCTGTGTGCAGCAAAGGCAGGGAGACAGGGCCCAAACACTGTTCACTTTCAGTCCTGAGCCCCTTTAGGTGCACAGCCCCGGGGCTAGAGCTTATCATTGGGCAGGACTGCTCCCTTGTGTCTGCACAATTCAACAAACGCTGGGCTGGAGGCTGAGAAGGAGGGGCCCCGGCTGGATGAGCCAGCCCTGAGCAGAGACCCTCAGGCTGCCTGAGAGTGAAACTCATCCGCGACACATGCCCAGGGGCCTGGAGAGGAACTGGAGAAGGGGTCCTGGCACCCAGCAGGGGTCCACGCAGGCTCAGAAGCCGCTCCAGCGCTTGAGGAAACCCAGTGTGAGGACCTACTCTCCAGGGCCCGCCCCGGGTGGGGTCGGCCTGACACATCGTCCTTGGCACCAGTAGTTGGCCACCAGCCAAGTGCACCTTCCCACACACCCCACCCCTGCTCCCTGGGCCCCCTCAACCCTTCTCCAGGGCTACAGTTAACTTGGGACTGCAAAGTGGAGACCCCATGTCCCCAGCAAGAATACCAGGAAGAAATCTCCAGCCCCCTCCGAGCTTGGAGCTAAAACTTAAATTCTTTGCCACGTGGTCCCAGGCCTATGGGGGTGGGGCCCTTCTTCCTGTGAGATCCTCGCAGCACAGACTGCTTGGGTGTCCTTCATCCTGACATTCAAAGGTGGCTGGAGGGCTGAAGATACTTTCTTTGCGTACAGAAGGCCCAGCCCCTAGGGGCTGCAGGAGGGTCCATGGGGCCTCCGGCACCAGGTGACTGATTGCAAGGAGCACCTTGCGAAAGCCGGCGAAGCCAGGGGCTGGGGAAGCAGGGGGAAGCACGCAGCCACAGCAGACTTATTGTTTACGTGACAGCCTGCCTACCTAAACATCTGTTTGAAATATTAATAACTGTCAGATGGAAAGGGCCTAGGGGCTCAATACAGCTTCATACCATCTGTCTGTAGAGTAAACACACTTTGGAGTAGGGGGCCTGGGATCAGCAGGCAACGTCTCTGTTTGCCATGAGGATGGAGCAAGAAATAGGAGCGCGGACGCTGGGGGTCTCAGAGTGGGCAGGGCGGGGCAGCAGTGAGTGAAACTCCACAACGTTTACTGAGCACCTACTATGGGCAAGACCCTGAGCTTGTGGAACACATAGCTACCACTGCGATCTGCTTAGCAATCTATCCTCTTTCTTCCTAGAACAGAGCATCCTCTGAAATAGCCCCTCCGTTTCCAGCCCATGCCCTGTCATTTGGATGGGCCGACCCCAACCCTGGGCTCCACAATGGCGAGTGGGACCCATCTCTAGTATGTCCATTCGAATCATGGTGACTCTCTCCAGGACGGCCCCACAGGCTGGGTCACTGGAAACCAGCTCTGGGACTTGTGCTGGAATGACTGAACTACTGAAACGTAAAAGCTCCCCAGGAGGGTTGATAAGTTGGTAAGAAGTAAGCCTAGGGCGCCGGTGTCCCTCTCTGCCAACAGGAATACATACAGCCTGGCGCTGAGGTCAGATTCCTGCTCAGCCGAGTGCCAGGACGCAGCCCGGCCTGAAATCACTTCTACTTTTGAGTTACATGAGCCAATCCTTTTTCTGCCTGAAACACGTTTCTGTCTCTTGAAACTGAAAGTACTGACTGATACACATGGACACTGGGAGGGGCCCTTATCAAAGTCCAAACCAAGGGCAGCTGGGGGTGCCAAGTGCCCTGGAGCAGCCCATTCTTCCCTGGAGCCTGTGCTGGCACCTCTTCCTATTAGAGGACCTTCCAGGGCTCCTGGCCCACCAGGTGCCGTCCTTCTCACAGACAAGGCAGAAGCCAAATCTCCGCGGCCCCATCTCATCCTCCCTCAGGCTGGCCCCTTCTCCACATGGCGTGCCGGCCAAGGGAGCCCCATCCAGAGAGTCCAGATGCTTTCACACATCAACGCCCACCCCCCTGACAGCCTGGGGCACCCCCTTCCTTGACTGCCCAGACTCCCTCTGGCTGCTCCCCATGGTTGACCCCAGCGCTCAGAGGCCCTGGAGGAGTGGGACTCACCAGCACTGTCAGCACAGAGGTCCCCACGGTGACGTTCTCGTACAGGCTGACGTTGTACAGCGGCTGGCTGAAGATGGGCCGGTTATCATTTTCATTGATGAGGGCGATCTTCACCTTGGCATAGCCCACGTGGTCGGGCACACTCTCATTGGCAAAGAGCTGCATGTGCAGAGCAAGGTGTGTGAGCTCCCATGTGCTTCTGGAGCCTTCGTCCCCATAAGTCTCCCTGGGGCCTTTGCTGGTCCCAACCTGACCACTGCCCATCCCAGGAGCGGACAACTGGGAGTCTCCCCATCAGTGGTCACAGGCAAGTGTCCTCTGATTCTGCTGGGAGGGAGCGGCTGACGAGGGCTGGGCTGGCAGGGTCTGGACAGGAGAGCTCCTGATGGGTTTCTGAGGTGTTGACGGTGCCTAAGCAACTTCCACTCAATTCCTGGACGTTTCCTTGTCCTTGAAAAGGGAAGGCTCAGCCCAGCCCTTGCCACAGCTCAGTGAGTCAGATCCATGGGGAAGGGCGAGAAGAGGTGGAATTTAAGGGGATGGCGTCAACTTCCCACCCCCATGTCACCTGAAATCCCCCCACCCGGCCAAGAAGATAGTGAAAGGGGCCTTACATCGAAGTCGTAGCGCTCCACGGTCTC
Source organism: Myotis myotis (assembly GCF_014108235.1). Taxonomy (NCBI): domain Eukaryota; kingdom Metazoa; phylum Chordata; class Mammalia; order Chiroptera; family Vespertilionidae; genus Myotis; species Myotis myotis. The sequence goes on along the minus strand of NW_023416319.1, from coordinate 42,085,388 downwards.
GTAGTCCAGGGGGATGGCCACCCGGATGCGAATGTCCGCCTTCCCTTGGACGGAGGTGGGGGAGATGATGAAGTGGTGTGAGTTGTTCCCCACCAGGTACACCTCGAACATGCTGTTCAGGCCCTGGGGTTAAGAATGAGGAGAAGCCAGTCAGAAGGCGCAGGAGGCCAAGGCCTGGAGCGTGCTGGAGGGGCAGAGCTGCTTTGGTGCGGGAGGTGGGTGAGGCAGGAATCCCCAGGCCCTCTCCTGGGACCCAGCACCTGGCCCCCACCCCCTGGGTCCCAGGTCTCCACTGAATGACCCTGGCCCAGCTCCCTGACCCCCTACTTCTGTCTAGGCCCTTGGGAATCTCCTCTGGCCTTTCCCTTCATCACCCCATTGGATGCCCACAACAACCTTTGCAGGTGGTTTGGTTCATTTTCTGTCTCCTGCTCCTTTTACCCTGTCCCAGTGACCCCAAGTGGAGAGGGACCTTCCAGCCGTGAGCCCCACAGGGCAATGGAGGGACGGCCAGCGGGAGGGGAGAGAAGCAAGTGCCTAGGGTAGGCCAGGACAGGAGAGGGCACAAGAGACAGTAGGACCCTGCTTCTCCCGTCCTCTCTTGGAACATGCTGATCAGGAGAACACTGGCTGGCTTACACGTGGAGCAGGAGTAATTCCATAGGCTGAGTGGCAAAGTGGACCCCATGTGACCCACACTGTGGCCAGCAGGACACTGGATCTCAGCCAGCCAGAGCTGCTGCACCCTTTGCAGGTCCCACTAAGGCCCAGTTGCTTGGTTTCAGGTGTGGGGCGTGCGCCCTCTCGGTTAGGTGTTTCTGATCATCCTAACCAGGCTCTGGCTCACGGAGCCCTCCAATGCTGCGTGGCTCATCCGCACACAAAGTGTGTGACGTCTCCATGTGACCAGGTCCCCAGATCAGGAGGGGGACCACCGCTGATGGTGGGAGACACAGCCCGAGTCTGGCCTGCTCCGAAAGGGATTCAACCTCTGCCACCTCCTGTGCAAAAGGGGGAGTTACCCCCAAACAACCCCCCCTTCAACACGGGCAGGTGGCATGTGGTTTGTAACCAACCGGTCAGGAGCCTCTCCTGACCCAGGCTGCAGATGCCCAGCAGATCCCCTGTGCACGTGTGTGTGTGTGTGTGTGTGTGTGTGTGTGTGTGTGGCACTGGGCTGCAAAGGGAAGCACGCCTTTCTTCTTGGTTGCCCAGGAATGGTGGGGGGCTCCCTGGGAAACTGTTCCTGCTGAGAAGGGGGCAGCCAGGCAACCCCAAAGCCTGGAAATGAGGCCCAGGAGTTCATCCAGGAACAAGACCCTCCACAAAGCCTGGGAGGCCCAGGTTCTCAGCCTCGGGGGTTGTCCCGCAGATGAGCAAGTACACTTGCAGAATGAATGCTTGTTAGCATTTACCCATCAGTCTCTTAAGTCGCTTCCATTTAGAACTACAAATTAGCAAAACAAGGGCACTTCTTCACTGAGCCTTTTCTGGGAGCCGGGAAGCAGGGAGTTTGAAGGGGGAGGTGGAAGGGGAGCCTCTCCTGCCAACTTGGGGTCCAGGCAAGCAGCAGGGCCTCCAGAGCCCCCAGCCTGGGGTGGCTCCCACAGCCTGTGCAGGCGACGCTCCCCTGGGCCTGTCGGGCTGTGCAGTTTCCAGTGGTCCCTGGCGTGGAAGACACCGGTCAGGTGGAGGGGATCAATTAAATGCCCGAAGGGGCACTAATAGCCAAAGCTGGCGGAGTGTGACAGCTCTGAGCAGGTGACACCGCACTTCCCCCTCCCCTGGACCCAGCACCCGGAGGCCTGAGACAGTGGGGGCAGGCCGAGTGGTGCCCCGGCAGGTAGAGCAACACCCCTTTGGGCCCCCTGCCCGGGCTCACTTACCAGGTTCTATCAGTAGGGGTCGGCCAGTCAAAGGATATGGAGCCAGAGGAGGAGCCAGAGAGGTATGGAGAGGAGGAAGGAACCAGAGAGAAAAGATGGTGAGATCCAAGGTCAGCGAAAAGGAGAGGGGCCAAGAGGGACCCCAGGAACACACCTGCTCCAGGAGAGCAGCCCCCTCTGCCCCTGAGGGGCCACAGCCTCGGGGGGTGCATGCTCACAGGTGCTGGGGAGGTCCACACAGCCCCACATCCAGAGGAGGGGAGGGACACAGAGGAAGAGGTACAAGGCCACAAAGGGGGAGGCAGCCTGAGCTCCTGTCTCCCTGAGCTCAGAGTCCACACCCAGAGCGGGCGGCAGGGCAGTGGGGGAGGCTGGGAGAGGAAGGGCCAGGTCTCTATGTCCTGCTCCCAGGAGCCTGGACAAAACCCCTGTAGGAAATGACCCTACGCACTGTCGTGTTTTAAATGTCCTAACATGGAAAATGTTAAAGACACGATAAGTACAGACATGGAGAACATTCACACCATTCAGAAGTGGCCAGGGACACAGCCATCTTTCCTTTCCCCGTTGCCCCGGCCACCGAGAGCCTTCCCAAGGCCTCACCACACCCAGCCTGGGGTCTCCTTCCCAGGACACCGTGTGTTTGGACACAAACGGGAGCACGCTATGCACATTGCTCTATGAGTCGGGGTTTTTCTTTTTACTTAAAGCTATGTCTTGGAGATAACTGCACAGATAGATGATGATGTTAACGACAACACGGCACACATTCACTGGGCACCAACTCTTTGCCAGGCTCTGATCTGTGGTTACCGTGGAATGTCAGGAGCCCCTTGAGGCCACAGACACCGTACACACCCGTGAGAGCAGGCACACAGTAGGTGCTGGGAGAGTGATGGGGCTTCAGCAGTCTTTCCTCACCCAGTCCTCTGTGCGTCCTCTTCCCGCAGGCCACAGGGTGGAGACGAAAGAATGCTGGAGCTTGGGAACCTCTCTAGGGGAAACGAGGCTCAGAGACGTTGAAGGTGCCAACCAAGGCTGCACAGGGGCCTGTGGCACAGCGAGGATAGGCTCCAGGCTGAGGTGCCCTCGGGCCAAAAGAAGTGGAGTCGGGGCCTGATGTGGGCGCCTCCCAAACGCAGCTCCAGTGCAATAGGAGTTAGCAGAGCAAACTGAGCTGGTAACGCTGAGCACTTGGGGGAGAGACCGCCAGGGGGTGGCCCGGCGGGGCGGCTGCCCCCAGCAGGGAGTTCTGAACTGGCTTCAGGAACGAATGAAAGGAAAATGGGCTCAGAGAAGGGATGCCAGGTGCAGGAAGTGGTTTTGAGCACGGTCTTAGTCCTTAGGGTATATCAGAACCTCCTGGGGGCTTTGTTAAACTAGATTGTTGCCCTCCCCCAGGAAAACCGATTCAGTAGGTCTGGGTTGGGGCCTGTAAATTGCATTTCTAACAAGTTCCAGGTGATGCGGTTATGCTGCTGGTCTGAGACCACCTTTTGAGAACCACTGCCTAAGCACAGGCATGGAGCTGGGAGGGAATACAGTGGGGCCTTGTGTACGTAATGATGAGTACACAGGTGAGCTGATTTGCAAAGGGTCCGTGCAGGGAAGCTGGCCTGATTGCTGGGATCATGGGAGGCGTTGTGGGCCTCCCGAAGTCCCACCGCGGGTACCATCTTGAGGGCTTTCGCATCGCTTCCACAGACAATGGGGAGTGCTCCATGCTCTCTAGAGCAGCGGAGGTCAAAGGAGGAAGGCGAACTTGGCAGCCACGCGTGAGCCACACCAGGGCAGCCCTTCTCATCTGGCTGCACGAGAGAGTTGCCAGCGGGCTCTGCAAAGAAACACGGATGCCCAAGGCCACTGTGTCACAGTCCCTCAGGGTGGAGCCCCAACAGCTGTTTTTTCCGACGCTCCCGAAGGCACCATGTTGCACAGCCAGGGTTGGGAAGACAGGATACACAGGGATGCAGAGGGGAGAGGCAGAGTGGAAGTTCTCCACCGGCCACACATCAAAATCGCCTGGGGACTCTAAACTATCCCCATGTCTAGGCGATACCCCAGACCAAGGAAATCAGACCTGTGGGGTGGGAAGGGCAGAAAGCAACCAGACATCAGGATTTCGTAACCCTCTCCAGATTGTTCATTCTACTGTGCATCCCAGGAAGAGTGAGAGCTCCTAGGGCAGACCAGTGGTTCTGAGGGTGGTGCCGGGATCCTTGGCATCAGCATCACCTAGGAATGGCCAGTAATGCAAATTTTGGGGCCACGCCCAGTTCTATTGAATTAGAAAGCCTAGAGAGGGGGCCCAGTGCTGGTTTTGTTGGTGGTAGTATTTTGTTAATCCTCTCCCGAGGATATTTTTCCATTGATATTTAAGGAGAGTGGAAGAGAAAGGGAAAGATAGAAATATCGCTGTGAGAGAAACACCTCAAGGTCCAGATCAGGGCCCAGGCCCGCGAGGAGCCTGCAACCAAGGCACATGCCCTTGACCAGAATTGAACCCAGGACCCTTTGATCTGCAGACTGATGCTCTATCCACCGAGCCAAACTGGCTAGGGCCCCGGTGCTGTTTTAACGAGCCCTCCATGTGTTCTGATACTCGCTCAAGTTTGAGAATCACCAGGATGGAGCAAGGCTGGGGAAGGAGCAAGGCTGAGAAGAGCAAAGAGGATCAGTCAGACAGATATGGTGGCTGAGCAGCTGGGGAGAGAAAGCTGAGTTAAAACCTTGGGGGTGGGGTGGGGTGGGGGAGGTGGTAGTGCTGGAGCTGTGATCACGTGCACAGGCAGAGAGGGTGCTGAGCTAGTGTAGATTCCGCTTGTGCACCTGGCCAGGCCTGAGCGCTGGGTTTCCTGGGAGATCTCTCACCGGATGGGGCCTGACACTGCAGCTGCAGGACCCTCGCAGGGCTGGCCTGAGACCCCAGAGCCACTTTCTGGCTAAGTCCCCTCAAATGTTCAGCCTGCCTCGGCTAGAGGGTAATTTGTTCAAGCCGCACAGCTGCCATCAAAGGAGTGGCCCTGCAGTCTAAGTTCTTAATCACCCTCTCCTGGCCTCTCCAGTGTCCCTCCCACTGCAAAGCGCTGCTCCACATCCCTAAGGAGAGCACTGTGGGCTCCCCCGCCCCCACCCTGCACAGGGCACCTCTCCCAAGGTCAGGGAGCAAGGCTAACGGTAGGGAAGTGGGGCTGGTGGAGGGCCCAGCCCTATGGTCCCCAGCCTGGCTGGGCCTCCTCCCACCCTGGCCCTCACGCACTGCCAGGCCCTGCAGGGGGCTGCTTGGTGGGGTGAGATGGGAGGGAGGGAGGCGGAGAGGCAGGAGGCCCTCTTGGAGCTGATGAGGGGCAATTTTGTTGGGAAGGGAGATAAAGAGGAACATCAAAAGGAGTCCCAGGGTGTGTGGAGAGGAACCCGGTGGATTAAATTCTCCTCCAGCTGGGAGCGCGATGAGAAGGCTGATAGCTGGCAGCTGCGGGTCCTGGAGCTGAGCAGCAGCGCCCACCTGCCCCTTATCAGGCTGGGGAGCCAGCGCCGCGGGGCTGCGAGGGTTTGGCTTTATTTACTTATCGGAGGGGAAAGGACACTCCTCGCCTCCGCTGGTCCCACCCCGTGCAGCAAGCTGTGCTTTGCTGTGGTGACTGAAGTCTTGCCACCCCCCATGGAGGGCAGCAGGACAGCCGGGCATTATCAGCTGCTGCCAGAAGGGGCTGGGTCCCTCCACTCCCCCAAACCTGGCTCCTCCTCCCCCCGGAAGTGGAGGGGTGGCCCTGAGAGCCACCAAAGCAGGCACTCACTGCCCAGAGCGACCTCTTTTTCTCTGCAGTGACCGGCTCCGCGAATGGACCCAGTGTTGTTTCTCAACTATTTACCGAGAGGCTACTCTGGGCTGGGTCTTCCACAAGCATCGGCTCACCGACTGCTCACACCACCCTGAGGCCCAGAATGGGATTTACATTAAGGATGGCCCCTAAGGTTGGCCCCTGCGGGTGGGCTGGCACAGGGAGTCCTGGGTTCTCTCTGATCCTGGCCTGACGCTCTCCGAGCAGGCTCTCAGTCATTGCCTGTGGGCTCTGGGCACTGGCACTTCCCTCAGCAGGTGGCCTAGTCCCCCAAAGGGAGGTGCCCTGTGGAGGGGGGGGAGCCCACAGTGCTCTCCTCCGGGATGTGCAGCCTGCAGCTGTCTCCTGCACCCCTCTGGCTCTCCCTGGATCTCCCCACCCTGATGCACCGCCCTGCTGACAGAGGCACCAGTTAGCCCCACGGCGATGCTCTCTCTCCTGACTTTGGGTCAGGGCGGTAGCTGGTTGGTGACTCAGTGGTGCGAGGCAGTGGAGCGAGTGGTGGGAACAGGCCCCGCATCTTCCTAGCTGTGTGACCTTGGGCAGCTCCCCTCCCCTCCTGCAGCCTCAGTTCCCTCATCTGAGAAGTAGGGAGAGGGACATGCCGCAGGAGTAAGAAGCAGGTCACTGCTTTCCCCACCATGTTCTGAGAGCCTGGAATGCGTTCTTCCTTTGTACCCCAAATGCTAGGGAACCCTCACCCCACCCTATGATGTGCCTTTAGCTCCTTTTAACGGGGGAAGAAAGACCAGGGTCATGCAAATGCCAGGTGGACAAGGGAAGGCAGCAAGGGCCAAAGCGGTCTTTACATGGGGGCGGGCTGTGCAGTTGTGCATCAAGACGGAGATGGGCCGGGGACCTCCCGAGGCACCCACGGAGTGCTGTGGGCTGGTGGGGCACCCTTAGCCCAAGCTGGGAACAGGGCAGGGGCCTGCAGTGCAGAGAAGGGCCCCAAAGTAGTGTCACCCCCACAGAAGCCCTGTCCAGAACTTAGGCCTGCCAGGGAGGAGCCCGTGACCAGTGATGCCAGGGTGCGAAGCCCTGAGCTTCAGTGCTGGCTGGAAGCACACGGCCTGACCCCAGATTTGGGCACTGCCCGTTTCCGCGGTGTGGTTTTGCCCAAAGAATTTTACCTCCTTGAGCCTTAATTTCCTTCTCTGCAAGATAAGGCAGAATACGGGCTGCCGACAGGGCAATTGTGGGTGAGCTGCAAAATCTCGGTAAAACGCCTGGGTCAGAGCACGTGCTCAGTAAAGGAGAGTTATTGTTGTTCTAGAAGGGAGGGGGCGGAGGGGCTGATTTCTACACCTTGGCCAGGAATGAGAGCGCACGAAGGCTTGGATGTGCGTGGGGATGAGGGGAGCCCCCCTCCTGGGCAGGGGCCCTAGTTCTCCCTCCCGCCAGTGCTCTGCTGTCTAATCCATGCTATTGACAGAGAAAATCAAAGCTACTGAAGATTCCTTATCACTCCTTTGTCTATCCTCTCACTCAATTAACCCCAATCAGACGTGCCCAAGTGAACCTTAGGCAGAGGGCCGGCCTCTCTTCACTCCCCACCTCAATGCTTGCAGCTTCTCCCTCCAGACCCCCACACCTAAGGGGGGGCACATTTCTCTGGCCCTGCCCCCCCCCACCCCCAGGGCAGCTTCCCATGCTCAGTGCACCAGGCGGCCCACTGTGACGCTGGACTCCAGGGGATGATGGGAAGGAGCCCTGTGGTGGTCACTGGCCCCTAACCCTGCCTCAACCCCAAGTTGCAAGAGTCCAGGAGAACTGATGCTGGCGCATCATGGGCAAGTCCTGGGTGAGGGACCACCGTCTGTCTTCTGTTCTCCCATCTCCTCCGGTTCCTGGGCATAGAATTCCAACTCCAGGACCTCAGGGCCCATGCCACTCGGTGTAGCTCAGCCCTGCTCCTTCTCTGGTGCATTCCAGGCTTGTCCAGCCATCAGCGCCTCCGTTTCTCCACCTGGGAGTCGGCTACACTGTCTGCACCAGAGTGAAGGGAACAGCCCTCACTTCAGGCTCTTGCCCACCTAACGCCCTTCGCAAGCCCCTCTGTGCTTTGGGCCCTTGAGCAGCATGGGCCTAAGGTCTGGACCCCATTTTCTCTGGATCGGCCGTTCCTCCCTGTGTGACTGGGGCAAACCCTGTGTTCTCGCTGGGCCTCAGTTTCCTGATCTACACATGGGACGTACGGACTGGGGGACTCTCTAAGAACCACTGATACCTGCTTCCCACTCCTCTGCCTCTCTGTGCCTTCTCTCTTACTCTTTTCATCTTTGTCTTTTCTTCAAGTCCTCTCCTCTCTTCCCTCTCTCCTCTCTCCTCTCTTCTTCTATCCCTCTTCTTCTTGCTCTTTCCCCTCTCACCGTTCTCTTTTCCATTTCTCCCTCTCTTCTTTACCATCTACCTCCATTATTTCTCTCTTCCTCTTGTTGCCCCCTTTCCTCCCCCCCGCCCCCTCCCTGTGCCTGTCCCTCTCTGTCAGACCCCCTCCCCCTCTCCCAGGTTATCTGTTGGATTCCACACACGCCTGCACAGACGGGATCAATCCCAGGCTGCCTTGCCTTCAGCTTATCTCTGCTCCAAATGATTGATTTTCCCTCTTTAAGAGTAATTTGCTGGTGAATTCCATGTATTGCAAAAACCCTTGTGAAATCTAATTCAATCCGATTGGCATCTGGCACTTTGGGGAAAGAATACTAGAGAGCTGTCAATTTCATCACACGGTCATGTGTATAGAGGGCGTGTCTAGAGAAGGGGTGCAAGGTGGGCAGGTGCTCTTCACCTGCACTTGCGCACCTCCCCCCCCCCCCCTCAGAAAGGATCTTGTCCGCTGGCCTGTCAGCCAGCCCCAGCTCTTCTGGGAAATGAATTATAAGGCGCATTGGGTACTTGCAATAAGGTAAATGAGGCTCAGGTGCTTTCAAATTCTATTTTCCCAATTCGCACCACAGTGCACTATGGGAAACTCACACTTCCCAAGCCCAGCTACACCTGACCACCTGCCTCTCTCCTTGCCACTCTCCCCTTGCCTCCTCCCCATTTTCCAGGCTGAGTCCCAACTCCAGGGACCCAGCAAAGCCTATGTCGAAGGTGGTAGGTCAGCCCTACTTTCTCTTTTCCACATTCCAGGCTTGTTTGGATCAGAGCCTCCGTTTCTCTACTCTGGGAGCGGGCCACCTCTCAGGCCTGAATCAGATGATGGGGTACCAGCTGTCCCAGTTTGCCTGGGACTGAGAGGGTTCCCAGGACTTAGAACATACAGAGCTAAAACCTGGGCAGTCTCGGGCAAACCAGGCAAGCTGGTCCCCAGCTCTACCAGCTGGGCCTGAGAGCCTAGTAGGGGTCAACTGGCACCACTGCCCAGGCCTGGAGGTCATGCGCTTGGCGTGGTAAACAAGGGGTTCTAAGCATCTAGTTCCAACCACGCTACCCCGGGTCCTACAGGTGCTCCCCAAAGGCTGAGCTGACCTCCGGGGCACAGGGCCTCCTCCAGCTCACACACAGGCCTAGCCCTGACCAGAGAGGGCAGGTGCACAACTGACCAGCGGCTCTTGCTCAGCCTGGTGGCCATTGCTCTGGGTGGGTCCTGGCTGGGAGGGGTTAGTTCAGCTGTGGGCAAACTACGGCCCGTTTGAAATGAATAAAACTAAAAAAAAAAAAGACCGTACCCTTTTATGTAATGATGTTTACTTTGAATTTATATTAGTTCACACAAACACTCCATCCATGCTTTTGTTCCGGCCCTCCGGTCCAGTGTAAGAACCCATTGTGGCCCTCGAGTCAAAAAGTTTGCCCACCCCTGGGTTAGTTGCTGCCTGAGTACACCGGGTACGGCAAAGCTACCTGTACCCACCCCCAGAGTTGGAACCAGCCACTGTGACCCCAGTTCTCTGCCCCAAGTGAACAGCCATTTGTGGGAGGAGTCGATCTTTGGGCTGCTCTGGCCCAGTGGGTATTGTCTGAAACAAAGTGGTGTTAGGGGGACTGGCCAGGAGGGCTGGGCTCTCCCCTTAACAGTGTCTGTGGGCGTGGCCAAAGGCCAGCTTTACGTGGAGGGCCTGGGTTACAGGGGCCTTGCCAGGCCCACACACACAGGGTGCTGTCACAGTCACCTGGTCTGGTAATCCACACAGAGGACAGAGGGGGCCACGTAGGATTTATGAGGCTTGAGCTCTTCATTCCAGGACAACATGTTCCACTCCCCCCAGATCCCAAGGAAGTGAGGCCACGCCCCCGCTGCCTTCCCTTTCTCCCTCCTGCACGTGCCCCTATTTGCAAGGCACCTACCCCAAGTGGAAAGCCTAGCAATTCCTTCCTCGTGGACCCGCCTGGTAACCCAGGCGCACCCCCAACACAGGTGGCCGCTTTACTGATGGTGAAGGTCTGACATTCTGACCAGCATTCTGATCGACGTGGTCCTCACCCCCATACCTGGCTTCAACCCCCTCCTTCACTCTGCTGTCAAACTCCACCCTGGAGTTTGGGCTGGGGTTGGGAGGGGGCTAAAGTGGGGTATACGTGTTCTCAGTGGTGCAGGGAGGAGAGTCCAATTTGCAGGAAAAAGGTTGTGCATCCCAGGCTGCTCCAAGCCCAGAATTGTCCCTCCGTCTCTCTGGGGTCCCTTCTGTCTGGGGAGGAACACCTGATCTGAGGGACAGGGCCTTGTGGGAGGAGTCTCGATGGCTGGCTGAGGGGCACCCACGCTGTGCCTTCTGCCCAGGACCTCTAGGGGCCTCTGACAGGAGCAGGGAGGGGCTGGTGCAGAGCTAGGAGCAGGGCCTTGCATGCGGCAACTTGCATGCAAGCTGATCTTACCATGCTAAAACTATTTCCCTGTTCCCACAGAGAGAGAAATGTGTGGCCAGGCAAAGAAATCTAACCGCTTTATGGAAATCAGGAGGGGGACACTGCCTGCTGCTAATCCCACCACTTTGTATTCCGCTGCCTCTCCACTAGCCAATCCATCTTCCTGCGCCTCTGCGTGGCGGGGGCTGCGAGGCCGGAGCGGTGGGAGGGAGGAGAGAACTGGAGGTGACGTGCTTCTGTGACCTCAGGTAAACTACCTGCTCTCTGGGCTGCCTTTCAAATGAGGGCTCCACGGCCGTCAGGAGGCCTGGAGGAGAGAGATCATGACCCCTTAGAGGCCATGAACCTGGAGTCCTGCGGTCCTGGGAGCCAGAAGAAAGTGGGCAATTTCATCTCCCTTCCCTTCCTAGCCTTCCGCCAGGTGAAGCGGCCCCGACTCAGGTCCCCTTCCCTGTGGACAAAGACACCACACGTGCCCTAAGAAATGGGTCCTGGGCAGAGTCAGGGTGCTGAGCTCCAGGCAGATGGATGACTATGCCTGGAGACAGCCCCACATGTCACTCAGCCACCACTGGGCATCCCAGAGTCAAACTCAGGCACAGCTGCCCAGGCCTGCAGAGAGTCCCTCCTGCTTGATAAAGTCCACGCCTCTCAAGGTACGCATGCATTCGCTAAACAATAACTATAGTTAAATGGACAAAGGCATAAATGAACGAGCTACATGACTGTATCTGTGAGTGTGTGGGTGTGAGAAAAATCAGAGAGAAGACAGAGATAGGAGGAAGTACAGAAAGGGGGGCAAGAGAGATAATCGGATTCTAAGAGAAACTAATAGAGACAAATCAGAGAGAGAGAGAGAGACAGAGAGAGAGAGAGAGAGACAGAGAGACAGAGAGAGAGAGAGAGAGAGTAGGGCACCCAGCTAAGGAACTAATATGAGGTAAAGATGAAACCAGCAAGGCCTGGCCGCTGCCCAGCCGTGATGGCAGATGTTGGCAGTTCCCATCTTCTTGTCCTCCTTCTAGCCTGCCCCTCCCATCTCTGGGATCCAAACTCTAGCCTCATTCCAACCACTGCCTTTCCCACCTACCCCACATGCAGCCCTGACCATTCTTTTTGTCTGCTATTACCCTTGGTCACTGTCTTCATGATTAACCAACCCAAAGCACAGCGGTGAGGATATCATTCGTGCTCAAGAACCATCAATGGCTCCCAATTGCCTGCTGAATGAGGTTTAAACTCATCTGGCATTCCAGGCCCTCCAGCCTCCCTCTTTGGCTGTACAGCAGGGTGTGTATCGCATACTTGCACAATTAAATGACAGGGAGAGAAGGGTGGCGCTGAGTCTAAAAGTCCACCAGTGCTGCTATTTATGCTGGAACCTGTCACTTCACCTTCGGGTGGGGAAATGGCGGGAGTGGAAGGTTGGGCAAGTGGAGAGGCCTTCAATAATTGGTAATTTTTATAATTAACATGCAGTAAAATAGACATTTTGGGGGTATACAGTTCTATGAATTTAACACATGGATGGATTTGTGTTGCCCTCATTACAACCAGGATACAGAACAGCCCCTTAACCCCAAGAACTCTGCGATGCTCTCCCTCTACAATTTCCTCTGCTCCCCAAACCCCTGCTCACCACCGATCGGTCCTCCATCACTAGTTTTATCTTTGGAGAGTGTCATGGAATCACGCAGGATGCAGCCTTTGGGACCGGCTGCGTCACCTGCCTTGGAGATCCCCTGATTCTCACTTCACCTTAGCGGTCTGCTTGCCCAAGCACAGTCCCATCCCTATGAGCATGGGACCGAGTTACTGCAGCTGCATGGGCCACAGAGCTTGGGGGAGCCCTGCCTCCCTCTCAGGGCTGAGCTGTGGGTGTGCCAGGGGAGGGCATTAAGGCAGGTGGGAGAAGAGGGTCAAGTGGATTAAAAAAAAAAAGCCTGGTCAGCCTGCTCTGTAAATCTTAGAGGATTTGGACATTCCCTAATGAGGGCAATTAAGTCATTATGCTGAAAACAGAAACGTAATCACAGATTCACATGCTAATTGACAACTAGGGCTGGAAGTTAGGGCAGGCTGCCTTCTCCCTCATCTGAGTCCTGCTCGGTGCTCCCACTGCCTTCATCCTCCTCCGGCCGCCTAGTGCTCCCTCTGAGTCCTCTCCTGCCTCAGGGGCAGCTCCTTCTCAGTGTCTTTCCTGGCTCATCCTCCTCTCCCCTAACACTGGGGACCCCAGGGCTGCTCAGCCCCAGCGCTGCTCTCTGCTCCACCCACAACCCATTGCAGTGAGCCAAGCTAGACCTGTGACTTTATTATTTTTAAATTTTGTTAATCCTCACCCGAGGATATTTTCCCATTGATTCTTAGAGAGAGTGGAAGGAAGGGAGGGAGACACACAGAGAGAAATATCGATGGGCTGCCTCTAGCACACACCCTGACCTGGGGCCAGGGATGGAGCTTGCAACTGAAGTGCATGCCCTTGACCAGAATCAAACCTGAGACCCTTCGGTCTGAGGGCTGACACTCCATCCACGGAGCCAAACCGGCCAAGGCGAAGCCCCGTGGCTTCATATACAATCCAGATGCTGGCCTGGCGACGCTTACATTCCCATCTCCAGCCAGAGCCACAGAGTGGTGGCTGGAACCTGCTTGGCTTGTCGAGGCTCCTGTTAGATTTCCAGAATCTGGGAGAGCCAGTGAGGTCACATTGGCAGCTGGAGTTGGGCTGTGGTAGGAGCATCTACACCATAAAAATCCACAAAAGCTACAACAGAGGAGCCCCTCCCCCACCCCAGAGTTGCCTAGTGCAGTGGTCGGCAAACTGTGGCCTCTTGAGTGTGGCTCTTCCACAAAATACCACGTGCGGGCGCGCACGTACAGTGCAATTGAAACTTCGTGGCCACACTCAAGGGGCCAAAGAGCCGTATGTGGCTCGTGAGCTGCAGTTTGCTGACCACTGGCCTAGTGGATCCTTACCAGCACACCCCTCTGCCTTCTCAGCACTTCCATGGGGTGTCTGACAGCATGTCACACATAATATGCTGAAAGCGAACCACGAATTCCACCTTCCCCTCCAAACCTACTGCTTCTCCATCTCAGGAAGTAAGAACTCCATGTTTCTAACGGTCAAACACCTTGTGTTGCCATTCTCACCTCCTTCCTACGCCACCCCCCACACACATCAGCAGATCCTATTACCTCTCCCTTCAAACCTGCCCAGGAGCTGACACTGCACCCTCCACAGCGCCTCCAATCACCGTCCTCCCCTCCCAGTCACCGCCCTGCCCTGTGCTGTCTATTCACCCTGGGCAGCCAGAGTGTTCTTTTAAAAAATTTGTTAGTTAAAGATGAAATTCACTGTTTTAACATCAAAAGCATACAAATTCAGGGGTTTTAAGTATATTCATGATATTGCAATTACCACCTTTCTCCGATCCCCAAACATTTTCATCTCTCCAAAAGGAATCCCCACACCCGTGAGTGCTCACGCCTCATCCGCCTCCCCTGGTCCCTACAATCACTCACCTGACTCCTTTCTGTGGATTTGCCTTTTCTGGACATTTCATACAAATAAAATGATACATGATGCGGCCTTTTGAGTCTGGCTTCTCTTACCTCACACAATGCCTTCTAGGTTCACCCATGTGGTAGTATCTGTCAGTACTTCACTACCATAATCAATATAATAAAAACCTAAGCGACCATTACAGCAGAATGACCAGAAGGACTGGTCACGATGATGTGCGCTGACCACCAGGGGGCAGATGCTCAATGCAGGAGCTGCCCCCTGGTGGTCAGTGTGCTCCCACAGGGGGACCACCACTCAGCCAGAAGCCGGGCTCATGGCTAGTGAGTGCAACGGCATGGCAGGAGCCTCTCCCGCCTGCAGCGAGGGGTCCCAGACTGCGAGAGCCCCGGACTGTGAGGGGATCCTGGACTGCGAGAGGGCACAGGCTGGGCTAGTCCTATATAATAAAAGGCTAATTTGCAAATCAGCTGAATGGTGGAACGACCCTTCGCTATGATGCACACTGACCACCAGGGGGCAGACGCTCAACGCAGAAGCTGCCCCCTGGTGGTCAGTCCGCTCCCACAGGGGGAGTGCCGCTCAGCCAGAAGCCAGGCTCACGGCTGGCGAGCGCAGTGGTGGTGGTGGTGGGAGCCCCTTCCGCCTCTGTGGCAGAGCTAAGGACCCGTTGGAACAGGCCTAAGCCTGCAGGCGGACATCCCCTGAGGGTTCCCGGACTGTGAGAGGGTACAGGTGGGGCTGAGGGACCCTCCACCCCCAGTGCACGAATGTCGTGCACCGGGCCTCTAGTGGGTGAATAATATTCCACCGTGTGGCGAGATAACATTCTGTTCTACCCACTCATCAGCTGATGGGCATCGGGTTGTTTACACAGAGTATCCCTTTGAAATGTCACTCAGATCAAGTCACTAGCTCAGGGAGTGCCTGCCTCACTCTTGAGAATGCCAAGCCCTGACAGTGCCCAGCGGGTCTGGCCTCCTCTCTCTTCCTTTACTGATGTGCAGGCCACTGTGCTTGCTGTTCATCCTGCTTAGAATGCTCTTCCTCCCAATATCCACATGGCTCGCCCTCACCTCACTGAGGTCTCTTCTCAAATGCCACTTATCAGAGGGGCTCCCACTGACCCCGCCCCCTCCCAGGGCTCCCTTAAACCCCTCGCCTTGCTTTATTTCCCCCCTGCCTCACACACCACCTAACAGCACCCATGTATTTACTTGTTTGATTCTTTAGTCTTCCACCCTGGACCACAGCTGCCTGCGGCCTGGACTTGGGCTGTTGTGCTCACTTAGGAAGAGAACCTAGAATCACATCCAGAACAGAGGAGTTGCTCAGCAAATACTGAGTAAATGAAGGAACGGGTGGATTCCACCTCCCCGCTCAATTCAAGAGCCCACAGGGCATCTCTCACTTCCCGCCCCAGGCCCGGGCGCGCCCAGCCTGTGTTCACTCGCACTGCGCTCGTCCGTGCTGCTCTGTGACTTTATGAGGAGGTTCCTCTCTGAGCCTCGCTTTGCTCATGAGAGCGGAGCAGAGATTATCCCTGCTGGCACGAGACTCAGGGCGCAAGTCAGGGCGAAGGAGCAAAGCCGCTCTGCGCCGGCTAACCCGCCGTCAACATACGACGCCCTTGAGCTCGACAATTCCTTCTTCCTCTCCATTCCTTTTTCAAACGAAGTGGGCGACAGATGGAAACTGAGGTCTGGGGATGGGGAAGGGAAGGTCTCTGCCCTGTGCCTTCATGGGCAGTGACACCACCACCATGAAACCTTGCTTTGCCAGGAAGTGCCTCTTGCCCCGCCCACCAGGTCCTGCACTGACGCCCCCCTCCCAGGGCACAGAGCCGGCAGGTGCCCAGGCGGGCAGGACAGGGTGCTGGCTTGGGGAGCGGGCTCTGTGCCCTCCTTGGTGGCCCACCCTCACCACAGCTGCCCGGCGGGACTCTCCAGTCCCTGTTTCTAGTTGATTAGGGTGTTTCCCAGCCCACGGTCAGTGATGGGGCGAGACACTTGGACACAACTCCCAGTGGCTGTGCTTAGCACTACCCTGTGAGACAGGGGCACAGTCAAAACACACCACCTGCTGCTGTCAGGGGCACTGCGAGAGGTGGCAAAGGGGGCGGGGAGAGGGAGTGTGGGAGGAAGAAACCACGTTCTAGGGTGGGACTGGGCTCAGTGGTGCCCATGGTGAAGGGGCACCATGGTGGGCATGAGCCAGCCAAGAGGCGATGGAGAGAGGAAGAGGGATGGAGAGTGAGGTTTGTTAGACCTGCTCGGCTCCCAGGGGGGATCTGCAGGAAGACCAGCCGCTGCTTTTAGGGCAGGGGTGGGCAAACTTTTTGACTCGAGGGCCACAATGGGTTCTTAAACTGGACCGGAGGGCCGGAACAAAAGCATGGATGGAGTGTTTGTGTGAACTAATATAAATTCAAAGTAAACATCATTACATAAAAGGGTACGGTCTTTTTTTTTTTTAGTTTTATTCATTTCAAACGGGCAGGATCCGTCCCGCGGGCCGTAGTTTGCCCACAGCTGTTTTAGGGAGTGATTCCCACGATAAAATGACTCCCACTCTCTCCCACCCATTCAGTCCTGCTCACGAGCGTGGGGGGTGGTGGGCATGGGGAAGGAGACCACCGCCAGGGAGCTGGGTGAGAGGGGACTGACCCCCAAATCCCATATGAAAGGTGACCCCCAGCTGCTGGGGGTCTGAGCCGAGGGCACCTGGGCGGGAGTGGGTGAAGAACGGGCCCTGGTGCCAGGGCTGCCAAATAGGCTGCCTGCTGCACACCTCGCCGGGGCTGTGGGCCGGTGTAAACAGTACGCTCATTAGATTACAAACGAGACCAAATTAGGAGGTGTCTGCGCCCTGCCAAGGGCTCCCTCAGGTCCTCAGGGAGGCTGGAGCTTAGCACGAAGAGAGGAATCACACCACGGGATGCAGCCACGCACAGACAAATCCTCATAATCATCGTCGTCACCGTAAGAGCCTCAGCGAAGCCAACTGGGGAGAAATTAATGGGAAAAGCACAGGCAGGGCTGCCCGCTCCCCTTGGCTTCCCTTCCAGAGCGGCTGCTTTGAAGTGGGCAGATCCTCTCCGGGGGAGAGCCTAATCTTGGGGGAGAAACCCTGGAAATGCGAGCGGAAGCTGAGACAACAGAGGTCTGGCCAACGGACCCTGCCCACCACCAGGGAGGAGGCGGGGCGGGGACAATGCAGTGGGGCTCACCCAGGCCCCGCGGAGTCCAGGGACCGGCTCAGCTGGCGCTGCTTTGGGTGGACACTGTGCCGCAGAACCCGCAGAGCCGCAGAGAAACAGGAGCCGCCAGGGTGGGCACTCTGGCTGGGGGGATGGCGATCAGCCTTCCCACCACCTCCTCTCTGCTTTCCTTCCCTGGGTGAGAGGTGCAGCGTGTGAGGGGCGTTTCATCATTTCCCTGTACCTCCGGGGAGCCTCAGGGGGAAGTTCGTGATTTCCGGCCAGATCCCAGTTCCCTCCCTGAAGGAGGGAAAGAAGGGCCTGGATACCTGAGCATCAGACATGCACAGAGGACAGGAGCCTACATCTGCCGCCATGGACGCTGTGCCAGCCCTGCCCTCTCGTCCCTGCTTCTCGGGGTTGGGTTCTAGTTCAGGCTGCTTTGGAAAGCAGAGGTCCCGGCCCTGGGTGTCAGCCGGCTGGATGAGTAACAGCTGGAATTGCTCGCTGCGGTGGCCGGGAGGCATGTTTCCCGTGACTCCACTGAAAAGTAGGTGCTGGCAGTGGATTGATGGGGCCCAGCTGAGCGGTGGCCTGGAGGGTCCAGAACTGGAAAATGGACCCCCAGCTGAGTGTGTGACATGGAGCAAATGTCCTCCCTGCTCCCACCCTCGCCTACCCCATCCCACCCCACCCCACAGGGATGTGTGGCCCAGACCCCAACTCAGAGCAGTGAAATGTGGGCCAGAGAGAGGCAGCTGAGGAGGGAGCATGCTGAGGTTCGCAGTCAGTGAGCACAGGGGTTCAAGAGGGGTGGCATCTTTTTGGGGGCCACAGACCCCCCCGCCGACAGTATGGGGAAGCCCCTTCTCAGAATAACATTTTAAATTGTATAACATAAAACAAACCCACAAAGTCGACTAATTATTTTGAAATACAGTCATCAAAGTATTTTTAAAGGGTATTATGGTAGAATCATGTGCTTTTTAATGCATGAGACAATGAGATTTGGGCCTAATATATGCTGTAATTTCAAAGTAGTGATGCATGTGAATGGCATTTTGAGATCCCCGGGACACCTGTAATAGGTGAAAATATCTGCGATTTCTCTTGGGGTCAAAGTCACAGGTGCCACTAATGCCATTTTTTCATACTTAAAGGGCGTGGCTCAAGGTCAGTGAGAGGTCAGTGAAAATAAAGATGCAGTTTTCTCCGTCCAGAGTCATGGGTGCCTGGGGGTTCCATGGGCCTCCCCTCCCGGGTCCGGACCCCTGGCTGACAGGAAGCCTGGGGGGGCCCGGCAGCCACAGAACCTTGAGGGCCGCACGAGGAGAGGGCCCGAGAAACTGCAGGCTGGACAGACGGACCAATGGGAACAAATGCGAAATTAAATGTAAATAAGCACGAGGTTGCGGGCTGGGCTCTCTGACGGGCCTGGGGCACACGTGGAGTGGAAAGGGAGGGTGATGGATAAAAGCAGCGCCGCCGAGATGAGCAGGAGAACGAGAAAGCCCCCTCCCCTCCTCGCTGGCCCGCTCCCGCTGCCCATCCCTGTGATACACCCCGCGCTGTGGAATATGGCCTTTCTCTCGTCATTTGCTCTCTTTCATTTATTTATTGGTGATGTTTTCTCCTTGGGGAGGGGACTCATCTTCTCTGTGTTTTCTCTGCCCCTCAAACAAATGAATTGTGTCATCTCCTGCCTGCAACAGGAATTAGCTCCTGACAGATGCGTCCCCGCTCACCTCTGTCGGGCAGGCGCCCCTCCTTGCCTGGTCTTCCCCCTTTGCCTCCCCCCAGCCACGCTGGAAACTTCTGAGGAGAATGGGGAGCCCTGCAATACAAGCGTAAAGCACAGGACTGAGGTTCGAGGCCAAGCCCTGAGGCCCACTGTCCGTGTGAGCTCAGGGAAGCCCTTTCAGCTCTCTGAGCCCTGCCTGCCTCCTCTCTGAAAAGGACACGACATTACATATATAGTAGCTCTCAGGGCTGGGGACAATACAAGCAGTCAAACGTTCCAGGGCGCTTTTCATAGGCTCGCACTGTTCTAAGGACACATATTGACTTACTTAATTCTCATGAGAGCGTGTGAGGCAGGTACTATTACTGTCTCCCTTTCGCAGATTAGAAAACCCAGTCAGAGGGGATACGTAAGTCCCCTAAGGTCACACAGATCAAAAGTGGCAGAGCCGGGATTTGAACCCAGGCAGTCCGTCCTCAAAGCCCTGGTTTGAACCACTCCAGCTGCTTCTCTCTCCCTAACCTGTGGGACCCGATAAACAAGCACATGGGCAGCTGGGAGAGGTTGGTGGGAGACGAGGCCCACAGAAGTGCCTGGCCCCCGGCCCCAAGTGGGGAGCAGAGGCCGCTGGAGCAAGTTCGGGAAGGGAGGGTGAGCCGACGTCGGGGCGGCAATGAGGAGGGAAGTCAGGTGGCACCCTCCCCTCCTCTTGGACCAAAAGGATGCCCTGAACATGAATCGAACCGCAACCTCCTGGTTCACAGGTAGAGGCTCAACCACTGAACCACACCAGCCGGGCAGGATGGGAGCATGACTTGCCTGGAGTCACTCTGCGGTGGGGCCTGCTTCTGTGTTTCCTCTACCACCTCCAATGGGCTGCTGGGGAGGTCTGGCTGCAGAATGCTGTGGTCAGAGTTCAAAATCCTGAGCCAATTCTACCGGGGGGGGGGGGGGGGTCTGTCACAAAGACTCAAGGCGGCCACTCCGCGAAGAGCTCTGAAGGCAGTTTGTCTTGGACTTCTCAAGTTTCCTTATAAGGGGACTGGGGTCCTTGGCTTCTTGCAGACGCCTGAAGAGGAAATGGCTAAACTGCACGAGAGCCTCGGGCTGGAGCTAGAAAGCACCTGCTGGAGCCAGTGGCCAGGGCAGGCGCGGGTCTTCTGTGTGGGAGACTTTCCTACCTCCACCTGCTTCGGCCCCTGACAGTCCACTTTCAACACAGCAATCAGATGGCTCCTTAAGAAAGAGGACTCAGAACCTGCCAACTCCCTCGCTCCCCACTGGGCCCAGCGTGACAGGAAAACGCCTCCCTGTGCTGCCGAGGCCTGGCCTTCGTCTGCTGTGACTGCGGCCTCGCCTCCGACCGCTCCTCAGCTCGTGGTCACAGGGGCCTCTTTTCTGCTCCCTGAAGATGCCGGGCCATTTCCAGGCCCCTCTGCCCCTGACGGGGAGCACCTGCGGCGAGAATGTCCTCCCTGCGCAGCCCCCATGGCTGCCTCTCTGCACCTCCCTGGAAGGCCTTCCTGTACCACTGAGTCAAAAATAGTCCCCCCCCCCCCCCAAGCCCACAACTCACAGGCTACTGGCTTCTTGACTTTCATTCCCACCTGCAACGATGCTGTGCTTATTCCTCCGCCTCCCCACGGGACGACACAGAAGCTCCCGGAGGCCAGGGGCCCCATGTCCAGCACTGTCCCCCGTGTCGGCACAGAGCAGGTGCACAGTGATGTTTGTGGGGTGAATGAATGCATTAACCACCCCCCTCCCCGACCTGTGCAAATTTCAATACAGTCCCTCAGAACGGTGGGGGCAAATGAATGAGGTCTGTTTCCAGAAGCAGCCAGAACCAGGCAGTAGAGGTGGGGAATACTGGGGCCCCACTCCCCATTCTAACCCTGTTCCTCCGCGAAGATGTTCTCAAGGACAACAGCAGGCGTGTCCTGCGAAGCTGTGGGTCAGGAGCGAGGCAGAAATACAGTGGATCAAATGCTCCCAACTCCTGAGGAGAAAGACACGACGCACGAAGAGATGTCTCCCGATGGAGGCAGGTGAGAGAAACTGCCGGGTTTTAGCTACCCGAGTGCACTGGGAGGGGTCGTGCATAATGCAAAACGGTGTTTAAAAGCACACCCAGTTGCTGGAATTTGTAAAGCAGCCGGATGCACGGACGGCCCCCACACTCCCTGTCTCCCTCCCCCCCCTCCCCCCCCTTCAGAGGCAGGATGCAGAACACAGATAATCCACTTGCTTCGAAGGAGAAGAAGGTTTGAGAGCTGAATGGAAAATTCCAACCATCCCAATAACCCCACCGGTG
Organism: Myotis myotis; assembly: GCF_014108235.1. Taxonomy (NCBI): domain Eukaryota; kingdom Metazoa; phylum Chordata; class Mammalia; order Chiroptera; family Vespertilionidae; genus Myotis; species Myotis myotis. The sequence goes on along the minus strand of NW_023416319.1, from coordinate 42,064,062 downwards.
TAGATGGGCAAACAGGACAGCCTGGGGCCGGCTCAGCTGTAGCTAGGACTCGGGGGGAGTGGGGAGGAGGCACAGGCAAGATCAGGAGAGGAAAAGTTAACTAAGTGGAGAAAATGCAAAGAACATGCGGGGGCAGGAGGTGGGTGCGGACAGGATGGCATCAACGCGAACAAGTGTGCTGCGCGCTTCCCGTGGCTTCCCTGAGCCGGGGAAGGGCAGGAGACCGCCCAGCAGCCGGGCACGGGAACGAAGCTAGCTGCCGCAGCCTTTAATTTGAAACTCAGAGATGGGCTCCCACACCAAGGCTGACTCCTGGGGCCTTTGCCTTGAGATTTCTTTTGGGTGTGATTTGCATTACAACCGTTTATTTGCATCTCAACTGTCACCCAGAATAAATGGGTTGTTGTTGGTTTCAGCCCACCCTGTCCCTTCCTTCCCTGGCTTCTGTGAGTTTTCTATAGCCTAGCAAATCAGAAGAAATTACTCCCGGAGACTTGACAATGAGGATGGAGTCCTTGGGAGAGAGAAGGGGCCTCTCTCAAGCACCTTTGTCGCCCGGAATGGTCCGGCAGAGCCTGAGATGCAGCAAGACACCGAGTAGAACCTTCAAAGTGCAGAGGACGGCAGGCACCACCCAGTCTTTGTGAATTAGATTAGCATCCTGATTAGGAATGCTGGCTGCACAGTGCTGACTGGGGGCTAACTGCTGCCTCCCTCCCGTGCTGTTTGCCATCAGCACCCTCTACTGCCCCAAAGTGGACGTTTGGGGTCCCCTTCCTACACAAACTTGCAGGAATTGGGCTTCAGCACAACAGCCCTGAGCGATGGCCAGTCGGGGTCACTGTCATTCACTCGTGCCCTAACCCCACTATCCGTACTTCTGAAGTGAGCAAAAGCAGACCTGCCCCTGCCCATGGCTCGTTCCGTCTAATCGGGAGACAGATATTAGATCCTCACACAAATAATGCAAATCACAGTCCTGGGGAGCAGAAGGGGGAACCACTGGCTCCACAGGATCTGTGACACCTGTGATCCTCTCCACATGCAGGGGCCCCTTCTTCCTCCAAGTTTGCTCAATGAGCACATTTTCCTGCCACAGTTAGCAAATCCAGAGTCACCTTCAACTCAGACACAAATCCCGACAGACGCATTCCCCCATCAGAAAGGAGACTGGGAGAAATGACAACTAGAAAGTCTCTTACAAAAGTTGCCTGAGTTCTCCTAGAGCAGCGGTTCTCAACCTGTGGGTCGCGACCCTTTTGGGGGTCGAACAACCCTTTCACAGGGGTCGCCTAAGACCATCGGAAAACATATATAATTACATATTGTTTTTGTGATTAATCACTATCCTTTAATTATGTTCAATTTGTAACAATGAAATTGGGGGTCACCACAACATGAGGAACTGTATTAAAGGCTCGGGGCATTAGGAAGGTTGAGAACCACAGTCTTAGAGTTTTCAGTGGCCTCTGTCTTTTCTGTTCCTGTTGGCAAAGAGGCTGAACACTCCAGCCTGGGGCCTAGGGGCCTGACCCTCAGCGCCACGGGCTGGGCCCTGGGCAGCCGTGGCAAACTACGGCCCTCAGGCCGGATCCGGGCCAGTTTGAAATGAATAAAACTAAAAAAAAAAAAAAAGACCGTACCCTTTTATGTAATGATGTTTACTTTGAATTTATATTAGTTCACACAAACACTCCATCCATGCTTTTGTTCCGGCCCTCCGGTCCAGTTTAAGAACCCATTGTGGCCCTCGAGTCAAAAAGTTTGCCCACCCCTGGCCTAGGGCAAAGTGTCCAGACCTGAATCGCTCTAGGGTTTTGGCGAGTGGAGAAGACATCCGACCAAGATAAAGAGCGCAGGCAGTTTAGAAAGCAGCTTGTCCCGCCCTTGTACTTAGCAAGCAGCCCGGGACCACACTGGGGTGGTGTGGGTGGGGGTGGTGCGGGTGCAGCTCTGTTGGGAGCTCGGAGGATGAGATAACCTTAGGGTGGGACAGTCTGGGCCTTGGGGCTGCGGCTCCTCCGGGATAGTTCTCTTCCTGCACCTCACTGTGCCCCGGAGAAGTGGAACCCTGTGGGGAGGAGGCCAGTCCTCCACTGTCAGAGACGCTGGCCAACTCCCTGGGGAAAAGAGGGCAACGGTCCCTCGCTGTGCTGGATCCCGTGTCTACAGCAGGCGTGCTGGTGCCTGTGCCTGGGTGGGGAGCCGTCACTAGAGGGAGGCTGTACCCAGACACCCCTCAAATTTCTGTAGATGCCTCAGAAAGGGCTTCCAGCAAAGAGCCTGAGATAAAACCCAAGGGGTCAGGGTGCCCTTGGAACCCACTCCCTCACCCCCGACCAGGCCGGTGAGCAGGGCCTGGGGGGTTCGGGATTTGCTGGTGGTGATGCTCCCTGAACCCCTCTGGTTAGACCTGTGCGTGTGGCAGGTACTGCACTAGGTCCTCTGCACAAATCCCAGGGCTCCTCCCCTCCATATCCTTGTTGGTAGCCCCGGTGGCAGACACAGATTGATGGCTGCTTCCCCACATCCCACAGCCTCTGGCGGTGAGGTGGGGCATGCAGCCAGTTCTGGCGGATGGGCCCACTCTGGAACGAAGCATAGAGGAGCCGGGGCTTAACCCCCCAGCCTTCCCCTCCCTGCTGCAGGGACCACTGGAACGGCAGTGCACCTGAGTATGTCGGTCTTACACAGACCAGTGAAGCGAGACTTAGAAAGGGCCAATGACTCACCCAAGGACACAGAACCAGCAAATGGCAAGGCGGCACTTGAACACAGGCCCCATCCGATTCCAGAGCTTGGGCCTCGAACACTACACAAGCTGCCTCCCCTCTGGGTCGCCTCTAAAATTGAGCCCAAATTCCTTGACGGGCATTTAAGGTATGTCCCAGCCCACCTTCCCACCAGCCCGCTACACAAACCCTGCATCAGTCACATCAGTGGCCACCTGTCCCTCCATCCACTTGCAGGTTTCTCCCTCTGGGCCTCTCTGTGGGCAGCTGCTCACCCCGCCAGCCCCCTGCGCTCCGGTTCACTATCTGATTTACGCCCCAAGGCTCAGCCCTAGTCTGCCTCTTGTCAGAGAGTCTTTCCCGACTTCCAGCCCTATGTCCCCTTCCTCAGGGAGCTCCAGAGCCCTCGCTGGGCATTCCTGGGCCCTGGACCCACCGCCGGTGCCAGTGCCTCTGCGCTCCTGGGCTGTTGTTATACCCGTCTATCTCCACTTTCTAAACTTTCTACATTTTGTATATGTTTTATTCTATTTATTTATATTTATAAATTCTCACCCAAGGACACATTTTTATTGATTCTAGAGAAAGAGGAAGGGAGAGGTAGAGAGGGAAAGAAACATCGATGCAAGAGAGAAACATTGATCGGTTGCTTTCTGTACGCGTCTGGACCTGGGATCGAACCTGCAACCTGGGTATGTGCCCTGACTGGAAACCAAACCCTCGACCCTTCAGTGCACGGGACAATGCTCCAACCACCTGAGCCACACCGGCCAAAGCTTATATACGTTTCAAAAGGTTCATACCACCTTTGTGTAGACACACTTGGGTCCTTGGGAAGGACCATGGAGTTATACTTCCTGAGCTCCCTCAAGGGGCCAAATATAGATCCTTATAAACAGTAGGTGCTTAATACATACTTCAGTGATCAGACAGATGGGTCTGAAATGACTTAGCAGGAGATGGAGGCGCGCGCACACACACACACACACACACACACACACACACACACACACACACTCAGGAACTGATCTGCCCCTGTGGCCCTGACTCCTTGCGGGGGACCGTGTCCAGCTGAGAGAAGCTGGCGGGAGGAGAGGGATGTAGGAGGTAGGGCACCTGGGTGGGGGGAGGGGGAGCGGGCGCAGGCAGGCATGCTGGGCAGTTGCAGAGCAGTCAGAGTGGAGGGGGCAGGAGGAGCGAGGAGAGGGCTGGGCCTGGACAGGCCAGTGCAGGAGCCCTAAGCGAGGAGTCGTTGCAGGAAGGACCTCGGGCTGGGAGCCTAATGGAATTCCTGAGCTGAGTGGGCTGGGGAGCAGCGATAATAAATAGAAGTCCTGTTGACAATTGTGGCTGTGACGGCCAGGGGAGAGGGGCCATCCACATAGAAGCCTGCCTCATCCGAACCTGGCCCGTGGCCCGTGGCCCATGGCCCGTGACATAGGGCCTGCCAGGGCTCATGGGGCTGCAGCCTAGCCCCAGAGCCTTCTCTCCCCTGTCCCACTCAACCTCTTCCTCACTGAGGCCTAAGTCCCTCCTTTCTAAGACTGGCCTCAGCCAGGTAGGTCCTTGGGCAAGGGGATACAGGCATCCCAGACCCCTCTGGGGTCTCCTATGGCCTGGATCTCCTTGAAAGCACTTACACTCCTCTCACAGAAAAGGAGGGGTCATGATTACCCTGGAAGCAGGAATAAGACATTCTTCCAACGTCATCAGTTATACAAGAGCCTCTACCTTTTAAAATGCCTATTTTTTGGTGTATGTTTTATAGTGCACATACTATATTAGTAGGACAATCATGCATATAGCTTCTAAATAAATAACTAAATGCTGGAGGTGTATATTCAGACGTTTTTTGCAGGGGGTAGGGAGTAGTCGAAAAGTTAGAGACCACTGATTTTTTCAGCCTTATTTATCCTCAGACACAGCAGGGGCGGGGCTGTAGCACAGAGATACCAGGTGACTCTCCCAGGCAGGGTGGTGGGTCTAGATGGGCCATAGTTCCAGGGACTCACCTCATCCCTGTCCACCACCTGGATGAAGAGGGGGAGGGCAAAGCCGACCTGCGCCAGCTCAGTGATGGCCACGCTGTACTCGGAGCTGTTGAACTCTGGGGCATTGTCATTGATATCGATAACCAGGATGTTGAAGGTCGTGGTGACGGTGGCGTCGGAGGGGGTGCGGTCATCATTCAGCTCTGTGCCCTGCAGATGGAGGACAAACACTTCAGGATGAAGGCAGCCATGATCACAATAACAGCCATCATTTCCCAGGGCTTTCTCAATGCTGGACACAGCGCTCTGTGTGAATTATCCCACCTCATCCTCTCAGGGTTCCCAGTCAGGGCACATACCCAGGTTGCAGCCCCAGGAGGAGAGCCTATCATTAGCATTCCCATTGTAATGATCCCCATTTACCAATGAGGAAACCAAGGCTCAGAGAGGTTAAGTAACTTGTACAAGGACACACATCCACAGTAGATGTCAAATTCAAGCAGTAGGATTCTAGAACCAAGGGGACGAGGTGGGGTGGAGAGGATAAGATAGATTTGGGGGCTCATCACAGGGCAAAGGGAGGGTATGCAATTTGGCAGATGATGAAACGGAGGCCAAGAATTTTTATGCTAGCATGTCATGTAATCAAGACTTAATTCAGCATCTGCTATGGACTGAACACTGTGCTAGGCACTGTGAGGGTCTGGATTGGACTCAGGAGTAGATGGAATCAGATACCTTGGTGTCCAGTCTCTAGACAAAAGCCCCCAAGCCCAATACCTTCCCATCCCCACCCCAACCTCTGAACCAGCGTCTCTGGGCAAGAGGCCCATGACTAGGCATGTTTCACCAGCTCCCAAGGGATCTGGATTCACAGGCCAGTTTGGAACCTCCCCCTAAAATCTATAATAATAAAAGCACAACATGCAAATCGACTGAATGGCCATCCAGATGTCCTTCCAGATGACCTTCCAGACAAAGCAGGGCTGCAGCCATGGGATTGAGGTAGCTGCTGTGGCTGCGAAGGCCTACTCTTGCACAAATTTCATGCACTGGGCCTCTAGTTTTCTATAAAGATGGACAACCGAGCTCAGGGTCCCTCAGTGAGTTGGTGGCTGCCATGGGACTAGGAAGCAGCTCTCCCATTGGAGCTGCCGCCCACAGGAAGGAAGGCTGAGAAGGGCCCACGGGCTTGGTGCTGGTGGTGGAAAGGCCGTGTTGGCCCACACATGCCCATCAGGTGGAGAGGAAGGAGCCAGTGGTGGGAGGGGGCTCCTTACCCCATCACTGCCCCAGGCCCTCTCAAGGTCACGGAGAGCAGTTAGGAGCCAGGCTGGGCTGCAATGTCCTCCCCATACCAAGGGAAGGGCCTACTTCTCAGAGTTCTCTCCTCAGGTTTTGTGCCACCTCCTCCTGCCAGTCGAAGGCTGGGGCTGGGAAGGACCCCTGTGACTGAGGCAGGATCCATGCCCTAAATGGGTTTCCCAGGGAATGGCTCAGCAAGTCATTGATTTTAATTAAAATTGGCCAAGAGAGGCAGGTGGCTGCAGGGGTTGGAGGGGGGCGGGGCAGGGCAGGGCTGTGGCTGCCACCCCTCCCTGCTGCATTGCTGTTTCCTAACAAGGCAATAGCCTCAGGGAAGCCCTGAGAATTAGAAATGGGACAAAACCCAGAAATGGGGTGAACATAAGAACCTGAGGTGGCTCCAGCGGAGAGCTTGAATTATGGATAACAGTATGGACCACGAGGTGAGCACCTACTGTGTCCCCAGCAAGGCCCCTGACGTAGCCGACACCCGATACTCATTGGCATGAGCCCCAGGAATCAGCACAGGGTGAGAGCGCAGAAGCAATGTGCTTCCTGGGCGCCGACACCTTGGACGCTGCTGAAGGCTGGCACCACGGGCGTGGGCATCCTCTCTACCCAGAGGGAGGTTTCCAGGTTCTCACCTTCACCGTCAGGATGAAGCCGTGGCTGTACAGGGGGTTCTCCCGGTCCAGCAGACCATTCAGGGTCAGCGCCCCACTGATGTAGTCCAGGGCAAAGATGCTGTTGGTATTCCCTGCAAGGGAGAGAAGCATTCTGGGTGTGACTGGGGCCCAGGACAGGCAGACCTGGGGCTGGGACCGAGGCTCCTCTTGGGTGTTAAGGATGAGTCAGTCCCTTAAAATGGAGGCTGGATTAAGGAGGATGCAAAGAGCTCTGAAGTGTACGGGGGATGCATGGGAGGACATGGAAGGACAAAGGAGTGCACGGGAGGACATGGGAGTGCACGGGAGGACATGGTGCACGGGAGGACACGGGGGTGCACAGGAGGACACAGGGGTGCATGGGAGGACATGGGAGTGCACAGGAGGACACAGGAGTACACAGGACACGCGAGTGCACGGGAGGACAAGGGAGTGCACAGGAGGACACGGGGGTGCATGGGAGGACACAGGAGTGCACAGGAGGACATGGGAGTGCACGGGAGGACAAGGGAGTGCACGGGAGGACACGGGAGGACACAGGACACAGGAGTGCACGGGAGGACACGGGGGTGTGCGGGAGGACAGAGGAGTGCACAGGAGTGCATGGGAGGACACGGGGGTGCACAGGAGGGCACGGCCACAGGCAGTAGCCACTGTTCTTCCGTGGCTTCCTGGGTGCTGGTGTGATCTTCCGGCCCAGCCTAAAAGCCCCTGAAGACAGTGCCTTTGACAACTCTCCCTCAAGGTCCCTGGCTCGTGCTGACATCCAGCAGCAAGCACGCTCCTGAAGAGTGGCGGCTCCCAGCCCACTGGGCCCCTGCATTTGCCCTTGAACCCTTCCCAGCGGGCTGCATTCACTTGTCTACCTGGGAAAATCCCAATTCCTCTCTCCTCTCTTCCTCACTAACCAGTGTGTTGGTTCATCCACATACTCACCTACTCACTGCCATTCATTCACATAGCACTCCCCTGGGCAGGCGGCGCGGCCAGGCCCTGTGCTCGGCGCTGTGGGGGGCCAGGGATTATGACTCTAAAGCACCTGCAGCCTGGCGAGGAAGCTTTGACCCCCGTAAGAATCAGCATCTCTGAGTTCGGAGCAGAGGGAGGCTGTTCACACATGGGGAGGCTCAAAGAAGGAAGGCTTCATGGAAGGGGTGGCATTGGCTCCCTACACCACTGTCCAGCTGAATGACCGTGGGCAACTTGTCTAACCCTCTGTGTCTTGGTTTCCTTATCTGTGAAATGGGGATAATAATGGGTCTGCCTCATAGGGCTATGAGAATTAAATGGATATGAATATGAAATGAATATATATATAAGCTTGGAACAGCTTGTGGCACAAAATGAGCACTCAGTAAGTGTGGTTTAAGCTGGGCCTTGGAGGACAGGCAGGACTGGGGAAGGGGGTGGGTAGATACTGATTCCACAAGAGGGAACTGATACCAGGCCTTCAGCACACACAGGTGGATACAAGGGTCACCCATGGAAACTGCCATATCTTCCTGTTCCTCCCTTTGCCCAGCTGTAAAGGGACTGTACACAGTAGGAGATCATATCATTCCTGGAATGAAATAGGGAAAAGGCAGAGGGGAGACAATTTCCTCTTCTACCTCCAGGCTTGAGGACAGAGGCTGTTCTTGGCCAACCGTATGCTGGTCAGCTTTCACCTGTTTGGTGGCTAAAGCCTGTTTGCACCCGCCCCCAGCCCGCTGCAGAGGTTGGCCCAACAGGGGAGAGGCTGCTGATGCCTTTGGAGCCCGTTCAGGTCTCATGTCACTCTCAGACTGGGCTTTGGGGCCTCTGATGTGGGGCCAGGAGTGGGAGGGGCCCTTTGTCTAAAGCTTCCTCCTGTGGCCATGGACAGACCTGGGTACCTTCCTATGGTGTTTGTGGAGTGAGGAGGACAGGGCTGCAAGGAGCTTGTATGTGCATGAATACAAGAAGTTTCTCTAGCTGGGAATTCTGCTGCTGGGGAAACAAAGGGGTGCATGCTTTCATCTGCTCATCATCAGCTAATCCATTCAACAAGCAATTATCGAGCTCTTACAATGTACCAGGGACACAGTCTAGTGGGGGATGCCGCCCTCAACCAAGCATTCACATCACAGGTGATCAGTACTGAGGAGGTGAAGCACAGACATCGCAGGGACCTTTGGGGCTGGCTGCTCTGAGCCCCTAAATGCCAAGCTGAAGGGCTGCCCAGAGGCAAGGCCTCAGAGTCTCCTGCTGCCCAGCCCCCGCCCCCCAAGCATGAGCACCCCCACCCCAGCTCCTACCTCCAGCATCCCATCATTCCAGATTTGCATATAAATTTATTCTTCCCAATAAAAGAACCTATCAAATGTTTAACTGAATGCGATTCCATTTTTACCTTTGCAAGATTTTCCCTATAAATCATCCACAAACCAGAAGGCCCTTGCCGAACAATGTGCTTGGTTCTCAGTTTGGACAATAGGGTTGCCTACCTTGGTCCTCTCAACTGGGACCCCTGCCCAGCACCTCCCCCCACTGATGGCCACACTATCCATCCCAACCCAGAGTCTGTCCCAGGACATAAACACCCCCTCCTCTGCCCTAGGCACCTTCTCCAACAAACGTGCAGGCAAATATCCCCCAGGGCATATTCATTCAAACTTGAGGACCCTCCCCCAACACACACACACACACACACACACACACACACACTTCCTGTTCACACATCTCTGTGTGAAGCTCACCCCCCAACCTCCTGCTAAGTAAGAATCATTTGCAGGACCAACAGCCAGAAAGGGTTACACCCAGGGAGCTGACAAGGCCACCTGAATGAGGCATAGGCACTAATGTTCCTACTGTCACCATGGCAACATCAGCACCCACTGGGATGCTGGCTGGGGTAGGAGCAGGGCTCGCCTCCCACACAGGGAGGGCCAAGAGCAAGTCTCATTCAAAGACTGACTGATTAGCTCACTCCTTCATTTGAATTCATAGTCAGCACCTACTGTGTGCAAGGTGCTGGAGAATCAGTACAGGAAAGCAGGCAAGGTTCACGCCTCCAGCCTCATGGTCAATATCAACGTTCATGATATAATCACACTATTGAACGTATAAGTACTTGCTGAGCTAAGGCCCCTGAAGAAAAGCAGCACAGAGTGGAGTAGAGCGGTGGTTAGGATGATGCTCTCTGGAGGCAGACCGAATGGGTTCCGATCACAGCTCTGCTACTTGCCAGCTGGGGACCTTAGTCAAGTTACCTAACATATCTGGGCCTCAGTTTCCTGGTCTGTAAAATGGGGATAGCAATAGTTACTAATATTTAATGTGTTGCTGTGAAGATTAAATGAGTTAGTACTGTGCCTGGCACATAGGGAGCTTTCAACATGTGGTCACCTCCTCCACCCCACCCTCACCTCCACCCCAGAAACCTGTGCATACAGCTGCCTGCTAGGTGGGAGCACCGAGTCAACCCCATCTTCTTGCCAGGACAGCCTCACAACCAAGGGTCCATGTGCCCAAGTTGGCAGCCCTGAGGTCAAGGCCAAGTACAAAACCTTCAGGCCTATATAGGGCAATGCACCCAGGGCTCTGGCCTCTGCTGCCTGCGTCATTCACCCCGGGGGGGGGGGGGGAGGGTTCACCACTTCCTTGCTCCCTTTCCTTATCACTATATCTTACTATTCTCTCTTCCCTGGGGGCTGTGAGCTTGGCAGCCACCCACATAATTTTCTTTGTTATTCTAGAAGCTGATGCCACCATGGCAGCCCTCTGGTCTCCCGACATTCTTATCCAAGTCCCATGGGGACTGGGGGTGTTGGGGGAGGCGCACCAGGTATGCCTTTCACCTGTTCGCCCCCCACTGCTGAGCAGAAGGGCAGCTGCTTCCCTGGGATCGACAGGTGCTGTCCTAGGTGTGGGTGGATATACCTAGTCGGGGAGGGGCTCCGGGGTGGAGGGGCTGCACCTTGAGTGCCCCAAGGCTTCTGGGAACTCGGACTTAAGGCAGACACACAGGGAAGAAGCAGGTCATTACAGCCCTGCTGGTTCTCTTGGGGGAGCCACCGCGTCTAGAAGCTTTAGGCGTCAAGCCCTCTCCAGATATGCAGGAAAGAGGGTGTGAGTCAAGTTTGAAAAAGCATGAAAAGCAGACAAGGGGGGGGGGGTCAGCCTTCTTTCTCTCATTTATGAAAACACAGTAGCTAGGTCAGACTGTAGCTAGGAGGGCCGGTGAGGAACAGAAGTGGGGACAGTGGGTGCAAGTGCTACTGCCTGGAGTTTGATGTAAAAGCAAGAAGAGGTGGAGTGGCAGCTAGAGGGCGCAGCAGAGTCAAGCAAAGGGCTTCTGTGAGGCACAGACAGATGGTCAAAGGCAGAGGGGAGGAAGTGGGAGGAGGATCCTGGATGGGGGTGCAGGTGGGTCGATGGTCAGACTTGGGGAGCAGGAAGGCAGTTCTCTTTTTGAACCCTGGGGGGCTCACCCTCCCACCTCCTGGTCTCTTTGAGCCTGGCAGGCGCTCCCCTTCCCCAGGCTCCCCTCCCCCTGGCCCCTGCCAAATCTCATCAGTTCGACATCTTGTCCCCTTGTTATCTCGCCCGCAGCATCTTGACCCGCAGCCGAGCTGGGTCTCTGCGAGAAGCAGTTTAGTGAGTGGCTGGTGGTGCGTGTGGGAACACAGGCTGATGACTTTCAATTGCTTTGTCTGCTCCGCTGGGCTGACAGGGACCGCTCTCTCTGCCCTCAGAGTTAGAGAAAAATCAAGGGCTCCCACCTCGGTCCTTCCTGTTCTTATCATCTACCGCCAATGCCGGCAACCTCAGGAAGCCAGTCCTGGAAACTGTGCCAGCGCCCAATGCTCCCAGCCCAGCGCCGGGCTGGCACCCTCAGCTCGGCCCGGTGCTCTGGGGCTCGCCTGGTTCTCATGCCCGGGTGCCAATGACAGCTCTGCCACTTCTGAGGACAGGGCTGGGGTCTCCCGCGTCTCTCCCTGGGGCAGCCACCACAGTGCTCGTTATACACCTGTTGGGTGGCCTGAAGCCTTGCGCCCCTTCCACAGCGGCTAGGAAGGGCAATGAGCACACACTGGGTGGGGGCAGCCTTTGGGCCTGGCCTTGTGCCGGGGCTGTGGGGACACACAAGAAGTGCTGAGAAAGAGCTCAGGATCTAGTTGGACTTCTGGGCCAAGCCCTTATCCACACAAATGCAAGTCCCTGAATGGAGGCAGGAGGCTGGATGAGATGACCTGGGGGACCCTGATCCCTCACCTGGCCCTCCCCAGGCCCAGAGTCAGGGACCTCCCCCACCAAGGGAAGTGAGCAGAACTGGGATTTGCACCCCTTCCCTCCAGTGGTCTCTCTCTTAGTCCTGGACGCTGCCTGGAGTCTACGTACCTGTCATATCAACACCCAAGCGAAGACCACCGCTTGTGCACAAACTCACGTAGTGAGCATAGGCCCAGGGGCCAACAGCAGCTCTGACACTTCTGAGCGGGGAGACCCCCTGTGAACCTCTCACCACCTGAGCCACATCCCTCCTCTGTAAAGTGTGGGTAACAGCCCCCTCCCCGGGCTGTGTTCGGATTAGGTGTGATCGTGTTTGCAGCGCCCCTGCCGGGGTGCCTGTCAGAGGCGGCGCATGTTCTGGTCCCCGCTGCTTCTTCCCCTGCTCGGCCTGCTTTGTGAGTAGAACGATCAGATAGGTTAGTCCCCACTGTGGCCTGTGTCATCCAGAATGAGCCATGAGGGGCTCCCCCACAATAGCCAGCATGTATGGCGCCTGGTGAGGTGTTTTGCATGCATGTTTTTCACTTTTCACCAAACTCCCATGAGTTATCCCCATTTTCCAGATAAGGAAACTAAGGCACAGAGAATGAGTGGCACTGGGTCCTCCAGGCAGTGAGGGGTGGAGCAAGGACTTCAGCTCAGCTCCCACCAAACTAAAGAGTTCGCGTCCTACCAGAGGCCCTGGGATGTTCCTCTCCCCTCTGCCGGGAGGGGGAGGAGGGGGTGGGGGTGGGGGCTGAGGGGGTTACGAAACAGCTGTGAGCGCAGCCTAAGCCGCGATCAATGTCCAGTGGAGCCATGTAATTGTGTCGGGCAGAGAACTGTATCACCGTATAATGAAAATTGGGAGCCCGTCTGAGACATGGGCTTTGGAAGATATCTTATGAATTAAAAATTGTCACTTAGCTGCCTGCTGACAAAAGGGGCCGGCATCCTGGGCTGGGCTGCATTCAACGGCTTTGTGACCAACATATGGCAACCAGCGGTGTGGGTTACCTCAGCTTTCAATGGGGGAGACACAAGGCCTCAGGCTGTGTCTCCCCCTCCCCTGTTGGACCCTTGAGGTGTGGGGGGGTAGGCCCACCCCTTCCCCAAAGCTTCTCCTGAAGCCAGCGGGAGCCCCCTCCCTGCAGGTCTTTGCTGGGGGCCTCGTCTGCATTCAGGTCTCAGCTCAAGCGTCATCTCCACAGAGGAGCCCTCCCTAGCCACCCACTGTGCCACGGTCACCCCGTGATTCTCTACGCCATTGTTGTTTCATTTCTTTCAAAGCACTTTCGGTTCTGAACCTCTCTTTGCATGTTCATGTGTTTGTTATTGTCCTCTCCCACCACTGGAAGGTAAGCCAGGAGGGCGGGGACTGGCTCCCCCAAGCAGGTGCTCAACACAGGGGTTTTGAAGGACTGGACTGAAGCAGGGGCGTCTGGGGCCGTTCTGAGGCAGGTGCAAAAGGCTGTGGGGCAGACGGTACCGGGGGATTTATAACGTCACCCTGCACCAGGGCCATGAGGAGGGGTCAGCCAGCTCGCAATGCCAGTTGGGGCCGTGACACCCTCCCGAGACACCAGGACAATGTTTGTGTGAGCTGCGCACAGCTCAGTTAATTACCGTTATCACTGTCCGGTCGGTCGGGGAAGACAACCTTCGAGGCCCTCAAGTCGGTGGAAATTGCAGCCGCCTGTCTTGCGGGCCTTTCACAGGATGGCGGTTTCCATCAAGCTCACTTAAACCAACAAATGATCACCTCTCCTAATAAGACCACAAACTGGACTCTGATTAATTTGCTAATAACAGGCTCCCATTTATGAAACATTAACCTGAGTAGCCGAGGACAGTAAAGCCTATTATGTGAGGGTCGCTAAGGGTCAACACAGCAGTGCCTGGCTCCCTGCAGATGGGGAGCCTCACGGGGGCCCCTGGTCCTCCGAGGACACTGCGGTGGGGACCAGCGCGGCATCACCAGGGGCTGTGGCTCAGGTCGGAATCTCCCCAACTCCCAAAAAACCTTTACTCCGCAACTGGGGGAATTTCTCCACAGGGAAAATCATGGATGTGCCCACAGATGTAGCTACGAGCATCTCACCAGGCTGCCGTTTAATAAGGGAAATCGGGAACAAGCTAAGTGAACAACACTAGGGGATTAGTTAAATAAGTTATAATATGAAATGTGGGCAGCCACTGGAAATAACGCTGCAGAAGAGAAGTTGGCGGCTCGAAAAGACAAATGTTTAAGACATTCTTTAAAGGAGTCACAAAATACCAGAGTTCTGTAAGACAATTTTTTGTTGTTGTTGTTGTTGTTTAAAAATACAGGGCTGGGCAAAAGTTGTTCGTATGGAAAAGAAAACAAAAATTAATAAATAATAATAATAGCAGAATAAACTGTGTTTCGTGGACCCACAACTGTAAACCTACTTTTGCCCTCCGTGTGTAAGCACAGAACCAGGAGTGAAATATTGAGACTCTGTTATAGAGACGGCCTTTGAGGGCAGATCCTGGGACAGGGCTCCCGCCCTCGGCACCAGCGACCCTGGGCTGCGAGTTCTCTGTGGGAGCCTGCTCTGTGCACTGTGGGGTGTTTAGCAGCATCCCTAACCTCAAGCCAGATGCCAGAAACACCCCTTTACCCAGCTGTGACAACCCCAAACCGCCAGACATTGCCCAAATGTTCTCAGGCCGGGGGGGGAGGGGGGGGACGGGAAGTGGGGGAGGGGGCACAGGACAAAATCGCTCCTGGTTGAGAACAACTGCTCTAGAATAATTTCACCGTTTCCCTTTTGACTTCATTGATTACTTCTGCTAAAAATAAAGTGAATCCAAGTTCCTTTAAAGAATAATCCCCAAAGTTCTAGAACTAGTCAGTGGTGATGGTTGGACAACCATGTGACTGTACCTGAGGCCACTGAATTGTGCACTTGAAACGGTAAGTTTCGTTGTGTAAACTTTACCACAAAGAAATCCCCAAGGTTTGATGCCGCGGGCCTGTTTCCTGAGCTGGAGCTAGATGCGGGCTGACCGGGAAGTGGATTCGCTGTAGTGAGTAATTCTTCCTCCACCTGGGCTATCACCATCACTAACGACAATTTGCTGAGCTTGACGTCCCGAGGACAGGGACCTTTCCTGCCTCGGTCACGGCCACATCAGCCGGCAGAAAGGAAGGCGTTTGCTTGAGGGAGTCTGCAAGGCGCTGGAGAGGCGCTGGCAACCAGCGTGAGATGAGGTCTCCGCTCCCAAGCGGCGTCCAGTCTAGATGAGGAAAGAGGACCCGTGCCAACAAGGTGCCCAGCCGTGCTGAGGGCAGCTCATGGTGGGTGGGGGAGGCTGGTGCAGGAGGGCTCCTTGGGGGGCGGGGTGTGGGTGAGTATGTAGCAGGAGAGGGCAGTCCTGTCGGGAGGACTGGTAGGAACAAAAGGATGGAGGGGGGATGATGGCTTCATAGGTGCGAAGCCTAAAGGAGGAACAGAGGTCCCATGAAGTGGTGTCAGGAGGGACTGATGCCAGGAGGCGGGAGCCTCGAATGACAGGAAAGCAGTTTGGGACATTGTCTGAGCAGTGAGGAGTCTCTGGAGGCAGAAAGGCCTGTGGCGATGAAGGCAGAGATTGGGTGAAGGTAGAGCAAAAATGGGCGATTCCAGGGCCACTGCCGGTGGGCCCACTGTGCACTGGGCCAGGCACTAAGCACTTCACCAGCATTCGTCAGTTACTCTTCATGGCAACGCCCTGCAGAGCACCCTCACCAGCATCCTTATTCTTCCCTTATTGTTATTCTAATCTTACAGGTGGGAAAACGGAGGCACAGAGAGACTAAGGGGTTCGCCTGAAGTCACACGGCTGGTAAGTGGCAGAACCAGGACTCAAGGCCAGGCTGACCAGCTCCACAGTCCACATGCCAGGCTGCTCCCGAGAGTCGGAGAAGACAGAGAGCTTTGCAGGTTTTTCCATATTCATGAGATGGCTGATTTCTCAAAGTGCTCTGTGAGGCCAGCACGGTACCCCATTTATCAGATGAGGAAGCTGAGGCTCGGTCGGGGAAATGACACACCCAAGGACATGCGGTTATTTAGTGACCAGGTGGGGTTGGGACCTGGGTCTTTCAAGTCTCAAATGTCCCTCCCGGCTGCCATGGTCTCTCCTGCGTGGGGCTGGTGCTTCCTAGCCCCTGGGGGCTGGGGACTGGCCAGGAGAGGAGCCAGGTGAGGAGAAGAAAAGCAGAAGGCTGTGGAGCCCTAAGGACCCACCGGCTCACCTGCCTGGAGCGTGGTGACCTCCAGGGCCTGGGGCAGGTGGGCTCGGAACACCCAGGCCCAGCCTCAATGGGGGCCCCTCCTGGGCTAGGGTGGGAGCCGAGAGGCGCCATGCTCCCTAGAGGGCCGCCTGCTCTGCCCGCTGCCGGGCCCGGCCCACATAACTCACCTAAGGCTTGGCACTTAAGAGAGTGTCAGGGCTCTGGGAGATTTATGGGCTCCGATAAAGCCATCTCAATCCTCGAATAAGAAGCGTTTGATATTTGATGATCTGAAAGGCCTTGTCCTAGAGAGAGAGTGCGAGGTGGGGAGGAGGAGGGGAGACACTTAAGAAAACAAAGAGGACAGTGATCAGCTGCCTAAGGAGAAGGAAGCGCCAAGTGGGGGTATGCTCTGCCTGTCATCTTGGCGGGCGTCACCCCTCCTCCAGCACCTCTGTGCTGATCCAGCAGTGGGACGTGGCAAAGGCGGGCCCGAGGGATGGGGCGTCTTGGGGAGTAGGGCACCAGCCACCATCTACCACAAAATGGGCCTCTCTGTACCAGGCATAGCTGGGGGGCCTGAGTAAAGCCCAGGGAGCCCACCATCTATAGGGGTGACTGGTCGCCCCCAGGGAAAGGACAAAGGACATGTGTAAAGAAGACGACTGAAGAACTCATTAGCACCGACAGGAAGTTAGGAGGCCGGATTCACACTTGTGAGCTTGTGGGCCTCTCTGAACCTCAGTTTCCTCATTATGGCCGAGAATACTTGTCCTGCTCACTGGGCTATTTTGAGGTTTAATGAAATAAGGGATCTGGAAATGCTTTGCAAACTGTAAAGTGCTGAGCCCTGACTGGTATGTGTCAAGGATGGTGAACCGGGTGCCGAGGCAGGCGGAACCAAGCAGTGCCTGGCCCTGGACAATGTCAGACAGAAAGGACCATGGTGAAGTGGAGCAGGGCGGGGTGAGATGCCAGTGTGGGAAGAGGTTTGTTAGCCCCGAACCTTCCCTTTCAATCCTATTTCCCAGAGTCCAACTGTTCCTGTAAATGGCACCTTTTCAGTCCCCCGTCCTGCCATCATCATGATCCTGAGGGAGAAACGAGGGCATCGCAGAGCCCCAAGTTCAAATCCCGCTTCACGGCTTTAGGCAAGGGGCTCCACCTCGCTGAGCCTCAGTTTCCTCGCCTGCCAAACAGGGACGATGATAATAGGAGTTGCCTCCTGCGTTGTCGGAAGGGTTCAGCAAGGCAATGAGCACATGACTGGCACAGAGCAGTGCTCCCTGACTCCAAGTCCTCCCCACCTCCGGCCACTTCCCCTCCTGGAGTGCCGGTCCCCATAGTCCCTCAGTGCCCGCCCCTCCAGCCCCAAGTGCTGCAAGTTCCAGAGTGAATGACTTTCAAATCTGTGAAGGAGAGCCCATCACACACACCTTGAGCTGGGTAATTTATGAATCAAATTGTGCTCCGTCAGGGCTCCGCAGCCCAGAAATAGATGTGGTCGGACGAGGTTCAGGGAGCCAGCCTCAGACACAGTTATCTTCATAGAAGCTGGCCACCAGCGAGCAGCACTGGCCCAGATGACTGACCTTGAAGGGCTCCCCGAGGGCTGCAAAGCCCGCCTCGGCCTGGCCCCTGCCCCCGGAGAGAGGACAGAGATCTGCCTGGGGATCAGGAAGACAGCCCGGCAAGTTACCTAACCTCTCTGGGCCTCACAGTCCTCCCCTGTTTAAAAAAAGAGGGGGCTTTTCTCTGGCAGCGGGTTTTCAAATGTCTTTGTTTTACTAGTAGAAAATCCTCTTATCAGAAAAAACCTTGCACAAAACCCCAGCCTATAAAACAGCCAAAATCAGAGCTAGCTGCCCTGGCTGAAGCAGAGGAGGAGGGGGCTGGAGTCCACACGCTCAGCGTCCCCCTCACCCCTAGAGGGGGCCCTGCGGGATGGAACTGGGGACTTGGGGCTTCAGGGAACCTGGAAGTCCCCATGGACTCTTCCGTCTTAGGATTCTATGTTGCCTACAAGCACTCAGCCAAGGATGCACAGGGCCTGGCTGGCGTCGTGCCGTCTAGGCCACACCCTGGGACCAAGGAACACAGACCGGGCAGGTGAGGTTCCTGAGGTTCAGTGAGTCAACACGTCTTCATCTGCATCTGATCTCTCTGACAGAGGCAGATGTTGTAGGGGCCAGAGCCAGGGCTAAGTCTCAGCATCACTCCTACACGCTGTGTGACTGTGGGCACGTTTCCTGCCCTCTCTGGGCTTTAATTTCCTCCGTTGTAAAAGGGGAGGGATAATAGTAATAGAGCGGAAGTGAAGATGAACGCAGGTAATGCACCTTCTTAGTTCAGCACATAGTAGGTGCTCAATAAATACCTGCTACTATAAATCCTTTTGGAAAAGGAGGGAAACTCGGTACTCAACACCTCCTATGCTGGTTAATCCTTTCAGTAACCTCACTGGTGAGTCAACTAAGGTGAGGCAAAAGAATTTGTCCGAAGTCACATGGCTGGCCAGCAGTTGAGCTGAAATGTGAACCCACAGCCTTTGGTGTCGAAGCCGGAGTTCTTTCTCCTACTCCTCCCTAGAAACACTGCTTCTTGACGGCCCCACCAGGACGGTCCCAGAGTGTGCCACGCCCAGCTTCCTGATGTTGGCGGGTTTGCTGACAGCTGGTCAGTGACTCATAGTGTAACATCAAAGCAGATGTTTCTGATCAGGAAATGACTGAGGGGAAAACTACAGATTGAAGTACAAAACCCACTGGACAACACGGAAAACATTAACACATCTGTGTTCTACTGAGAATGAGTCAGAATTATCACGTTCACAAGAAAAGATGGCAAATTTGTCTTATGGGGCAGGAGCCCCCAAACTGAAAACAGGAGGTTAGGGGGTCCCAGAGGGTGTTCCCAGAACTCTGATGCATGGGGTATGGAAAAGGCCAATTTAAAAACAAGGTCTGTGGGCAAACAAATCGGGGAAACACTGAACTGGTGTCTTCACTGCAGGACTTGTCAGAGCCTTTATTACGCTTACGTGTAATGAGATTTGCACAAAGACAAGGATGCTGTGACACAGCGTCTCTCCAACATAGTTGGCACAGAACCCTTTTTGCAAAGTCTCTCTCAAAGGATGGTGGGAGAAGACCAAGGAGGAAACTGAAGGTGTAAGAAGGGTTTCTTCCACAAATACCCTTCAGTGGGGTCTCTGAGCATGCAAATTAGATGCGTCCGGTGCCAGAGATAGAAAACAGAAGGATGCTTAGGGCCCATGAGGCTCAAACTTCTTCCCCTCCTGGAGAACTGAGGGTCGAGGATGGGGACTCGGCCCGCATCACACAGCAAGTCAGAGGCAGAGCCGGCAGCAGACAGGTCAGCCTCAAGTCTGGGTACTCTGCTCGTCTGAGCCACAGTCGGATGTGGATCCCAGACCAGTGGGGGGTCTCCTATGGGAAATGCCACGCATACACCGATGTAGAGACAAGAGTGCAACGAAGTACCCGGTACCCAGATTCAACAACCATCAACATTTTGCCAGTATTTTCTTTTAAAATCACCGCCCCCCCAACTTTTTTCTGGAGTTGTTAGAGCAGATTCCAGTTCATTCTTAAATACAGTCTACATCTCTTCTAAGGATTTCTGAGATGCCTCACACATGCCATCATCACACTTAACAAAACGAACGATTCCCTAATGTCACCTAAACTCCACAAACCCGGTTCAAGTCGGGGACCCCATTTCGAAACCACGTTAGGGTTACAGGCATTAGCCCTTTCCATTCAGACCTCAGAGACTAAGCATCTGAGATCGCTGAAAATGAAGGAAAAAGCGCCTTTAACAGTATCTGTACTGTCATTTCTTACACAAGAATGAAAAGAAGAGCAGAAAAGATCAGAAGCAAATACGGTGAAATGTCAACAAATGCTGTTGGGAGGGTGAGCACATGGGGAATGTTATATCAGTTTCTGTACTTTTCTCAATAGTTAATATTTCATATTTGCCAGTGATCCTGGCCCTGCTTCTCTGATGACGGCCAGGCGCCTGGACAGGTGGTGTGTGTGTGTGTGTGTGAGGGGGGGGATGTATATGTGTGTGTGTGGGTGGGTGGGGGGGTGGGGGGTGGATGTATATGTGTGTGTGTGTGTGTGTGTGTGTGTGTGTGTGTGTGTGTGTGTTGGGGGGGTGGAATGGGTGCCCATTTCATCCTGGCAGCCCGGCCTCCAGAATGTCCCCATCCTCCCAGCTCGAGCGTTAGTCCCAGATGTCCCATGACATCCCTAGGTCCTGGCCCGGCGCCCCAAAGCAAGTGGGCGTTCAGAATGCGTGATGAGTGAGCCGAGCCAGGCGGGGAGGGTGTCCCGAGACGTCCCTGTCCCCTTGGCGCCCGCAGGCAGGAACTTCTGCTGAGCAAGCGAGAAGCAGGAGAAGGAGAGGCGTCCTTGGCTGTTTGGCCTGGGAGGAGGATCAGCAGCCCAAATCTTTTAAAGCCCTGACTGCCTCCTCTGAAAGGGAGAGGCCACAGGTCAGCGTCCAGGGTCCCTCCCACGGGGCCACCTCCAACGCGTGGTCTGGGGCACTTCTCCATTGCAGGGCTGGCCAGGCCTGCAGACCCTGCTCTCTGGGCAGGAGGGCAGTTTCTCCGGGAAACTCCCCTGCATCACCAAAGGGGTGGGCACCCTAGGGCACCCCCACCCCGTGCTCTGTGAATAGATACTTCTGGAAGGGGAGCAAAGAATCCCACTGGAGACAGTGGGCATCTTTTGGGGGTGTTTTGCAAGCTTGAGACTCTCAGCATCCATGGCAAAGAGGAAGCGAGCCCTTTGTTTGTGGCAAAGCTCCTGGCACTGCCCCCGAGTGGAGCCTCAGAGCCCAAACACCACCTCAGCGGAAGCCAGAACGGAGGGCAGTCTTTGCTCTCCAGCCCCACCCACCTCTGCCTAGATGTGCTCACTCTCCCTCCCGGCACGAAGCCCCAAGCACTGCCAGCTGTGGCAGCCTGAGCCTGCGGCTCCCCCGTCGGAAGATGACTTATGGCTTTAATTACCGAGGGCCGGGTGTAAGCCTCAGGAAGGAGCCGCCCCACCGGGCTCCGTTCCTGTTGACAAGGGCTGCCAAGTTGGCGAGGGCGATCCTGTACGCTGCCACGCTGTCCCCTGCTCTCTGGGCGGTGACCAGGCCTCCCTTCACTTCTGGGGTGCCCGCAGCCTGCCCCCTGCTCCTGAGGGTGGGGGAACAGGAGTGTGGATGTAGGGGGGTGTGCTGAGAGCAGCTCTGAGGCCAGCCCGGGACACGGTTTTACCTGAGAGTCCTGGGGCAGGGCAGAGAGGCCAGGCCAACGGGGGACTCACAACAACCAACACCCCTAAAGGAGAAGGGTGGGTGGTGAGGGAGAGCTGTGAGCAGCTGGCAGACAGATGGACAGAGCCTGAGATGGGGAGCGGGATGAGATCCTGGATTCTCTCTCGCCTGCTCACACAGTGGCCTTCCTGCTGCTCTCCCTGCCTCTCCTCCTGCCCTCTCTCCAGCCCACTCTCCACCCAGCAGATCGTTCTGTGATCTTTTAAAAGCCTGATGCAAATCAAGTGAATCCATTATTAATGTCTTCCCGGTGCAAATGGAAGAATCCCAACTCCTCGCCCTGGTCCGTCAGACCTTCAATGATCAGTGCCTGTCCAGCTCTCTGAGCTCACTGCCTACACCCAATCCTCTGCTCCCTCCCACACTCTAGCCTCATCGAACCATTTTCTAATTTTCTGTTTCTTTTTGCCTCAGGGCCTTTGCACATGCTGTTTCCTCTGCCTGGAACTCTTTCTCCAAAGCTCCACATGGCTGCTCAGGCCCCTCTCAAATGTGGCCATATCACAGAGGCCTTCTCCAACCACCCCAGCTCAGTCATTCATTCTCTCTCTCTCTCTCTCTCTCTCTCTCTCTCTCTCTCTCTCTCTCTCTCTCTCCCTCTCTCTCTCTCCCTCCCTCTCTCTCTCTCTCTCACACACACACACACACTTATTTCCTTGCATGCCCTTGTCCCTCTTCCTCACTAACTATATTTTTGAGGGCACAAACTTTATCTGTCTTGCTCATGGCTATACCCTCAGGAGCTGGTACATGAGAGGTGCCTAATAAATACTTATAAATAATCAAATTAGCTCAAACTCGTCGTGTTACACAGAGGGACAAGGAGAGCCCTGCAAACTGCCCGGCAAGTGAGAGGCAGAGTAATAGACTAGAAGAGGTGCCCTGGCCTCCAAGACTAGCGCCCCCCCCACAGGCCCTGCCAATCCCCACTCCCGCCCCCAACCACAAAAGCTCCCTTGGGAGGCCGGCTCCAAGGACTACCATGGGGGACTTTGAGGCGCCCCTACCAGTGACAGACCTTGACAGCTTCCTGCACCTGAGGCAGCTTCCGGGTGGATGGGGTGGGTGGGTGGGGAGGGGAGGACAGTGATGGGGGAGAGAACTGAGGCAGAGCAGCCACAGGGCCAGCCTGAGGAATGAGGACCTCCCTCACTGCTCCGGTCTCAGCTTTCTCATCTATGACTTGGGAGGTTTGAACTGGACAATACCTGGGTCCCTGCAGCCTGTGACAGGTGAGCTCCAGGAAACTGGGCCCCCAGTGGAGAAAGATGAAGACGAAGGGGCCGGGGGAAGGAGGTGTGATGATGATGCCCATTCTGCCCCTCCCACCCTGGCCAGGACCACCACGGGTTCCCGCCAGGCCTGCGTTATCAATCTCCCTCCACCTGGAGAACTCCCCTAAATGAAATTCCTGTTGGCGTGGGGCCTGTGATATAACAAGTCACTCGCTTTGCCTGGGATGAAAGATGATAAGGAGAGTTCCTGGGACAGAGGTGATCTCCATAAATCTGCCAGAGTGCGCTGGGGATTACTTTGTGGGATTAATTATCTGTCCTTCACACAAAGACCTGACCTCAGCAACCGAATGTCCCCAACCTGCGAGGGAGGGGGGTGGGAGGTGGGCCGGGGCTGGGAGGGGGGAGGTGGCCACAGGGCGGTGGGCTGCACAAGCGGGCATTGTAAGATACCAGCCAGCACTTCACTGCTCCCATAAGACCCTGCATGGCTCCCTCCTGCCCAGCACATCACGTTGGCATACCTTCTAACACTCTGCAACTTGACCCTTCTCGACCCCTCCAACAACTGGGCCTCCCATCTGTTTCTTATGCCAAGCCAGGGCACCCCCTCATATCCTCTCCTAGTTACACTCCTACTGCCCAGACTTGGGGGCGGGGAGTGTCCAGATATGGATGGGAGAGTTCATGTGTAGCGGACAGAATAAAGATTGGACCAGAAGCTAGTTTAGCATCTACCACGTAACCATCCATGTGAGCGTGAGTTTCTTGAGCTCTCTAAGCCTCAGTTTCCCATCTATAAAGAGAGAACAGCATAGGCAG
Source organism: Myotis myotis (assembly GCF_014108235.1). Classification (NCBI taxonomy): domain Eukaryota; kingdom Metazoa; phylum Chordata; class Mammalia; order Chiroptera; family Vespertilionidae; genus Myotis; species Myotis myotis. The sequence goes on along the minus strand of NW_023416319.1, from coordinate 42,040,476 downwards.
GGTCTGTACATGATAGAGTTGTCATGACAACCAGGGAGGCAGGGTGGCCCCGTGGAAAACACGTGGACTGCAGACTCACACAGACCTGCCACTTCCCGGCCTAGCACGAGCCTTCCTGTTACGTAACCTTAGTGAGTGTTTCCTCATCTGTGAAGTGCGATGCCGACAGTGCTTGCTGTAAGCATAAGATGCCACTTCCGGAGAAGTGGGGGCCCACTGACATCCTCATTACGGCGGCACGAGAAGTGGGGTCACGGTGGCTTCCTCTCACCCTGGGCCAGTCCCTTCTCTCTGCGGAGCCCACACTGTGCCAGGCAGAAGGCACCGCTCTTGGAGCCAGAGAAAATCAGTGCTGATCACAGGAGGGCTGCCCAGACCAGGCCCCACGCCAGACAAGCCCCAGTGAGCTCTTCCGAGTCACAGGGCCGTGGAGGGAAGGTGGCTGGTGTGGGCCTAGGTTCTGGGGAAAATGAGTGGGGGAGGATTTCATGGTAAAAATGTGGACGTTAGGTGGTCACCGCTGGCGGAGGTGGTGGGGTGTGACCGAAAGTCCTGGATATGGGATGTGGGTGGCTCTGTGCCACCCAGGAGCTGGGCAACCCCGGGCAGGCCAGACCAGTCGGCCTCCATGTTCTCTCGGGCAGTGGGAAGGCCGTCCCTCCCTTGTAGTCGTTCTGCTGATGGGTAACAGGGGAAGGGCCCAGGCAGCAGCTCAGGCCACAGGAGCCCCTGAGGAAAGGATGGCTTCTTTCTGGGTCCGGGGGTGGTGTGGCTGGACCCACACAGGCCTTCTCGGTTTAGCGGCTCACATCTCAGGACTGTACACGTGTGGGTCCCACGGGACTCAGTGATCACCATGATGGGGAGGGAGAGAAGGAGGCAAAGCAGGCAGGTGCTTGTGAACTCCTGAGCCACCCAGGCAGCCAAGGCCCAGAGGGGACACGGTCCTGGGCATGGGGTGGGGGGTGGCAGGTCAGAGAGAAGATGGAACCTGAGCTGGTTGGGGAGCATGAACCTCCCCATAAAGAACAGAATGGGGTGACCAACCTGCTCCTGTCGCTGAGCAGATTATGCAAGTAGGGAGGTCAGGAAAGGCTGAAGGAGGCGGTGAGTGGGAAGACGAGGTTTGGAGAAAGGAGGGGTGTAGAAAGGGAGACAAAGGGGAAGCAGGCAGACGAGGTAAGTGGGATGATGTAGGCTCCTCCCTACTCTTCCCAAGTGCCCCTCTTTCAAGAAGGTACAATGAAAAGCAGTCTCGTCCCCTCGGCGATGGCAATGAACCTGGGACAGCAGCAGTTCGCTGAGCGCTTACGAAAGCCGGCATTGTGCAAGCACTACCCCTCTTTGAAGCAGGTGTTTTTACCTCTGTTGACAGAAGTGATCTGTCAAGGCCTCACAGGCAGCTGAACTTGAAGCCAGGATTAAATGCAGACCTATCTGATCCAAGGTCCTAGCCGCTCCCTTGGCACACCATGCAGGAGCCATTTCCCAAGCGGCACCGAGCAGGTCATACTGTCCCGTGGATGGCACAGCCCACCACTCCAGGTTGAGTCAACGTAGCCACAGGGTCCGTGCCTCCTAACTCTCTGGCCAGAGGCTGAGGCGGGTGCTCTGGCTTCTGGAGAAGACGAGCAAGAAACAGCAGGGATTTTCCGGGCGTGGGGTGGGTGCAGTATTGAGGTAAAAGGTGGTTTGCTTTTTCAGATCTCTTGGGTCCACCTCTACCCCTCTGAACCATACTCACTTCATTGGACTTCAGATTTGATCTCCGAAACTGAAGCCCAAACCACCTGGGTCCAAATCCTCGCTCCAACGTTTACCAGCTGAATGGCCTTGGGCAAGCTACTTAACCTCTCTGAGCTCAGTTTCTTCATCTGTAAAGTGGGAACAACGAGAGTGCCTTCCTCACGGGTGCTGTGAGGCTCAATGAGCTGCTTAAAGCAGTGACAGGCACGTGGCAATTGCCCATTAAATGGTGGCAAAGTGTTATTACGGTTGGGTTTTCCTTTTTATACCCCCACCTGACCTCCGCTCTTCTCCCAAAGAAGTATCAATTCCACTGCTTTGCTAAATGCCCCGGGACAGGCATGTACCGTTATTAACTGCCTGCAGTTGCTATTGATTATTTTTTTACTCATAGACATGGTGTAATGCTTTTCCATTCTATTTCTTCTGTCACTCAATACTAGGTTTTAGAGATTGATCTATTTTGCTGTATATACATCTATTAAGTTGAATAATATGGAATGGCTGACATTTGATCATTTTTGACCTACAAAAATGGTGATATCATGTGACTTAGCCTAATAGTATGTGGCTTCTAACTGATACGATGTATTCTTTCTTTTTTTCTTCAAGCTCTATGTTTTTATTTTATTTTTAATTTATTTTTATTGTTGACAGTATTGTAGATGTCCTTCCCCCCACCTCCATTGACCCCCTTCAACCTGCTCCTGCCCCCTCCCTAGGCCTTCCCCAACACTGTTATCTGTCCACGGGCTGTGCATATATGCATGTAAGTTCTTTGGTTAATCTCTTCCCGCACTCCCCCTTCCCTCCGAAATACATCAGTCCCTTGCATGCTTCAATGTCTCTGGATCTATTTTGATTGTCAGTTTATTTTGTTCATTAGAGTCCATATATGAATGAGATCATGTTAATCCTCACCTGAGGATATTTTTTTCCCATTGCTTTTCAGAGAGTGAAAGGCAAGGGAGGGGGAGAGAGAGAGAGAAACTTCGATGTGAGAGAGACACATGGACTGGTTGCCTCCAGCACTCACCCTGACACATGCGTCGGGAATCAAACCTGCGACCCTACAGTGCATGGGCTGGTGCTCTAGCCACTGAACCACCGCCCATGGCAGATACAGTGTATTTATTAATGTATTTGTTAGTCCTTTTTGTAAAAAGGCCACAGTAAAATAGAGGACGCTGTGTGGGTACTTATTCAACAAGAGAGAAAATGAACTTCCAAGAACTTTTTGATGACATTAGAAATACAGTAATAATTAAGCACAATTTTCTGTCATACAGGTCTACTAGGGAGAAGAATGGGATTTGGGGGGCAGGGAATAATGTTTCACATAGTGTTCAAAGACAGTGTTGGCTACCATCAGATCAGTTGCAAACATACCCAACGTTAGAATCCATTCTTAGCGCGTGGAACACACTGGCAGCTGGGGGACCTGGCCCACCTGTCCGGGGGGTGTGAAGAGGCTGGTCACAGCAGTGCGTTTGCATTTCTCTGACTTCCAGTCAGTTTCAGTAGCTCTGCATATGTCCACTAGCCACTGGGATTCCCACTCTGCAAATGCGTTTTGCCTAATTTTCCACTGAACTTTACAACTTTTTTTTTAATGAACTTATAGGAATTCCTTATACTTTTCTAAGCATCGTCCCCTGCTGGTTTTAATTGTTGCCCACATCTCCCCACATGTCATCTGTTGTTGACTGTGTCTGTATATTGCTACTGAATTGGAAATCCTTTGACGGAGATCATTTTCCAGCTACGGCCTGTGCTCTCTGGGTGCTAAGAAGTCCTTTCCTACCACAAGGTCACAAAGATCCACCCCACACGTCCTTTTTGGAGCTTTATAGTTTACCTTCCACATGGAGGCCTTTAATCCATCCGGAGTCCACCTTGGTGTATGGTATATAGAAGGGGTCTTGCTTTATTTTCCTCTATACGGTGAGCTAGTTTTCCCAACACCAGCTACTAAACAAGTCATTTTTTCTCCCTTGATTTGCGGTGCCACCTTGATCATATATCAAGTCCCCATATTTATACATGGGTCTGGTTCTAAGAGCTCTCCTCTGTCCCACTGGCCTGTCTCTCTTTAAAAATGCACCAGCTGGATTTGGGGCCTCCCCGGTCAGGGCCCCACTGTCATCCTGTGCTCTAGCTGCCTGGGGTGACACCATCTCAGCTGCAAACGACCTACAGCTCGTGGACACCGCTTGCAATGATAAGCTGGCCAATCCGGCCCCTCCAGGAAACTTGGAATTGGAAAGCTAGTGTATGGAGATGGTTGACAGCTGAGAGAGAAGGACATTTCAGGGGGAGCTGTGATGAAGAAGGGGCAGTTTGGGGAGAACATGAGGGAGCCAGTGGGGTAGGAAGAGATGAGGGGGGCAAATGCTCGGAGAAGGGCAAAGATGCTGTGACTGACTGAATAATGGCCATCAAAGACATCCAGGTCCTAGTTCCTAGAACCTCTGAATGTTGCCTTAAATGGGAAAAGGGACTTTGCTGATGTGATTCATTAAACACCTTGAAGTGGGGAGATTACCTGCTCCCTAATGTAATCGAAAGGACCTTAAGAGGGGGCAGAGGGGGATTTGCGTACAGAAAAGGAGAAGGTAACATGGCCAGGAAGAGATTGGAGTGATGCAGCCACAAGCCACTGAGTGCTGGCAGCCACCGCAGCTGAAAGGCAAGAAAGGGTTCTCCTCTGGAGCCTCCAGAACCAGCCCTGTGACTCCTCGCGTTTAGCCATTAAGACCCATTTAGACTTCTGGCCTCCAGAACCAGAGAGAAGAATTTTCTGTGGTTTGAAGCCACTGAGTTGGTGATTTGTTTTTTATCCACTGTCATAGGAAATGGAGACAGGCGCTGTAAGAAAGCAGAGTGTGCTTGAGCTTGCTGTCCCACTTCCTTGTCCCTGGAGGAGGCCTGGATCTGAGGAGGGTCTACCCTGGATTCCGGTGGGAACCCCGCGGCCTCACAGAAGGCCCCTTTCTCTGAGCTTCCTAGTGCTCTATGACCCGCAGGTGCCTGCAAAGGCACAATCCACGCTCCTTAGCTCGACCCTCCACCCTTCAAATCTTCTTCTACCTTTTCTCTTCTGCAGCCTGGTCGGTTCACTCGCTGCTCGTTAGACTGCTCATTGGCCTCCGCGCCTGTTGGCCCGTCCCGTCCTGAATGCCCTGCCTGCGAACCCACCCATCCTTCATCCCGGCGGCAGTACCAATACCAGCTGGTGGATGCCAACGCTCCCCCATTCCCAAGGTGGCTGCGTTGACGTGCTCCTGTTAATAGAGGGCTGGTATTTCCCGAGCTCTTGCCCGGTGCCAGGCCTGTTCTGAGCACTTGGCATGTATTGGTGTGACTCTCGGAACCCCTGTGAGCGGTCACCCCTCTCATTCTGTGGGTAATGAAAGGCTCAGCTTTCCCTGACGCCAGTCGTGCCCAATCTCCGGTCATTTGGATGCCATCCTCCCAATTTCTGCCATATTAGCATGCAACTTGGATTATTACTATTTACTAGTTTTCTTTAATCTGATTCATTTTATTCTTCTAAACATTATTCTGAAAGAATCTATTTAAGAGATGATGAACCAAACGGAAAACCAGTTCACGGGCCATAAACGGGTATGATTGTAAAACGGGCAACAGGAGCCGTGTGGTCAGAGTTCAGCTGCACCAGCTTCACCGCGAAGGCTCTGGCCAGCTCTCTGTTAAAGGGTGAGAGGAGCCCCAGGCTAGAGAGGCGTTAAAGGTGTGCCCGGCCAACTGGCCTTCCTCCTGGATTCCACCGCTGACGGAGACAGAAATTCTGCAGGAGAGCTGAGAAGGGAATAACCGTCTCACTGTGTGATTCGATGCTATGCCATGCCCCACCCGTGAGTCACTGAAAATCCTCCGTCTGGGGAATCGGTGCCTGGGGAAGCTGTGGTCCTGGCCCCAGGCCCACCCCTAGCACTCAGTTGCCCGGATCTCGGGGGCCTTATGGAAAACGCCGGCCGGTCAGCTTTCTGGCTTCCCAATTTCCATTCTAGAGGCTGCGTCCCCAAGACCACCAAGCATGGAAGCTGGCTCATCGAGACCTCGATAAGCATCAGCTGTCACGAAGGGCAACTGTCCTGTCCCTACAGGTGTCTAAGAGGACCGACGGCACCCAGAACTCCAGTCCCCATTGCAAAGCGGTCCCGTACGTCTCAACTAAATCGCCCTTGTGGACATTTAAGACTCCCACGGTCATTATGAAGAAAACCAGTCACCGGCTCCTTTAACCCTTTGAATGCCAACCAATATCCTAGCAATTATGCTAAAATTGCCAAGGAATTTTCTGCTGATTTTACAACAGTTTAGGGAAAAAAAATTATGAATCGCAAGTAAATGAAGTTACATATTCAAAAACTTAAGGAAACCTTTACTTCATTGACATATTTAGCAATATCACCATCACTAATAAAAACAGGCTTAGAACTGGACGCCATTTGGAAGCTTTGATAGCGCTCCAGGCACTTTTGGCGGAAGACACGAGGAGAGCGATCGCGTTCCCGGCACTCTAGGGGTTAAAATAATGCTTGCTCTGCTGGGCATTCTTGCAAAATGCCCTTCAGCCTCTGCTTTCAGGATTCAAAAGTGCTGCACTGATGTGGTCCTCAGAGCAGGTCTTCACGCACGGACAGCACAGCGGGAGGAAGGGGAGGGCAGTGAGCTGGGAACAGGCAGCCGGATCCCACCCCACTTCCCCACGAAGGAAGCTCCTTGGGGAGGGGGTCGCGATGGAGCGGAGCCCAGCAGAATAAGACGATGAACAATACATTATTCTGTGCCAGAATGTTTGTTCACTTCAATCAATGTCTGAAAAGTATCTGCCCTGAAATCTCTGTTTCCAGGATATTGGTCAAATATTTGAATGGGCAGCCAGTTAATTGACTGAGGCAGAGCACTTGACAGGGAGGCAGAGGGAGAGGCTGCGGGGCACAGGGAGATAGCAGAGCCCGGAGCTGGGCCTGGTGGCTCCCAAGCCCGGGCGGTACCACCCCGTGCTCAGGGCTGGGGGAGGAGAGAGGCCAGAGGCGCCGGACCAGTGTGGGTTCTGGAGCCAACCTGCTCACCTGACCCTGGACAAACGGGACTCAGTTTCCCCATTTGGAAAATGGGGTAACAGTAGTGCCGAGCACCTGGGGTTATTGGGAAGAATAAAGATTGGTGCAGGTGGAAGCGTTCCGACCTGTTCCCAACCCTGGAGGTATTAGCTCCTATTGCTAAGTTATTATGACTGCTCTGCTGGTGGCTGAAGCTTTCCCAGTGACTCACCCTGCAGCAGGGGTGCAGAGGGGGTCCCCGAATGTGTGCTCACACCGGGCCCTGCGGCTGGCGACTCCTCCCCTCCTCATGGTCTTTCCAGTCATCCCCTGAGACTGCCTTCCCCTCCCCAGCCTCCTGAAGTGCTTGCTGTGTCCTCATGCTTAGGCTGTTATGGCGAATTCCCTGTGCAGTTGTGTTCTTCCTGGGACCCACACTGCACATGTCTGGTGAACTGGTGGGTGGGCTTGCAGTGGCTGCCATTTTGGCTAAAGAAAGGTCCCTCCCCTTTCTCGTTTTAAATTGCTTTAAAACATGGGTTCCGTAAGAGAGACGGGGTGGGAGGGTGGCATGTGGCCCTGCCTGACCCTACAGAGAGAAGGACTACAGGCTGGAGCTGGTGGGGAGAGGAGGAGGCCCTGTCCCTGCCCGTGACCCATTTTAGCCTAGGGTCATGGAGTATCCAGGGGATGCTGGGTCATTCCAGAGGCTCTGGGGGGCCCAGGCGAGTTACCCACCTCTAGAGGTTTGGTACAGGGGATGCCCACAGGGGTCAGGGACAAAAGACCAGGTCACTTAAACAGCCCTCAGGAATCACCTCTCTCCCCACCCACAGGGGCCCTGAAATGCTTGGAGATTTTATAGAGAACGGAAGTCTTGGGTTTGACAGGCACGAGCCAGGGACATTTATATTTCTAGAGATTCCATTACCACCCACAAGCTGAGGAACCCTAGTACCTTATATGTGCTGGTCATCAGCCAGACCATAATTATTTTAGGTAAACCTTAATATTCCCATTTTACAGATGAGGACACTGAGGCACAGACAGAAGAAATAACCTGCTCGATCACCAGGACTTGAGCCAAGGTGGCCCTGAGAAGGGGGTGTAACCAAGGCTGCTTCCACAGTCTCTCCCCCAGGGTGCCTTGCCCATAGCAGGCACACAATAAATAGCGGTGCCAAGGAAACGCTGACAGAAATATTGGTGCAGATGTCAACATTTTTTGTTCCCCTGGGAAGTCATGAATCAGAGCTGCGTGGGGGCAGGAGGTGGGCGATGGGCTGAGCTAGTAGAACTCCATCTGCTTCCTCACCCTCTCAGCAGGGCACCCCAGGGCATCTCCCCGCTGAAGCCCCCACCCCATCCTCTACTCCTCTTTCCTGCTCCAGCTGAGCCCAGCTCAGGGAGACACGGAAACAGCCGTGTGGGGTTGTGGGTGACTTTAGGCTTAATATCTTTGTTACCATATTGCAAAAGGGCACACCTAAGACGGTGCTTTACGTTTAATCTTTCTCTTTTATTGCTTTTGCTCTTGTATGATTTAACCTTGCACTGGGTATCAAGCTAGATAAATAAAAACTTTTATTTCAGATTAGCCCCGGCTGGGGGTTGCCTTGAAGGCTGAGCAGTCATCCAGGGCGTCGGATGAAAAAGGGAGCTGGGAATCTGAGCTGCTTAGAGGGGCTCATCTCAGGTTCAAAGCCCCTTAAATATCTGAGACCCTTTCTGAGGTGGGCGGGACAAAGTCTCCTCCCATGTCCACAGCCGAGGGAGGCTGAGGCAGGTGACCGCAATCTCCCTAGCCCAGCCAGCCAGCCTTCCTGCTCCCCAATGCTCCCCACCCTCATGTTTCCTTCCCGATGCTTAACACAGTCTGCAAACACTGCCTTTGCTCACTGGTTATCGCTCTTCCCCACTAGAATGTGAGCTCCCTGTGGGCAGTGACAGCGGCTTTCCCTTCACAGTTGGTCCTCAGGGTCCAGCATGGAGCCTAGCACATAGTAGGCAATCATTAGTATTTGTTAATTAACTCAATGAATGAATGCATGAATGCATGCATGCATGAATGAATAAACAAATCCTAGGGTTCCAGTCTGGCACGCAAACCATGGACTGACACAAATTGGTTGGTTTCTCAGGTTGAGTATCTGGATTTGAGTCCTGGGCCCACCACGTGTACACCGTGTGACCCTAAGCACGTTTCATGAACTTTCTGAGTTTTAGCTTCTTTGTTCATGAAATGACTGGCCAGCCACATTCTGGGGTTGTGGTGGGGATGAGAGATGATGTCTGTAGACCAAAGCAAACTCTCACATCCGTTGCAAGAGAGACAAACAAGATGTTCATAGCGCAGTTTGTAATCAACCCCTACAGCCACCGACAGGAAAATGGATTACGTGTGGTATTTTCACATAATGAAATAATATGTAGTAATGAAAAGGAACAAATGATACCAGAAACATGGATGAACCTCAGATATATAATATTCAATAGAAGACACAAGAGACTAGGCATAATTTAAAAGTAAAGTTCAGGGACAATTACATCTAAGCAATATGTTGTCCACATGTATATGACAAAATATTTCTTTAAAGCAAGGGAATGAAAAAACACAAGATGCAAAGATGATTATGTGGACAGGAAGATGGGGGGTGGCCCGGAGGGGGAACCCAGGCAGATGTAAGGTATGGGTGATGATGTAGCTCTTGGGTTGGCCGGTGAATTCACAGACATCCACAATATTATTAAAATTAATAATGAAACTAAAGAGCCCCACATGGACCAACGTTGATCCTGACCCAAGAATTATGTGTAAAGCAGTTGTGTGCCTGAAGTATGCCAAATTAAGAAAGAGAAAATGTCAAAATAAATGGTTGCCAATTTCATAATTCTCCATAGATCTCAAAGCTCTGGGAAGTCCAATACAAAGCAATTATGTTAGAGATGAGAAAAACGTTGGAAAAAAGCCAACTTTTAAAATAAGACAAATGCCCGTTGACAAAGAGAAACTAGACTAGAACTTCTCCCCAAGTAACCTGTGGCCACGAACTAGAATCACCCTCAGCCCCCGAAAGCAACCTTGGCCATGACTGTCTACCAGCCCCAGGCCCACTGGAGAGCGGTCCCCTGAGCGGGGCTGAGGCCCATTCTCTGCCCACCTGGATGTGGACACAAGGGGTAGCAGAAGAGGTTCTGATTGGGCCCAAGCAGGGAGGCCTTGGGGTACATGGGGCACTCAGGAGGCAACATAGAGTCACAGCAAGGGACAGATGCTGCTGCCCACGAAGAGGGTGTGGGGAGGAGGAGATGCAGGAAGGGAGGGTCTTAGACCGTGTGGCAGTGAAACCCACTGACCACTGTTATTCACGGGAGAGAAGCAAGAGGGAAGCCACGGCTACCAACAAAGAGCGGACAGGGCGTCGTTAAAGGAGGGAGGAAGAACACAGAACAAGACTATGGCTCATCGCGAGGGTGAGCACAGGGGAGTGTTGGAGCAGGAGGGAAGCTGAGAGGAGGGAGGAGATGGGGGAGATGAAGGCAGGCATTGCTGTGGCTCATCAGCCGAGTGTAGTGTCCGTGTGATAGCTCACAGCTGTTTAGGTGTGGTGGTGGGAGACAACTCAATATGCCAGTGCGTTTGTGTAATTAAATATAGAAAGCCCCCCAGAGGCACCGTCCCTACATATTTTGGAGAAGAGGGCCATGAGATGTAATGGGATAAACTTGGATATATTCATTCCAGCTCTACAGAGAGGGCCTGTCACTGCTAGTGGCAGCTGGCGGGCGGGGTAAGCAAGGCTTGGCAGCCCACCCAGCCTCAGGGAAAGTGTGCTGGGATCGGTTAGTGATGTCTGCCTTGCTATGGGATTGGGGAGTTCTGGCACGTGTGCTGATATGGGTCTAGGCCAGTGGTTCTCAACCTTCTGGCTTTTTAAATACAGTTCCTCATGTTGTGACCCAACCATAAAATTATTTTCGTTGCTACTTCATAACTGTAATGTTGCTACTGTTACAAATCGTAATGTAAGTATCTGATATGCAGGATGGTCCTAGGCGACCCCTGTGAAAGGGTCGTTCGACTGCCAAAGGGGTCGCGACCCACAGGTTGAGAACCGCTGGTCTAGGCAGTCACAGGTGTAAACAGATCGGCTATCCTTAGGAATATGTCCCTTTCTGCCTAGGCCACCACCAGCACCCCAGAAACCTAGACGCAGAATTAGAAGCTCCTTTGGCTCCCCCTTTTCTTGCACCATTTCCAGTGCATCACCAGAGCCTGCTGACTCCTCCTGCACGTCTCTACATCGACCCCGCTAGCCCTCCCCTCACCGGGTGCCAGCTCCCGTCAGCAGACTCCTCTTCCAGTGCCTCCTGCCCTGACCATCCAGACCTCCACAGGGGACTCTTCTGATGACCCCGAGTTCTCCCTCCCCATCCCAGCCCCACTTCTCTCGCCTTCTATGCCCTCCACCAACTGGCCCCCCCAACTCTGATCTGCCCTTCACCTCTCCCAGGCCACCTGGGCTTCCACCAGGTGGGCCGCTCCCCCCGGTGCCCGGCCAGATGCCCTGAAGCTCCGGAGGCTTCCAGGCACCCACTGTGCTGCCCCACAAGAGCTTGGCGTGCCATTCAGAGATCCAAAGCCACCTGCATTCTCCCAAGTTTTCCCTTCTCTGGGGGGAGAAAAATGCCAAGCAGCTTAATCACAAAGGCTTTGATGTGTTTCAGACGATGGTCTCCTGTGATAGCTGCCCCCCTGCCAGGTCATGGCCGACGGCACGGGGTGTGGGTTTGTGCAAGCCTGACTGTATCTGATTATTCTCCCTCCCTTCACATTCTCGCTACACACACGAACTCACACACATTCACTCACACTCACATGCACACTCACACACACACACACACACACACACACACACACATACAGCCTTCACTTCAAAGCACTCAGTGTATTTTCAAGAAATGGCCTCACTTGATAACATTAAAAGCAAAATCCAGAGTGGAGTGAGGGCTTTGTCCTTCACTCATATACCTGGGCAGGGCCCGTGAGGCTGGTGGTGGTGAAACCACTGCTTTCCAAGCGAGGAGGGAGGGTTTCAGCCCTGACGCTGCTCACCTGTTCTTTATTAGGCCAGCACCTCGCAACCTGTTTGTCATTATGCGCCCCCCGCCCCGCTCCATTTGAGACACTTTTCCTAAGCACCTGCCCACCCCTCACCTGAAATGTCAATACCACGGATGTAAGATATCTGTATGTATAGCTAAGCTTTATACATAAAAAGAGAAAGGTACTTTTCACCCCTCAGAACAAGTGCTCGCCCCTTGGGAGTGATGCCTGCAACACGTGTTCTTCCAGACCAGCGCTTCTCAGAGTGTGGTCCCAGCGCAGCAGTGTCAGCATCACGTGGACCCCCCCCCCCCCCCCGGTCCCCCGCAGTGAGTTTAGGGTTGGGTGCAAGATTTTGCATCCGATGACACTGATGCTGCTGGTCCAGGGACCCAGCTTTGTGAACCATTGGAAACTGGGTGTATGTTGGAGGTGGAGAGACTTGGGCTCAAATCGCTGCTCTTCCGCTTGGTCATTGTCCTGAACAGGCATTCCACACCCTGCATGGCCAGGCCCCACCTCCCTTTGTGGCCTCCTCTCCCCATGGCCTTAAGTGCTGCACTCAGCCGTGCTTAATCACTGGTTCCATGGACACCACCCTCTCCTACTCTCTGATCTTGGTACACGCTGTTCCCTCTGCCTCCAACAGACCCTCCCTCCACCATTCCCGGCTATTCCAGCTCACCAGTCAGGGTGGCCTGGATGCTCTGTGAGTCTCCTCACCCTGATGATGGCGGGGGAGGCACCTCCGCCCATAAGTTCTTTCTCACTTGTTACGGATATTTCCAAACACACACAAAAGTAGAGAGGACAGTCTAACAGACGCCCTGAGAACCATCACTCCATGGTAACAATTATCAACACAGTCCATGCTTCTCCTTACAGCATCCCACCCGCCACGGCACCACAGTCTGCCCCGCCCCCCCTGCCGCAATGCAAGTTCCTTTGGCCCGGACAGTGCCTCCACCTCCCCCTGCCCCAGCCGCAGGACATTAGCACAGCTCTTGGCCCAGAGAAGACCCTCAATCAAGAGTCCCCATTTGTTGAGCATTTGCTGTAAATTCAGAATCTATTTCACTGAATCCTCAGAGCACCTCCGGGAGGCACGGGCTATTATAACCTCCATTTACAGATTGGAAAACTGACGCTCGGGTTACACAGCCGGCCAGTGGTGGAAAGCAAGCCGACGCGGTCTAATTCAGGAGTGGAGCTACCCATAGAGACAGAATGCGAGCCACAGGGGTTACTCTAAATTCTCTAGTAGCCAATAAAAAGGTGAATTAATTTTCACAATATGTTGTATTTGGCTCAGTATATCTAAAATATCATTTCAACATGCCATCAGTATAAGGCATTATTAATGGGATAGTTTACCACCGGCTTTGCATACTACGTCTTCAAAGTCCTGTGGGTTCTATGTACAGCACATCTCGATTCTGACTAGCCACGTCTCAAGTGCTCAAGAGCCACTGTACTGGCCAGCACAGCTAGTGGCCGCCTCCCGGACAGGGGCCCTAGAGCCTCCCTCTCAACCACTTCTCTACTTAAATGGGTGAAGGAGAAAATGAGAGAACAGGACTCCCAAGGACCCCTGGCCTTGATGTTTTCTTGATAATTAATAATGCTTCATATTTGATGGCCCTTTAGAGTCTCCCTGGCACCATCTGATCTGCCATGGAGATGAGTCACCCTGCTCGCTGGATGAGAATTATGGTGCTACGAGGGGCCAAGCGCTGGCTTGGACACACCGCTGCAGGCGGCCGAGCTGGGCCGAGAACCCACAACTCTGGACTCCAAGTCCAGCGCTCTGCAGGGAAGGGGGCGAGGCTGCCCCTCGAAGCAGGACTGTGTGTGTGGCAGAGGATGTCTGCTCAGACCCCAAGCGGCCGGCTGTCGGGACGGAGGCTGCAGAGCCCTGCTCTGGCTGGGCCCCGGAGGAAGCCGTGCCCTTGGAGAGTGGCAGGCAGGGCCAGGCCCGGGGAGAGGACGGGGCCCATGCCAGGTCCTCTATGGGAAAGAACTCTGTCATCCTTCAGTCTCAGTCTGGCCACGAGAGGCTGAGAACAAATTGGTGGCAATGAAGCCATAACTTACCTCTGAAGGCCTCTTTGTTCTTGGCAAACAGAGGGGTCATTAGTAATGGGGAAAGCAGCGGTGTGCAGACATAAATCCCCAGCTGCAGGGCTGATAAACAGCACGGAGGGGACCAGGCCTCAGGGAGCCGGCAGGTTAACCCTGTGCCAAGAGTCACTGTGGGCTCAGGCCCGTGTCCATCCATGTGCAGACTGAGCCACCCCTGCCCTGGCTCTGGAGGCCCCTGGAGACTTGGTCACCCACAGTGGCCCTAAGGACTCCCGCCTGCTCTGGGAGTCTCCAAGGCCCTCGAACTGTCTGTCAAATGAAAAGGGCTGCAGAGCACCTGGGGCTGGAGCAAGCCCCGCCGAGCACTCAGGCCCAGCTTGGGACAGTCAGCGTGAAGCTGCCCTTGTGGGCATCCCTTCTTCCTGCTTCAAGACGCAGGTGTGAGGCCAGAGCCTTGCAGTCAGTATTCTGTGCAGCAGTGTCTGCGCTGGTTGAGGGACGTAGAGCAGAGGCCAAGTCCCAGCCTTCTGTCACCTGCTCCCCTGGGGATCTGCCCTCCTGCCGTCTGCTGCTGTGGGCTCCTACTGAGGCTGGCTCGCAGGGAGACTACGCCAGGCCAGGGCTGGAGGAGAAGGGCAGGCAGGAACAGGTGGGTGGCAACAGGTGAGCCAGGTCTCGGGATGGGGAGGGAAGAAAAAGAGGAGGACTGCCCTTTCCTCAAGCTGTCGGAAAGGATTCGGGTGGGATTGAGCAGTGACAAACAGGTCCGTAGCGGCTGCCCTGCGACTGTGGTCCAAGTGCCACCTTACCAAGGATGGCAAATACGTGCCACAGGCCTGGATGGCCCTCTCTCTTTCCACACCCACAGCACGTTCTACCCACTGAATACAGCACCCGGCCTGTTTGGCTTCATGGTCCTCTTCAGGCAGCCATCACCAATCAATCAGCGTTGGCATGTGAGAGGAAACCCATTTGTCATCCTTTCTCAAAATCCCAAAACACATCTGTGCTGGCAGTGGGAATCGAATAAAGCTATGCTAAGTGCTCCAGGACTTCCAGAAGTTTCTGCCACCTGCCCCCACCCTCACACACATCCCCTACCTGTAGGTTCACATCCTGACTCTCCCTTCTCATCTTGTTGTTTGCACTGGGAACTTGGTCCAGGAGAGTATGTCGCTGGACACTCATAGGAAGCGTCCTATGGCAACCGTCCCCAGATTCTAAGCTCCAAGCCCAGGCCAGACACCACAGCTTCAGCAGCTCCACCCTCTAGCCTCCTGCTCCAAGGGAAGGGGGAAGGAGGAAGAGCTGGCTAGGGTCATCTGGGAAAACTGGGGAAGACCTGGGGGGTGAAGGGCAGTCAACCGGGCACCCAGCATGGACCTGGAATGGACCAACTGCCCTGCAGGATGGCCTCCCAGAGTCACTGCAGGAATTTCCGGTCTGGCCATGACCTCAGGCCAAGCCCTGGCTCTCTGCTCCTCAGCCCAGAGGCAATGAGATGAGGGGACAATCCCCTACTCAGACAGGTGTCCCCTGCACTGCTGCCCCCTCCCCGACTCCATCACCCTGGGGGCTCACTGGTGCTCCCTCCAATCTCCAGTGCAAGTTCCTCGTCATCAGGAGGTACTGGCTTTACTTCTCAGTTTGGAAAATGCATGGAGACCAGCAGCGGCCTGCGCCACCCTCCTCCTCTGCCCACCAGAGGGGACTCCGCCCCAGCAGGGCGACTTCCTTCCGCGGACCAGCCTGTCCACAACCTGGCCTAAGGATCACCTGCATCTGACCACCTGGGTGCTGCGAGAAAGGACCATCCTGGCCACAGCCCAGGCTACACAATGAGATCTCTGTCGGTGCCAGGGACTCAGCATTTCGGTAGGAGCCCCCGGAGATTCTTGGCTTACTAGGGTTTGAAACCCCACTATCCTAAAGTAACATTCATTCACTCATTTATTCCACAAGTACATGTTGGGGCCTACTCTGCTGGTAGCAGAACAGGGAAGCGGGGTGGGGAGCAGAGGCCTAACCCCACACTGCTGCTCTGCACAGGAGCTGGCCTGGCACTGCTCTGGGCCTTGGGTCCCCTGGGCTTAGAGGCACGATAGCAGTCACGCCAGCAGCTACCGGTCACAGGGAGCCCCTTACACCCTCGATCTCCTGCATTTCCAAGGATGTGAGGGATCTCCTCCCTCCAGCAAACCACCAGCTTCCCGAGAGTATTAGTAGCTTAGAACAGTAATAACAACAGCTAATACTTACAGTCCCTCATATACATGAATTAAGCTCTTTACATACTGTCTTCTGACCTTTGCACCACCCAAGGCAGGTGCTCTTGTTGCTTCTGTTTTATGGACGAGAAACTGAGGTATGAGACCACCCAAGGTAATATGCTCAAGATCCCAACCTCTATGTTCTTGGTCATTACATCTTGGTGCCTTTTGAGCTTTAGGGTGAAAATGCCCCCAAATGCCATTCCCTATCCTCGGGGGTGTGGTAGAGAGGTGTGATGGGGTGGACACTGGCCTGGTGGCCTGACATCCTCGTGGCCATCAGTCCGACCTGCCCAGATGCGCCAGGCTGGCCCTTCACTGCCTAGTGGGCAGAGCAGGGAGGCCATGTGTGGGCAGGGGTGAGAGGACAGGGCCAGAGCCAGCATCTGTACGTGAGCGAGCAGCTTCTCACGGAGGTCTCACCAGCTCCGTGCTCCAAAGCCACCCGCCCTGGGACAGTCGGACGGAGCTGCTGCTTCAGTCAGTCTCTGGGTGGAAACATGGGTCAGGGAATCCATCACCCAGAGTCTGTCATTGCTCTGCTCAACCAAGAGATCCGGGAGGGAGAGGAGGGCGTATGTGCCTGCCCCGCTAGAGTCCAGACGACACATAAATTTCTAATGGTCAGAAATGTGAAAAGAACATGAAACCAGCCCAAGCAGCTCTATTGGTTCTAAAATGATGTCAAAACATCATTTCTTTCTTTCATCGAGTTAGAAAAGAAAACCCAGAGTACCACAGGAGGTTAGATGGGAGTCACCCACGATCCAGGCTCAGAGCCCCTGGTGCAGATGCCTCCGACCTGGGCACTGGCACACGCTCCTGCCCCCAGCATCACCCAAGTGCCCAGGCATGTTAGCCTCATCCCAAGCTTCCCTTCCCCTGCTCCTTCCTCCTTCAGGCAGTCAGCCCCTTCTCCAGGTCCTTCATCAGAGTTGGCCCTGGGGCAGGTACCCTCATATCACCGTCCTGCACACCCATTCCCCAGAGCCAGGGATAGCCTGGCCTTACCTGAGACGATGGTGTAGCCAATCCCCCGGGGGCGTCCTTTGTCCTGGTCGATGGCGGTGATAACGCGCACAGTGGTGCCCTGCGTGGGAGAGAGAAGGGACTTGAGTTTGGCTGTGCGGCCCCCAGGCTGCTGCTCTCTTCCTTTCTAGCTGTCCCGGAACCCGGAACCTGCAGCTTCCCTCTCAGGTGGATGCTGCCAGGCCAGCCAGGGGAGGAGGTGCCAGGTGCTCAGGCCTCAGGTGTCCCCCTTGCCCCGGGGACATACACTGAGGCCCCTAGGCAAATACCTGTGTCCATAGGAGAGGCCCGATCTTGCTGATACTCTCACTCGCCCTTCACCTCCCCATCTCCCACCATTCGGTGAGACCACCCAGGAGAGGAGAGCCGATGGAGGAGCAGCCAGTCGGGGTGCAACAGATCTGGCTTCTATTTCAATCACCCATCCAATTGCTGTGTGGCCTTAGGAAGGTTGCTGCACCTCTCTGGTCTCAGTATGCCCCACCTTTATACGAATAACAGCAGAAACCCTGGGACCTTGTTCTCACTAGGACCTGAGTAAAGAACATCAATGGTCAATTACTCTAAGAATGAAAGCACCATAAATCCTAAAAGCGAAGGTCTGCAGGGATGGCTGTGGCAACCCTGGGCCCTATGAACCATTGCCCATCCAGCACCACAACCGGCAGTTCCTACCTCAAATGGCTCTCCCACTTCGCTTGTATTTTCCCTGCAGTACGAGAGGAGGTGGGGCCAGGAGCCAGGACTGCCAGGATGGGGGTGCAAGGGTCCCTGCTCTTGGGAGCACAGAGTCTGTGGCAAAGGGTCAAGGACATATGCATGCACACCACATACATATGGGGTGCTTAGATCCAGAAGTCCACCTGGAGGAGCTGGCAAAGGATTGTACATGTAGCGACAGTTAGGGTGGGGTCATAAAGAATGCGTAGGAGTTTGCCAGGGAGAGAAATGAAGAGGAAGGCGTTCCAGGGAAAAGATACAGCACAGGCAGGGGCTGAAGAGCGGAGCTCTATAGCAATAAATCCATGTGAATGGGCACGTCCAACTATCAGTTGATGATTGAATGAATGAATGAATGAGCGGATTCTGATATCACTACCACTTGCTGAGTCACTAGCTCAGAGCAGCCTTCCCTTTGCTCCCCAGGCCCTACCTACCACACTGCTGTCCGGCCAGCCATGCCGGCTCACCATGCCGCCTCAGGTCTGGCCTAGGCTGCAGTTTTCCCTGCTCAGTGGACAGCAGGATAGCCCTGTCCCTGTCCCCTAGGGAAATATCAACCCTGACATCTGCTTGCATAATAAAGGGCCCCCTGGCCTTGGTGCCTCTCACCCACTCATCAGCCAAAGGCTAAATCCCCCAGGCTGCACCCTGCGTCCCCATCTGAGCACCTTCTCCTGTGGCGAGAGGCTTGTTTCCTGGCACGGGCCCCCTGACCTGGAGGGTGGGGCCCTGGGGTGCAAGGTGCCTCCCCTCCAACTCCTCCTGGTCTCACTGCCAGGACACAGGAGGGGCGCCCACCATCTCACCCTCCCCAGCCGATGCTGCCCCTGCCCAGCTGTCTCTCCATGTCTCCTGGAGCCCAGGGGTGCAGCCCAGAACAACTCCCGGGGCGGCTGAGAGGTGAGCAAGTTCCAGGAGAAATGTCTCCCACAGAGAGAGATGGACACAGTCCAGGGGCCGAGGCTGTGCAGAAAGCAGGCCAGACCCCTCCTGGGGCCCCGGCCCAGGGACAGCAGCTCTGGCTAGATCCCTGCGAGAAACGGACTGTTCTGAAGAAGCCAGAGAAAGACACTGCCAGATGAGCATCCCACTGGGTGGGCTCTGAGGACCCGAGTGGTGCCAGTATTTTCTACATACCAACTCACTTCCCCCTCACAACGGCCGAGACAGCCCCATTTCACAGAGGCAGAAACCGAGGAACAAGAGTTAAGCAGCCTTTCCAAGTGAATGATGAAGCCAGGATTCAAATTCAGGTACTTCGGCTCCCAAAGGATCTTGCCTGCCAGTCGATGCTGCCTCTGCCGCAGGCTGTTTCAGTAACGATAACGGTTATCTGGGAAGGTGGTTGCTATAGTGCTTCTAGACCAAGCACTTCACAAGCACTAACTGAGGCCAAATTTGGGAAAACCTACTTACCCCACCCCTGCCTCGGAGATGGGCAACAGGTGCTACTAGGCTTAAGGCTGCCGGGAGTAGTCAAGTGGCAAGGAAACCTGGCACCCTTTGTCCCCAGACTTGCTGATCTGAAGACAGACTCTTTCATGTAGCATTTGTTAACAGCCCAGACCCGGGAGCAGTGGGAGGCCGTTTGGAAAGCCCTGCGTTAGACTTGAAGGGTCTACACCAACGCTTCCCCACACCACCCTACAGGGAGCTCCTTTTTGGAGCCTGCCCTTCTGGGGGTCACTCCTCACTCAGGAGAGGCCTGGATTTGTCCCCAAGAGGAAGCCCTGAGGGTGTAGGACTCTGGCAAAGGCTCCAGCTGCCAGGACAGGCTTTCTGGACTTGGGGACAGCTCCCTTTTTACAGCCTCATCTGGCCTGGACCACACACGTGTTCTGGCATGAGGGTCCCGGGGCCGCCCCTGGTCTGTTGAGGGGCTGTGGAGTTTGGGGGGTGGGCATTGCTGGCCTGTGCAAAGAGGAGACTTTTGCACAAGAACCCTCAGTCCTCATAGCTGTGCGCGGACCTTCCCTGAGGCCGCTCCTGCACTGGCCGCCTGGCAACCTGGGTGGCAGGGCTCAGAGGGGTCTAACAGGCAACCCAGCACCAGGCGGCAAGGAGGTTGGCTCCCCAGGCAGAGCCACACCTGAGCTTCTACAGAGTCAGATCTAAAAGGCTCCCGACAAAGTTTGGGATTTCATCTCTTTTTGGGTAACTAAATCCATTTTTAATAAAACTCTGAGCTTTTAATACAAGTGCAGCCACAAGGACTGGCAATGTTATAAGAAGGAATTAACAGGGAGGAATGGGGGCTCTTGGGAACCCACAAATCTTGTTTCAGATTATATTTTCAATATACTGAAACTTATTTCCAAAGACGAGGAGATGGAGAAGGAGGCCTCTGCCTGGCCCCTCCCTGGGGGTGCACCAGGGTGTGGCAAGGAGAGCAGGTGGGCAGGCTCAGGAGGGCTGGAGGTGGGGCTCACCCTGGCATGGGCTTCTTCACCTTACAGGAACCCACGTTGTGAGGAGAAGGCCTCTTGGGAGGCCCCCCCAGAAAGGCTGAAGGTACATGGGCCTGTGGAGTCCCAACTCCTTGTGGTGGGAAAATCAGCACAGCAAGAGGGTTAAGGTTTAACTCTATGGCCAGACTGCCTGGGCTTGAATCCTTTGAGTTACTTTACCTCTCGCTGCCTTGTTCTCCCCATCTGTAAAATGGGTATAATACCAGTTCCCACCCCTCAGCAACTGACACATGTAAGACACTTGGAAGAGCTCCGGGTCCACAGCAAATGCTATAAAAGTGCCTGCTGCTACTCACTGGGGCCGGAACCGCTGTGAGCATCCTATGCAAGCTGAGGTGCTCTTCCCTGAATGCATGTGCCATTCCAAACAATGTTAGCAAATTCAGACTCCCCAGCACCCTACACTAGTAATCCCCACCCTAGAGGTAAGGCATTTTCTGAGGGAGAGCCAATATTTGGGGAGCACTTACTATGTGCCAAGCACGATGCTGGGCACCCAACACAGGCTCTCCACCTTTTCCTCACAGCCTCCACAGTCAGGGTCCACCTGAGGGAACGGGCTCTGAGGGTCAGGGATTGCTTGAAGTCACAGGTGGGTGAGCGTGCCTGGGGCGTGGAGGCAGTGTTGGGGTGGGCCTGGGTGGGTGTGCCAAGGCAAGGGGCGGGTAA
Source organism: Myotis myotis (assembly GCF_014108235.1). Classification (NCBI taxonomy): domain Eukaryota; kingdom Metazoa; phylum Chordata; class Mammalia; order Chiroptera; family Vespertilionidae; genus Myotis; species Myotis myotis. The sequence goes on along the minus strand of NW_023416319.1, from coordinate 42,019,310 downwards.
GGACTGAGAGGCAGCCTCCCTCACGCCCCCCATGAGGCCTGCTACCAGTAGGGTCATCCGGGCAAAGGCCAGGAAAGCTGAGACTTCTCCAGAAGGAACGTGTGGCTTCCCCGCTCTCCGAGGCCTGCCTCCTTCCAGAGACGCGGGCCAGGGGGCAGCTGAAGCCAGCACCCGGGCTCTGCCTGCCGCCACCCTGGTCCACCTCCCTCTCTCCCCGCCCCTGTCCTCCCCCCGTTTCACGACAGGATTAAGGACCTGGAAGGGGGAGTCTCTCAGGAGGGGGAGGTGCCCTTGGGGGGAGCCCGGTGGGGGCTGAGGGGACTTCCGACCAGAGCTGCCACAGCAGATTCTGAGGCAGAAAATCCTATTTCTCAGTTCTTAATTCCAGTCAATTCCAGTCAAAGGGCTGATAGGCATCGGCCGGCAGTAATTTGTGCAGTTTATCCGCTCTTTTCACCTTCTATCGGTCCTTCACTGACGGGCAGGCTGACATGCCGCTGCTCGAGTGAGGAAATTAAAATTTGATGCAATAATCCCAAATAAGAAGGATTTTATTAGGTAATATATACACTTTAGATGAGGCATGCTGGCCTGATACTGTGATAGAGAGAGGCATACATGCTGGGAGCCTCAGATAAAGAGGGAGAGTGGGCCGGGGTCCGAATGGAGGCCCCGGCCAGCAGAGGCGAGCGAGGCCGGGAATGGGGCCGCCTGGGTCCCCCACCCGGGAGGCTGAGCAGGCCAGTCCTGGGGTGTTCTGCGTTCAATCCGGGCTCCACACTGTAAAGGGACGTGGAGGGCCTGGATCAAGGCACAGAAACCAATTAGAAGCCTGGAAAATCAGGCTCGGGTGCGCGGGAATCGGCCTATAGCAGAACAGCCGTGCAGGAGGGCTGGGCGCTGGAGGGCTCCTTCCATGTGGGGGACAGGGAGGAGAGGCAGAGGCGTGGACGCAGAGATGGCTCGGGGGCACTTGGGAGCAGGGAGAGCCCCAGGCCCCCAGGAAGAAAGGCTTCAGTGTCCTCGTGGGAACAAAGGGACAACCCAGCAAGGCAGAGAGATCTCAAGATCCCTGCGCCCGAGAGAGAACACATCAGACGTAAGAAACCGAGCGTCAGGAGAGAGGCGCTAAGGGGAGGAGGTGTCCCTGTGTGCCGGGCCTGAGGGTCACCCTAGCACAGTGGTGGCGAACCTATGACACGCGGGTCAGAGGTGACACGCAAACTCATTTTTTGGGTTGATTTTTCTTTGTTAAATGGCATTTCAATATATAAAATAAATATCAAAAATATAAGTCTTTGTTTTACTATGGTTGCAAATATAAAAAAATTTCTATATGTGACACGGCACCAGAGTTAAGCTAGGGTTTTTCAAAATGCTGACACGCCGAGCTCAAAAGGTTCACCATCACTGCCCTAGCAGGAGCCTGTGGGATTATCTGGAGAGGAGAGAGTGTGGCTTAGCACAGGGCCCTGCACACAGGAAGGGCTTAATAAACATCTAGTTTATTAATAAAAGTGTGAAACATACAATGAATAAATGGATAAACTCAGAAATCTGCAGATCTGAAACAATATTAATATTACTTGGCTACGATATAGGGATGACAGAACAAAACACCCTTCTTACTGGCTATCGGGGCTCTGAGGTGAAGCTGAGGATGGGACCCCCCGCCCAACCCAAGTTCTATACCCGAGGACTGGCTGACTCATAACCACCGGACTGACCGCCTGCAGTGCTGGTGCTTGCGGGGCACCTGCTGGGTGTGCTCTACCCAAGTGTGCTAAGCCCTCAGGCGAGAGGGGCACTGTGGACATTACTGGCCCGTCTCCCAGGAGGAAGCAGTCTGGAGACCAGTGATGTGGCCAAGGCGAGTGCATGGCTGTGCAGGGACCTTCTCCAAGTTCCTCTGGCTGCCCAGCCACCATCACATCCTCACTTCAATCAACAGGTGGTTCTACCCATCTTCTCTGCATTTGGTCCTGGGCACGATGCCCTGGGAGACCCACAGGAAGCTTGTGACAAGCTCCAGAGACTCGGGTATTTTGATCCCTGGGGGCTGTAATGCCACCCACTTGCACATCAGTGAACATTACAGGTGTGACTATACTTTAGTGGTAAATTGGGCAGCACAGGGAGTCAATTCTACCGGAGCTGAGGCGAGAGGGATGGCTATGTCTGTGGGCCAGTGAGGATGAAGCCAGGAAAAAAAAATTCTAACAAAGGTGGTCAGTGATCTGAAAACCAACAGATGCATGGTCTTTTGCATGAGCGGTGATGACTGGGGTGAGAGGGCTGGTATGACCCTTCACTCACTCGCTCATTCATTCATCCATCCACTCATCCCATAAACACTTCCTGAGCATCCATGTTGTGCGATGCCCATAGCAGACCCCAACCCTGCCGAGATATACTTTAAGTCCATCCGAGGAGCAGAGGCGGAGCAGGCTGTTTAGAATCATGAGAATTAAGACGGGGTGTCTGCGGCAGAGGGCAGGCGGGAGGGCCTGCCTCCTGAAAGGTCAGGGAAAGCCCCTGGCTGAGAAGACGGGAGCTTAGCAAAGATGTCTTGGAGGAGACAGCCTTCAGGCTCAAAGGCTGGAGCCTCTGCTTCCAAGGACCACCGCGGAGAAGGCTGTGGCAGAGGCACTGAGACGCCCCCCTCCACCCTCTAAAGCAGCTCAGACACCTCTGTAGGAGGCCAGAAAGGGTCTTGTTTGTTGGACCCTTCAGTCCAAATCTGGGCCCAAGAAGGAGGTGGCTACCCCTGCACACCCAGAGGCTGAAGCACAGCGCGATCGTCGGGCCAGGCCGAGCCTCCGGACTGCAGGTCAGGCTGCCTGGCCTGTGGTGGCCCAGGGGCGCGGTCTGCAGCCGGGTCAAGGGAGGCCCGCCTCCCGCGTGCCCGATGCTGAGAGCCTGTGCGGATGTGCAGGCGGGGCCCTGAGCATCCACTTGTATGTCCTTCCTCTAAGCCCACTGAGTCCTCTCAAAAGGAAGGGCGAGTTTTTCTTCCCACAGGAGCTGCTCCCCAAGTTGCATGTCCGGGGGATTCATCTGCCCAGAGGAGCTGCCTTTTCCTAATTCATCGGCCCACAGCGGCTATCTTGCCCAGTTTGCACAAAAGCACAGATGGCTACCAGGTGAGGGGTGCTGTCACTGCTCGCCTGGCCCACAGCTGAGCGGGCACAGGCATGTGTTTTGCTCTTAAAGACACCTAGTCACAGTGGACTGAACCAGGGGAGGCACGTGGCCCCAGGGCAGCCAATCTACAGGCTGGCTGGTGATCTATGACCCTGTGGCATGGCCCAAAACCCCGAGCACAGCTAATCAGGTGTCTCTCCTGAAATCCTGGGCTTGAGAAACCTGCAGCCTGAGCCACTGGGAGGGGCAGCTGGAGCAGCGAGCTCTCGGGGAGAGCCATGTCTGAGAGGGCCTGTGAGCAGAGGGCACGCTGCCGCCATCTCTGAGTAGTGTCCGTGGGCAAGAGACGTGGATGGACCCATTGGCCTTGAGAGATAAGACTGAGCCACACTGGTGTTTCCGTGAGCCTGGCTGAGTCCAAAGCTGCTCTCCAGCCCAGGCTGGGCTTTCCAAAGGTGTCCCATCACCCACATACATCTTTCTGCATTGCCCCCCTTCATTTTCCCTAGCAAGTCTTTGTTCTTTGCCACTCAGAGCCCCTGGGGATGAGGTGAGGTGGGGTGTTGTGTGAAGAGGGAGGGAGTTGGGTTTTCACTCATAGGGATGCGGGGGGAGCAGGAAAGCCAAGGAGGAACCTGTCCCACCGGGCAGGAGTCTCACCGGAGGAGAGTGCTCATAGATGTTGGTGCTGTAGGGCAGGTTGATGAAGATGGGGTCCATGTCCTGGACATCTGTGATGATGATGGCCAAGTTGGCCAGGGTGGACAGAGGTCGGGTCTTGTCTTGATCCTAAAAAGACAAAAATACACAGCCTTAGGTGAAGTGAGGTTGTGGACAGGCACACATGCACACAATACACACACGTGCACGCATGACATTCACGTGCACAAACATGTGTGCACACGAGCACACATGTGCTCCTGCACTCCCACAGGGATGTGGAAGTTCAAGAACTCAAGAACCCAATGTCGCAAACAGGTTGGAGCAGAACTCGGTCTCCTGCCCTCAGCCCAGCCTGGGCCTGACCACCCTGGATATCTGGTGGGTGGGGCAACTGGCTTGGGATTCACCCAGGGGGGCGCTGCTCCTTTCCATGCCCACTTTCTGCCCCCTCTTATCCCCGAGCCTCAACATCAAGGGAATGACTAGGATGGGGGTTCTTAGAAGAAAGGCCCTTGGACCCCAGAGGGGCTGCTCTGGGACCTGCATCCCTACTCTGCATTCTGGTTTACTGATCAAGTTATGTTTCCAGTTGAACCAGTAGGGGGAGCTCCAGGGCCTGTGACATTGGGGGACTCCAGGAAGGAATCCCGGGAGGTCACAGGCCATCCCCCTGTAGCCAGACGGGCAATGTTCATACCCTCCTAGTTAGCTGGAAATGTAGTCCTGTGAATGCTCACCAGGAAAGAAAACCTGAAACCCCTATTTTATTACCCTAAAATACACAGCCCACTTAAATAGCCCACTACTATTGAATAACAATAGTTAACAAGAATAGCAGCTGCATGCTGAATACAGATTATATACCAGGCGCTGTGCGAACACCGCATTTGCTTTTGTGGGTGTTATGTGTGTCTTAGTCAGTTGAGTTTACAAAGACTCAGAAAGGTTATGTAACTTGTCCAGTCACACAGCTGGTAAGTGTGTACCCAGGACTCAAACTCAGGTCCTTTTGACATAAAAATCTGCCCTTCACTCTCTTGATGTGGGACCCTAACATAAGCTCAGTCCCTGACTTGCTGGGTCACCTTGAGTAAGTTCTTGCCCCTCTGAGAGTCTCCGTTTCATTTTCTGTGAGATGAAATGGCCTCTATGGACCTTTGGGCTTATAAATTCTCTGGTCTGGGAATTGAGGAGCAACTGTCCTGGGCTTAGACTTGCCTTGGTTTGTCTGGGGTGACCTGAACACACACGGCATTCCCCGCATCACAAACCTAGTGCCTGCTCCTGCCCTCCCTGACGGAGCTGGGGAGCCTCAGGAAGGAAGGCTGGTTGTTTTCAGAGTCCTCAGGGGCAGCCAAGGAGAGTAGAGGGCCTTCGGGATGAAGAGTGTAGCAATGGAGGGGAGAGTCTGGAGGCTGGAGGAGCTGGGCAGAGGGACCATGGGGAGACAGCTTCCCAGGCTCCAAGACCAGGGTGTCCACAGCCTAGGCTTGGGGACTGCCCACAGTGAGAGCTCCCAGCCAGGGACCCGAATGGCCACCAGGCAGACACGGCCAGAGGAGGAGGCCTGGCAGGAGGCCCCTTGACCTCTTGGGCAGGGGCTGCTAGTGGTTCTGATCTGCCATTACCAGGCTTTTGCTGGCAGGTGGCTTCGTCCATCCTGGCACCTGCCCTCCCCATCCCACACTGTAGCTTCAGTCCTGCTCCCGCCACAGATGCCCACGTCCAGCCCACACTGGACTCCATGACTGGAGACAGGGAGTGGGCATAGCTGGCAGGGCAGGCACCTTCCCAGGCTCCCAGCTGTCACTCTGGGCCTTCAGCTCTCATGCTTGGTCACCTTGGTACCCACCCAGTGGTGGCTGGAACCCACCCTGCTCCCTGCAATGCCACATAGGAGAATCTCCTTGGGGAAATGCCCAGCAGCCAAGGGCACAGCACCAGCCCCAAGAGGGGTCTGTGAATGGGAGGTGGCGCGTGGGTGTGGGGTGGAGGGAGCCATCAATACCAAAGGGAGTCCTGCGCCCCTCCTGCTCTCCCACGTCAAGGCCTGATTGCCGGGAGATTAGCAGCAATTTAACTGTATTCACCAGCCCAGCTTGAGAGGCCCCGCCACCCAGACTCACGCCTGTGCCCAGCTCCGTTCTCTTCCCCACCTGCACGAAGCCATTTATACGGTGGATGGAAATGATCGCATAAGGACAAGCTCATAGTGAGAAGAGAGCAAGCATCTGTGTGTTTCTGGGCCCAGGGGTGGACAAATGGGGAGTGGTAGGAGGGGACCACCCATGTGTGGGTGCAAGGGAGTGCGGAAGGGGGCAGGTGGGTGCAGAAAGCGGCTTTTGGCCTTGCTAGTGCCCCAACCCCATAAGTCAGCTTTGCAAATACCAGCACACACCTCCTCCCTGACAGCTAACACTTAACTGGGAGAAGGAAGGACGAGGGTGTTGTCTGCAGTGGCCTCTCCAGGGGCCGTTGCATCTTGACCAAGCCTTGGGGAACCTCATCTCTCAAAATCAGGCCCTCGATCCATCCAGTGGGTCTTTCCCAGAGATCTGGGCTCTGTGACCGGCCACGTGGAGCCCCCAGTGCTACTGACAGCCCCCATTGCAGCGTCATAGATCCAGGGGCTAGATGCTGTGTGTCAGGCAAATAGGTCCTGGAGGGTCAAGAGGGACCCCAGTGATTTGTTTCACTCTTGGCCTGAGCTTTGTAAAAAAGTCTGCTCTCCTTGCTACCAGCTGAAGGCTCCAGCCGTACCCGGAGGCGGTAGCCGGGGGCGGGAAAGAGGAGAGTAGAGGGCAGGACTATTTAGGGTATAGTGTGCCTGTCCCCAGGGCCCTGGCAAACAGCTGGCGACAAAGGAAAATGACTGCGATGTTCTGGAGACTCAGAGACTCTTGGTCGTGGGCGCTGGACTGGGCGTCACACAACCTGGTTTTGGGTTCTCATTCCTCCACTACTCGTCAGCTGTGAGTCGCAACAGTGTGAGCCCCAAAATGGGATAATTATTTCTCTCCTGCCCCCCCTCTCCTGACACACTCATCCTGGAACTCCCAGGGCCCAGCCTGGTGCTTGGCACAGATGGGTGCCCCCTACTGTGTGAGTGTCATAACTCTCGGGAAGTGGCCAGGACCCCGCCCTCTGCCTCCGGTGTGTTAGGTGGTGTCAGGACACAGCTGGGGTCACACCTCTGTCCTGTGTCCCACGGTGAGAGGCCACGCTGCACCGTGAGTGTCCTGTGGGGTTACTAGTGCAGATGCTGGAGCCCCACGGCCGGGGGACTGCGGACAAGTCACCAAATGGCTTCTGTACCTCAGTTTCCTCATCTGTAAACTGGGTCTCTTTATAATGCTTACGACTCAGGGCTCTTGTGAGGTTTAGTGAAGACAATCCATTGAGTGCTCAGCACAGTACGAGGGACACAGCACGGACCCTCAGCAACACGCGCTGCCATGATGATCACCATCACCGGCATCACTATTCCAGGGTCTGGAGTCGCAGGCTCTAGGTTGATGCTCTGTCAACCCCCTCACAGCTGGGAAGAGGCCATATCTGGTTGTGGGGCCCCGGCACGGACTCACCGTGGCGTTGACGGTGAGCTGGTAGGCCTGCGTCGTCTCGTAGTCCAGCTCCTGGATCACCGTGACGATGCCGCGGGCACTGTCGATGGCGAAGAACGGGGAGGGGGGCTGGAAGGAGTAGAGGACGCTGCCACCGGCACCCAGGTCGGGGTCGGTGGCGTTCACGATGAAGATGGGCGTCCCCACCGGTGTGTCCTGGGGTGAAGCAAAGCAAACAAAAGGGTGAGTGGAGCTCGGAGCAGCTGCCTCCACCACAGACTATTCCCCCAAAGCCCATTAGCCACGGCCCTCCAGCCAACCAGACCGCGGCTTGTCGTTTTTATTCTAGGAGGGTTCAGAGGAACTTAAAATGCTATATCTCTTTTTCCCCCTTTTTTGATGGCCTCCTGGTGGCTCTAACGGCGCCAGTTCCAAAGATGATGTGCTCATCCTGGAGTTCTGGATGAGAGCCTTTCGGTCTCAGCCCCTGCTTCTGGGCAGTTTCGCTTCCTCTGTTGAGTGCACCCCGGCAGCCCAGGCCTCAGGTCCAGAGTCTGCGTGTCAGGAGGTTTCAAGGGCAGGGAGTGGGGAGGTGTGTGCTCTGGGCATGTGGCGGGGGCCTGGGGGCTCTGCCTGGCACCACAGAGGTTACCCGGCTTGCCCTGGGGTGGGGCATACACCTGCCACCCCTAGGCCGTGGCAGCCTGCCACCAGAGGGGCCCACAAGGCCTGCTCAAATGTCACCACGTCCTGGGAGCCCCCACATCCTGGGAGCCTCTGCCATTCAGTGTGTAGAGACCCCTGCCCCTTTCTGACTTGGGGTCTCTGGTTAAATGCAACTTCCTCATGGAGACTTTCCAGACCCCTAAGGCAGGGCAGCCCCACTCGGCCCCACCCGGCCACTGTTTATGCTCAGGGTCCCGCAGCACACTTCTGTCATTGCACAGTGAGTGTCTGTCTTCCCTCAGAGCCCATGTGCTCCACGAAAGCCATGGGGCATTGCCTTGCCTAGCACGGTGCCGGGCGTGTGTCCGATGTTCAGTAAACGTCCCTTAAGAGTACACGAAGGAGCGCCTATGACGGCACTGAGCACACTATATTACGAGTATCTGTCTGCACCCACCGGCGGCTTTCACCACGGCAGTGCCCGCCACAAGGCGTGGCTGGTAAGCCGTGCCTGCTGACTGTTGGGTGAGTTAATTTATTCATAATTTCGTGAGCTCTGGACACATCTGAGGACAGGCAATCTAACGAGGCCCTTCACAGAGACAAAAAGGTAAAATCCCTGCTCCCGCTCAATGACAGCTATAGGCCAGGTCCTGTGCTGGGGACTGCACCTGCCAGCTCTGCGGACAAGCAGCCTTCGAGGTGGGAGCCACTATCCTGTTTCTGAAAAGAAGCTGAGGTCTGGAGAGGTTACGTAGTTTGCCCAGGGCACAGAGCTAGGCAGTGGGAGGCCTTGAGTTCACGTCTCGCCCATGATCTCAAGCCCTATGCGAAACACTTCTAAAATACTGATGGCCGTTCCTTCCCTAACGCTTCCGTGTGGTGCCAGGGACGACCGCCAGCGTGGGTGGCACCTCCCAGACAGGAAGGTGGGACTGGCTGTAAGCTCGCCGAGGGCGGACACCGTACTTCTGGTCCTCTGCGCTCTGTTTACACTGGGACAGTGACGGGGTCCCTTCTGACACCTGCGGGCTCTTTTCAAGAAGAGCATCCACATCGCTGCCCCTCTCCATGCTGCCGGCCGCGACCTGGGCCCTGCGTCACTGCTGTGAGCAGCTTCTTTCTTTGGGGACCAGGCGTGGGCATGCCAACAGCCCTTCCCCAGGACGACCTGTCTGAGAAAAGGGTGTCCTTAATAAGGTCTCCGGTCAGGCTGGAAAGGGCCCCCAGGGGAAACGCCATGGCGCTGCCACTGTTTCTAACCGACGATTCTGTCCATCACCAGACAAGTGTCAGGCTCAATGGCCAGGCTTAGCCCCTGTCCTTCCCCACCCAGCACTGAGGACAGAGGCAGACAGGGAGGCCCCTCTCCCCACGGCACCCATGACTCCTCAGCGCCCTGTGTGTAGAACGCAGGCCCTCGAGGTCTGGGCCTGTCTCCTTCACACTTTATTTCCTGACAGGTATGGCTCCTTGGCCTCTTCGCTAAGATCATGCGCAGCATCTTATCAGTTTAATAGTTCCTGGCAGGTAGAGTGTGCTTCTCAAACCCAGCAGGCTCCCTCACACGTCTGGGTTCCTGAACCTGCTTTTTCTTTGCTCGGTCTGCCCTACCCAGCTCTGTGGCTTGGAAAACGGATGCTCTCCTTCCCTCAAAAATAGAATCAAGTGTGCAAGGAGGCAGAGCAGACGAGTGCTGGGATTTCAGGGGTGGACAGACTTCGGTTGGACCCGAGCCTTGCCGAGTGTCTTTGGGCCGGTTTCTTAATCTCTCTGACCCCCAATCCCCTCTCTGTACACTGAGGTTAATAAGATGTCGTAGGGTTCGCATGAAGAGTACAGGAAGTCATGAGTGTAAACTTCCTAGCATCTAATAAGGGCTTCGAAGATGGCAGTTGTGATCTTATTGCCGGACACCAGAGGGCTGCGGACAAGAGCACCTTCAAGGGCAGGGCAGCGAGGTGCCCAGAAGCACTATGCATTTTAATGACACTGTGCTGAGCATTCCTTGTCTGCACCCCCAGACCCACTGAGTACCCTGTTCTGCTCCACCTCCCCCTCCATTTGCCCACACTAGGGTGACCTCATTGCATCCCCAGGCTCCCTTGCCAGCTAGCTTCTGCCAAAGGAGGTGCTGGTAAGAGCTCAGAGTTTGGGGAGGCAACAAGAAGCGAAACAGGTTGGGGTGTTACTTCCCCACTCTCCCCAGCTCCAGCCCCACAGCCCCACAGCCCCTCCTTCCTGGCCCAGCTGTTGGTGGCCTCTGGCAGCACTAAGCCCTTCCCTCCCCCACTCAGCCCCAGGGTTAGTGAGAGCTTCCCTCTGCAGCTAAGTCTCTGGTGCCTTAGCATCTCTTAGTGGCCCTTAGCCACATCCGCTCCTCCCCTGAGCCCTCAGCTGCAGTCTCTTCACTGAAATGCCTTTGTTGGAACTATTTGGGATGAACTATTCCCAGGGGGACCCTGATGGGACACTTCTGACACGCCCCCCACAGAGCCACCGCCCAGAGGAGAGGCACGGCTCCCACTCCAGAGAGAATGTCAGCTGTCCAGCCTGCTGCCCCGGGGAGGAGAGGACATTTCTCCCGTCCGTCCGGCGTGGTCTCTGCGAAGGGTCTCAGAGATCTGATCAGAAGATTTAAGAGCAAGAGCCAAGAAGATAGAGGAGGAGAAGAAGAAGGGATGGTCCTGTGTCTGACCTTCTTGGCTTTTATGTTTCATGCCCTGCAGAGGAAACCCATTTAATTTCTGCATAACTTAGAAAAGGTTTTAAATAGGCCTGGCAAAGAGCCATCGTGTTCTTAGAAGGGACGAGCCATTGGAGAGAAGAGAATGCTGACTTCCTGCATTTCAGGTCCCGGGCGCCATGCTCTGTTAGGGAAATGAGGTGTGAGGGGACAGTCATCCATCAGCAGGTGCACCGCGGGCTCCTCCGAGCACCCAGCTGCTGTTCCATGGCGATGTGCAGATGTGCACACAGGTCCACGCAAGCAGATTTCCGCTGTGGCGCCAGGTGCGGCCGGGTTTCCAAGCTCACCCCAGGCAGTGAGACTTGGTGGCTCGGAGCGTGGACGCCAAGTTTGAGTCCCAGCCTTTCCACCCACTTGCCGGAGCCCTCAGACATATGCTGTTAAAGTTACTCCTTGGGCCTCAGTGTCCTCACGGAAAGAAACACGTGAAAGTGGAGCTGATAACAGTACCTGCCGTGTAGGCTTGAGAGAAAGATTACATGAGTTAAGGGGGAGCGGGGGAAGCTCGCCGAGCCAGGTTCACAATATTGAGCGATACTCCATAAATGGTCGTTGTAATTATTATTATGGTAATAAAATACCATCACAGGCAGCCTGAGATGAGCCCTGTTTAAAGAGGGTATTAGAAACTGTAAACAGTCAGTCTCTTCATCATGAAGGTAGACAAACGGGCATTTTAAAATTCAGAAAGAGAACATTCCTGTTGACTGCCTCGCGGTTGCTGCAGACAGGGTCAGGGTGGGAGAGCCTCTGGAGACCCTCCCACATGGGTTTGGGGAGCCTGTGGGAGGAGGGGTGGGATCTGAGCAGGGGTGGGTGGGGCACCTGGAGGCCAAGGAAGCTCCTGAACACAGAGGCTGGGCCTGACCAGGCCCCTCCCAGGGAAGGCTTGAATGTGAGAGCTGGCAGGAATCTTGGGGAGTATCCAGTCCAGCCTCCCCATTTTACAGATGGGAAAAGTGAGGGGATGTGCCTTGCACTGAGTCTCACAGGTGGTTAACAGCAGACCTGTGCCTGGAAATCAGGGCTTTGACTCCTATACAGTGTTTTCGTCACCTCCCCCAGAGATGCCAACCACTGCCTCCCCTCTCACCCTCCTTCCAAGTAAAGGTGCCCTTTACACCCACAGCTCTCTCTGCTCGAAGGGAGGGACCTAGGCAGCCATGTTTATGCCAAGTGACTTCAGACCCAGGTACATCTGCTTAGTCCAGGGGTGACCACCTGACTCTAACAGCCCAAGTGGATGGGGTGTTGGAAGTGAAATCAACGTTCTGTGGGGACCTGGAAAAGAAGCTTCTTGCTGTCTGGTTAGGGCTGGTGTGGGCACCATGACAGGTCGAAGCCACGCAAAAGCCACAGGTTGCAGGGGGCAGAAGCCACGGGCAGGCAGAGGAAGCCCATCTTGGAAAGAATGAGCACATGAGGGAGAAAGGCAGAGATGAGGGGCTCTGGGCACACCCTGCCTGGTTTTCCTAGGCCCTGGCTGTGGTGATGACACCCCATCTATTCTGTCCTTCCTGTGTGGGTACCCCCTTTGCCCACACTGACTTCCATAGGTCTCCCCAGGGCCCCCAATGCATCCAGCCCCGGGCAAGGCGTCCTCATTCCTGCAGCTCTGCCTCAGGCTCTCCCTTATCCTCACCGGCTGGGACTTCCTCCCTTTCATGCCCAAGGCTGGGCCACAGAAAGCAAAGCTCCTGGCAATAGAGCCTAGACTGTGGAGGGCATAGGAGGTAATACTGGGGGAAGAAGAAAGCGGCCTGGATGAGTGAGTGCTGGCTCCTTCTTCCTTTTAAGTGTCTCTTTTAACATGCAAATCCATTCAGGCCCCTGCGATGACCAGCATGCCTGTGGGGTGGCAGGGGTGGGCAGGGGACAGCTTGATCATGGGCTTGACACAATCAGCTGACAGGCCTGGAGGAGAGATGTCCCAGAGAGCCACGCTCTGCCCACCTGGAGACCAGGAGACCAGGGAGAAAGTGCCTCTATGGTGTCTGGGCTTGAGGTTCGGGGTCTACAGGACCATCACTAGGTTGGGCCTGGGCCAGGAGGCAGGGCCAAAGGCACATTTCAGCTGGGGGTAGGGCTGCCCCCTCCTGGGACAACTCCTCTCTGCGTATTCATTATGGAAAGTGCTGCTGGGCCCACCTTCCTGTTGGACTGGAGCAGCTGGGCTTTGGAGAAAAGGCCCCATGGCGGGTGATTACTCCTGCTTCTGAGGCAGGCCTCTCGCCAGGCCCACTGCTCTGCCCCAGCTCTGCTTCCCGTGCTCCTTCCCCCGGGCACCCCCACCCAGTCCCGCCCACTCCCTCAGGGCTTCTGGGCCACTTCAGTGGAAATCTCCCAAAATGCACTGCTCATGCCTCCTGGGAGCCAGGGAGTGTGTTTAGGTCTGCTCCCCTGCAAAACCCTTGCACCTGCCCAGCTGCCCTCAGCAAGGGGCCCGCTGCAGGCAGGAGGCAGGCAGGAGGCAGACAGGGCAGGCCCCTGCCTCTTCCAGGTCCCATTTAAGCTCCATGTCACTTCTGATGGACCTGCTGTAAATGGGCCACCCCGTGCAATTCACAGACAAATAAATCTTTTCGCTACTCCCGGGGTGACAAGGGAATAGACTCTGGGAAAGTTCTGCCGTGCAAGGGATCTTGTTCGTTAATAATAATGATAAATAGCTCACTTCTCAATGCAGTGTGAGGTACATTACACGCAGGCTTCTACAGAGGTGGCTCGGGTGCTGACTGGAACACGTGTGTGTGTGTGTGGGGGGGGGTATGAGTGCACTGAGGGAGAGAGAGGGGGCCAGACAGAGAGAGAGGCAACGAGGGAGGGTGGAGAAAACAGAGGTGGAGAGAGTGTAAAGAAGGGGAAGCGGGGAGGAGGGAGAAGGGATGGCAACAGGGTGAGGGGGCGGACTAGGGGCCGGAGGGGAAGTGGGAATGAAGGGGAGAGAGTTCGCAAGAGAAAGGAGAAAGGAGGAAAGTCGAGGAGAAAGTGACCAACTTAAAGGGAAATAAGGAAAGTACAGAGGCAGAGTTGTGAGCAAAGGAAAGAAGTGTAAAACTGTGACGCAGAAAAAGAAAGGAAGGGAGGAGGGGAAATGCAGCTGTACCCTCTCATCTTCTCCGTATAACCGCCCCTCCCCCCCCGCCCCGCACTAGATGTATTCTGTACTTTTGACCAAACCTCAGCAACAGTTCCTCCATTTCCACTGTAGGTGCCATCTCTAAAGGCAATATTAATATTTATGAAATGCTGCTAGATGCTGCCACAGTCTTTAATATCTTATTATAAAGCCTGTTATAAAATGCATTCGTAATAAATTCCTGACAGATAGAGTTCTGACAGGGCGCGGGTGGCTCCGTGGATCCGAGCTAGGAGCACACCCTCCCGGAACCCATGCTTGCTGCCCAGAGGCTGGGCTGCTGGGCTCTGAGGTGGGGGAGGGGAGGGGATCAACCCTCCATGGGCAGCATTTTTATACATCTTATCTCATTACCTTATTTTTCCAGTTAGGGGAAATGGAAGCTCAGAGGAATGAAGCAACTGGTCCAACGTCACACAGCTTATTAGTGCTGGAATCAGGATTCAAATTCAGCTCACCTCTGGCTGGGGACCCCAGAGATGAGGGTGGAGTGTGGGCTCAGGGTTCCTGCTCAAGTGGGGTTGATCCATTCACTTCCCTCTACGGAAGGGCTGGGGGCTACAGGGTGCCTGGGTTAGGGAAGGAAGGGTTTACGGGGAGCTTTGGCTCCCAAAAACTTTCAGAAGGAAGAGTGTATCTCAGAATTTGCGCATTTTCCCTGGGGATCAGGAAATACGCTCCCACCGTGACCAGAAGAATTACTGGTAAACTCAGAGGTAAAGGCCCTTCTGACAAGCGGAGCCTGGGGCAAACAGGATGCTTTGGTTTCGCTGAGTGCCAAAGCAGGCACCCCCTCACTGCAGACGCTGGAGGTGGGGCCCACTGGGGGGCCTGGGGAGGGTGTCACCTCCTCACGGGAAGTTTTAGAAGTTCTGGAGCATTCTGGCTCACGGGAGGAGAAATGGAGTCCCTGAAGATGTGGGCGGTATTTTTTTCTTAACTAGGCGATAAGGTGTATGTGGGCACCAGCTGAGAAGAGGGTCCAAAGAGAGAAACAGTAGGAAAAGAGAACCGGGAGAGGCAGGTCCCCATGGCGCCTCCATGGATGCCTCAGGTGGCCCCGTTCTGTGGAGGCGAGGGCACAGCCGTGTGTGCACAAACCCTCACGTGTACACGCGTGCTCCAGCACCTCTCTCTGCGGAGGAGTCAGGAAGAGATATCACAACATCCCTTCTTTCGACCAGAGCTGCTCTCCCTCAGCTGATGTGTGCTGGGCTCTAAGTGGTGCTGGGTCTGCTCTGAGAGCCGAGGCAGGCTGCCGGGTGGAGGGGCCAGCTCCTGGGGCCCGCACACCCTGGCTGGGCTGCAGCACCTCCCCAGCTGTTCCACGCGTCCTTGGAGCCAGCTCAGCACTCTCCCAATCCGAGTCCCTCCTCCTCTTCAGCTTCCAGCTGTGTCCTGCCCCTATGAACCCCAGAAGACTTTCATCATAGTGCTTACTAATGCCCCCATGACTTCCTGATGACTGCCAGTGTCCTCACCCCTGCTGATCTCAGACTCGCCCCCTCTCTTGCTTCCCACTCTTCATCCAGGGCCTGTCAACTTTTCCTTCTGCATTCCCCAAGTCATTCCCTTTCTCTGTCATTTACCTTGGCCACCTCTCTAGTCCTAACACTGCCACTTGCACCTAGAAGGCATTCAATGAATGTTTCTACAGATCAGAACTTCCTGTTCAACATGGCAGATTGAGCATATCCATTTACATCTGTTTTTGTCCCAGCCCCTCACCAAAGGACACCAAATGACAATATGGGAATTAAAAATGCATAAATCCACAAGGGCAAAAAGAACAGGAGAAAAAATGACAACACATGAGAAGTGTCAACAAAATCCTGGCAACGAAACAGATGGAACTGCAAACTGCCTTAGGAGAGAGGGGAAAGCCAATAGGCTGGGGTCTCAAAACCCCAGGAAGCTCAGGAACTGGAGACACCAGGTGACACTGCAAAATGAAGACTGGCTGTAAGAATGGTCAGACTCCCAGATGCCCTCCCCAACTCTTACAGGAGACAGGAAGTTTACTTTCCGGAGGGGATGAGTTCATCAGACTCGGGACTCAGACTGGAAGGGGGACAAGGCGCAGAAAACAGGAGATTACGTGAAAATCTGCGGCTCCCTTTTCCTCCTGGCCACGATCAGTCCTCTTTCAAACAGTCTCATGAAAACAGAGATAGGAAAACTGGCCCAAAAGAGAACACAAATGCTAGCATGCTGGAATTCCCACAGAGAAACAGCCAATTCCTCACCTCATCGTCCCACAATGAAGCCCACTGGTGAACAAGCAGCGTCCCACCCTGCCCTGCCCCAACTCACACAGCGAGCGCCCACGCAGCCACATGTGGGCTTGTTTTAAAATATGAACAGACAACTAAGGGTCATGAGACATTTGAGAAGAACCTCTAATATGAAAGACAGTGGTGGTAGTGGGAAGATAGTAAAAAGGAATAACAATAATAAATATCCTTAACATCCTTAGAGAGATAAGACATAGTATCTTTGAAATAAGAACATTCCAAGAGGGAAAAAAAAAAGAGCTATTAGAAATGAAAAGCTCAACAGAAGGGTTGGAAGATAAAGTTAAAGAAATTTCTCCATAAAGTAGAACAAATCTCTAAGACAGTGGTTCTCAACCTTCTGGCCCTTTAAATACAGTTCCTCATGTTGTGACCCAACCATAAAATTATTTTCGTTGCTACTTCATAACTGTAATGCTGCTACTGTTATGAATCGTCATGTAAATATCTGATATGCAGGATGGTCTTAGGCAACCCCTGTGAAAGGGTCGTTCGACCGCCAAAGGGGTCGCGACCCACAGGTTGAGAATCACTGCTCTAAGGGGGGGAAAGTAAGAAAATTAGAGAATCAGTTCAAAAAACCCAATGCCCAACTAGTAGAGATTCCAGAGAGAGGAGACAGAGCAAATGAAGGGAAGGAAATTAGCCAAGAAGTAAGGTAAGAAAATTTCCCAGATCTGAAGGACATTTCCAGGTCAAAAAAAGACCACTATTTATTCAGAAGAGACCCACAGAGCAAAACTATGAAGTTTCAAAGCACTACGTACTTTTTTCTTTTAAATTCCAAAGACTTTCAGAGAGAAAACAAAAGACTATGTTCAAAGGATCAAGAATCAAAATGGCATCGAAGTCCTTAACTCTTCTTACATTATAGGTTACCACACAATAAAGAAATCCACCTTATGAGGAAAACTATTTTCATTCTAGAATTCTATACCCAGCCAAACTATCACCAAATACAAGTGTAGAATAAACACATTTTTAAAAACAAAGTAAAAAAAAAAAAAGTTTCCATTAATCCCTTTTCGGGAAGTTAGTGAAGGGTGTATTCCATCAAAATGAGGGTGTAAACTAAGAAAGAGGAAAATGTGGGACCCGTGAACAGGGGATCTAATACAGGAGACAAAGAAACTATCAGGGTGATTCCCCCTTCCCCCATGATCACCCACATCAGGCTTCTTTAGCCATTCAGCCTCCAGAACAGCACGCAAACCAGAGCACAGCCCGTTTGGATGGGAGCAGAAGGACAGATGCTCCAGGGCAAATGGTGCCAAGAAAAACCCAAACTGAATTTAAAAATCAATACACTTTTAATATACCGAGAGGAGGTATTTAATTATGTGAGAATATTTGGGGATGAGTAAGTGATAGTAGGTTCATAGAACACTAAGCAAACAAATGAGAATTATTGATTCTAGAGAAAACAAAAAAAAGGAAATATAATCACAGTACGCTATGTGGCTCCTCTGTGAATATTTCCATAATCACAAAGATACATACACTAAATGCTGTTTGAGCTGAGAGGAAGGATGGAATTATGTTGGGAGAATGGGTGTAGCACTAAGAATGGTGTGTGTGTGTGTGTGTGTGTGTGTGTGTGTGTGTATGTGTAGCAAAGATGAGGGAGAGGCTGGTGTTAAAGTGTAATTCCCATCCTTCCTAGCGGCAAGTCAATAGATAATGTCCAAAAATGAAAAGTTTATAAGTGTGTAATTTGGAAATAAAAAGGTAACTATCAGAAATTGAACAAGTTCGTCTCAGGGTGGGAATCAGGAGTGGGGAAGAATGGGGCAGGACACTGCTGTTTTTATTATAAGCCTAGCTTTATTTTTTACTTTTAAGCTCATGCATATATGACTTTAATAAAAATTGAAAAAAAATGTATCACTACAGCTGGACAACTGAAGGGGCCTCCCTCTTTCAGCCTTGACCCTGTAATTGATCCTGGAAAGTCACTGCCCTAAAGCACTGATCTCCCATCTTATTTTTCTCCTCAAACTCTATCACTGGCTCCTCTTTGACCTCCCAGGCAGTCTCCTGGACCTTAAACATCACCGCAGTCTGATCAAAGCCTTCCTCTCCAAACTCACCATTCCTCTTTGCCCCACTGAGACCCTCTGCTTCTGCTGGACTGTTCTAGGGAGCAGCCCCCAGGGTGTGGGCCCACCTCTAGGCTTTTGCGCATGGTGCTTCTGTCTTCACTGAATTTCCTCTACTATTTCCCTTGGAGGGCAGGTGTAATCAGCCAGGATAAGGGACTGGCACTCCCTCCCTCCCCAGAAGAGTGTTGGCTACCCCAGGTTTCTAGACACACATGTCCAGGTCTCAGGTTGAGACACCCTGTCCCTGACCCATACACGGCTCTGGCCTTTATTCAGATGAGCGAGGCATGCAGGGCTGGGAGGAGCCTCACTGAAGTTACCTCTGGGGACTCCCTCCTTCTCAGAAGCTTGATTTTCAAAGCCAAGGGTGATACCCAAGTATAAAATGGCCCCGCTCCTCCTTATTTGGGGATTAAGGAGATCCTAGGCAATTTTCCTCACCCCCAACTGCAGCACCCCCACCCCAGCCCAGTGACCTTCCTGCAGAATGAGAGACAGTTCCAAGGTTGCCCCCTCAGGGCCACCTCCCATTAGCACCCACATTCCAGGGATGTCAAGCACATGCCCTCCTCCAGGCACCCTCTCCACCCTCTCACTTGCTCACTCACAGGAGCTGAGGGAGGGAGCATGGGCATCGCAGGGCACTGGATAGTGCACAGCTGGAAGACCAGCCCTGCAGCTGGCTGAAGGCCACAGGCAGAGAGAAGGGGACAGGAAGGGCAGTGATGGTGGAGCAGCCCTGATGACT
This sequence comes from Myotis myotis, assembly GCF_014108235.1. Classification (NCBI taxonomy): domain Eukaryota; kingdom Metazoa; phylum Chordata; class Mammalia; order Chiroptera; family Vespertilionidae; genus Myotis; species Myotis myotis. Next base: position 42,000,242 of record NW_023416319.1, on the reverse strand, counting down.
GGGCTGGGTTCCACGCCCCTCTGTGTAGCGCGGGAGGAGTAACCAGAGTGGAGGCCTGAATCCAGACCTCAGCTGTCAGTCTTACCCTCCCACCCATCCCCTACTTGAAAGATTAGTCTGACTGGCTCCTGGGACCCTTCCCCTCCATCCCCCAGAAGGGACTTGGAGACCTGCTTCTGGAAAGATCCATTCGGTGGTGATAACCCACCATGCACATTGGCCTGATAGGGAAAAACCCAGAAACAACTGTCCTGAAATGCGGGGCCACATTCTGATTCTTCAACATCAACCTGTGTGGCTTCCTTCTCTGTTGCTACAAAGCATCAGTGCAGATGTCAGGTGCCTCAGTTTCTCCATCCAGGAAACGAGTATAGCAATCCCTGCACTGTCTTCCACCCGGAGCTGTGGGGGAGATGAAATGCATTGATGGCGGAAAAGCACTTTAAAAACTCAGACGCCAAAAAAAAACTGCCACCTCCTGCAGGGGCAGAATAATCTAAAAGAAAAAACTGGGAAAAGATATGGTGTGACCTATAGAAGGGTTCTCCCTAAAAGGCTTCCCTTGAATCCAGCACCTGGTCACCTGGGTGCCAGGACACTGAAACCAGGTTCTGCTGACGCACGAGGTGGTCTTGAGACTTGACAGATTCTGGAACGTGGCAACCAATAGATGCATTGGGTCTCCTGGAACTTTGTACACGTAAGAAAGGGCTTCTGGGTAGGGGGCAATAACTTCCATGCACTGAGGACCTCCTGTGTGTCAGGCCCCGTTTTAAGCACTTTCCATGCAAGACCTTGTGCTATCCTCACGGCAGCCTGAAGCAGACACTATTCCTTCCTCTCCCCATTATCCAGATTCCAAGGCCCGGGCTCTAAACCATCACATTATGCTGTTCTCAGTGATGAGTGAGCAGAGTGGACCAGTCCAGGAGGCAGGGGGATGGCCAAAATGACCTTGGGAAATCGTGTTCCTGTCACTCTGGCTAAGTGCCAGATCCTACTGATGACATTAAAAGGGGTTGCCACAGAATGACTTGGGCCACCCAGAGGTTCCAGGGGCAGAAGATGACAGGTGTCAGGTGTCACCAGGAAGGGGCTGGGCGTGGGGGAGGCAGCATTTAGTGTATGTGTCTTTCATCCATCCATCCCAAACATGTTCGTGGAGCAACACGAAACTGTGCTGACCGCATGCACTCTCCTTATCTTTCCAACAGAAAAATGGTCACGAGCAACTACAAGTGACTATGTATGGGGAGAAAAACCGGTACAATACAGGGAGGCTTTTTATGGAGCAAAGGCCTGAGGGAATTTGCAGTTTGAGTCTCAGCTCCACCCCTATTTGCTCTGTGACTTTAGTTAGGCAAGTCAGGCAGCCCTCTCAGCCTCAGTTTCCTAAAAGTGAGATGGGCATACTAAGGACACCTGCCTCATGGGGTTACTGTGAGGCTTATAGGAGGCAACACATGGCAAGTGCTTAGGGCATCATACATCTCAATACATCTTAGGTCCTGTCATATCGTATCACCTCCCGGAGCAGGTGTAAGGGTCTATAAACTGCAAAGTACTTTGCAAATGCCACTTCTGGTGGGGAGGCCTGGAAGGGAGGGAGCCTCTGAAGGGTGAGGACCTTGCTCCGCTCTCAGCAGAGATGAAAGGCCAGGTAAAAGGCCAGGGGAACCCTCCGTGTGGCGTGTACCCCTTCTCTGTCCCAGGGGAGCCCACTCTGGGAACACAGCATCTAAAGCTGCCTGAACTCTCTGTGCACAGCTCCATGGCTCATAAATGGGGCTCCACCTCCCAACCCCCAAATTCATTCCCCCACATGATGATGAATCATGTTAAACAAAATGAATATGCAAATCTCCTTAGGGCGGGCCTTAGTCTATGGGAGCTGAGACTAATAAATGGATTCTGAATGAGAAGACAGCTCAAGCGATGCAACTTCTGCTCATCTCGCCTCCTCTGCCCCTTGGGCTCCATCCACCCCACCGGTGCACCCTGTCTCCATCCAGGATGTGCATTCTGGAGGGTGGATGAAGGAGGCAGCAGCGGCCTGGGCAGGCATGAGTAGTGGGTTAGGCCTGGTGCGGGTTTTTCCTTTCAGATCCCCGATCCCCATGGCTACTGCTGCTGGCTCTTCAGGAGGTGTGATGTGGTAAGTGGAACCTGTCACTGGGAGCCCCGGAGGCTTAAGGACTGACAGGCTCCACACCTGGCTGCAGGGGAGCTGAGGGCTGGTGAGCGCTGAGAGAGGGGGCTGGGTGGCCCAGGACCCAGGCAGAGAGCGGACAGCTGCAGGAACTCCTGGGCCCAGGGGGTCTTGGGAAATGGTTTTAGCATCAATAGGTACAGAGACTGGAATTGTCACGGCTACAGAGGACTTTAGCAATCACCCAGTCCAGTGTTTCGGTTTCCTGGCTGCACAAGAGAATACCGGGGGAGCTTTTAAACAATACCAATGCCAGGGCCGAGGTGTTTCTGAAATTCCCAGAGGAATTCCCACGTCCAGCCAGGGTGCAGAAGCACTTCCCCACCCAGGCACCCTATTCTACAGATGAGAAAGCCGAGGCCCAGGCAGTGGAGAGGACTTGACCGAAGCCCTAGAGATGGCCAGTGGTGGCAGATGCCCACCTCCACGCTCACTCCCTGACCTCCCCCTTCCTTTGTCCTAACAAGGATGGGAAGCGATTCCCTGAACACACAGCATCGTGGGAGGTGGCCAGGAGCACAGGGCTGGAGGACAGGACCTGGATCAATGTGGCCTCCATGTGATCTTGGACAAGTTACACACCCTTTCAGGTCTTCATCTGTCAAATGAGGGAGCCGAATGACATGATCTCCACAGTCCTCCCTGCTCTAAAAGGGTATGGCCGTGAGTCCTTCCTGAAATCTACTCCAAGTCTCTCTTGCTACAAAGCCAGCCCCTTCGCTTGGCCCTGTCTTCAGAACATATAAAGGCAGCGTGTTCCGAAACAAATACTGATAAAGGCATTCCTCTTTCCCTTTTTAATGCGTGCTCTCTGTTGAGACACATAACACTCTCGTGTGGACAGGACACAGGTTGAAGTGCTCCACTGCTGGCCACAGGTGCTTGCCCGGAAGTGGTACTGCGGAGCACAGTGGGGTGATGAGCTAGAGAAGAACATTCTGAGAAGAACAAAGGGGACCTTGAGCCAGGAAGCTGGAGGCCTTGTGCCCCTGAGACTCCGTTTCACCAGCTCTCAAATGGTCTTGAGAGGAGAGAAGGACACCCATGCAACAATCCACGATGCCTGTCCTGCTCCCCTCTTCCACTTGGGTGTGACCTTGGGCAAAGACGAAAGCTCTTTGAGCCTCAGTTTTCTCATCTGTAAAATGGGGAGAAAACCACCAACCTCCTGTGTTTGTAGGTCCTGGGTGAAGTAAAGATTATGAAACACTAGCCTAGTGTCTGATCCACAGTAATGGTGGCAGCAGTTGCCAGCATCGTGACAAACCTGGCAACCTCCCAATGGGAATGGCAACCTCCCATTGTCCTGCTTGGGTCGGGATGGCCCAAGGAGATCCAGTCACCCAAGGGACACTCCAGGGGAGGGAGGGTGCCCTGCTATGTTGTCCTTGAGAACTGTCCCCTGATGCAGCATCTATTCCCAAGGCTCTGGGGAGGGGGACCCACTGAGAGGGTCTGGGGGGAATAGGGCGGGAGGTCCAATTCTCTTGTCTGCTGTGCCTGGTATATAAAGGCCACAGGCTCCCCCACTGGCTTCAGAGACAGCCAGGAGTCCTGGCACACAAAGCCCATGAGGAGACACCACACTGACCCCAAGGAAAGACAGAGACCCAGCACCCCAGACTCACCTGCTCCACGGCTGTCCGAGGGCACCACGGCCTCATCTGTTAAGACCAAACTTGGCCAAGAAACCAGCCTTCCTCCCTGAACAGAACCCAGAGAAAGGGCCTCTGTGCACCTCCTGGGTGGTTTGAGTTGATGACCAACCCCATCCGGAAGTTCCAAGGGTCTCCTTAGGCCCCTCCTGGAACGTGGAGACCAATTTCTACCAAGAAGCAGAGCCCTCCGCACCCCTCCTCCTCCCAGCCGCGGTGCCCAGGGAAGGGCTGGCAGCTCCTAGGGCACACTGGCCTTCCCCCAGGAAGCAGGAGAGGCCATGGGTAGAAATTGCAAATGACTTTCATTAAGCAGGGTGCTAATACCATGAATTACAAATGAAACCCAGATGAAGAGGACCCTGGCAGCCTTACCTCTGTTTGATATTAATTGGGCGACACTTTGTTTTAATGGTACATTAATTAATGCAGAATTTCAATGGAAGTCCGCGTGACACTCACATTAATACAAATGAATTCATTACCGTCGGTGTTATTACAAGAAATGACAAATAAATCTGTAACAGTGGGACCCTTCAAATAATAATCACGAATCATTAGGTTTGCCGCTCGTTTGTACTGTAGCTGCAAATATGTGTATATGTTTTCTGTCTTTGCCTTTTGGCTGGGGAGGCAGCTGCGGGGACTGGCTCCGTGGTAGTGGCAGGAGAGCCCTCTTCTAGACTTTTCTGCATCTGCGTTTCCTCCCTTGCTTCCTCTCACCTCAGCCCCCAGAGAAGGCCTTCTCTCCCCGGAGCCCTCCCCGTGGCTTAGTGACACCATGTCAGGAGTGCGATTGGGGTTGGCCCCCCAAATCCAGCATCCCCTGTGTGAACGGTCTGTCCCTGAGGATGGTGTGGCGGGGGAAGGAATGAGAGCAATAGGGACCCTAGGGGGGAGCTTGACCATCTGTTCTTGAGAGGTTTCCCACATCAGACTGGTCTCCAGGGGTCACCCCAAGCCTCAGAAGGTCTTGGGGACAAAATTCAGATGTCCAGTGGCCGGCACTTGTGCTAGGCGTTTTTTTTCCATTTTCTCCACTTTGGTCCCGGAGGCTTCGTCTCGTTGTAAAAGCAGGAAATGGGTGTAGTGAGCATGATTTACCCACAGTTTGTGCGAGGAGGGGCCAAGCTTGGGATGCAGCTCTGCCCTGCGCCAAACTCCCAGGATGCCAGGTCTTTCAGGGAGAAGTGCCACCTGCCCAGGACGGGTCAGTATCCTGGTGGAGACAGGTCTCGCCTGGATCTCCACCCCCCAGCTCAGAGCTTCCTGCCGTAATCTCGCAAAGGTAAGAAAGGGACCCCAACAGATGGGTCTATAGCTCTCACTCTGGTTGTTTCTCACACCCTCTCTGTTACCGGAAGTTGAGGTCAAGACCATTTTTGCTTCTAAAGGGCAATAAGGGAGGCCCCAGGAAACCCACTGGAGGGACGTGGCAGGCTGGCCTGGGTGACCCAGGCACGTTTTAGATCTGAGGATCCTTGAGTGAGGCGGCCTCTCCTTCCCCCTGCACGAAGGGCAGACAGCGCTAAGCGATCACAGAGCTCCTCCCCAGGCTCAGCCCAGGATTCCCAACCCAGTGCTCCACGTAGCTTCTATGAATGGACTGAAGTTGGCCCGTGATTTGAACGCTTTTTACTATCCCCGTTTTAGGGCATCATCCCTGGAGGACTTTAAAATGGGATCCAGTCCACTCTGATGGGGATGCTCCAGAGCAGTTCAGCTCAGGAGCCAAGAGACTGGTTAAATGACCTCCCAGGGTCCCTCCCACCCGGGGAGGCGGGACTCCATGAATCATTTGCCTCCTCCCCTCCTACTTGAATCAGCCAGTCTTACCTCCATGTACAACTGCTTTCTGACCTTCACGAACACGGTCAACAAACGGAAGCTGAATCCAGTTCTTTCCACCCTTGAGACTTGGCTAATGTGGCCAAACTCTGTTGGCCCTGCCCTATGAGCTGCCCTCCTCCCTGCCCCCGGGAGTCCTCGCTCTCAGAAATGAATGTCTCCGTCTATCCGATGCTGTTTCAAGGCCAGACCCTGGCTGACAAGCAGTGGGCTGGAGCCCTCGGTGTCGTACTACTGGGGGCGCTCCGGCCCCCTCTCCTGCTCACGTTCTCCCCCATTCACACTGGTACTGAATGAACCAATTAATCACTTAAGATTGTTAACTGTACTAATTACGCTCGCTCTTGAACTTGTGGAACAATTATTTACTGTCTCTGCCTCACAAGCTATCAATTATGGTGATTGCAGGCAGGCTGTCACTGCTACCGAGCCAAGACGGAGGAGGCCCAGCCAGGCTCAGAGCCGGTTTCCCAGGGAGAACTCTCAGAGTGTTCGCCTGAGCTTAGGCTACACCCAACAGATGTGGCACAGGCAGCGGCCTCTTCCTGGGGACAGGCTTTGCAATCTAATCAGGAGCCTCCACAATGATCTTCCATGAAGTCTTTATCCTATAAAAGTTGTCCCCTTCTTCCCCTAAGTACTTCTCTGGGCACCATACTACTTCCTTCTTTGTCTCTCAGCTTGTGCACAGCGTCTGCCTTGCCAGGCTGGGCATCACCGCCCCCCCCCCCCCGCCCCCAGGCCCCAGGGATCTATGAGGAGGCTGCAAGTGCACAGTAGACTATATTTTCCTGGGTTCCCCAAGTCAGGGGCTCTCTACGGCCTCTTCCCAGCCCACTTCTGCTTCCCCTGTTTCCTCATACTCCTACCTGGAGGAGACCTGGTGCCTCTGCCCAAGCTCGTTGCTAAATGAAGGAAGACAAGGAAGGTGGAAGAGGCTGTCAGACTGTCCATCCCATGTGGACTTTCAAATATTCCGATCCTCTGAGGCCACTGGGCTTTGGAGCACAAACCCACAGGCCATCACACACACACACACACACACACACACACACACACACACACACACACACTGTCCTCTCTGTGTCCTACAACAACCCCCTACCCCACCCCACCAGGGTAACAGTGTGTAATGTGAGGCCTGTGCGTGGCCTTCGGGTAAACATGTCTTTATTCAGGCAAGCGGCAGGCCCCAGCAGCCTGTGGCTCCTGTCCCGGGGGCTCCCTCCCCATCCCAGACCTCCCGCTGCCCACCGTGCTCGTTTCCCCACGTCAGGGCAAAAAGCACTTAGAGCCAACTGCTGAGCCCAAATCTATTCCAGTGCAGAGAAATGCACTCCGTCTCCATGCAGCTGACAGGCTCCAAGCAGCTGCAGCGCCTCGGCCAGCCTCTGACCGACCCCACTCCCCTGGGCCTCTCTCCCGGCTCCTTTTACCGGCAGGAGTCAGACAGGTAAGCTGCTTCTTAACCCTGGCCGCCGCAGCCGAGGCACCCCCAACCTCCATGGAGGCCCCTCTGCTTCTGAACAAGCAACTGGCCCCTTGATAATGCCACACGAATGTTGCAAAGATGCTCTAGAACAGGGGTGGGCAAACTTTTTGACTCGAGGGCCACAATGGGTTCTTAAACTGGACCGGAGGGCCGGAACAAAAGCATGGATGGAGTGTTTGTGTGAACTAATATAAATTCAAAGTAAACATCATTACATAAAAGGTTACGGTCTTTTTTTTCAATAGTTTTATTCATTTCAAACGGGCCGGATCCGGCCCGCGGGCCATAGTTTGCCCACGGCTGCTCTAGACTCAACTCTCCAAGGACAAACCCTAAACCTCCCCTGGAAACTGCATCCCTGGCTCTGTGAATGGCAATACATTCCCTCTGCATCCAGCCGCTAAGCCAGAAACCAGAGTCCTTGCAATTTCTTCTCTGGAACATTCTAATCCCCTCTTTCCCTGCCACCACCAGCTCTTGCCTGGCCCCCTGCAATGGCCTCCTACCTGGGCCCCTGACATGCGGACGCCCCAGCAGCTGGTATGAGCTCTTTACCTGCCCCCTGTGCTCCAATAACTGCCTAGTGGCTTCCTGCTGACCTTAAGGTAACATCAGAGAACCCTTCCTGGCCCTGCGTGGCCTGGGCCTGCCCAGCTCTCCAGCTCCCCCCCTTCACCAGCTCCTCCCGCTGGCACCTTGGCCACGCTGGCTTTTTTCTCTTCCTCAATGAACTAGGAGCCTCTCTACCTCCGAGCCTCTGCCGTGCTGCCCATCCACCGGAATTCTTTTCTCATCTTCACCCCAGTTAATGCCCCCTTGGCCTTCACATCTCAACCAAGTCCCATTTCCTCCAGAACTTTCTCTGACCCCTACGCTGGGTCACATCCTTGGCTCTGCTTTCTCAGAGTCCCCTGAGATTTTCCTGGGGGCTCCAATCTCGATACGTAATTATATGGCTCTTTGATAACCACCTATCCCCCCACTAGACTGGAAGCCCTTTAGGGTGGGGGCCATGTCAGTTTCTGCTCATGTGCCCCCCAGGGCCCCACGTGTGGCTGGTACTGAATGGTTTTTGAATGAATGACAGCCTGGACACCCCGCTCTTGACGCTCTCCTCATTCTCCAACCTGGTGAGATGGCTGGGAAATGCCAGCTCCAGTTTCTCCCTTTTGTTCCGTCAACACACATGGACTGAGCATCTTCTACGTTCTGGATTCTGCTGGGTGGTGCAGGCACACTGACAGGGACCCGCTGGGGCTCGCCGCCTGGGGAGTCTGCGGGCATCAGTGAGGTGGCAGATGCTGAACCCGAGTTCTGGCTCCCAGCTCTATGCCATCTGGACCTGTCCCTGCTGATCTTTGCTCATGCTGTCCTCCTGCCTGATCACTGTTTCTCATTCACTCTCATTCACCCAACAAATAACTAGTGAGCAGTGTTCTAGGTGCAAGGGTCACACTGGCAAATTCCCACACATATTCAATCTCGACTTCGTTATCTCCTCCTCCAGGAAGCCTTCCCGAATTCCTGAACCTGGGTGGGTGCCCACCCTATGGGCTGTCAGCGCCCCCTCCCTTTATCACAGGGCATTCAAATCACATGGTTATCTGGCTCACTCTAGTACCCTCAGCACAACTGTGGCCTAGCACATAGCAGCCATTCGATATCTATTTTCTGCACAAGCAAATCCCTCCGTTTCTTCCACTTGGTCTCCACAAGCTCTACAGGTAAGGAGCCGTGGAAGCACTTTGGACCAATGTGCCATTGGCTGAAATAACCATGAGAAGGGGCGTTAGTGAGGAAGCCGGGGCAAGGATGAAGAGGAGGAGGTGACTTTGAGATAAGACCGTGAGAGGGGCTGTAAGTTGGAAAACCAGGATTTCGCTGCCCTGTGTCTGAGAGCACCATGGCCATCAGAGGGGAAATAAGGCTGCAGGACCAGAAGTCCTCAGACCAGCCAGCTTGGACTCCCCACTTACTCAAGACCCCAAATCCCTCTGCCTTTTGGCTCTGGTATGTACACCTCCCCAGATGCTCTCACTCCAGGGGTGTGGGGTGGCCCCCACAATCACTTTGCCTCTGTCTGGAGAGCTGCCATCCCTGAGAGAGTGTGGAGTGTGCACTTTACTCCCTTGTGGTCTTCGCTCAAACATCCTCAGGGGCCTTCCCTGGCCACAAATCCTGCTCTGTCACTTCCCCGTTTTCTTTTTCTTCACATTATCACCAACAAAGACTTGTGTGCTGGTTCGCTCACCTCCCCCACTAGACGGAAGCTGCCAACAGCAGGGACTTTGCCAGTTTTGTTCAGCCGAGTCCCCAGCTCTGGGAACAGTACCTGACACACAGTAGGACCTCAAGAACTATTTCTTGAATGAATGAATGAATGAATGAATGAATGAATGAATGAATAGGAAGATGATATGTAGCCTCTAACTCTTACTAGGCTAAAAGTGCAAAGACTGTCGAAAATAAACACCAGATCCCCTGCGGACTTGTTGGTGGCACAAACAGAAATCGCCCAGCTGCAGCCTGCCCCTCCCCGCCACCCCACTCCAGGAGACGCAATGAGTGCTCGCTGATGATCGCCTGGAGAGCGGAAGGTGTGAACTGCCTCAAAGGCACTTCTAATGAAACACAAGGGTAGATAAGAACAGCCTGATGGGTTTCTCTCCAGGCCGCTGTCAGGGACCGCTGCTCCATCATCCCCCCTCCCTGTCACTCCTCCTTCCCTTGCTGGCGGTTGTTTTTTTGTGGCCACGAATATACCGCTGACCGGCCGGCTAGGAGCACCCATGCCTCTTCAGTCCTACGTCCGCTCTCCGCAGCCCTCTTTCCTCCATTCAGTGGGAACGAAGGAGATGAAACGATCCATCGCCAGGAAAGGCTGGGGTGGAAAGTGTGGTCTCAAGCTATCGCATCTGGTGCTTTGGGGCTAACGGCTTTGTTTAGTGGCCTGAGTCTCTCCTGCTACAGTAGCTTATGGGCCAGATGTGGCTCGCGCTCGGCCACTGCTGTGGCGAGAGGGGGTAGCCTGGCCCCTGGCCCCAGGCTGACCACAGGTCACACAATGCACCAGTCATGACTGGATACCAGACCTTAGCCACAGGCCACCCCGTAACCTCTACATCGAGCCACATAACGACCTGGAACTATGAAGAAAGTGGAACATCCTTTGATCTGCTGGCCGAGAAGTCAACTTACCATGCTATGACTCCCTTTGAAGGCACAGAGTTAGAAAAAGCAGCACTATCTCCCCCCCCCCCCCCCGCCCCGCCCAGACAGCTGTGGCCAACGCTGTCTGCCTCATGGGCTTGCCTGTGGCACGGGTGACCTTGACTTCCTGCTGGAACACGGGAGGGATGTGGGGGGTTGTGGGCCATGCTTCCCGGGGGCATGGCACCCAGGCCCATGGGCCTGGCGGGGGTGTGTCACTCCTCTCCTCACCTGGTCACTAAGCAGTTAACCTCTCTGCCAGCGCTCCTGCCCCAAAGACAGAACACAGGAGGGGAGGGAGCAGGACGCGGGGCAGGCTTGCGCACAGGGCCTGATTGCCGGTCCTTCTGGGCCTCTCCATGCGGCCCTCCCCTTGGTGGGGCTGGGGTGGTTGAACCCCCCTGTTAGGGCTGATTAGGCCTGATTTCAACAGCCTGCTCCCACCTCTAACACCTTCCTCTGTTATTAAAGCTGTTTTCCGTCCACTCTCGGTCTGCTGGATGAGGTGAGTCTATTCGATCTGATTTCTCCCCCCACCTCCCTTTTTTCCTCTACTCTCGTCCACCCTGCCTGTGTCTGCAGCAGCCATGCAGACCACAGTTCAGTAAAAACCAGGAAAATTAACTTCGAACCTTCGAGTAAAAATAGCTATAATAAAGCCAGGTGAATAATAAAAGCTTCATCTAGTGTAGCTTTGATTAAAAGCTGAGACCTGCCTCCTCATCCTACCTCCACCCCCAGGGCGAGGCTGGCCCTTTAAAGCAGGAGTTGGTTGTATGAACAGAAAATGCATCCTGCTCGCGCCTCCAATTTATCTTTTCTCACCCTTTTTTCTTTTTCTCGGCTCTCTAGGAGGCTCAGGTACCACATCTGCTGGTCTTCCCTCAGCCCTCCTGTACTCAGCAACTTTGAGAGATTCAACTTACTCAGAAGCAACAGCTCCCAACAGCCCTGGGGCCCTCCCCTCCTCCAGCGTGGGGTGGGGGTGGCTGAGAATAAGATGCTGGGGGGTTCAGTTCCACCCTGGCCCCTAAACTCCCATAGGATCTGAGGATAATCAGAGTACCACTCTGGGCCTCTATTTACCCATCTGTCAATGAAATGAGAGAATATTTTCCCTTGCAAGAGTGGTCAGAAGTGGTGCCAGGATTTGTGGTAAAAGTCGGGTTACTGGTTGAGGGAGTGGTAGTCTCCCCTCCTGTTTGCTCACACTGCTATATCCGGGATCATGTATGAGGAGCTGGGTGTTTCTACAGGAAATCCCCCAGCATGTATTCACCCAGCATGGGCAGCAGCAGTTGCGTATGGACCCTAATAAGCATCCAGTTGGCCAGTTGCTCCCAGGAGCTACACCCTAGAGCGGTCACTGCCAACATCTGTCCTACACTCTGGATGCTTTGACAAGTGAGGGTAAGAAGAGAGAAGAGTTGTCCCTGCACCCTGTCCTCAAGCCCACCATGGCAACATTTCTTCCAGGGCTCTGTGCGTGACAGAGTTCTGCAGGACAGGAGGCCCGGAGGGTGACAAGCTCTGGATCACGCTGGATTGCAGAAGGGAGAGCCCTGTCCCAAGAATCGGAGGCCTGGCCCCCACCTGCTTCCCATGCACCCGCGGCCTTGGTGCCCCAGCCTGCAGAATGGGTCTGTTGAAGGAGCAGGGCATGAGGCTGTGTATCCCAGGTGTCCTGAGATATTCTGGGTGGGCACGATTCACCAGGGCAAAGTCTACACACTCATGAACCGCCTTTTCCAATGACTTCTCCTGCCCTCCCAAACCAAGGGCCACTAGGCCCAGACAGCCCCTTCAAGCCACGGGGGGAAGGGCTCCCTGTGCAGAGCCACTGGCATCCTCAAAGAAGCTGAACTTAGAAGCACCTGCTCTTCTTGCACTTTTGCTTGGGGGAGGAGTAAGGGGAGCTGAAGTGTGGCAGCTTGGAGCCCAGCCCGGCGGCCAGACAGGGTGCTTTGGTTTCATTCACCATCCAGCCTTCTCTCGCTCAGGGCACCGGGCTGTGGAGGCAGGAATCTGGTGCTTTTCAATTTCACGCCAGGTGTCAGTGGCCAGGCCTTAGCTGCCCTTATCTCCTCGGCCCCTTGCCCAGGTGGGTGCCTGCTGAGCTCAGCCTCCTTGCAAAGCCCAGAGAAAGGCCGTTCCAGGGATAAAACCTGTGGGCAGAGAGGGCCCTGGAGAGCTGATGTCTGCTGGGCAGGCAGGGAGGCTGGACCTCAAGTCCCTGGGGGGGGGGGGGGGGGCCTTAAGATTATGATTCTCTAAGCACAATAAGACCCTGAAAACAGGATCAAGGGCTGAAAATCACAGTCACAAATTAATCTTTATTCTTAGAGCAGGAAGACCCTCAGGGGCTATGTCATCCTCTAACCCACTCTTCCCCACTTTCTGCGTGGGAAAACTGAGGCCCCGGAGAAAGGAAATAACTTGCCCAACGTCACATGGAGCTGACGGAGCTGAGCTCTGCCACTTCTCTACCCACAGAGGGTCTTCATGTGCTGCGAGATCCCAAGTTACAAAGAGCCTCCCTCCTTCAAGACACTTCCTCTCAGAGCCTCGATTTCTTTGTCTGGAAAATGAGAAGTCTTGGAGTGATAAGTAAAAAACCCTTCTAGCCCTTTTTTTAGAGCTAATTCAGGGGTCAGCAAACTATGGCCTACGGGCCAACTGTGGCCCGCTGCCTGTTTCTGTACAGCCCAGCAGCCAAGAATGCTAAGAACGGTTTTTACATTTTTCAGTGTTTGGGGTGGGAGGGCGAGAAGGAATCCAAAGAAGAAGAATATTTGGCGGCATGTGAAAATGACATAAAATTCAAGTTCCAGCGTCCATACAGTTGTGGGGGAACACAGCGGGGCGCATGCCCCTCTGCTGTCCAGGGTGGCTTTTGTGCCACAACAAAGCCGAGTGATCGACACCATGATCTGCAAAACCTGAAATATTTACTCGGGTCTTTCGCGGAGCCTGTCCGGCGAGCCCTGATGCAAAAGGCTGAGCTGGGTCTGGGCTCCGAACCCAAGGGGCAGCCAGGGCTGGAAGAGCTCAGGGAGGAGACTGGGTAGAGCAGTTGCTGGGAGCTCTGTTCACAAGTGACAAGGAGTCACATACATGCCAGGCCACACCACCTGCACAGTCCCGGGCCTCCTCCAAGTCTGGAGTTTCCTCCCTGCAGCCAACGCACTGGGGACCTGCCTCCCACCTGCCCACTGGCCCACAGCCGGGCCCCAAAGCTTCCACTCCTGCCCACGTGCCATGGCTCACGGGTCCTCGGGCTCCCTGCCCAGCTGGCCCGGCCTTGAGTGTGTTGTGAATAGGCGGGTGGCCCTGTGGCTGGTGCGGGGCTGGGAGGAGAGGAATCAGAGCGGGTAATTGCTGTGTGAAAATGACAGCACAGCAATTTATCCACCCCAAACTGGGCGCCGGCATACCAAGAGGCTGCCGGCGGCTAGGAATCAATACCGCCCCGGAGGAGGGATTATTAGGGAGAAAAGGGGGCTTGAAAGATCCATATGGGTCTGATGACTGTCTATTTCCACGCGGACCATCAGCTGCATGAGAATTGTGTGCGAGAGGAGCAGAGCTTTGGCTGCCCACGCCTGGCAGGGCTGGGCTTGGCGGCAGGCCCCCTCCCCTGGTCCTCCTCCTCCTCCTGACCGCCAGAGGGAGGAGGCCGGGTGGGGTCTCCTTTCGAAGAACCTGAGGCCCCAAGAGCCAGGCCTGGAGTGGAAACAGTGGGGGACATGAGGGAGACCATCATCCACGCCAAGTATGCACCTGGCCCAGGGACAGCAAGGAGACCAGCTTGTCCCAGGCCCAGCAGCCTGATCTGCTGTGTCATCTGGGCAAGCCCTTCCCACGGGGCCTGCCAGCCTCCAGCCCCAGGGAGGCCTTGACATGCACTGAGCTGGAGGTGGGATTCCTGGGCTGGGGCCCCAGTCAGCACAACCTGGCGGAGGAGGACACGTTCCTTCCTGAAGGGGCCTTTCCAGCTCCAGCTCAGGGCCTTCCTCTCCTTTCCCTGTTCAGAGGGGCCTGGAAGGGGTGGAATGGAGCCATCCTGCCCCAGTCTCCTGGGGGGATTTGCAGGGGATCCCCCTTGGGTAGTGCAGACCATGTCAAGTCATTGCCAACAGCACGCGTGCAGTTTGTGCAGGAGGATCAAGCAGTCCCCACGCTGCTCCTCTGTCAACCCCGAGGGCCTGCAGCTGTGAGCCTGGGGTGGGCAGGACATTCTATGACCATGGTCAAGCCGCTGGCCCGTTACAGACACAGCCGGCAGGCTCCAGGCTGCTCAGCACGAGGCACTGAATTGCGCAATCAGGCTGAACTTGATAAGGGGGATGTGAGAAGTGGGGAGGGGACAAAGAGCTACTGCCCGCCCCAGGGTCTGGGCTGACTAAGGAATGGGTTCCAGTGCAAGCCAGGAGGGTCATGGACTCTGGTCTGCAGGGAGCTTGGCCCTCTCCAGCCCCATCACACACCCGGGGCTTTGGGGTGGGAGGCAGAAGGATCACACCACCTGAACACTTGGCACCTGAGAGGGCGGGCTGAGTGCTCCACATCCCTAAGGAGGAGAAAGTCCTGGTCTGTCCGGGGAAGGGGCAGGGCCCTCCTCAGAACCCAGGGGTTTCCTGTTGAAAGAGAGGCCCTGACTCCCCAGCCAGGATCCAGGCAGCAAAGTAAAGGTTACGAAGCTAACCTGCTCCCTGCCACCAAGTCACCAGCGAGCTCACCTGCTCTTCTGTCATTTACCTGGAAGAAGGCAAACACATACAGCCTGTCCCCGAGGAGAGAAAAGGGAAGATGAGTCGGGGCAAGCAGGAGAAGGAGAAAGAGGGAAAGGAACAGGGAGATGGAGAGAGGACAGAGACTAAAAGAGTGAGGAAAATGGATAAATGTGGGAAAGAAGGAAAGAGACAGAGAGTGAGAGACCAAGAAAGACCCAGACAGGGAGCGAAGAGGGGAAGATGGAAGGAGAGGAAGGCTGGAGGGAGAGGGGCTTGAGTTGCAGACTTTGGAGCAGGAGAGAGGCTGGGTGTGCCTGCAGCCCTCAGGTGACAGCAGGAACAAACTAGGTTTTGAAATGAGAGATAGAAGGAGCTGTTTGATCGCCCGCTTTGCATCATTTGGTACATCAGGCTTGACATGTGTCTAACAAACAAAGCCACCAGCAGGGAAAGACACTGCAAAGAGTGAGGCGAAGGAGGGGAGGGGGCCTGGGAGAGCAGCCCTCCCCTGGCTCTGCGCTGGGAGGTGACGCCCCTGATTTTTATTCCGAGGAGTTGATTTCCTGTTCCAAGGAGCCGGGAGCCGTGATGTGCCAGGCTCCAGGTGGGACAGGATGAGAGAGCGAGTCCTGGCCTGGGGAGCACCACAAACCAAATGCTCCCTTTGGGTTCCTGGCTGGGGTGCCCAGGGGAGGGGCCCAAGGGGTGAGGGGAGGACAGATCCTGGCCTCTGCCCTCCAGAGCAGTGGTCGCCAACCGGTGGTCCGCGGACCACTGCTGGTCCGTGAGGTTCGAAAGGTTGGTGGCCGCTGCTCCAGAAGATGCTGTCACCTGCTTGACCTGAAAGCTGGGAAGGCAAAACTAGGGAGTGGTGACGGGCAGGGGCTGCAGGTTGGGAAGCCTCCCACCGCTGTCTCAGGGGCTGGTGTCTGGACTTGGTGTGGGAGGCACTGGGAACGCTCTAGGTTACAGGAAACAGGCTGAGTCCCCTGGAGTGGAAACCCAGGAGGACAGCAGTGACACAGCCAGGGCTCCCGCTTTCTGACTGCCACGCGTCTCCCGATTTCTGATCCTTTCCCTTGACCACGTGTACTCAGCATGTCACCGCCTCCCGCCTCAGTTTCCTGTCTGTCCTGTGAGAGAGGAACTCCGACCTGCCAACCTCACAAGGCTCTGGTGGGGATTTAATAGATAGAACAGGGCACGCAAAAGCACCTATGCACGTCCAGGACCCAAGTGGGCTCACTGAAAGAAAAGGAAATACCAGCAGTCGTGACTGATTGCCAACTCCTGGGAGTTTATCGCACGGTGTACCCACCAAGAAGACAGGTTTTGTAGTTGCGTGAATATATTTGCCTGAGCATCAGACAGCCTTGATGCACTTGACTTCTCTTTTGTTTTGCTAAAATCAGATGACTGTGAGGATCAGAAAAAATATATGTTGACTATGACAGGGGAGCAGGCGAGAAATCGTTTATTGGAAGGAGGCACTGGCTCTGCCAATCATGTGCCCAAGAACAAGTCATTTTTCTTTTCTGGGCCTCAGTTTCCCCAAATGTCAAGTGAGGGGTGGGCCAGATAGGTCTCTCCAACTCTGATAGTCAAGGCCCCTGAATTCTGGGAGGTTGATGGTGATCATAGTACAAACTAGGAAAACAGCAAGGCCCCAGACTGACATAGGCCCTCACTGGCAGGGTACCCCAGGGGACCTGGTGACAAGTTATTAATACACTAGAGGCCCGGTGCACGAAATGCGTGCATGGGTAGGGTCCCTAGGCCTGGCCAGTGATCAGGGCCGACTGGGGCCTTCCGGCTGTCAGCTGGGGCCTTCCTTCATTCCACGCCGCCCCCTGGTGGTCAGCGCACATCATAGCAAGCGATCGAACTCCAGAGGGGACAATTTGCATATTAGGCTTTTATATATATAGATGCTCAGGGTGTGAGAAGTTCACAGCTTTGGGATAGCCCTTATCTTTTCACCTGCTTCTATGTAACCTTGGCCCTGACATTGGGCCTCAGTTACTCCTATCTGTGAAAAGGACCACTGATAAGGACACTGCTGGCTGCCAGGTCATACTCAAGAGGGCCATGGGGGAAATTACCAGCACTCATTGGACACCTACCTTGTAGAGAGGGAGGCGGGGAAACCCAGAGGTTGGAATCCAGCTCTGCCCTACACCGGCAGTGACTTCGAGTAGCTGATTTCAGTTCCTTGGTCTCAGTCTCCTCATTTGTGAAGTAAGAATAATACCATCATCTCAAAAGAGTCAGGCCTGGCTAGTGTGGTTCAGTGGTTGGATGTCAACCCATGAACCAGAGGGTCACAGTTCGATTCCCAGTCAGGGCACATGCCTGAGTTGTGGGCTCAACTCCTAGTAGGGGGTGTGCAGGAGATGGCTGATCAATGATTGTCTCCCATCATTGATGTTTCTATCTTTCCCTTCCTCTCTGAAATCAATACATATATATATATATATTTTAAAGAGTCAGGAGGAAAAAAATAAAATGAAAATAAAAAGTCAGGAGGAAGAAGTGAAGTGATGTTTGAAATCAGTCACAGCACTGACCTGCAATAAGGGCTCCTAAATGGTCTGACAGTGTGGGGCCCTAGGATGGAACTGGATCAGTGGCTGAGACGGCAGTCAGCTGGATCTTTTTGGGGTGGGCTGCGGAGATGGAAAGCAAGACTGATGGCATGGGCAGGAAGCAGAGACAAGCCTGAGGCACACGCAGAGTTCATTCATTATTGGGTTCCTCCGGGCATGCAAAGTGAGAAGGGATGGGATGTGGAAATTACCTTGATAACACTCAGTTTTTAAGGAAGTATAAAGAGCCACTTGGAAGAGGCAAAGCTATTACTGTCTGCGTTGTCCTGGCATCATGAGAAAAAAATCCTTCGGATTAATGTGCTTTTGTGAATCTTGACTTCTGTTGAGGGGAGGGGGTGGTGTTGGTGACATTCTGCTAGCTAACGAAAATGCAAATGGGATGACTCCCCCTCCCCCTGCGCCCTCTGTCAGGCCCCTGACTGATCCTCTCCGCTGTGTTTATTACTACTAATGACTTTCTCGTTATGATTTGGCTCTGAAATATAACTGATGGTTCTAGAGAAATCCCATTACTTCCACATATTATTCAATTAGAGAGCCGAGCTGCTCGTCTGCTTGGGGCACAGGGGCTGCCGGCCCCAAGGAGTGGCCACTTGCTCCCGTCCCAGAGCCCTCAGCTGTGGGCCTGGTAGGAACTGGGAAGATGGGGATGGAGGCTTAAAGGAACGTGGAACCTTCGAGGGCAGTCATGCAAACATATACAAATAGTCCTGACATGTATCCCAATTTTATAGGTCACACTGTCCACCTCCCGGACCGTGAGGTCTCCTGTGGCATGAGGAGCGTGGCTGAAATGCTCACCCTTTATGCTCCGTGGTCCCCTCCACCCCATCACTCCCTCGTGCTCTGATGAGTCCCTTCACCGTCTCAGACACAGGGGCTCCCAGCATTTCTGCCTTGCTGTGGCTCTCCTCAAGCCTTTCCCTCTGTCACATCACACGCCCCAGCTCACCCCACGGATCCCTGTTGGGTCTGGATGAAGCATTAGGACCATGGGTTGATTACTGGTGGTGGATTTCCATGACCCACTGTCTTCAACTCTGCCCTACCCAAAAGTGAGCCTCCAGCCCCACTCCAGACTCAAGCTGCAACCGAGGTGCCCGCGGCCTTGCCCACTCATTTCCCGTCTCGTGGGCCTCCCATCCCACTCTCATTGCATCATGCCCTCACTCCAAAGTCTGTAGAGGCTCACTCCTTCCGCTGCCGCAAAGCAAATGCTCTGCATGCCTTTCAAAGCCCTTCTTAGCCTGCCTTCCCATGAGCTCCAGCCCACCTCTCCCTCTTCCCGAATGCCTTCGCCCATCCTGCCACACCAGCCCCTCCTCACTAGCCTGTATCACACTCCCTCCACCTCTGCTCCTCTGCCCACTTCCTAGAATGTGCCTCCTCATCACCTCGGTGTCAGTCCAGACCTCACCCCGTGCTCAAGGGCATCTCAAATCCTCCTTCTACAGAGGCCTTCTGCCCCCACAGGCCCTTAAAGGTCTCCCCTCTCTGTCTCCCCCTCAGCAGCCACAGCCTGTACCCACAGTTATCATCCCCCGCCCCCCCGTCTCCCTGTCCCCCATGAAGTCTTTCTGTTTTAGGTTCTCTTTCCTGTGATGGGAATGCAGGCTGCCTGAGGGCAGGGCCCATGCCAGGCCAAGGGGACTGGCCCATTTGCCTGCCCTCTGGCTCAGGGGCAGTGTGGACCGTGGCAGCCAGTCCCCCAACCCGCAGACTGAGAACTCAGCTGAGAGCGTGCGTCCCCTTTCCCTGGGGATTTCCCTGTCTGTCTGGGACTGACAATGTCTGTTTTGGTTATGGGCACTTTCGCAGTGTCCAAACTCAATGCCACGTGCAGAGAGCTGCCTGGTCAGCACTTCTGGGTGATAACGAGTGGAGATGTGATGCCAATTGCCTGGCATAAATCATCCTGTCCCCGGGGCACATGGGTGGAAGTGGGTCCCCGCTGTGCCCTGACCTGATTAACCAAGTCCCTGCCCTGGGAGGCCCATATCAGGGGCCAGGGTCCTCCAGCTAGCCAGCCCCAGAGCAAGTGCCACTGGGCACCGGGAACACAGGAACACTGCTCCTGGGCAGAACGCAGGTCACACAATAAAGCCCATTAGGAAGGGTCTCTGCCCATTAACAGAGCTTTCTTTCTGTTTCTTAGGATCCACGGAATGGCCTCATGTGAGGCAGTTTTCTTAAGCTACCAGGATGTGGAGCAATGCGATGATGCCACGACCCCTGACAGCTGTGTGAGTTGGGGTCAACCTGAGAAACGAGCGTTCTCTTGGTGCTGCAGTTTTGAACACTCCTCGCCACCTGGCATCACCCCAGGAAGGCAGGAGGGGCCCGGGCCCCGTGTGAGGGGGTCAGAGCTCACCCCACTCCCAGCCGAGGGCGATGATCTGATCAGGAATGCAAAGTGGGGACGAAGGAAGACACAGGCCATAATTTACGCAATGTCTTTGGGCTTAACCAGAGGTTATAAGCACCATCCACCCCGCCTCCAGCCCGTCCGCCCTTCCTTCAGTGCTACTGCTGTCTTTCTCCTGCTCCATAAACCACCAGCGCTAAGCCATAAAAAGAGCAATGAGCAGTCTGGACGGAAGAGACTGGGCCTGGAGCAGGCAGTCGGCCACAGATCCCCGAAGAGCCTCAGAGGGCACCGGCCGGCAGCCGGTGAGCCCAGCCCCAGGGGCCCTCTCCTGGCCACTGTGCACGGAGGGAAAGATGGGGCTCTTTAGGCATCGGACCGGGACCTCTTCCCTTTGCCTATGAAGCTGGGGGGGGGGGGGGAGGTGGGAGGCCTCCAGGATCCTAGCGTTTAGAGTAAAAGCGAATCCCATAGACCCTAAGCCTCACTCCTTGGTCCCAAGCAAAGTAGCCTGTGGCAGTGGTTACACCTGCCCTTCCCCGGCCCTCCAGCGTAACAGAGCCAATGGACGCGGAAGTAACCCTAAAATGTCGCCGGGGCCTACCATTTGGGGTAACCTGGTCTGACCATCCTATGGGTTTAACGGTTGCTCCTGACATAGCTGGTGGTGGTGACAGGGTTGGGGGGTGGGGGCGGGGCTAAAGATGGGCATGCTTGTCAAGTTGGCAAGACAGTTCTGAACACCAGGAATAAGAGGCAGTTAAAGAAAGTGCCCGGCTCAGAGAGGTTTAAGGAGACGTATTTCATTTCTGTATCAGCAACAAAAGATTGAACGGGGATCGGGCCGCGGCCGAGCCGGGCTGGGGCCTCCGCAGAGATGGAAAGTCTTGCTCAGCAGAGGGGTGGCGTTTTAGTGGTTGCTGGAGGCAGCCAGTCCTTCCAGACGTGCAAGTGGCAGGAAAATATAAAAATCCAGGACAGGTGTCCCTTGGCTGAGTTGAGGGGGCCTGTTCTCTGGGCTAGTTTATTAGCCAGCGTGACCCAGATTCAGCCTGAGATGATGGACACTCGCCCCCAAACTGCATGGATCTGGCGTGGGCTAGAGATGTGCCAGCCACTGGGAAGAACCCAGTGGGGTCTGGGGACAATCACATGTCTGGGCGGGGATGAGAGTGGGCATCTCAGAGCGAAGGGCCGCAGCAGCGCCTCCAGGGACAGCCTGACACACTTAGGAAAGGCGTCGGGAAACACTAGGCTGTTTATCATAAAATCGGCCAAGAAAACAGAATGGTTAAAATTCAGAGCCTGACCGCGAATGAGGAGGGACAGTGGGAGCCTCAAAGGAGATGCTCTCTGAAACCTCAGGAAAATGTAAGGCAGGGCAATGGGAAATGGGACAAGATGCCTTTTCTAAAACGGGGAGTGATAGATGTAGACAGCTGGTGACGATGGCGGGATAGGGGTCAAAAATATCCTCACGCCTGGTTCTGCCACCCTGTGCATCCTTTCTGCAGCCAGCAGAGACCCTTCCAGCAGCTCAGCTACAGCTGCATCCTCCCGGCCTCCACCCCCCCACCCTCTCCATACCTGGGAGGAGGAAAACACACTGATGGGGTCTTTTGGGTCCTTTATATCCTGGCTCCAATCACCCTAAGTTTTTGCCTTATGTCCAGCACCCTCTTCTTCCTGCCCGCCCCTCAAGCATACCTGGCCCTTCCCAGCCCCCAGGCCTTCCCTTGGGCTGACACCACCTGAGCGGCACTTCCCTCCGTTTAGCCGCGTGCAAAGGCTGCCTCCCCCACTAAGTGCCTTTCAGCCTCTGAAGTCCCCAGTGAGCGTCTGCATGTGTCCTGTCCAGCCAGCCGGGCTCACGGGTCTCCCTCATTAGACTAGAGCAGCGGTTCTCAATCTGTGGGTCACGGCCCCTTTGGGGGTCAAACAATCCTTTCACAGGGGTCGTCTAAGACCATCGGAAAACACATATATAATTACATATTGTTTTTGTGATTAATCACTATGCTCTAATTATGTTCAATTTGTAACAATGAAAGTGGGGGTCACCACAACATGAGGAACAGTATTAAAGGGTCACAGCATTAGAAAGGTTGAGAACCACTGGACTAGAGGCTCCCGGAGGGCAGGACTGTGTTGCATTTGTGCGTCTTCCATATCCCAGGAGCCAATAAGAATTTGTTGAATATTTCACACAAAATTGAAGGCTAAATACAGCATGCCAAGGGCTAACGTTCTGAGGTGGGCAGGGAGGTAGCAATATGCTCATTGTGCAAATGAGGAAGCAGAAGTTCCATAGTAAATGACACTCGAAGTCACCTAACTGGTGGCAGAGACAGGACTACAATCAGAGGGGTCTTGTGACACAGCCCGCTGCTCTTCTGCCCATTCGTTCATTCACACCCTCACTGAGTGTCATCTTGAGTCAGGCAGTACCGGAGCCCACCCAGGAGATGCCAGAACCTCAGCGAGTGTCATGCCCTCAATGCTACATACAGTGCTGGGCACAGAGACAATTCAAAATACTAGCCAGCCATCAAACTTAATACTATCCATCTGAAAACTCCAGTACTGAGTGTAAGAAAAGCTCAGGGTGGGGATTCAAAAGGGCAGGCTGGCCCGGCCAGTGTGGCTCAACCTATGAACCAGGAGGTCACAGTTTGATTCCTGGTCAGGGCACATGCCTGGGTTGCAGGCTTGATCCCCAGCTGGGGGCATGAAGGAGGCAGCCGATGGATAGTTCTCTCTCATCATTGATGTTTCTCTTTCTCTTTCTCTTTCTCTCTCTCTCTCTCTCTCTCTCTCTCTCTCTCTCTCTCTCTCTCTCTCTCCCTTCCTGTCTGAAATCAATAAAATATATATTTTTTAAAAGGGCAGGCTGGCTAAATCTCAGGCCAGCCCCCCAGAGTGCTTCAAGTGGACCCCAGGGAAGGCCCACTGGCAGGTCTGCACTAGTGGGGTGTGCCTGGCTGTGGCCCCAGCCTCCGGGTTTGGAAGAGTACGGGTTAACCCACCTCCTTAACTTCCACCCCCTCCATCTGCCCTGTCCTGACACTCAGTTCCCTAAAGAAGGACCTGCCATTACCCCGATTGGACTCTCCAAGATAACCGTGACGTCTCCAGATCCCAGTGGCTCTGGTTCTGGGGCTCGCTCCCTCAGCCGCAGCCACAGACACAGCCATAGCCACAGCCAAGGCGAGCAGCCTCGGAGAGGCAGATGGGGCTGTGGGGCTGACAGGCTTCCCTTCAAAAGGTCCCAATGCCTCGAGCTACTCAGTTCCCCCTTCTCAGGCCCTGGAGGGGCTCAGCCCGGCTCCCAAGCAGCTTCCTCTGCCCTTACTGTGGACACCAGGGTTCTCAGAGGGGCTCCCCTTTCTGGGAGGGGCTGCCTAGCAGTTCCCTGAGGACTAAGGCTCTTCTGAAGAAGAGTGAGAAACATTCCATCCAGTCCCAAACTCTTCAACTCCTTAGGAAGCCAAATTTGTGAGCAACATGCAAAATGAACGCTGCTGCTCCCCCTTGGCTCTGACCTGCACGCTTGGCGGCCGGGGGATTCGGAGAATCTTGGTCCGCAGGGGCTGGCGCTGAGGCGCCGTGCTAATGCTGAGGCAGACCAAGCACGGGAGTTAGCGATGTCAGCCCAGGAAGTGCCAAATGTGGGTGCTGTGTGCCTGAAAGGATCAGGGCAGTGATGGCCTTTGAGGTTCCCTGGTCCTCGGCCCCTGCCTCAGCCCCTGTGCCGCTCAGCCTGGCTTCACCCCGGGGCTGGGAAGAGGTGCCGGGGCAGGGGCCCTGGGCCACTTCCTGGGCAGCAGAGCTGGGGAGCTCAGAGCAGTCCCCCAAGGGTGAGGTGAGTGTGGTCCCTGCTTGTGTGAGCAAAGACTGCAGGGGACTAACTCAAATGAATGTCAATTTCATGTATTTTAAGATAAGGGCAAATGGGCATCTTAGAATAGAAGAAATACGATGTCTCTGGAGGTGTGCTAGTGCC
Organism: Myotis myotis; assembly: GCF_014108235.1. Lineage (NCBI taxonomy): Eukaryota > Metazoa > Chordata > Mammalia > Chiroptera > Vespertilionidae > Myotis > Myotis myotis. Next base: position 41,976,118 of record NW_023416319.1, on the reverse strand, counting down.
GATGGAGTTTGGGGAACCTCAACAAAATAGGGTTCAGAATCCTGAACAGGGGACACTGGGCTGACCTCTAGGGGACAGAGGGCCTATTTGCCCTGACAAAAAAGCTAGAGGGTCCAGGGCCGGAGGCGTCCTAGAGAAGAAGGGTCCCTTTGCTCCTCACTAGCCCTTACAAGTCGGTCACCAGCTGGTCAGAGGCTCACATGCTGTGCTCATGGACTCAAGGAGTGGGCTCAGCCCAGGGCAGCCTCCCATGTCTGCACCACCACAGACTGGCCGTAATCCCAGCCAGCAAGCCTGGATCAACAGGTGCAAGTGGCAGGCAAGCACGTTCCAGCCCCAAACAGGAAGAATTTCCTTACACCTTAGAGATGCCTGAACTTGTCCAGGGTGACCTCAGGGAACCAAGCAGTCCGTGTCCCAGGAAAGGGTCCCGGGGCACATGTGTGTTGTGAATACTGTGGTGTCTGCTAGCCACCTGCAGGGTGAGATGAGTGACACACCTTTCTTGAAGGTGGTCTAAGAAGGAAATGAGGCCCAGAAAGCGCTGAGCACAGTTCCTGGCACCCGGGATGTGCCAATCAGCAGTAACTGTTCGACAAGCATTCACCGTGGGCATTACTCTATTCAGGGTGGGCCAGAAAGGTGGGGAAAGAGCATTCGGACTCCCCCCTGGTCGGATGGTCACAGGGGCTGTGAATGCCAACCCCAGTCAGGGTGTGTGAGATGAAAGGCTGTCAGGAAGGAGGGAGAAAGAGAAGATGTAATGGCTCTGCCCACCTGCAAGACCACCAGAGACGCAGTCTGGCACACCTGCCCACCGATGACATGCCCACCAGGCAAGATGGATGACAACATGGTAGCCCTAGGCATAGCGACCTGCAGGATGGACGAGGGCAGTCAGGTCTGAAGTGAAGGGGAGCTTCCGCCAGGTGGGGGTGGGGGTGGGGGTGGGAAATGGGTGTGGCAGCCTGCAGAGCCCGTCCTGTGCGATGCCTCCAGTGCGGAGAGGCCCCCCGCCCAGCCTTCGGGAACCAGTGGGGTGAGAGGAAGGCCTGTGCTCGGCTGGGAGCTGGCAGGGCAGAGCCGGGGAAGGGGTGTGCCTCTCTCTCATGGCTGGGCCTGGCACAGGGGCCCAGAGCCCCCAAGGAGGGCTCGTTTTATGCCAGTGGAGTTCCTGTGCAGAGACAGCCTGGCCGAGAGAGATAAGGTGCAATGTCCCAGCACAAGCCCCGGCTCCTTGGAGCTGCGAGAGCTTATATTAATGGGACCCATTCAGCTCAGCCTACAGGGCAATTAATAACGGGCCAGGCGGAGAGACTGTGTGTGGTGTATGTGTACGTGGGTGCGCATGTGTGTGTACAGGCTGCAGGGGAGGGCGTAGCCTGGGTTGGAGTGGGCCAGAGTGTCTTTCTCAAGGACAACCACCCCCCCCCCCTTGCCCCCGCTGCAGCCGACCTGGTTCTCACCCCAGGTTGGGAGACAGGGACCCATCCTAGCCTAACCCCTCCAGCTGAGCTCGATGGACCAGGAGCGGGCAGGAGAGAGGAAAGGACCCATTTGTTTCTTAGGTTCTGGGCTCAGATGGGGCTGGAGTGACTGAAGGGAGAGACTGAGTCTTGAAGTATGAGCGCAGTGCACTCTAGCCTCCTTTGACCTTGGACTTCCGTATGCTGCCAGGAGAAGTTGTGAGACTGGGAAGTGTGATGGAGGAGGAGTGGAGGTCTGCAGAAGAGGCCCAAAGGAGTGGCTTTAAGTTTGGGGACAAGGTCTGCATGGTGCCTTCATGCAAAACTAGAAAAACATGCCCATTCAAAGTGGATGCACCCTATGATCACACAACTTGGTGAGCAAACCATCCTCTGTGTCAAGAAAAACATGGTCCTCTCTGCAGGCGATGCCACCCACCTCCCAGGGACACAGTTTGATATGCATCCCTTGGGCGGGATGTCACCAGCCCTGTCCTTGCTCAGAGCGCCACCTGCAGAACCACAGAGGACACCCTGCTCGGGGCCTGGCTGTTGTCCGCCTTGGTGCCTCCTCACAGCTGGGCCCTATACTGAGAATCTGGGTCACCCTTGCTTGGCCCATGGCCTTGACAGCTTCCTAGAACCTTCCTCCTCAAGGTGAGATGGAGGGCCAGCAGCGTGGGCACCACGTGGGGGCTCAGTAGAAAGGCTCAGGCCCCACCCGGGGCCACTGAATCCGGAGCTTCAGTTTCACGAGGGCCTCGGGTGACTCACATGGCCATTAAAATGGCTGAGAGAACACGGGCAGAGGTAAGGCAGGGCATGAAGAGAAGGAGATGCAGAGCAGAGAAAGAGACCCCCTTGCAGATGAGGGGCCGGAGATGAGTCCTATGGGAGAAGACGAAGCAAGGAGGAGGGGGAGAGAATGCAGGCAGTAGCTGGTTCTGCTTGTACCCAGCCCCCGCTTCACACACCTGTCACGTGACCCTCTACCTACCCCAGCACACAGGGCCGTGGCTATCAGCTCTGAATGCCAGGGGAGCACGCTGAGGGGCAGGCCTGGGTCCTGGGTGGGGCATAGGGTTCTGGGGGTCCTGGCTCCACTCCGTCCATCCACCCCCCTGTCTCTGCACAGATCTTTCATCAGGATTCCCAGGCTGGTGCGCAGGCCGGGGCGCCTCAATCACTCCCATCGTGAGGCCGCAGGAAGAGAATAGCTTTCAGCTCAATTACCCTTCACATTCCAATATCATAACGCTCCAATGAGGCTTTTTAACCAAAAACAAAAAAGCTGTGTCTGCCGCAGGCCAGCTGCAAGGCCAGCCGTGCAGAAGGGACGGCCTGCTCGCCTGTCCGCCCTCCAGGTGACTATGGGAAGGGACCCGTCCCAAGACACCACTGCACAGAGAAGGCACTGGGGTCCCAGGCCCCAGTTTACCAACACACGTCCCACCGCTGCTCATCTAGTATTGGGACTGACTGACCCTTGACCTGGGGGAGGGGACACTGAGACCCAAGTCCATGGAGTGGCATGCTGCAGGGCGGCCTTCTCTGCCACAACACTAGCTCTGTCTTCTCCTCCTGGCGCAGGAATGCCACCGAGACCCCTCTCGGAGCCACAGCCGATGGCAGCGTGCAGCCACATCCTGGGGAACCGGGTCTTGGTTCACATGTCATTTCGTCATTGGCTCCTCTGTTTCTTACTACAACGCTGGTTAACCAGGAAGCCAGCCAGAGCTAAGGTTACTAGCCCACTGCACAGGTGGGTGAATGGGGTCCAGGGAGAAGAAAGGAGGGGCCCAACGACATACGGAACATCCCAGGCTAGTGCTCCTACGATACACGGCTGCCATGGCAACAGGGGACAAGCAGTGCTCCACTCCGAAGAATCTAGCAGAAACAAACTTGTCTCCACTCTCCTACACGTGAAGTGACTGTCCCCATCTGAAAAGTGTGCTCCTTGGGGGGGAGGGGGGGATAACCGAGTACCTATGCCATGCATCCTGCATGCTCAGTGAATTCTCAGGGAGCACACATGTGCTATGGGTGTGCCCTGTCCCATGTCAGAGGAGGCTGGCCCGCTCTCTCCCAATCAGCTGTGCTTTTGTCTGCTGGCCAGCTTGGTGCTAACAGCATTGGTGCTGCATCCCCACCCTGTGTCCCCCTGGCCTCCTGCTGGCTGTGGCCGATCTTGTTCATGATTTACACTCCAGGGCGCTGACCTGTGAGGGAGACGCGAGGGACAGAAACAGGCAGGGCTCCGTCACGCCTGAGGGGTGTGCATGCGTGCGTGCACTGGTGCAGGGGTGGGAGGGTCGTCTCTCCAGGAGCATGCTGCCCAGCCCGACTCTCTAGGCCGGGAGTGGTGTCTGGCATCGCCCCCTCTCTGGCCCATGCTGGCCACGGCATTGGCACTGCTGCAGAGAAGGATGAGGGGAGACCTAGGGAGGCAGCAAGGAGCCACAGCCTGGGGTCCTGCCCTAGGAGCCCAGCAGCCCTCTTACGAAGGTCTGCTGCCTGCTGGGTTCTCTGAGGATCCAGGGCATGTTCACTCGATGTGCAAGACCTCCATGGCCCAGCCCCTCAGCCCACTGTCAACAGAGGTGTAGCACAGAGGAGCCTGGGGGTACACCGGCTGGGTTCACGGCCCAGCTCTGCAACTGCTTTACCTCTCTGAGCCTCAGGCGCCCCATCTTCAAAACGGGGATAATCCCAGTACCTACACCACAGATTGCTTATGAAATGTACACAAGTGAATGTAAGTCCGCGTTATTGCTTGGCTGTTGTTACTCGGTGCTTTCCCTATGCCCAGCGCCACAAGGCCTTCGGGTTCGAGGACTTGTGAGATGCAGACCCCGTCTACAATCAGGTCATGGATCCTGGAACTTAGGCCCAGAACGACCCATGTACCAGAGAAACAGTACAGACAGAGCTGGAACGGGGAGAGAGGATTGTGGTCACTGAGCCCCCACCAGGCCTGCTACAGGCCTGTGCCCGGCCTCTCCTCGGTAGTGCCAGCGAAATCTCCAGAAGGGCCTTTTCTATCTTGTGAGCCTCCACCCACCTCATAAAAAGAAGCAGATGGGGAGCCCAGAGTTGAGGGGCTCTCTGCTTGCCCCAGATCCACACCAGTCCCTGCTCCCTCCCTGCCCAGCCCAGACTGAACAGGCCTGCAGGTGAATCCAGGCTGTTGCGGGCCGGGCCGGGCGGGGCGGGGCGGGGCGGGGAGGAGTGGGGCAGAGCAGAGAGAACCAATTGGCCAAGCTCATTGAGAGCTCGTTTGTCCATTTCTGCTGCCTGGAGGGAGATGTGCTTTATAGTAATACCTGCCACAGGAGGACAAGGGGCTTGGGAGCCAGGACAGGGTGGAGGGGCAGGGCCGAACTTTCCTGCAGCGCTAACCCTGAGACAGGTGAACGGCCATGCTCTGCCTCTCAGCAACCAGAGGGGCCAAGCTTTGGGTGGTGGCTGCCCAGGTCCTCAAGCACCGGCCTCCCATCCTGTTTTAAAGGGTGCCACGGTGGGTAAGCAGGGCTGCACAAGGGACCGTGTCTCATTCCTCCCAGCACCCAGCATGGGCGTGGATCCGGCAGGCACCCAGGGGATGTGTGATCAATAAGTGAATGAAGGAAGGAGGGTGGGGTCGGGCACATGGAACCAATATGCCTGCATCCCAGGTCCACTCTGGTGTAAGCAAAGCAGGTTCCTCTCTCTGGTCTCTGAGCTGGTTGGTGCTAAGAGGCAAGCTTTCCCAGCAGGGTCTCCAGAAATGAGGCACCTGCTCAGCCCCCCTCTCTGCACCGGGGAGGTCTTCCTGGGGTCCCAGCAGCATGGCGGCCCGTTCTTGAAAGCAGCACCTGTCAGCACCACTCGCCACCCCTCATCTGCAAGCTCTCCCTCTCTCGCCCCCACCACACCGGCTCTCAGGGTCCCCCACCTCACCTTCCTGCTTCTTCAGGGCCCCTTCCCAGCCAACTGCCCTCCACAGCTCTGGATCCCGACCACAGCTGGCCCTCATGGGCCATCCCTGGCAACCACCAGCTGCACACCTATGTCCAGACAACCCACCTCTGGGGGCACCAGTCCTCCACCTGCAGGGCCCCAAAGGAGTGAGTGAACTAGAGTTCCGGGTGCTGAGGGGTGCACCGTAGGATGCATGGCCTATTGCTCTGCCTTCAAAGTATCCCTGGGAGCAGTTTCCTATCGCTGCTGAAACAAATTACCACAAGCTCAGTGGCTTAATAACTCAAGTTTATCGTCTTACAGCTCTGAGGGCCAGAAGTCCAAAATGCATCCCCTTGGACTAAAATCAAGGGGTCAGCAGGCCCGTGTGCCTTTCGGAAGCTCTCGGGGAGCCCTTTCCGGTTTCTCCAGGCCTCCCGCAGTCCTGGTCCCCAGGCCTCATCCGCTATGGTCAGGCCAGCAGTGCAACACCTACAACGTGCTCTCTGGCCTCCTCCTCCCTGGTCACACCCCCCCTGAGTCTCCTGCCTGCCTTAAAGGAGCCCTATGACTAACCTGGGCCCACACAGATGAACCGGGGTATCTCCCATGAATGTACTTCATCGCATCGGCAAAGTCCCTTTTGCCATGTGAGGAAACATGGCCACACGTTCCCAGGATTGGGACATGGACATGTGTGGGGCTACTCTTCTGTCTACCCTTCCCCGGCCCATCAGATGACACCCTTTCCTCCAGCAGCCCTGCTGCCTGATCACTGGTGAGACCGGTGTGGCGCTGCTCTGAAGGCCCCGGTGGGAGGTCGCCAGCCTCTGAGATGCCTTCAGCAGCGGGCTTGGGACCAGAGCGCCAAGGACTGGCGCAGGCAATTCCCCTCTGAAAGGAGGCGGGCCGCAGAGGACAGGAGAGGAGAGGCTCCCTCATGACAACGTGTGAACCGCATTGCACAACAGATCTCTGCCGAGTCCCCACTGGGCACCAGGCCCTGAGGGTCCAGTGGGGGAAAGACAGCCTCGTGGACATGACCTCACGGAGCCCCCGCTTCCGGTGGGAGCCCAGCAGTGATCAGAGAGTCCTACAGTCAGTGAGGAATTCCACAGCTCATAGCTAGGCTGCTCCGAAGGTCGAAGGTCGGGACCACAAGGATCTGTTCTGCACTGGGAGGAGGGATCAAGCAGGGATGAAGGCCTCAGGGGATGCAGGAGGTCATGAAAAGGGGAGGGGGGCTGTGCAAAGACCCTGTGGCACGGAAAGCAGAGTCAAGGGGAGGCTGGGGAGGGGGCTGGGGTCAGGCCCTGCCAGCTTGGTGGGACTCTGGCTACCGGCCTCAGAAACCATGGGAACGTTTTAGCAACATTCCGTGCACCTCACAGGGACTCAGTCCAGCTGAATGAATGGATGCAGGGAAGAACGAATGAATGAGCTTGTCTACCCTCCTTCCAGTGAACTGCCCCATCCCTCCCTCTGCACAGCAACAGTTAACGGGACCTCTGAGGCTTGCTCACTTATTTATTTATTTTCCCGCGGCTGCTGGCACCGACCCATGCAGCCTGAGGAGCGTGGCTTCGTGGAAATGTCTGTAATCGCCAGCACACTTTAGGCATTACTTCCACACCATTTAGAGCTTTCCGCCCCAATAGCTGCTGTTGCCTTTCCCTCCATCTCTATCTTTTGGGCTGTGTTGGGTGGCTTTTTTTTTAAGGTCTGCTGGCCCTTGAGATTGGGGGATCTGATGGTTTGGGGGGGGGGTGGCGAAAAGACAAGGCCTTAAAAGAATTTATTATTCCCCCTTCCCCACCGCATTGCCCTACCCCAACCCTGACCAGAAAAGAAAAAGAAAAACAAAACAAAAACCCAATCACTTCAAGCTGCTCAGGAACCTGTGAAGATGTCTGTTTCCTGCGCAGGCCTGAGATGGGCTTGCTGATTTGAGCTGCAGCTTGTGGGAGGCGGGCGGTCGGGAACACAGTAAGGGTCACTTCAGAAGAATCCTTGTCCTTACCCAACACCCTCCCCTCTGCCTTCTCTCAGACTCTGCTCCTCCAAACCCTGAGTGGATATGCTGGGGATACAATGCATGGCTAGCTCTGTGACCTTGGGCAAGTCACTAAACCTCTCTGGGCCCACTTCTCCAGCCACAATATGAGAACAATCATGCCTACATGTGAGAATCAAAGGAGACAGTATGAGGAAAGCGACCCTCTTTTTCCCCCCTTCCCTTCCTCTCTACCCAAGTGTCACCCACCCCACTTACTAGTAGCTTCCTGTGACTCCCCTGCCCCCTGCAGCCTCCTGTCCCAGCACCTGGCAGCTCTACATTCACCTACAGAGATGACCCTCGGGCAGAGAGAGGCTGTCTGGAGCACAGTCCTTCCGGTCTCATCATGTGCGAGCTGTCGACTGAGCATTGCACACGCACTGTCTCATGTCACCTGCATGGTGGCAGCCCTGCGCCAGCACCACACCCATTTCTCAGAGACAGGAAGTTTCCCAGGGGCTCCAGGATGTAAGCAGTGAGATCAAGATTTAAACCGTTAACCTAACCACTGTGCTAACCACTGTGGGAAGTCACCTCCAGGAGGAAGCTGGCTGCCAGTTCCAGGGGCTTAGGTGATACTAAAAATCACACTATGTATATAATAAAACGAAAGCGGGCAGAAGTGATCCATGGGGTTAGAAGCCGGGATAGTGGTTGCCCTCTGAGGAGGGATGGGAGGGTCACCAGGCGGCTACGTGCTGGGGAGGCTCTGTGTCCTGAGGCAGGTGTGGCTGCACAAATGTGGTCGCTTTGCGATAACTCATAAACCTGAACACTTACAACTATTCACTTCTCTGTAAGGCACAGACCCCCTCCCCGTCCCAAGAAAGAAAACACATGGGTCCAGAGTGGGGGGCACTGGAGAAAATACTCCAGGGGCTCACCTGTCCCACTCACGTGAGGTGTTAAGCTCGAGGCCTTCCTGTCTGTCCTGCCCTTGGCCCCCATGATGGGGTGGACAGGCCTAGGACTACCAGTCCCATTTAACAGAGGGGCGCATTGAGCCCTGGAAGGGGAGAGCGACTCACCCAAGTCTGCCAGCCCCAGATGGTGGGGCTCTGGCCTTCTCCAGGTTAGAGCTCCCCGCACCCTAATAGGCTGAACTGTACAGACAGGTGAGAGAAGGGAAGGCTGCCACTGGCTCAGCCAGCCCACGGCAAGCTCAGCACCCAAAACCTGGGGCCACTCCTAAAAGGCCAGGCCAAGGTCAGGAGGCAGAGGGTGGCCGGGGAGTGAGGTGTAGCAGCCAGAGTGAATGGAGCCGGTGTAGGAGCCACTCCAAAGGCCGGGGCGGAGGAGGCCTGAGCCTTGGGGGCCAGGGGAGAGAGGCGGCGTGAAGGGCCTGGGATTAGGTCCCAGCCGGTTACTTCCGAAGGGAACAACTTGGCAAGTCTTCTGGCTTCCCTGATACCATCTTGTCTGTGGAATGGAAACAGAGAGGACCAACCAACCCGGCCTCTCCCACGGACCATTCTGAGGAAGGAGGACTAGGGTTTGGCTCAGTGGTAGGAGGAAGGCGGCGCAGTGAGCTTGGGTGAGAGCATGGTAGGGCTGGGCATGAACAAAGGCCAGTGGCAGGAAAGGGACCACCTACAGTGAGGATGGCGGACAGGAAGACAGGAAAGCCTGGCGCTCAGAGCCTCATGCCCACGGCTGGATTTCTATCACGCGGGGTTTGTGCTGGGAATGGGGAGGCATCTTGACAGGGAGGGGTCAGGGCAGAGGCCTCTGTGCCATTCCCTCTCAGGGGCAGGGCTGGGAGGGGGACCAGCCTGAGCCTGTGACTGTCCTGGACAAGGACGTGGCTGGGCATCGACTCTTCAAGGCCGGCAGTCCCCATGCTGGGAGGTGGGCTGTCCGACTGATGAAGACAGTGAGCGGGGACGATTACATTGTACCTAGTGATTACGGCCTGGGCGAAATCTCTCGGCTGCACGCTCGCCTCTGGAGAGAAGAGTGGGCTTTTTAATAGACAGACAGGAGGCTTCCACTTAAGGTTATTATCAAGAGGGAGAGCCCGGCCCCTCCCGGCTTCCAGCCAGCGCCACAAAGTTGCAAAGTAATTAAAGGCTGCTAAGGAATCAGAGAAATTATAATAATTCCATCAACCCAGAGCTCTCTGTCTCTCCCTCGTATCCCCCCTCCTGGCTGAAAACAAGGTGGGCCAGGGAGCCTGCAAACACGTCAAAACAAGCCAATTGTGTGTTGGGGGGCCTCAATGTCACGGGGCTGCCAGGCCGGTCCCCAAGCTGTTCTGACAATAATTGAATTTGCTCGGGTAAGTAGAGGGGTTGAGACAAAAGCCCAGAGCCCCTGCGAACAGGAGAAAGGGCAGGGCAGGCTGATGGCCGCTGACATGCTCGCGTGGGCCCTGCGCCCTGCACCGAGGATCAGCCGATCAGGCTGCTGCTCTTGGACTTGGAGGGGCTGCAGGAGCCCAGGAGCCAGCACCATCCTCTCCCCCACCCCCACTCTCACCCCAGTTCTAGACACCTGGCATGTGCCTCCAGCCCAGCCTTGTGGGTTCCAGAAACCATTCCCTGAGAACCTTCCAGATTGTTTCCTGTCTTCACTGGTTTGCCATTGATTTACTGGGGAGCTGGGGCAAATCGTTTACCCCCTCAGGTTTTGTTAACCGCTACAGAATGTGTGGTTGGACTAAGGCACCCTGACGGCCCGCCCCTCTTGTACGGGTTTTAAGGAGTCCATTTGGAATGCTCTCGGTCTATTATTAATTATTTCTAGGTGGCTCTAGTTCCTTTTTTTCCCCCTTTTGTCATTTTCCACGTGTTGCCTATCTCCTACCGGACTATAAGCTTCTTGATCACTAATACCCAGCATCAACCAATCAGTCCTCAGCAACAGAGCCTACCTGTTAAGTTCCGGGGACTTCAATCAACTTTCTCAAAGCTCTCCAAGAACTTTCGTAACCATCGGACTGCCCACCAGTTACCCTGTGTGTGGTGCTTCATACATGTGCTCTCGCAGTAAAACTTTTACAACAACCCGATGTCTCCCCATTTCACAGATGAAGAAACTGAGGCTCTGAGAGGCTAATCAACTCCTTGCTCACGGCCTCCCCGTTTGAAGCTGGAGCTTGTGTGCATGGCTCCACCACACCACGCCGCAGGAGGCACGACACGGCAGTGGCACGGATGCTCACGCAGGAAAGCCAAAGCCGGTCCTGCTTGCTGCACGGGGCCTTCTTCGACCATCCATTCCTAAGCCTGCCCCCCACCCTGTGTCTGAGGAGACCCCACGGCCTGGAGAAAAGGGGGTTCAGGCAGAAGACCTGCATCCTTCCTTCCACAAGCCCCACCACTGGGGAAGGGGATCATTTAAGAGAGAGATGAAAGAGGACAGATGACAGCTCAACAATGCAGCAGGAACCTCTAGCCGGCAGCTATCATCTCCTTCCATTTAGAGCGCGTTTATTTAAGGGGGGGGGGGGCACAATACAAGGTGTCCCTCCATGTGCCAGGGAACCGCTAATGCAGGGGACGCTCCACACACAGTCCCCTGCTTCATATTCATGGCAGAGGCTCCCGCAGTCACTGCAATAGAATTATATGGGTCCCCGAAGACTCCCCGCCAGAATCGGTGAGGAAACCGATGTAATTAAGAACACTCTTACCATTCAAACAAAACAGCAATTTTCATTACATCTGGGCTCCATCTCTCTCCTGCTCCCGCGCTGTCCTCTATCCGCATGGTGAGGGCGGAGGAGGACACCCCAGCCCTGACCACGTGCCCACGGGCATGGGATGAGGACGTGCTGTGGGGGTCACGGGGGGCCTGGGGGACTTGGCCTCACTCCCCGGGGTGCAGGAGGGAGCAAGGAGCTGCGGAGTGGCTCTGAGCTGAGCTCTTTGGCCCTGGTTTTGTGGGGCTCCATCCATTCTCTCCTGAGCACCTGAGACCAGGAGGAGGATGCTGAACCTTCCCTCAGGCAGGGAGAGCAGGGTGGCATTTACCCATGTCCGGGGTCTCCTATTTCTCAGGAACAATGTTGTGTGCACATTCGGGGACCAAAATCTTAGAGGCTGCCTCTGGGAGTGACCTAACCCTGAAGGTCCCAAGGAAAGGGTGTCACAATGACCACCCGGGTGGTCCTCGCTCTAGAGAGTGGGTGTGGGCTCTGAGTGACGTTTCTCCACCGGACCCCGGCAGCCTGCGTAAGGGTGTGTGTGACCGTCCTTAGCCCGAGCACAAGGCCAGGGTCCCCTATCCTGGCTGCCTCAAAGCCTCATCCCTGCAACTTTGGGGAAATTCCAAGCAGGTCACGGCAAAGTTGCAACGAAACACATGCAAAAATGCTGAAAACAAGAAAGAACTAGACTGTGGCTCTGGTTGCAAGCATATCTGACTCTGGGGGACTTGGAGACATCAGTGAGCTTGTCTTGGCCTCCAGTTTTCTCATCTCTAAAATGAAAGAATAATTCTCCCCTAACTTAAAGGGTTGTCATAGGACAAATGAAAGATGGAGTACACACTCGGATATAGAGAAGATATTACTTAAATTAGTACACACACACCACCACACATACATGCACACACCACCACACAGACCCACATGTGTGTATACACCACACTACATACATACATGCACACACCATCACACAGACACACATACAGGCACACACCACCATATATGCACACAACACTGCAAAACTATGTGCAAACAGGTGGTCCTGTTGCTTTGCCCATGTGCATATGTCACTCCACTGCTACAAGCCCAAAGCTTGCAATCCAGGCCGCTGCAGGCTATGCACCTGCCTGCTGTGAGGGAGGAGGCGTTCATCAGTTGCCGACAGACAGCGGGAGGAGACCAGAGAAGGCACAAGCACCTCAGGGTGCTCGCAGGGGCACAGAGACATGGCCCGGGGCTGCTGCCATGGGAGAACAACTGCTCTGGCTCTGGCCAGCAGGATCCAGAACCCCTGAGATGATTTATTGGTCTTCCTCTCCCAGATCAATAGGCGGGTGGTTATAGAAGCAGAGGGGGGCACCAGGCACCATGGCCCTGAGGAATAAATTAATATGGCCTGTCAAGGATTTGCCGCTCCTGGAAAGGGAGCCGATCTTCTCGTGAGCAGAGCTGACACCTTGGGGGAACGGCAGGCACAAGTCAGTGGGAGCCGCCCGTGCCCCACCTCTTGCGGCAACCTGAGGATGCAGTTTATAAGTCACTCAGCGTCTGATGGGCACGCTTCGAGGAGGACAGCTCGGGGCACTGCTGCTGAGCCCAGCACAGCAGGTGCTAATAAGTTTGGCCAAGTCCATCTCTGCATGCTCTGGGCCTCGCCTGGCCACCACTCCAGGGCTCCCCACATGCGCATGGCATAGGATATGGCATGGCTGAGATTCCGGAATGGTGGGCAACAGAGGGCACCAGTGAGCACCAGCAATTAGCTCTGGGGTGTGCGGGGAGGGAAGTGCAGTGTGGATATGGGCGGAGGTGGGGGTTGCCCATGTGTGAGCGCCCTCTCCCCTCAGCACCAGACCTGGCTATGCCTCCCCGCCACCCTGGATAGTGAGCAGTGAAGGGCCCCTTGCCTGGGGAAGCAAGCTGGCGGGAGCAAAGTACTTTGCACAAAGGCTCCTGCTGTCCGCCTCCCAGGGGCAGAGGGAGCAGCAGTGCTCTGCCCATTTGTGAAGTCCCCGTCCATGGGCCAGGCCCCCATCTGGGTGCAGAGGACACACAGATGACCAAGCTCAGTCCCTGCTCAGTCTGGCAGGAGAGAGAGATGTACAAACAACAACTATGGCCACGGCCATTCATTGGGCACTTACCCATACATGGTCCCCCTTTGCTTTCATCCTCACAACCATTCTGTGAGGCAGGGGTAATCGTTTCCACAGAATTGAAGCTACCTGCCCAAAGCCACACATAACCAGACCTGGCTCCTAATCCTGGCTCCATTCTTGACTAGCTTTGGACAAGAAACCTCTCTGCCTCTATGCCCGCCTCTATCGCCCGGGAATAACCCTGTGACTACCACGAGGTGGTGGTTAGGCTCAGTGAGTCCCCACAGGAAAAGCACAGTGTCAGCACACACACACACACACACACACAAACACAAACACACACATACATCCCAAGGTTTGCATTTGATACTACACATGCACACACAGAATAAAAATTGTGTAGATTAAAAAAAAAAAAAAAAAAAAAAAAAAAAGCACAGTGTCAGGCACAGAGGAAACTCTCAATAATAGCAACAACAGCATCAATGTATTATTATTATCTTAGAAATCAATTATTTTGTTTCATTGACAAATGATCACCTAGAATACTCTTCTCCCTGCTTCCCCACCCCTATGAAGGAGGTGCAGGGAATAAGTAACGTTTATCTGTCCCTGTTAAGTGACGTGGAGAGATGGTGTGGCCTAGTGGGACCCAGGTCAGACGGCCTGCGATCGGGGTCTGACCTTACCCCCAACCAGCTTTGAGGCTCAGGCAAGGACACTCAATCTCTAAGGCCACTGTCATCCTGTCCCAGCTGCCCCCCTCCCCTCCTCCAGCCTCATCCTCACCTCACAGCTGGCCACCTGAAGCCACCAGTGACAAAGATCTATGCAGGACCCATCTGTCACAGAGCTGAGCAGGGACCCAGGGAGCACACGTCCAGCCCAGCTTTATTTCCACGAGGTAACAGTGGGCACCTACGCAGGACACACATACGCACTCAGCCACTGTCCCTCCTTGAAAGGGTCTCTCGCCAGGGGGCAGAGTTCACTTGCCTCTTTGGGAAATTCCACTATAGGAAAAGAGGCTAAAGGATCTCAGAAAGTCCATGATATTCAGAAACATCGTAATCTCTGGCGAACAAACTCCATTCATCCTATAAGGTCCCGCATCAACAGCCCCCATCCAGCCCGGCCACTCCTTCCAGAGTCCTTCCATCCGCTGTGCACACCCTCCGCTATGCTGGCTTTCAATACATTTAGATGTAGCTGGACATCCACTCACTTGTCGTTCTCTATAAAAGTGCCTTCTCTGAGGATGGTAGTCTTAACCACCAGCATTTTACTATACATTTTACTATACATGAGCCGCAAACGGGGCTAAGGGCCTGTTCTGCCGCATCTGTCCCGCTCTCACAAAGACCTCACAAGGCAAACACAGTTGTCCATCTCATGGATAAGAAAGCTGAGGGCCAGAGAGGCGCAGCTGGCAAAAGGCAGAGTCCTTTTTCTCTACCCTGCATGTCCAGGTCAGCTTGGAATTCCTGGGCCATGTTCCATGGCCGAACATCCGACAGATGCTTGCAGTGCTCATTTAAAAAAAATTGAGTGGCTCGGGGCAGATGGATCAATCTGGGCTTTGACGGACGGGCAGAATTGGGTTAGGCTGGGAGAAGAAAAACACTCCAGTACTTGTTACAACAGTACCGTGTGTGCCAGTGCGGGAAAAGAGAGACAGACACAAGGACCTGACTCCTGGGCTGACGGGGTGCTCAGGTGGAGTACTACCAGAAGGTAAGTTGGGAAATGCAGGTTGAGGCCAGATGGATAAAGGCCTCGACAGCCCAGCTGAACTTGTCAGAACTTCAAGGACATGGCCATCCCTGACACTGCAAAGGCACTCCTTGATCCTTGATTCAAGGAGCCACCTGGCATCGTCTGACTTCTAACTCACATCCATCCTCCAGCCCAAACCCCCTGGCTCTGGGGGAAGCTCCTCAGGGCACGCCTGGGGGGCTGAGAGCGTGGCACCCGGAGGAGAGGGACAGGACGGGATGGGGCAGCGCTGAAGGTCAGCAAGGCGGGCACGCACCCCGAGCGGAGGTACTGAAGCAGCACTGCTGGGCACAGACACAGGCAAACACGTTTGAGCAAATTGGAACGACATAAAAGTCTATTACAGCAAATCAAACAGCAGTCAGCATGACAGCCATTAGCCTGAAATGAATACACGGGGACTTAATGAGGTCTGTCGAGGCTGGCTTGGTGAATTAAGTTGCCAATTCTAGCAGGATTTCCCTTTTCTTTACGGACTTGAAAGCATCCACGCTGCCTCGTTAGGGCTTCGACAAGTGAATTGCAGGGCCTTTCACCCTGATAAAATGGATAATTACACGGAGAACAGCTTAGTGAGGGGAGAGGGGTGGGCAAGAGGGGAAGGAGAACAAACAAACACAAACATACCTGCCTGGCTTCTCCCAAGGCCAGGGCAGGGACTTCCAGAGGAAGAGGGGGCAGGGGGCAGGGGGCTGGGGCAGGTGAGCTTCTCCTAGGAAAGGGGTAGTTCCCAGCCTTGATCTGCCTCCCACTCACTCCTATTCCAGACCCGAGGACACGGGTCCCCACGGGTCATGCCTCCAGGCAGCTAAGGACAGGCTGGAAGTTCTCCTCACAGACGGGCTGCCCAGGACCTCTCAGAAACCCTGGCGGGGAGGGCGCCGGAGGTCATCCCCCAGGGCTTGCGGTCACCGGGGCAGCTTGTGAAACACACAGCATCCCAGGCCAGCTCGCCCCAAACTACTGATTCATAATTGCAGGGGCTTAGGGATACAGGGAGGAGCAAAAACAGGTTTACAGTCATTCGCATGGAAAACAGCACAATATTAATAAATAACAATAGAAGGATGAACTCTCTGCTTTGATGACTCACGACTCTAAACCTACAATTGCCCACCCTGTACACCTAAACACACCCTGGAAATTCTGATGTGGTGTGTTTGGGACCCTCTGATTCCTCACTTCTCAAACAGTACCGAATGGCTTCTGAAACACACGGTGCTCCTGCTTCTGCTTGCCTAACTCCAGGGTTGGGGAGCTCAGTGCATCCTCAGGAGGGCAGGGGAGTAGAATGTGGAGCAGGTCTTATTTAGAAAGTTCTTCCTATGTAGACACAGAATTTGGCTCCTGGTAACCTGTTCCCATGCCTATCCTTGGGTTCTGAGCACAACAGATGCAAATCTATCAGGGCCCCTAGGGCTGGGGAAAGTGGAGGACGGGAAGGTAAGGGATAAGGTGCAGGTGGCTGGGACGGCCAGAGAGAAGCTGAGAGCAGGGAGGCAGCCACTGGGGCTTCTCTGCCATCACCCAAGGGAAAGGAGGGGGCTTCTCCTACCGGATTCACCCTCAGATCATGGATGTTAGCCTGGTCCACGCCCTAGTTTAACAGCCATTGGAACTGAAACCAGCAGAGGGACAGTGACAGTTCCAGAATCCCACCAACCAGTGTTAGCACAGTCAGGACTAGAGCCCAGGTGTCTTGACCTCTAGTCTCCCTCTTCCCACGATACAACACAGGAGCTCTACTGCTCACCTTGGCAAGATTCTGTTGAAACCCACCTCCTCCTCCAGGAAGCCTGCTGAGATTTCTCGGATCACTGGCAACCCCTCAGCACTGATGCATCACAGGATCTACAGTGTTCCCCTGTGTCTCTAGTGTGCATTCTCACTCTGTTCAAAACTGCAAGGCCTCTGCCACAAATCACGCTTCTCAAGGGCAGAAGCCTGGGGTTTCCAGGGTAACCTCAGTGCAAACAGGAGGCCCTGGCCTCAACTCCAGGCCAGGGGTCAGCAGGTCCTTTGCTGGTACCCAAGTTGGGGGCTGAGTCCGACAATAAGTTCTAGCTCAGGTGACCACACCAGGCAAGGACTGGCCAGTGCCAAGCCATCTCAGGTCAGGAGTGGCCCGGCCTCCACCCAGCTGACACCATATCCCCACTGGCCACACTGAGCATCGTCGATTGAGTATCAGGCCAGCACAGTGACCCAGGGATATTTACACGTGAGCAAGTAAACCATGCGGGCCTTCGTCCAAGGACTGTGTGTCCTTGCAGCTGGCCCCTCTCGGTGCACCCTTTCCTCATCAGATGGGCACTTTATCCTGCCTTTCTTCTGTTTTTATTAGTTAGGAGGACTGTGTCCAGAGAGGTTAAGTGACATGTCCAAAGAAACCCAGCAATCTGGGAGCAGAGCAGGGGCTGAGCCGAAGGTCTCTTGCCGCTAGTTTGGCTCCTGTCCTTGCCCATCCCTCTGGCCTCCCGTGTCTCCGTGCAGTGAGAGCCTGGCACAGTGCCAAGCCCACAGCAGACACTCAATAAATATTTGTTAAACAAATGAATGATGGAAGCGGCTCTCTCCTCGGAGGCAAAGGCCTTGGAGAATCCCAGGAGATTCCAACAGGGTGGTGTTGGAGGTCATACCCCCTGGCAAGGGAGAGAAGAAGGTTGGCCCCCACCCAGGGCTGAGGAGGAGGACTGTGACCTCTTGTCCTCTTGCCATCGCTGCTGCCTGCTGGCCTGTGAGGGAAGGCAGAGGGCAGCCATGCCTGTCAGGATGGCAGCTGAGCAATGGGTCCAAGGCTCATTAACTCTGAGCCGTGCCCTTGGTTTCCGAGCCCGGGCCTGTAGTGCAGGCTGGCACGTAGAGACCCTTAATTAAATTAGGGAGGCTTCCAAATGAGAGGGGGCCCAGAGCCAAGCTGCAGTCCCAGGCACGCCGGCCACAGCTCAGGGCACCATACCCCATGCTGGGGGCCGTGGGCTCTCCCTGATTATATCCTGCCCCACCAGGGGCTGGGCGTGGGAGCCTCTGTTATGTCCCCACCTGCACACTTGTCCTCACCTCCCTCTGTCTGGCATAAGCATAGGACCCTTGGCTCACAGCTGAGCAAGAAGGGCCAGAGACAGGAACTTGAGGGGCATGAAACAAGGTCTCCTCGTCCTTGAGGGAATACGAGGCTGTGCTGGGAGTCAGGAGGCACAACATCTATAAACTGTGTGACGTTGGCAAGTCACTCTACCACTCTGAGCCTCAGCTTTCTCATCCATAAATGGAACAGATATTTTCTAAAGACTCTTCCAGTTTTCCTGATCCAATGACCTGATCCAACACAAAGGGGCTAGGACTCAAATGCCGCGGTGCCAGCCTGCTTCCCTCCAGCGGCTTCCATCTCTCATCATCCCCACCTCAGCCCCTCGCTGCTGCCCCAACCAGAGCCCTGAAGACAGGCCTGAGGGACGTCCAGTTGGAAGCTCCATACCCACCACCTTCAAGGTCGCTGAATCACTAACTGCCAGCCCAGAAGACTGCCACCAGCCACTGGGGAGAGGGACAACAGGCAATGAGAATCCTGGTGCCGCGTGAGCCAGCAGCCAATTCATTAACGAACCGTTTGTAATGCGATAATTTGTACTTCTCAATTACCAGCAATGCCTGGTTTTACACGCATGCACTCATGCAAACACACTCAGAGTACACAGACCACCCAAAGGAGCCAAGGGCCAGGGGGCAGCGGGCGATCACAGGACCAGGGAAAGTCCCTTCCTGGAACATCAGGAAGGCCTGGGGCTGCCAACCCACCTGCCCACGGCCCCCACTGGCTCTGACCAGAAGAAAAGAGGGCACAACGCCGGTCCCTCCTAACCTCTGTCTTGTCCCTAATTCCAGCTGGAGCTGTGGGGCTGGCCCTCTCTTAGGCATGAGACTCCCACCAACCCACTCTCCTGGACAGCAGATGGGCCCATACCCTCAGAGGTGCCACCCTCAGAGGTGTTCAACCTGCCCAGGCAGATGCCTGAGCTGAGGTGTGGGCAGAAGAGGAAGGCTGGACATGCCCTTGGCCCAGCTGACTCTTCACCCCATTCCCAGCAGCAGGTCCCCAATGTGCCCCAAGTGTGACCCAGCGGCTCCTACCTCAGGGATACGGACACTGTAGGGCTGATTGTGAAATGTGGGCGCATTGTCATTCACGTCCCCGACCTGGATGTTCACCTTCCGCGTGATCACCTGGCAAGAGCAGGGGGTGGGGATCAGTGTTGGCTTTGACCTTTAGCTTCTTTCCACCCAAGGGGCCCAGAACAATCTTCCCAGGGCAGCAGGGGCTTCCAAGGATACTCACCCCCTGGTGGTCACTGACGGAGAACTCCACTGTGAACTCCGATTTGGTCTGAAAGAAAGGAAAGGGAGGGGGAGGGGAGTTAGAATGGTGTGCTGAGCTCCTGAGCCCTGGTGGGGCTGGTCTGGGACAGGGTACCCAAAGGCTTCCCTAAAAATTAAGCATTGCCCCCTTGGGTTGGGGAAGCAGGTTCAGAATAGGGATTCTTCCCATAAAAGAGCAACAGACTGGAAGTCAAGAGTCAGGTTTTAATGTGGACTCTGCCTTTGAATTGCTGTGTGATCTTGAACAAGTCACTAGACACTTCTGTGGCCACTTCCTCAAATGTAAGGAGAAAGGGGGGTGGGGGTTTTGTCAAAGCTCTTACCTTAATTTGCTAAGGGCTACAGAGTCATCCACTTCTGCGTCCTTTAGGGGGACATTTGTTGGGACAGGAGTAGACTTATATACCCCATGGAGCCCCCATTCTACAGGGGATGAACCCAGGATCACTGTCCCTCTTGCCTACCCAATGTTGCCCTTCACTTGGAGACACCCCCAACCCCATTCCAACCCCAATTCCAGCACTGCCTCTTGAAGAGGGACCCTATTCAGGCAGGAAGATGCTGCTTCAGGGTCAGGATGGGGCCTCAGAGGAACACCCCTAAGAGGTGATGACCCATCCTCCCCCAGGGTCTGTTCCTGCCCTCCGGGAAAGGCCTGAGGCAGGGGTCTGGGCAGGGCATACCTCTCTGTCCAGTGGCTGCCGGAGCCACACCACTCCTGTGTCAGGCTCCACAGCAAAGAAGCGGGAGGCCTCCTCACCAGACACGCCAAACACCAGCGGGTCATTGTCCATGTCTCGGGCCAGCAACTGGGTCACAGAGGAACCTGGAGTATCCACGGGAGAAAGCAGAAGGCACAAAGAGGAGGTCAGTCCGTCCCTCACATCTTGCTCAGGTCGCTGAATCCCAGTAGGAGCAGCCGCCCAAGAGATCCCCGGCAGGACACTGACTACTGCAAGCCGTCATGTGTCCTGGCTCTGACCCAGGCTCCCCTGGCCACAGGTCACAGTGTGCACACGCCTATAACAGGAAAACAGCATTTGCCACGTTCTGGGTGTGTCATGGAAAGCTGTGACTTCTGCCTGCCCCCCTCCCTTCTAATTTTAATTTGGAGGCTCCCTTCTCCAAGTGGCTCAGATGAGAACAGGGGCCCAAATTCCCTATTCTAATGTGCCAAGATGGGCACATAACTCGGCCCTAGCCAATCAGAGCATTCCATCTTCCTGGTCACAATGATTGGCTCGGGGATGAGCATGTGACCCAAGCTAGCCAATCAAAGCTAACCCTGGGACTTGTGCTGGAACTATTGAGAAAGAGGAGCTTTCCTGCCACTGGGGTTGCTAAAGTGGCACTGCTGGCAGCCGTCTTTGGCACCACACAGGAAGCGCCTACTTGAGAAAAGGCCAACAAGGAGGAAAACAGGGGCAAATTGTGCACGGAGAGGGATTCCTGATGGTGTGAGGGTCTGCAGCCAGCGGTGCCGGATATTAGCTCCATCCTTGGGACTTCTCAGCTATATGAACTAATAAATCCACCCCCCCTCCACACACACACACTTTTTTTTTTCTGCCTGAGTCAATTGAGCTGGATTTTAGTCTTTTGCAAATGGAAGCAATCTTTCTAATTCAGAATATTTTGCAAAACCTGCTATTCATTTGACAGTGACTAGGTGCTGGCCTGTGGTAAGCACTGGATACACAGAGGTTAGTTCCCAGCCTCCAGGAACTCCCGTCTAGCACTGGGTGGCGAGATCTAGTTCTTGTTCCCCCAAAAAAGATTGAGTGTCACCCTTCACCGGGAAACAAAGCCCGGGCCAGAGTTCACCATGAGCACCAGGATCCTGGCCTACAGGCTGCCTAAGAAGTCCCAGTGCAACGTATCATCTCCGGGGGTTACAGCCCCTCCCCCCCACCCCCAAGGGGCAGCCTTTGATAGGCTGACCAACCACCCTGGTGTGTCCAGGACAGAGGCAGAGCACATACTAAACCCAGGAGGTCCCAAGCAACTGGATCATCTGGTCATCTTAGCTTCAGGAGGTCCGCATACCTCCAGGAAGCGTGCAAACTATTAGGAGTCTGCAGAACGACAGTGTCATTTTGTGCAGAGACGGTCTATAGCAGCGGTTCTCAACCTGTGGGTCGCACGACCCCTTTGGGGGTCGAACGACCCTTTCACAGGGGTCGCCTAAGACCATCGGAAAACACATATATAATTACATATTGTTTTTGTGATTAATCACTATGCTTTAATTATGTTCAATTTGTAACAATGAAAATACATCCTGCATAGCAGATATTTACATGACGATTCATAACAGTAGCAACATTACAGTTATGAAGTAGCAACGAAAATAATTTTATGGTTGGAGGTCACCACAACATGAGGAGCTGTATGAAAGGATCTCGGCATTAGGAAGGTTGAGAACCACTGGTCTATAGTCTTCGTCTGACTCTCAAAGGACTGATTAAATTAGAACCATGGCCTTGGGCAAATCATTTCTTTCAAAGCTTCAGTTTACCCTATAAAATGGGATAGACACTTTTCTGCAAATACCGACTCTCATATTTATTGAGTAGCTCTAGCTGATCAAGCTAATAAGTGAGGAGGGATTCCAAGCTCTGGGAATGTTACCTAGAAACGAACACGAACGAGCTTTTCTAGGCAAACTTTGAAAAGGACAGTTCCAACATGACAATGATAGCTAACATTTCTGAACACTAACCACACTCCAGACACTGGGCTAAAGGGTTTCCGCGTGCCGTATAATTCAGACCTTACCGTTACTCTCCCCATTTAACTGGTAAAGTAACAAGGAGTAATTAATTCACAACAACCACAAAGTTACGAATGGCAGAGCTGGAATCAAAGCCCGGGCACTCGGGCCGAGTCCACATTTGTTGCCACAACTTTACACTTCTCAACACTATGTCTGTGAACTCAAGATTCAGGACTTCCAGACATGACCCTATCAGACCCCTCACTCAGGGGTGGGGAGCATCCAGCCTGTGGGCCATAAAAGGCCCTCGAAATCATTTGCTCTGGCCCTGCCAAGGCAACTACAGGCGGGACTCAAAGTTCAACAAATCTAGAAGCTTTTTTCATAGCAACATAAATTTATATTAAGTGAATTACATTAAGCAAATGATGTTATAAATATCCATATGGTCCTTGGCAGAAAAAAAGTTCCCCACCCCTGCCTTAACTGGAAGCCCAGCACTTGAAAAAAGAAGATATGGGGCAACCATTGGACTGTCATGATATGCCAGACACAGTGCCAGGCCCATTCACAATTCCTCCCAGCAGCTCTGTTTGGTAGTCATCACTATACCCATTCTACAGATTAGGAACTTGAGGCCCAGAGAGGCAAAACCATCTCTCCATGGTCACATAGCAGGGCAGGACATGGCAGCATCCAAGGTGATGTCAGGAGGTGAGAAGCAGGTGATGTTGGGTGGAGGTGAGAAGTGGGAGAAGGAGGAATGAAATCAGGGGACAGAGTTGAAACAACTTGAGAGACTTTTGGGGGAACCCAATCTTCCCATTTTAAAGATGGAGAAGCTAAATGTATTTAGCAGTTTTCCTAAAGTACGATGATGAGCAACAGAGTCAGGACCCGAACCCAAGTTTCCAGACTTTCAGACTCCTGGTACAGTGCTCTTTCTAGATGAGGAAGGAGGGGGTATGTGAAGTCACAGAGAAACCAAGCACACCTTCCCAAAGCATCTGTGTTGCTCGGTGACAAGCAGCTATTTTACACTAAAGCAAACGGGAATATACTGGGAACACAATGTGACAATTTATTTCTAAAGACACAACCTAAAACTGAAAAAGACTTTTCAATCTCCCCCAGACTTCCAGGGACACACATTTCCTCTTCATCACCCTCAAAGGTCCTTCAGTGGCAAAGTTTGTGGAACACTGAGTTACTTCCCGATACCTTGGGGGAATCCACATGAGGAAACTGAGGCCCATCAGGGCCCTGCCTATCCACAGTGCACAACGAGGCCATAGTACCCACCTTGGACTAAACACCTCCCGGGCCAACCTCCTCCAGGGCTCAGCCCAGGAGGTGTATGCGGCCAAGCTCCGGCCAGCCAAAGGGATTCTGGGAAAGCCACACTGGCCCTCCAGCCAAGATCGCACTACTCGGCCCAATACCCCAAATGGCTCTCTGAGGCCCGAAGCTCAGGCCCTCCCAAGAAAGGGGGGTGGGGGACTGGGCAGGACAGATATGGGGCCATCAGCTGCTGTCACCCACCCTGTAATTTCCTGGACTTTTATCCATTTTCCCCTCAATTATGTGCTGCTCAAAATGGTCCTTTTCGGTTTCTCCACGGCTTGTGCCTGCTCACGCCTTCTTTGTGTCTCAGGTAATTGCTAGTGACCTTTTCTAAGTGTACTAATTAAAGGTACCGATTTAATATTATATTTAAGACAAGACTCCCTGCAATTTTCCAGCTGGGCACATCTCCCCTGCCAGCGCTGTTCTGCCGCTCTGCAGAAGCTGGGCATAGCTTTGTCTCCAGGACGGAGGCCTTGTTTCCGCCAGGGCAGCTTCCAGCAACCTCTGTTGTACCATTCCTACAGAAACGAGGCCAAGATGAGGGGCCCAACTGCAGCCCAAGGCACAGAGAAGCAGCCACTCAGGAGACGCCTCCCTGACCGCGCGACCTGGAGTGCACATGCCACTCTGGGGCTGTTTCCCACTTGAGAAACAGGCAGTGTACCCTGCAACCCAGGCTGGGCAGCACCTGGAGTTCGTTTGTTCCTTCCTTCCTTCTTGTGGTAAAATACATATAAATGTATCATTTAAGTCGTGCAAACTGTATAATTCACAACGTGTTTCCAGAATATTTGCATCACCCCAAAAGGAAACCCCTTACCCATTAAGCAGACACTCCCCCATCCTCCTCTCCTAGCCCGTGGCAACCACTAACCCTCTGTCTGTCTATGGATCAGCCTGGTTTGGATATTTTGAATCATATGTGGTCTCTGTGTCCGGCTTCTTTTACTCGGCATATGTTTCCAAGGTTCGTCCATGTTGTAGCATGTATGAGTACTTGCTCCCTTTTCATGGCTCTATGGATAGACCACATTTTGTTTATCCCTTCATCAGCGGATGGACATTCGGGCTGTTTCCACCTTTTGGGTATTGTGCACAGGGCTGCTATAAACATCTGTGGACGAGGTTTTATTGGAATGCTTGCTTTCAGTTCTTTTGGGTATCAACCTGGGAGTGGAATTGCAGAGTTTTATGGTAATTCTACGTTTAACTTATTGAGGAACCACCAAATTGTTTTCCACAGCAGTTGCCCCATTTACATTTCTACCAGTAATAGATGAGGCCGCATGAGGAGAATCAGCGATTCGCAGGGGCACGGTGCCCCCTGCGTGGGGAGAGATGGGAGCTGGACAGCACCGCAGAGCAGGTGCTGTTGGCACCACGCCCACCATGCCTTGCATAACCATGATCACACACACCTGCCTCATCTCCCACTGCCGACCTGGGGCTCTCACCATCGCAACTGCTCCACGCATCCACAGGACAGACCAGAAGTGCCAGGGAACTGTCCCTGGGGGCAGCACTCAAGGAATGACCGACAAAGACTGTGGATAAACGCCCCCCCACTCCCTCACCTCTCAGGGGTTGGCTCAGAGGTCACGGCTCTTAGTGACCCCAATGGGACTCAGCTCCAGCTCTCACTCTGGTGCCGCGGTTGATATGCATCTGTATGGCTCCCTCCCCTTCCTTGTCTCAGGTCCTCAATCCCCACCTGTGTTTCCTGGAATTCTCTCCCCAATAAACTCTTTGTACTTGGGTCCTCATCACAAGGTCTGCTTCCGGGGGAACCCACATGAGACGCTCCCTAAGACCTTGGCAAGAGACTCATCCAGGGAGCTTGTTACAATACAGATTCCCAGGCCCCACTGACCCAGTTGGCTGGTAGAGGGGAGCCCAGAATGTTAACTTATAAACAGTAGTCCCTACTCTCCCTGCAAGAAACTCCAATATAAGCCAGGTTTGGAAGTCCTGAAACTTGTTTATGGCAGAATGATATTCAAATATTTAACAATGGGCACAGTACAGGCATCAAACAATCAGAGGGCGCTGGCCGTAAACAACTGGACAGGTGAGAACTGCCTGTACGGCAGCCTGGTTTATGGCTCACATTTTAGATGCAAAGGAAAGCTCCTCGGGCCTCGGGATGATTTAAAAGCTCAGCTTTAGGGCTCTTGGCTCAAAAGGGCTGCAGGAGGGCTCGCTGCTTTTCGCCTCCCTGCTCTCACAGGGAAGGGCCACCCAGTGCGGCCAGCTAGCCTTCCGCTGTGTGCCAAGCCAGGCCAGGCTGGCCCCAGCCTAACCTCATGGTTGGAAAGTGGAACTTTAAAGAACTAAAATCGGCTCTAACAGGTTTGGCTCAGTGGATAGAGCGTCGGCCTACGGACTGAAGGGTCCCAGATTCAATCCCGGTCAAGGGCATGTACCTTGGTTGTGGGCACATCCCCACCATGCAGGAGGCAGCTGACTGATGTTTCTAACTCTCTATCCCTCTCCCTCTCTGTAAAAAAATCAAGAAAATATATTTAAAAAAATAAAGAACTGAAATCGCTGTACACCCATGTTCACAACAGCATTACTCACAACAGCCAAAAGGTGAAAGTAACCCAAGTGCCCCTCGATGATGGAATGAATAACCGGAAATGTGGTATGTACATGCAATGGAATATTACTCAGCCTAAATAAAGGAAATCCTGACACGTGCTCCAGCATGGATGAACCTTTCACATGCTGCTAAGCGAAATAAGTGAGTCACAAAAAGACAAATACTGCATGATTCCACCTCCCTGGAATTCAGAGAGACAGGAAATAGAAGGGCAGTTGCCAGGGACTCAGGAAAGTGGCAACAGGAGTTGTTTTATGGGCACAGAGTTTCAGTTTTGCAAGATGAAAAGAGTTTTGGAGGCTGGTTGCACAACAATGTGAATATACTTAACACGAATGAACCGCATGTTTAAAAATGGTTACAATGGTAAATTTTATGTTATATGTGTATTTTACAATTAAAAAAATCAAAATTGGCCTGGCCAGTGTGGCTCAGTGGTTGAGCGTTGACCTATGAACCAGGAGGTCATGGTTCAATTCCCAGTTGGGGCATATGCCTGGGTTTGGGGCTCGATTCCCAGTAGGGAGCGTGCAGGAGACAGCCAATCAATGATTCTCTCTCATCATTGACGTTTTGATCTCTCTCTCTCTCTCTCCCTTCCTCACTGAAATCAATAAAAATATATTAAAGACAAAAAAACAAAAAAAAACTTAAATCATGTCCAAAGTCCTAGCCCAGAACCACACACACCTCCCACTGGCTCTCCTACAGGCTCCCCAGGCTTACCTTTCTCAGCCCCATGGTCTTCTTTCTGTTCCTGAACAGTTGGCGGCTGCCTCAGGGCCTTTGCCCTGGCTGTGCTGAGAATGCTCCAACCTGCGGTCACTACATGCTGCTCCCTATTCCTCTCTCAGACCAAGAATGGTCATCTCAGAGAGGCTTTCCTCCTACACTGGATCACACAGAATCTATCTGAAGAGGCATCTGTCTCTCTGTGTCCCCGCACCCTGAGGTACTGTCTTCACAGTCCTCCCTTCCCTGGGCTGATCTTGTTTATTCACATGATTTGCTGACTGCCTCTCTCAAGACCCTGGGGCAGCGGCCTGGCCTGTCATGTTCCCTATTCACAGGGGCAGGTGTATCGCTAAGCTAACCTAGGGGCTGGCATCCATCCCTCAGACACCCATACAGAGTCAGTGGGGAAATGAATGAATCCTGCCAACTGCCTGGAGTTGTTAGAAGAAGACAGCCTCCAAAAGTCATGAAACTCTCTGAGCCGCGATGGGAAGAGAGAGTATAGCAAGTTAATTCTTAATTATGTACACTAATGGACAGGAAAAAGCCTGGCTAATCAAAGCCTCATAATGCCCGAGCAGGAGCACTTGGCTTCGGATGCAGGCGGAATAAGAGCTGGGCACTGGCTGAGCCCCAGTCTCTAAGGAACTGGCCCTGCACCATCTCAGGAGGCCCAGTAGCCCAGTCTGGGGCAGTATACCCTGTCCTGGAGTCCAGGGGCTCAGGGTGGAATGGGGTCCATCAGTGGGCTGCAAATGCTCCTGAGAGGTGAGGATTGGCAACGTGTCCCTCCCATGGTGGCCTCAGTCCCTGAGCAGCAGGCTACATCCATCTTCCAGGCAAGGGGTGGGCAATCACAGCTTCCCCTGCAACCCTGCTGGGCCCACGCTGATCGCCGAGATGACCGTTATTACTATTATTGTTGTTATTTGCTGGGATTGCTGCCTCGTGTGCTCCTGGAGAGCTGAATCATTGGCTGCTAGACGAGGGGTGGGCCAAAACTCAGGCAGGGCAGTAGCAGGCTGCAAGGCTTGCTACTTCTTCTGGGTGGGGGAAGGCTGAAAGCTGTGTTTGTTCCCCCAACACAAAGAGGGTGCTACAGAATGAAGAAAGGGTAAGGAGAATCCACCATGCCTACTCCTTGCAGAAACATCTTCTTAGAGCAGACCTCTGGTCATGCCACACCCCCTCAGGCCCTCCCACTCCCCCACGGTTCCCACAGAATTAAAACCCAATTCCTTACCATGATGGCCAATGCTGCTCCTGCCTGACCTCCTTCGGCTCCCTGGCCAGTCACGTTCTCACGGCAGCCCTGGGCTCAGCCAGACAGACTGCTCTCAGCCCTCCAGCACACCGCAGCGTCTACACCTGCGCTGCTGCTGTTCCTTCAGCCTCAAAGACCCTTCCTCCTCTCACTGCCTCGCAAATCCCAGTCATCCTCAAACACCACCTCGGTCACACAGTTCTCTCTTCTCTGTGCTCCCTGACCCGTTGTTTGTACCTCTGCACGTCAGGGAGAGACCATCACCCCTGGAAGGTGGAGACTGCTGTTCTGGGACATGCTTGGCAAATCTTCCCAGCCCTCTAGGACTAACGACTGCACCTCTCTTGAGGCCAACCAGCTGGGAGGTCATGCCTTGCCCATGCAGACATTACTAATCAACCACAGCTCCCCTTTCTGTTGATTATCAGACCTATATCCCACCTCAGAATCCTTCACAGCACTGGGTTCCATGCAGTCACGACTAATCAATCCTAACAGGCATGTGAGAACAAACTTTCTGCAGGGTGACCTAAAAGGACTTCACATCAGCCCTGATTTGCTTCCCTTCCTACCCAGGGGCCAAGGATCTAGGGCCAAGCTCTGCCCCTGTCAGGCTCAGGGCATTTCAGAGGGAGAGAGTCAGGCTTGAAGTCGACAGGCAAGCTCAGAAATAGGGACTAGTTATGGCTAAAGAGAGAACCAAAAAGTAAAGCTCCTTCTCATTTTGCAGAGGGAGGGTCAGAGGTCCCGGCTGGGAGATGGGGCTGCTCATTGGTGAGTTGAGCCAAGGGGTAGCAGCAGATGGCAGGCCTCAACCCCAACCCCAGATTACAGGTCAGGGGTTATGACCAGGTCTTTCTGAGACTAACCACTCCGGGTCCCCAATGGCATCAGGCCTTCTGCATGTCCTCCACCCCCATCAGGAGGGAAACCCACCCTCCTCCTCCCGGTCCGGAGGGGCCTGGCTGCTCTGGCCTGGTCTCTGCCAGAGCCAAGTGCTCCTGCCCTCCCCTCTCCCCGGGGATGAGCCCCCGGAGCCTGGGCAGGCCTTGGAGCCTGCATCTCATTTGTCTCTCCTCTGGGATAAGACAGGCCAGTTAAGTGCCTTGATTCCTGGGAATAATCTCATTTGTCTTAGGTTCCCGCTTCCCACTCTCCTGCCTTCAGTCAGGCTCCTTCCCTCTAGTTACCCTGGATCTTGAACTTGATTTGACCTCAGGGGAACTTTTTTCCTGATGTCCTAGACCCTGCCTACATGCACCTAGAGCAGTGGTTCTCAACCTTCTGGCCCTTTAAATACAGTTCCTCATGTTGTGACCCAACCATAAAATTATTTTCGTTGCTACTTCATAACTGTAATGTCGCTACTGTTATGAATCATAATGTAAATATCTGATATGTAGGATGGTCTTAGGCGGCCCCTGTGAAAGGGTCATTCGACCGCCAAAGGGGTCTCGACCCACAGGTTGAGAACCGCTGACCTAGGGAAGCCAGAGTGAGATCTGGCCCCGACCCCTATCTCCTGAGACGCAGGTGGCCTCCCTGCTCTGCACTGACAACACCCTCATCAGAAAACCCTGGCCCTGGATAAAGGGAGCTGTCTGTCTCCAAAACCAAAGGCCACCTGCACGCCCTCACTCCTGCAGCTCAGTCCACCAGAAGAGACACATGACCGAAGGGAAAGGAAACTAGCATTCGCTAAGCACCTGTGGGCGTTCAGAGCAAGCCAACCAAAGATGTGCTTCTGTGCTATTCGGACTGCTTTGAGCTAAAGGCAATTTCTGCTCCAGGCTCAAGAGAACCTGAAGAGCTACCTAGAAGAACCTGAATTAGGGGCCTTGACCATCTAAGAGATGATCAGATAATCTTCTGACCCACCTCTATGGCAGGGGAAACTTTTATTTACTAAACGTCTGCTCTTCTCATCCTGCAAGGACCCTCTGAACCCCAAGGCGCATCCCCTCATCCTAGCTCAGGATGTCTTATACACCTACATCCCTCTTTCTATCTCTGAACCTCTCCTGCCTGTGGGGTCTCTGCTTCTCTCATGGATGCGGAGTTCCCATAATAATGTTTTAAATGGGGTGATTTTCTCTTGCTCATCGGTCTCATGTGTATTTGAACCTTGAGGGTAGAGGAAAGTTTGTTCTGCCCCCACTCCAGGCACTATGCTCTATGGATGTCCTTCTCTATCATCTATTTCTCACAATGGCCTCTGGAGACGGGTGAGTGTCCCCACTATACATTGAGAAAACCGAGACTTGCAGCAATAAAGTGACCTACCCAAGGTCATACAGCTAGGAGGTGGCAGAGCAAGGATTTGAGCCCTTCTGCTAGCCCCACAAAGCTGACCCCCATGAAGACCCCAGGTCCCTCTCCTGTTTGAGGCTGCTCTGGACCCCTGGGTTACTCGGCTGGCCTGAAGGTGAGCACTTTTGAGGCAGGGACTGTAGGGGGGTCCCCTCCATCACCCTGGCTTTCTACAGCCCACGCATCACATGGTGAGTTCCAGCAACATGGTGATTTACTCTTGAGAGTCAGAGAGAAGTGGTTGGCTCACCTGAGCACACGGGTGTTAGATGGCCAAGGGGACAAGCTAATTCACCAGAGAAGGAGACACTAAACAGAGGAGGAGGATATAAACCCAGAGCTCTGGTGGTGAGGAATAGAAGCCAATGTTGTTTTAAATTAATAAAGCACAAGAGGAAAGATCAGACATTAAATAGCAATATTTGAGGGACCCGGCCCTGAGTCTCAGAAACCTGAAGCTGTCCTGCTTCTGGCACCGCATAGCAAACAAGAGCCATCACTGCCCAGGGCTGCCGAGCCTGGCAGCAGACACCAATGTGCTCTAAGCCCCTATAACCTAAGGCGTCACAGAGAGGCTAAGCTACTTGCCTGAAGTCACACGTAGCACATGGCAGAGCAGAGGTTGTTCAGTGACCTTCCCAATCCCATGCGACCATTACAGTCCTTCATTCACTGGACAAGCTCCCGATCTGCCCCGGCACTGCTCTGGGCACTGGTGATACAACAATGAACAAAACAGACAGAAGCCCCTCCCTCCTGGCGCTCACATTCAGTGGACAGACCTTCGCTGCCATAGGCCACATGCTCTTCCTGGCCTTTCTGGGAAGCATGGGTATGAGCTTGGAGTATGAGCCCGGATGGATGAAGAATGTGTTCCTACTGTTCATCTGGTTCACAGGCTCTGACACCCCAAGTCCCCCATTCCCCCAGTATGAGCACTCCTCATCCTGGCTGGGAGTTGAGGAATCGGGACACAGGATCATAAGACCCAAAGAAGCTTCGAGAGGAAGGTGGCCTTGGTGAATTTCCTCTACTAAGGCAGAGAGAAGCAGCCAGGCATAGAACTAACAAGGCTGCCACTGGCTGGCACTCAGCCATGACTGGTGACTCTGAGCGTCATTGACCTCTGAGCCTCCCTTTCCCCACTGACACCATGAGGGACTGATGTCGATGGTAAAGGCACAGAGGTCCTTGGGGAGAATCGCATCCAAGCTTGACAAACAGGTCGTGGCAATGTACCCATGCCAGTCCCAGGTCGTGGTTTTGGGGGCGATGTGTGGAGAAGGATGCCGGGGTGCATCCGAATTCAGCAGGGACGAGTGCTGTGGTCATAGAGCTGATGGGAGCAGGCGACGGGGAGTGTATCTGTGCCACACACTCGCATGCTTGATGAGGCCAACAAGCTCATTCCACAAAAGGGAAAGCAGGGCAGGGCGGCTCAGTAACTCACCCACCGTCACCGCTAACAGCTACAGGTGGGAGAGCTGAGACTCGGATTGGTCCTGGCTCCCCAGTATCCTTCCCATTTTTCTTTTTAGAAGCTCCCAGGTGGTGCGTATATGAATCAGGTTGAGAGTCACTGCTTCAAAGCCATGAACTATACTTTGAAAATGTTGGGATTTGGAAATGTTGAAACAGGACATTAAAGTCCCATCCAGTTAAAATATCTGTAAGATTATGACTCAGCTGGCCACACACTATGTAGGTGCTATGGAGGAGACAAGGGCATGATGCCTCCGCCTGCCTAGCTGGGCTTTACCATCTGGGTGAGATGCTCCGAGGCCCAACAGCCAGGGTCCAGGAAAGACTGCATGCGCTTTCTGCCCAGGCACAGCAGCCGGAGCACGCATGGCCACGGACAAAGGGGCTCTGGGATGCTCTGTTTGACCTTCCTGAGTCCTTGCAGCAGCTCCCAGGCCCACGGGGGCTGCAGTCCTGTCACAGGGGCCAGGACAGCCAAGTGGTGGTTATCAGATTTAATAACAGTGATAATAGAGGGGTGGGCGTTCTTTTCCCTCCTCCTGAAACTTTTCAATTCATTGAACTGTTCAATTAACTTTACAAAAGGAAATGTGAAAAAATGATGGCAAATTGAACTTGACATTATCATTAAAATAAACAGAGCACTGCAGGCCATTAAAGGCTCACAGAGAGATTATCCAAACACTGGCAGGCGCGTGCTGACTCCTTCCAGCTCAGAGGGACCCTGGCACTTTCCTCCTGCCCTGAGCTTGCACCCCCTGCCTGTCACCACTCACATTCCCCCAGCTCATAAAGAGGCCATGCTAACGTCCCCCATCACCACAGCCCCCCAGTGTGGACGTGAACGTGTGGGGAGGGCAAGAGCAGCCACAGCAGGCCAGCCTCTGCCAACAGGCTGCCATCTCCAAGACGGCCTTTCCTTCTGCTGCTCATGATGGGGTCCCTTAGTCCAGCTAGCGGGTCCAGGCCTGGCTGCCCGTTAGATTCACCTGTGGCATTTTTGAAACCCAGATGCCCAGCTGTACCCCCAGACCAAATACATCAGAGTCTCTGAGGAGGGAAGCAAGCATCAGGAATTAAAACAAAAACAAAAACCCCGTAAGATTGCCAAGGGCAGCCCAAGTTGATAATCAAGATCTAGATCAGTGATGGTGAACCTTTTAAGCTCGGCATGTCAGCATTTTGAAAAACCCTAACTTAACTCTGGTGCCGTGTCACATATAGAAATTTTTTGATATTTGCAACCATAGTAAAACAAAGATATCTATTTTTGGTATTTATTTTATATATTTAATGCCACTTAACAAAGAAAAATCAACCCAAAAAATGAGTTCATGTGTCACCTCTGACACGCGTGTCATAGGTTCGCCATCACTGGTCTAGATGATCCCTGAGGTCCCCTCAATCTTCCGGACTAATCCAAGAAACGATGATGTAGGAACACCCACAGGTCAGTGGTTCCCAAACTTGTCAGCACCTTGGCATCACCTGGAGCTTTCAACCACCTGTGCCCGCGTCCCACACCCCAAGGTTGTGATGAACTGATCTAGGGTACAGCGAGGCTCTGGAAAGTTCTAAATCCCCAGGTGGTTCTAACCTGCAGGCAAGACTGGCGATGACTGCTTTAGGTGACGTTTTCACTTGACCAACGGGGAAGGCAGCTTCTGATTGAAGATGCTCCTTCAGAAGACCCCACACCCTCAAATAGGTGGTGCTCCCAGGCCCACTCCACTGAGGCCAATAGCACAGGCGGGTCAGGAAAAGGGAAAAAAAATTTTGCTCTGTTGGCTCTTCCTGTTTCAACATTTCCAAATCCCAACATTTTCAAAGTATAGTTCATGGCCTTGAAGCAGTGAATCTCAACCTGATTCCTATACGCACCACCTGGGAGCTTCTAAAAAGAAAGATGCTCAGGCCCTACCACCTAAGGATTCTGTCTTGATTCATTGGTCTAGAACAGGGCCCAGACATCAGTGTTTGTTATACAGTTAAGTCTTCACTTAATGTTGTTGAGAGGTTCTGTGACTTTACTGAAATGGACGATAATGAAACCAATTTTACCAAAGGCTAATTGACATAAACACGAGTTAAGCTCCTATGGCATCTCTATCAATGTTAACATGAAACAACACAATGGAATGGTGTTACTGGCGGAGTAATGAGGATGTGCAGCCAGGCTGAGAATCGCTGGGCCAGGGCAGTGGTTCTCAAACTTGAGCCTTCAGCAGAATCCCCAGTAGGGCTTATTCAGAAGGCAGATTCACGGGCCCCTCCCAGTTTCTGGTTCAGATGTGCATTTCTAACACGCTCCCAGGTGATGCTGAGGCTTCTGAGCTGGGGCCATGACTTTGAGGAGCACAGGGTAACAGCTTCTATGGGCCCAGGTCCTAGCCACTTACATTCTTTTCACAGGTAATTTCTACCTTCATGATTGACTTCAGAATCCCACCTCTCCTGTGGCCCCCTGTCCCTTCCTTAGCCAGAGCCAGGCCACTTCTTTCCACCTCCCTACAGTGGAAAGGAAGCTAAGGAGCTAAGAAAGATAAAACCAGAAAAGCAGGTCAGAAGACACCCTTCCCTCACCCCTGCTCCCCCGCCCACCTCCCTCCGTGAAGGACCAGAAAAGTCCCTCCGGAAATCACCTCCTCTTTGAGGAGACTCATAATTACCCACAATGATCGCAGCACCATTCATTTCGCCCTAAAATTAATACATCACGTTGAGAATGATATCGCACTAATTTATCACAAGATTTATGAAACTTGCACTTTTTCTAATGAGATTTATGCAAATGACGCTCTTGCCACTGTTTGTGTTTTTAAAAGTTTTGACAGGGAAGTGGGGGTCCAGCCCAGCTGGCGGAGGCCCTGTCCCCACTCTTGAGGGTGAGGGAGCTCCATAGATGCTTTGGTGAGCAAGCCCCCTACCCAAGTGGGAAGCACTTGGCTCATTCCCAGTCCCATCTTTCCCCAGGTACACCCTTCTTCTATCTGGCCCGTCCTCTCAGGGGCTCACCTGCAGCCTCAGGTGGGAAGGAAGCTCTAGGTCAATGGTTCTCAACCTTGGCTGCACATTAGAATCACCTGGGAATCTTTTTAAAACCCTGATTTCTGGGCCTCATCCTCCGGAAATTCTGTTTCTTTGTTACTAATGTTGTGGCCTCACCCCATAACAAAGAGACAGAATTTCCGGAGGATGAGGCCCAGAAATCAGGATTTTAAAAAGATTCCCAGGTGATTCTAATGTGCAGCCAAGGTTGAGAACCACTGCTCTAGGTCAGTGGTTGGCAAACTGCGGCTCGCGAGCCACATGCGGCTCTTTGGCCCCTTGAGTGTGGCCATGAAGTTTCAATCGCACTGTACGTGCGCACCCGCACATGGTATTTTGTGGAAGAGCCACACTCAAGGGGCCGCAGTTTGACGACCACGGCTCTAGGTGAACATGGGTCTCTCTCATCTAATCAGGGACCTTCCAGGCCTTCAGTCTCTGAGACAACTGTGGGTGACAGTGCGCCGCTAGCCAGGGTATGAGATAAAAGAGGCGCCAGGATGGGACAGTCAGGTGTTGACCCTGTACTTGCACAGGGTATCCTCTACAATTCCATGCCCTGGGCACCTCACTTACCTCACCCTAGTCCCAGCCTTTCCACTCCTACCATTTATTGAGCACCTGCTGTATAATAGGCACCTGTTAACCACTTCACATGAACAGTCTCACTTAATATTTACCACAAATCTGTGAGGAAGGTCTTCCCACACTCAAATGAGGAGATGAAGTCTCGGGGAGGTTTAGCAACTTGCTCAAGATCACACAGATAGGAAGAAGTAGAGCCAGGATTCAAATCAGGACCATCTGACCCTGAAGATAATGTTCTTATATGCAGTACCAGCCCCAAATGATTCACAGGAGGCCTTCTCTCTTCTGGGGGTTAGTAACACCACACATCTCCAAGGGGCACATCCCTCATACTCAGTTCCCAGAACACTGACGAAAAGCAGGAAACCAGCCTCAAGGGGCTCTGAGAAACTAAAATTCCTGATACAAAACCTATGCACTAAATTTCAAGCTCAGTATGAAAAGCAAAGAGATGTAGTCAGGCACTCACTCAGAGCCCTTTACTCTTACTTTACATACAATTATAATTAGATTGATTTTCTTTTCAATTCATGGAAGTATCAGGGAGGTACATCTATACTAATAAAAGGGTAATATGCTAATTAGACTAGACATCTTCTGGACATCCTTCCGGACATCCTTCCAGAAAAAGGATGGAGGCGGAGGCACAGGTGGTTAGGGGCGACCAGGCCTGCAAGGGAGGGCAGTTGGGGGTGACCAGGCAGGCAGATAGGTGAGCGGTTAGGAGCCAGCGGCCCCACATTATGAGAGGGATGTCTGACTCCATAGGGATCGGTCCTAAACCAGCAGTCGGACATCCCCTGAGGGGTCCCAAAATGGAGAGGGTGCAGGCTGGGCTAAGGGACCGCCTGCCCCGTGCACAAATTTCGTGCACCAGGCCTCTAGTAAATAATAATAAGGAAGCAATAAACAACCACTTCTTCTGCTCACAAAGGGGAGAGAACAAAACTCTCTGAAAAGTAAGAACTTAAAATAACCCGAGTCCCTTCAGTAGCTCCTGTCAATGACAATGCATCATCATAGAGAGCTCCTCACGGTGATGTGTGCAATGATGTGCCGGGAAAGTGCTAAATGATGAGTCATCTCCATGTAAGAAGGCAGGTACTATATAATAGAGCTGAAGAATATTCCATGCAAGTCATTATAATTAAAAAAAGATTTTGTGCTTAAAGAAATGCTTCCCAAAGTGTATTTCACGAATCATTAATTCCCTTGGAGGCTAACGGTACTCCATGAAAAAGTGTTCTTTGGTCAAAAAGGTCTAGAGAACATTTTATTAAAAAAAATCAAACAGGCTTCTCTCCTGCAGGACCTCTCGGAGCCTTTGTTCCACTAGCATGCATTGTGGAGCCCTACAAGGGGTAGAGAAGTTACAGCTTTCCCCAAATTTATTTGGCCAAGAAGCACTTCCTTCCAAGAGCATCTCAAAGGACATTGGTGGTTCAGGAAATAACTGGGGGATACACTGGGCCAGGAACTTTTCTGGATGTTTTTAGTTCAGACATATCTTTTCTTGGGGTGGGTGGAAAGATGGATGAAGGGATGGGTGATGGATGAGAGAATGGGAGGGAGAGAGGGTGGGTGGATGGATAAATGAGCAAATGAACACATGAACAAAGGAACAAATAGCCAAGTAAGCTGTTCTCATCCCAGGAGCATATAAGAACCTCTGATATCAGAGCCTCTGAGATGGAGGGGAGCATCTGAGTACAGAGTCCGAGACCCTTCCTCCAGGTGATTCAGCCCCTCCCCCTGCCCAGGTGTGAGCCCCTGCTTCATGAGTGGGGAGCCTGGGCCTTCCTAGCTGGGTGTCAGGTGGGCTGCTTTTCATTCAGGTCAAATCCTGAACGCGGGAGATCATAATCATACTAACTCTAAATATGTACATGACGCCCAGTACTTAGAAAGTACTTTCCTGGCCACTGATCCCGGGATTCCACTGCCGCCCCCCCCACACACACACACCAGGGGCTGGCGAGTGGCCTCACACTCTCGTAATGTTGAAGAGACCATGGCTCAGTTGAGTGATGAGTTCAGAGTCAACCAGTGTGGGAGTCAGAGACCCAGGCCGCACCCCTGCTCCCAGGTGTGTAACCTTTGCAAGTCGCACTACATCTGGGCCTTGTTCCTGCCTCAGACATCCCCACAGCAGACCCAACCAGAACATCTCACATACGGTGTCCTAATTAGTTGCTGCTCTGCTCTGACCCTCCCACCTGACTGTGAGCACCCTGAATGCAGACTGTGACTCCCACTCCCTGCTGTGTCCCCAGAGCCTGGCACAGTGCCTGGCACAAGACAGGCCTTCTGTCAGTGTCTACTGAACAAAGAAGTGATTGAATGAATGATTGAATGAATGAGGTGATGAATCGCTGTTTAGGCACCCACTTTGGTTCTAGAGCAGGGGTGGGCAAACTTTTTGACTCAAGGGCCACAATGGGTTCTTAAACTGGACTGGAGGGCCGGAACAAAAGCATGGATGGAGTGTTTGTGTGAACTAATATAAATTCAAAGTAAACATCATTACATAAAAGGGTACGGTCTTTTTTTTTTTAGTTTTATTCATTTCAAGCGGGCTGTAGTTTGCCCACGGCTTCTAGAGTTTGCAGGAATGTGGTTCTAATAACGCTAAAAGCCATACCAAGGACTCCATCCTTAGGAGTGTCTTGCTGTCTTTGTTTGAGGGGCAGAGAAAAGAAAGCAAGAGCCAGACAGCCTTCCCGATGCCCAGCCTGCAGGTGCCCGCCTGACTAGGTGGATGTTCTTTACCTGGGCAAGTTTAGTTTTGAATTGGGCAGAGGGTAACCTTCTGGAGTCCTTGGAAGTTCCCTTTCCATTGGAATCAGGATTCTTCTTCCCACTGCCCTGCAGAAAGAGCTGAAAGCTCTCTGGCCCCACGCTGTGAAAATGAGGGACATTGGAGGGTAGGAGGCGGATTTAAGTAAACGAAGAGTTAAGGGTGGGCTGAAGGGGGGGTCCCCTTGCCATTTAGCCAAGGAACTGCCCAGAGATTGGCTATGTACCCACACGCGTCACCCATGGTTTTCAGTACCCTCGTCTCTGAACATTATGGGTGTGATTCACTTCTAGGAACTTGTGGGCACGACTCTGGGCTCTTTCTGTTCTCTCTCTCTGGCTGTATCTTCTCTCTTACATTGTTATCTGAAACCTGCTGGTGCTCCAAGAGGCCTAGAACAGGGGGTGGAGGACATGCACTTCATGCTCCCTAGGCCCCTCTGTCCTTGACCGCAGACAGGACCGGGGGCTGAGGAGCCAGTGCCCAGAGGGCCATTTCCCTACCAAAGCATGTCAGAGGGTGCCAGCGACCTCCCACCACCACCAGGCAAGTGCAGGAAGCACTGGCTGCCTCCCCATCTCCACCTCACTAAGGGCTGATGTGGTGTCACGTGGGCCTATGCACAGAGGACAAAGAGCCCCTGAGAGTGGCCTCCTGGGGACACTGTGGCCAGGACCTGCCCCGGGTCCAGTGGAGAAGGGGGTCCTTTGGCTCCAGTGGGAACCAAAGGTCAGAGCCAGAGAGGGCCTCAGACACCACGAGTGCCCTTAGGTTACTTACAGGGACACTGAGGCCCAGGGATGAGTGGGGGCTGGTTGAGGTCCCATATGTAGTGATGGAGTCAGGACTAAAATCCTGTTCTCCTCTGTCACAATTAAGTGATTTTTTTTTTTACCTCATCTCTTCCAAAATGTATTTCCCCCTATTCATCAACTTTGCTGTAACCCCTTCCTCCCACAGATTATACAGAATATATCAAGACAACATCAGAGAACGAAATGTGCTATTTCTAACTGCATCACAAACGAAGGGCATAGACTGTGACCCTCGTTTCGGTTATTAGAAAAACAAATCAACTCCTCTGAGAGCGCTCGGTCAAATCAGCCACCACCACAATGCCCTTACATGGTGATCGAGGGCTGAGGCTAAGGTCAAGTTTGGAGAGCAACATTTTGTTGGACTTGAACTATGTGCCGAAGACTGTGAAAGTCCACTTACTCTACTGGGCATCTCAAGGTCTTCTCAAGGTGACTGATGTATTCTAGGAGCACGACATGGGCAGGGAGCTAGTGAGTTAGTAGTATTAGATGGAAGGCAGTACTGGGGAGAAGTCTAAAGATGCCCATGATGGCCAGTGTTTCTCAGTGGTTAGAGCATCATCCCATGCAACAAAGGGTCATGCATTCAATTTCCGGTCAGGGCACATACCCAGGTTTCGGTTCGATCCCTGGTCGGGGCAAGTGCGGGAGGCAACCAATCAATGTTTCTCTCTCACATCGATATTTCCTCTCTCTCTCTCTCTCTCTCTCTCTCTCTCTCTCTCTCTCTCTCTCTCTCTCAAATAAATGTGGGAAGAACCCAAACACATATCCTCAGGTTAGGATTAAAGATAAATAGATTTTTTTAAAATGCCCAAGAGAACCACATGCAGCTGGACCTCAAAGCACAATGGCCCAGTTCCACAGCAGCACCCTCTCAGAAGCCCAGCCTGGGCCACAAAGTAAGCCTTGGCTCTGGCAGCCTTTCCACCCAGGGAGTGGGCTGGGCACCTCCCCAAGGCCCCCACTTCCCCTCCACCCTGTAGCCTCACAGTGGGCAAAGGTGAAGGGCAGGGAAACAACTCCAGACAGTGGTTCTCAACCTTCCTAATGCGGCAACCTTTTAATACAGCTCCTCATGTTGTGGTGATCCCCAACCATAAAGTTATTTTCGTTGCTACTTCATAACTATAATTTTGCTACTGTTATGAATCGTAATGTAAATATCTGATTACAGAATGTATTTTCATTGTTTGCGACCCACAGGTTGAGAACCGCTGGAGGGGTTGCTAAGGTAAGCGAGTGTGTGGGGCTGCCAGCAAGAGAATAATCAAACTCTTTCTTACATCCCCACCACACGGCCATCAACCTCTCTTAACCCAGCTGAGATCACATGACTCAAGGAGCTGGCAGCCTCACTCCCATGCACCTAATCCAGGCATTTGGGACCTCTAGTCACTGGGGTTTCTGAATGGCACCCAAGTCTTGGTTGGTGGATGTTGGTCAAAGGGTATAAAATCTGAGTTATGCACAGTGAATGAGTTCTGGTGAGCTACTGTGACTATAAGTTACTCTGGTGACTGTAGTTAACAATACTGTATTATATTCTTGGCTGTCCTTAATAAGACTCATTCAGGCAGGCTTGGTTCAGCTATCAACCGTTGTGTTGGAAAGTCTTTTGGACTCGGTTTCCTTGACTGTAATATGATCTTCCATTCTACCTACTAATCCACCCATTATTCCCTCACCTACTCAGTCATTTGTTGCTCAATTAACATTTACAGGGGATCTATCCTGTGGCCTCAGTATGTGCCAAACATAAAACTAAATACCGAGTATCAATAAAGTCAAAATATTAAAAAAATATCCTGCCCTCAAACAGGCTATAGTTTAAATGGTTTTGGTTTCAATTCTGGCAATGTGGTTTAGGTACCTGGATCAAACTGAAAGTGGAAAACAACTAAAAATACCAGATAAAATCTTTTAAAACCTATTAATGGGTAAATAAGTTGATAAAACAATACGAAATACTCAGGCTAAATACTAAGTGCAATAAGGAACCCAGAAAGACTGGCTCATGCCTCAGGGTCAGTTACTGAACCAAGCAAGCCTGGGCTTTCACTGTCACAGCCCCCAGGGCGCACAGACGAGGAGAAGCCCAGACCCACGGTGCCCCACTCAAGGCAGGAATTCTCACAGAAAACCGCCCCCACTAAAGCAGAGACCCCAAGTGCAAGGGTGAACTAGAAGTAAATTTTTACTCCATGTGAACCAGGAATCTCTAAAAAATAATGTTTCTCTGAAATTGTGGTGCTGAATAGAAAGGGGAACAGGACCCTGAAGGATTCATAACCACAAGAAGGCTCACATAAGCATTTGCAGCCCAACGTCACATCGTCCGGATGACGAAAAATCCTTAAGCAAAAAGTGTGAACTTAAAGGGGTCCCGAACAAGAAGTAAGTCTAAGTGCTTGACAAAAACAAATACAAATTCTCGCTAGAGCAGCGGTTCTCAACCTGTGGGTCGCGACCCCTTTGGGGGTCGAACGACCCTTTCACAGAGGTCGCCTAACACCACTGGAAAACACATATATAATTACATATTGTTTTTGTGATGAATCACTATGCTTTAATTATGTTCAATTTGTAACAATGAAATTGGGGGTCACCACAACATGAGGAACTGTATTAAAGGGTCGCGGCATTAGGAAGGTTGAGAACCACTGCTCTAAAGTAACCCGCTAAACGTTTCGGGTCTCAGAGAATCCCCCCAACGCTTCCAGCCAAATGAGGAGCTCACAGTCAAAATCAACACACACTCAACACCGGGACTGAAAAACCTGAGGAAAAACAGGCAGCATAATCAGA
Source organism: Myotis myotis (assembly GCF_014108235.1). NCBI lineage: Eukaryota > Metazoa > Chordata > Mammalia > Chiroptera > Vespertilionidae > Myotis > Myotis myotis. The sequence goes on along the minus strand of NW_023416319.1, from coordinate 41,934,238 downwards.
CCCTCTAATGCTTCAGATATTGGAATTATCCGGCATAGAATAGAAAATCTGTTTGCTGAAATGTGCTTCAAGAACTAAAAGAGAGGCTTGTCAATATGAATAAAGAGCAAGGAAATTTAAAGAAGGGATCAGAGAGAGTGTCTAGAAATAAAAATGTATAAATAAACCTAAAATATGTTATTTGTTAAAGATTAGACAAGGCTGAAAAGAGAATTGGTGAACTGAAAGATAAAATTGAAGAAATTGTCCAGAGTGCAGCACGGAGGGTCAGAAATGGAAAATATAACAGAGAGGCTAAGAAGCACGGAGGATAAAATTAAAAGGTCTGACCTATATTTAACTGAGATTCCAGAAGCAAAGAAGGGACAGAAGCAGTATTTGAAGAGATGGCTGAGACTGTTCCAGAATTGATCGAAGACTCCAACCTATAGATTCAAGCAGCCCAATGAAACCCAAGCTGGAAAAACAAATAGAAATTCACACCAGATAAGTCATAGCGAAACTGCAAAACATCAAAGAAAAACAGAACATCTTAGCATCAACCAGAGAAGAAAAACTACCATCAAGGAACCAACATTTTAAATTGGGAGCTAATTTCTCAGTGACAACAATGGATGCCAAAGTCAACAGAGAAAGTAAATGCCAACCTAAAATTCTCTATTAAGTAAAACTATATTTCAAGAACCAGAGTGAAATGAAGACATGTTCGGACTATTGAACTGGTCTCTTAGGAACACCCGAAAGCACAAGCTCAATGTCACTACGGTTCAGGTAGGAAACAGATGAACAAAGACATTCAGCTGTCGAAAGGAGGCAGCTTTCTCAGTTGCAGCTGATTGTGGCCGGATCCAATCAACAACAACCGGAAATCCATGTTTTGATGCAAAATTTCCCAATGTTTAAATGACAACCAATCAGATAGTTAAAGAAACCCTGTGTGGGCCAAATAAGGCAAGTGTGGGAAGTAGATGCAGCAAGTGGGTCACTGGTGCATACTATTAGCTGGGGACCACAAATGACTAATAGAATGACAGGGTCAGAAATGTCCGAGCAGCCAGGGAAGTACCAGCAAAGGCTCTGCAGACCAGCCCAGTACTTCCCAGGGGCCCAGGACTGGCAGACAGCCCTCATTCCTAGTGGGAAGAGGTCCCATCTTTTTCTCTGAGCCCAGTACCCAAACACAGGAGAAGATGCCAAGCCAAAACGCCTCTGTCTGGAAGACCCTTCACTTCCAATCTCCTTGTAAATGCCTTTTCCTCCACACGTCAGCCCAGACATCTCCTCGAGTGAGCGGCGTGGGCACCTTCCCTGACCCACCCCCAAAGACACTTGTGCTCACTGCAATCAGACCACGCGCTTAGCTAAATGAAGTAAGTGTCTGTGTCCATCTCCCCTGACCCTGGCTCTCTTGCAGGGCATGGGGTAGGCACCCAGTGGGCAGTAGTTGAGGTTAAAGCAGTGGTTCTCAACCTTCCTAATGCCGTGACCCTTTAATACAGTTCCTCATGTTGTGGTGACCCCCAACCATAAAATTATTTTCATTGCTACTTCATAACTGTAATTTTGCTACTGTTATGAATCATAATGTAAATATCTGATATGCAGGATGTATTTAGGCAACCCCTGTGAAAGGGTCGTTCGACCCCCAAAGGGGTTGCAACCCACCGGTTGAGAACCGCTGGGTTAAAGAAAGGTACAGGGAGGGTAAGGACCATGGCCCAGGGAATGCAGACTCCTGCACATTATGTGTGTAAACTCTCCACCCCATGCACAGAATGGATATATTACGCAAACGACCTCTAGGTGAGTTGCATAAGTGATCATAAAGAGCATTAATGAGCAAAAAATAGGAAGAAAGCAGGCTGCTTTTATGCATAGGGTCGGGGAGGAGAGAATTAGCAGCCAGCCTGAGGCTTAAGACTCAAGATCTTCAAATGTTCATTAGGGTGTGCTGGGCTTGCGGCTACCACAGCGGACAAGACAGCTTTCATGGAGCTTACAATCCAGGGGTAAGGATGGATTCTAAATAAACACTCATACCACGAATTAACTACAATGGTGAAAGGGCCATATGCAGAAAAGTGAGCAGCTAGGCCCTACCCTTCCAAATGATTTACCAGCCCTAGCTGGTTTGATTGTGGACAGAGCGTCGGGCTTCGGACTGAAGGGTCCCAGGTTCGATCCTGGTTAAGGACACATGCCTGGGTTGTGGGCTCAATCCTCTGGAGCCATCAATGATTCTCTCTCTTCACTGATGTTTCTATCTCCCTCTCCCTTCTTCTCTGAAATCAATAAAACTATTTTTAAAAAATGATATAACTGTTCTTTTCCTTCTTTGTGTTTTTAATAATTACTTGATTGATCTTACTTTATTAATTAATGTAATTTACATCATTCAAAATTCAAAAGGCACTGAAAGCCCCCACCCACACAGTCCTTACCTTGCAATCACTATTTGCAGTTTCTTATGTATCTTTCCAGAGATAAATGTTATGCTTACCCAAGCAAGTATGTGTGCATACATATATACTAGTACATATACATGTACATTTATATATGCGTTATTCCTCTCTCTTTTTTTATACAAGTGGTAATCTAGTGTCCTGCGATTTGCTATATCTCTGACAGTAGATTTTAGAGCTAAAGGAAATGACATGTGAACTTGGACTTGGAGGATAAGCTGGAGTTCTGTTGGTGAGAGGGAGAGAGGACCATTCTAGGCAGAGAGGACACTGTGTTCTAAATACACCTGGGGAGGTGCGGGAGGGAGACTGCTCCTGCCAACAAGGGGAAGACATGGAGTACACGCCTTGCCCAAGGTTATGCCCCCTACCAGTACAGTCTGTGCCCAGTGAGTGATTGATGGAGGGTACAGAGGCCTGGCTCCCTGCCTCGATGTAGATCATCCCAGCTCCCGAGCTCTCCCGAGGATCAGCCGAAGCACAGCTCTGCTTCTCTGCCTGCCCAGTCCTGCCCGCCTCTCTCCAGCACATCCCAACAAGCCTCCTGCATGCAAATCTCCATCTCAGAGTCCATTTCTAGGAACTGGCCTACAACAATGAGAAGGGGTCCAAGAGTAGGAGAGTTGGAGATTGCTATGCCAGGTTCAAGTTCAGCTGCCTCCTTACTGACTCTGTAACTGTGGATATGGACTAAGCCTCCACTTTCTACCTATAAAATGAGGCCGATATAGTTGCCCACCTCTGTCGGAGACCTGGTGTGAGATGCTATGCGGTTAAACGTTGGTGGACAGTGTGGCTACTTTAAGCAGCTTAGCCCCTGCCATTTATCCCATCTCATTCCTCCCCTCCGACCCTCTGCTGGCCCAGACTACGAAAGCACCGGCTCCTCCTGCCTTCTGCGTCATTGTGCCTGCTCTTCCCCTCCTCCTATCCCATCTTTCCCAGCACCAGGCCCACCTCTTCCAGGAAGCCTTCCCTGATATTCCCACACACTCTGCCTCCCTTTCCTCTGCACTCTCAGAGCACTTGGAATCTCCAGCAAATAATCTGCCTCACAGCAAAATATCCCTAGATGCAGAGGAAAGGGAACTTGTATCCTGGGAGACCTGGAGATGTTTAGCCTAAAGCCGCAAGCTCCACAGATGAAATTAATTCAAAGTCTCCTGTTTAATATTTTATCTGTTTGCATCCTAGTTCACTCACTTATTCATGCAGTACATGTACTTTGAGTGCCTACATAAAACTGAACAGGGCCAACATGCTCTTGTCCTCAAGGAGCTTACAGCCCAGTGGCCTGTCTTGAAAATCGATGTAAATTCTGCATTCTACTCCGTAATACATTCGTGTTTATTTTAATATAAAATGTTTCTTTCTCCACTGCATTGCCAAACACAACCAGCACTCCAGGGAGGTAAGTCTGATTGATCTACAGCTTCCTGTGTCCCAGCCGGGTCCATGTCTCCCAGTGTGAGAACCCAGACCACACCTCCTGTTTACCTGGCTTGTCACGGAGCCCCAGCATCTTGGGGGCAAGCAGGACACAGGGCGACAGGAGGTCAGCCTGGAGCAATGGGTTCCAAGCCAGTTCTCACCACCCAAGCGACAACAGGCCCATGTCCCTCCCAGCAACCATGCTCACCCCACCCGCCCACCCCACCTACTGGTCCTCTGCCTGCACAACCTCAACTTGTTCAGGCAGCCAGTGGAGGGCCCTTGACCCCACTGGCCTCAGAAGTAGGACGAGGCTATGGCGGTCAAAGGGTCTCACCCCCATTAGCTGACTCTGGCCAATGAGACACAAGGGGAGGGCGACTTGAGAGCAAGAGGGATGGCTTCCCAGAGACAAGTCAAAGCAAAAGCCCTCGGCTTCTCCCTCCCGCGCTTCTTCTGGAATGAAGAGGCAGAGGTTGCTGTGGCCCTGGCAGCCTGAGGGCCAAAGGGCGCTGCAGGAAGGAAGGTGAAAGACAGAAGAGCCTGGGTCTCGACGGTGTCATTCACCACTAACCAGCCAACTCCAGGGGCTGCCAACCTGTAGCCACTTCATTCGGAAACACCAACCCCTACTGTTTACACCACCATCGGCCAATGCCCTGTGCCTTGCAGCCAGAGACACACCTAAACAGTACAGCCCTGTACGGAGTCCAAGAACTTTCGTGTAAATTATTCACGCAGCTCTCACAAAGCCTGCGAGGTGTCCGTTTTTACAGATGACGAGTATCAACACATGTAAGACCAACACCTGTTTGTAATAAAAACCCAGCAAACTGGGAATAGAAGGGAACTTCCTTAACTCCATGGAATCTACATACCAAAATTCTACAGCAGGTATTATACGTAACAGAAAGAAGTTTAGACACAGGGCCTTTAAGATCAGAAATAATACAAGGACGCTCACCATTGAGGCTAATGTTCATGGACGACACACTAGGACCTAGTGACTAGGTGATCAAACTGTGTCCCCAAGGTTATGGCCAGGAGGTGGCAGAGCAGAACCCAGCTCTGACCTCCTGGTTCTCAGCCCTGCTCTCGGCCGAAGGAGCTGTCAGACAGACAGGATGTGTCCCTAGGACAGAGGACTTCCTATGACCGCACATAAGCCTGGGGCCCAGAAAGGGCAGAGCCTTTCCAGCAGCCACGCCTGCCCCACTCTGGCCCTTTCCTCTGGGTTTGGAAAAAGGGGGTGATTCTGAGACCCTCTCTCCAGGCTGGATTTTGCCTCCTGCTAAGTTTCCTGCCCGCTGCCTCCTCTTTCTCCTGCTGCCCTGGAGATGGAGGAGGAGAGAGGGAGATACTTGGCAGGTGTCTTGCAAGCACCTCGGCCCCGTCTGCTTATCTGCGTCCCTGCCACCTCGCCACGGCAAATTGCTTGTTGATAAATGAAGCTATTTAAGAGCAAGCGATGCTGGCATTACGGTTATTAATGAGGACGACGTGGAGAGACGTTTAAGAGCGGCCTGACTGTTCTCATATCCTCCCACCTGTGAGTAATGGGCCCCACACCCGGACCAGGGCCTGGGACACCGCAGCCTGCTCTGTGGCTGGGAGATGTGGGAGAGCAGAGGATCCCCGCGCTGTGACTTCCACAAACGCTCAGGCTGGCGGACCAGAGCCAGCCAGGCCTCCTCTGGGAGCTCCGGCGGTGAGGACCTGAAACTGCATGGGAGAGCGAGTGTGTGTGTGTACGTGTTTGCACATGTATGCATGAGCCTCAGTGTGCACATGCTTGTGTTCGGGAGCATGAACGTGGGCGCAGGCCATGTGTGTAAGTGAGCATACACTAAGAGAGTGGTTTCTGCTTCACCTCCTCTCAGGACTGGGATTTAAACTCTAAGCCTCAGTCAGCCTCCTCACCTGTAGGATGGGTGAGAGACTCACCTCCACATACAAGCTGTGGGGATGAGCTCAGGGAATCTACATTCCACACGAAGGGCTGAGAGCCCAGGGGCCCGCCCGCAGCACGAAGGCCAGGACACTGTGGGAGGGTCTCCTTTCCCCATTGTAATTATTAAGGCAAATGTGCCGTGGGAGCAGGTGCCAGGAAGGAAATTCGGGAGCGGAAGAGAGATTGTGTGACCCTGCGTTTATGAGGGATGCTGGGAACAGAGCACAGAGAGGGACAAAAGACGAGGCAGGGCTGGGGCCCAGCTGGGAGGTACCTGTATGACCTCACTGGTTGTTAAAACACTGAAACATCAGCTTTGGATGAAGGGTCATGGATTCAATTCCTGGTCAAGGGCATGTACCTGGTTTGCAGGAAGCAACCAATTGATGTGTTTCTCTCATCCATCTCTCTCCCCTCCCCCACCTCCAGAAAAATCAATGGAAAAAATATCCTCAGGTGATTAACAAAACAAACAAAACATACACACAAAAAGCGCATTGAAACATCACATGCCCATTGATAAAGAGCTGTTGCCCTGGGTGCTGCCTACCCACCACCTTGCCCCCTCCCCAGAGAGCTCAGACCTGCCACCAGAGGGTCTGTGGGATCCGCTCCAGCCCCTGGCAGACCAGCACCTGTTCAGTGCAGCATATCCGCGCTGGAAAAGTAAGGAACCATCTTGACTGTTACTGGCGGCAGGTGTGAGGGTGTGATTTCAGAGCCTGAGCAGTGGCGGCTGTGCCAGGGTGAGTCGCCAAGTCCTAAGGACTACCCCGCATCACGGGGCTTCCCAGAAAGCCAGGCCCCAGCCCCGCGCGGAATCTGAGCAGCTGCCGCCGTGTGATTTATCGTGAGGTGAGGCCTCTGCCTCCGTCCACTGTCAACGCAGGCCTGTGAGCAGCGCTGAGAGCATTTCCGATCTTTCGCAGAAGTGCCACCGAAGGCTGCGGACTGTGCCCCTCAGTGCCCTTTGTACTAAGACCCACATAATCAATTCCTGCTTGAGACTTCCTCCCGGGAAAAAGCTGCCTCCATAGATTGATGGGCATGCTCTCTGTTGCCTGGAAACCCCTCAGTTCGGCTCCCTTTTGGATTTAGCCAACAGGACGTTTAGAGCAAAATGCAATGACCCCAAATGTTGTAATCTGCTCAACCGGGCACCTGAATTCACCTAATTCCTCCGCTTCCCCGGATACACTGGGATGTTTTATTCCCGTGTCTCCATTCACCCCAGGCTTTTCCTGTTAAGCCCCCAGATCCTTTTGGAAATAAGAAATCTGAAGTTAACAACCAGCCAGCAGCATGGACGGTATTCTGACCCGCCCATGCCCTGCAGTGTGGCCCAGCCTGTGTCCTGAGCCCTGAGCCCTGAGCCCCCAAGCTCCCACCCCCACCCCACCCCCATGTCCTCCTGGGGGTAGGAGGAGCCTCTTGCTTGTCTGTCCCCTCCCCTGCCTCAGCTGCCCACCAGCCTAGAGAGAGGAAGCTTTCCAAGGGACCAGGAACTTCTGGCATCAACTTCAGAGCAGTCCCGTGGCTGAGAGGAGAAGGCAGAGGTTCAGAGGTTTTACTCCTGGGGTCGGGGGAGGGGGGAAGCGTAACTGGGTGGGGGTAGACCTGTAAGGGATTCTGGGATCTGAGGCCTTGATGTCAGGGAACTGGGCTTTGGAGGTTCAGCAATGGAGGAAATAAAGCAATTAAAGCAAGCAAAGGGAAAGAATGAGGAGGGGAGGGAGAGAAGGAGGGCCCTCCTGCTGGAAGCCCAGAGGCGCTGGAGTGTGGCCTGGGAGTGGGAACACACAGAATGGGGTTAAGTGAAGAAAGAGTCCCTGCCTTCAAGTGAATGCTCAGCAAATGACTATGCCCTTCCCCTCCCCAACCCCACCCCGTTCAGTCTGCATGTGACCAGGGAACACACATAAGAACGAAGGGGACAGATAAGCCAGCCCACTGCCTGCCCAGCCGCTCCAGTCTTAAAAGAAGAGCAGGAAAAGAAAAGACTTACTTTTTGATCCCTTGTTAAGAAATGGCTCTAAGAAAAGAGCGAACTGTTTAACTAACATCTATTTCAGGCTTTTGAAATAGGCTCTTAGATTTCTCCTCGGCCAGTGGGGTTACTAATGTGTCGATGAACATGGGCTGACCCTCAGCCATGGAGAGCAGCCTCAGAGGCCAGTGAGAAACATGGGCAGGGGAAGGCATGGCATCCAAACCTCGGCTCCAACAGGGTCACCTGAGGACCACGTGTACCAGCTCAGCACTGGACCCCGGAGATGTCACCATGAGTCAGAAGCAGTCAACGCCGCAAACGGACCCTGATGACAAAGGTGTTCAGGATACTCCAGGGAACAGAAAGGGGCTCACTGTGATGGGGTAAGTGGCCATGAGGATGAGGAGGAAGTAGCAGGGGGCAGGGGAGGGAGGGGTTCCTGGGAAAGAGAAATGCAGGTACAAAGGCCCAGAGGCAGGAGGTTGCAAGATGTGTCAGTAGCACCATAAATCCTCAGGCACGGCAGGAGGTGGGGGGAGGGGCCATGAAGCAGTGGTGGGGGACGAGACTGAGAAGCTGAGAGACGTGGGCAGGGCCTGGATCATGAAGGGCCCTGTATGCCAGGCTAAGGAGATTTTATTTTATCCTGTTAGCAATGGAGAGCTATAGAAGGATGTTTATATATTCCATATTTTATATATTATACATAATATACAAACAATATTATACACAATAACATATATTTTTCAATTGTGGTAAAATACACCTAACATAAAATGTGCCATTTTAACCATGTTTCAGTGTACAGTTCAGTGCCATGAAGTGCATTCACAGTGTTCTGCAACCATCACCACTAATCCTAGCTAATAAAGAGGGAATATGCTAATTGACCCTCACTCCATCGCAAAGATGGTGGCACCCACAGCCAATAAGGAGGGAATATGCTAATTGACTGTCACGCCCTCAAAGATGGCGGCACCCACAGCCACAAGATGGCAGCGTCCAGTCCCCTCAGCCCCGCTGGGGCAGCAGGTGCATGGCAAGGCTGGGCCCGGCCACTCTGTGTGCCTGTCTCTGGAGACCCCCCAGTCCCCTCAACCCCCCAGCCGCCCAGGGCCGGCCCGAGGGCTCCCGGACTGTGCATGTGACAGGCCAGGCTGAAGGACACCCCCTACAGTGCATGAATTTTCATGCACTGGGCCTCTAGTCTATATAATAAAAGCCTAAGCAACTGTTATGGCGGAATGACCGGAACAACCAGAATGACCAGTCACTGTGATGCACACTTCCCATCAAGGGAAAGACACTCAGCACAGGAGCTGCCCCCTGGTGGTCAGTGCACTCCCGCAGGCGGAGCGCCGCTCAGCCAGCAGCTGGGCTCACGGTTGGCTGGCGAGCACAGTGGAAGTGATGGGAGCCTCTCCTGCCTCTGCGGCAGCACTAAGGAACAGCAAGCAGAGCAGTAAGGAGCCAGCAGGTGGGCGGTAAGGAGCAAGGGGTCCTGGACTGCAAGAGGGTGCAGGCTGGGCTGAGGGACCGCCCCCACCCCCCTGCAGTGCAAGAATTTCATGCACTGGGTGTCTAGTCATCTCTATAACTTTGTCATCATCCAAACTGATACTCTGTACCCATTAAATACTAACTCCATATTCTCTCCTCACCCCACTCTCCTCCCTGCCCCCAGATCCTGCAAACACATGACTTTCTGTCTTTATGAAACTGACTCTTCTAAGTGCCTTATATAAGTAGTGGAAACACATGATATTTGTCCTTTTCTGCCTGGCTTATTCTACTTAGTATGTGTCCTCAAGCTTCACCCATGTTGTAACACGTGCCAGAATTTCTTTTTTTTTTTTTGTCTTCTTCAAATTTTTTATTGAGGTAAATAAACCTAACAAAAAATTTACCAAGTTAACTGATCATTTTAAGTATATAGTTTAGTGGCATTCAGTATATTGTTGTGTGACCATCACTACCATCCATCTCCAGAACCCTTTTCATCTTGCAAAACTGAAACTCTGTACCCATTAAACAGTAGCTATGGGAGGGTTTTAAAGTGGAAGAGTCACCTGGCTTCATTTGTACTTTTAAAAAGTTCCTTTGGCTTTTGTGTAGAAGGTAGATTTGCGTGGACAGACATGGAAGGCAAGGAGACTAGGTGGGGTGTTACTATGAAATCCAGGCCGTGGAAGCAAATCACTTTCAACTCATGCACCAATTCTGGTAGATTGGTCGTGGCTGCCTGGGGAACTGTGTTTAGAAAAGTAAAAGTGCAGTGATTGACTAATGATGTCTGGGATGGGCAGAGAATGAGAGAATGAGTGCTAGAGATTCACCAATCCTGGGCAAAGCAGAGGTGATAAGAACCCAGCATAAAAAGAAGGAACAGGTGGTGTGTGTGCGACATTTCAGAAGTGGAAAACCGCCAGAGCTGGTGACGTATTTAATATATTTTTATTGATTTCAGAGAAGAAAGGAGAGGGAGAGAAAGAGAGAGAAACATCAATGATGAGAGAGAGTCACTGATTGGCTGCCTCCTGCATGCGCCTACTGGGGATCAAGCTCACAACCAAGGCATGTGCCCTGACCAGGAATCCAGCCGTGATCTCCTGGTTCATAGGTTGACACTCAACTACTGAGCACACAGCTGGGCTGGGTTAGTGATTTATTTAGCAAATGAGCTTAGGGTCAGGGACTTTGACTTGCAATGCCTGGCTGAGGCAACTGGAACCACGAACTAAATTTTGGGAGACAGGCAGGAGACAAATTCTCCTTTAGACCTGTGTTTGAGGTGCCCGAGGAGTTTCTCAGGTGAGGTCCAGGAGACAGGTGAGCACACATGTTAGAACTCTGGGGAAGAGATAAGCTGGACCTTACACGCGGCGATGGAAGCCAAGGGAGAGGTGAGGAAGAACAAGGTTGTGGAGGGAGTGGGAAAGTGGGCTGAGGCTAGAGCCCTGAGCAGCCAACATTCAGAGGAGCCAGAGAGGAAGGCCAAGGAGGACCGGTCAGAGGAGCAGGACCAGGGCCTGGGAGAGAGGATGAAGTGGGAGAGGCCACCATGTGGGGTGCACACAGAGGATCTCATTCAAGGTCAAAATAAAGCAGCGCCCGCCCTAACCGGTTTGGCTCAGTGGATAGCGCATCAGCCTGCGGACTGAAAGGTCCCAGGTTCGATTCCGGTCAAGGGCATGTACCTGGGTTGCGGGCACATCCCCAGTAGGGAGTGTGCAGGTGGCAACTGGTCGATGATTCTCTCTCATCGATGTTTTTAACTCTCTGTCCCTCTCCCTTCCTCTCTGTAAAAAATCAATAAAATATATTTTAAAAAATAAAAAAAAAAATAAAGCAGCGCCCATGTTCCCAGGGCCCCTCTCTGTCAGGCTTTCCAGGCTCTTTTGGAGAATGCCCCTTCCCTCCTGGTGAAAGGCCCTGAGAGGAGGGGTGTCCACACTCCTGGGGACAGAACCAGCCAAGCGGGCATGGGGAGGGGTGCTTTGAAGGGCTGGCCATGCTGGGGTGAGGCCACACAGGTGTTTGCTTCACAGTACCTCTTTAACCTCTACGGCCAGGGTCTGCACGTGCTTCTGTCTACGTGATCTATTTCACAGCACAGGTCCAGAGTAAAAAATGAAGTTTAGAGCAGGCACACAGGAGACAAGGCCTAGCAGACCTTCGCAGCTGTCCAGCAGCCCCCTCTCCCCCCGAGGCCACCTCTGTCCCCTCAGCCAAGTCAGTGGCTTTCCATCTGGCCACGAAGTGAGTGTTCCAGCCCCACATCTTTCCCGAGAACCCTGAGGAGCAACTTGGAGCTGGGGACATGTCTTCCCCCATTCGTGGCTTCTCACACAGTCACTGCTGCGTGTGCTGCTGCCTGTGCACAGCTATACCCGGCTCCCACTACCCACATCACCAGAGGCGTGCAAGCCCCTCGGGGTGGGGGCTCCCTATACACAGCAGAGGGTGAAGGGCATCGGCAACCACCGCAACCTCCCTCCCACTTCGAAGAAAAGAAACTGACGTCAGAGAGGACCTGCCCAGGCTCCACAGTAAATGGAGCCCGAGCTAAATCCAGGCCCACCACAGACCCGCCACGGGCCCACCACGGGCCCACCACAGGCCCACGCACAGGCCCACCACAGGCCGACGCACAGGCCCACCACAGGCCCACGCACAGACCCACCACAGGCCCACTCACAGGCCCCACATAGGCCCACTCACAGACCCACCACGGGCCCACCACGGGCCCACCACGGGCCCACCACAGACCCACCACAGGCCCATTCACAGGCCCACCACAGGCCCACCACAGACCCACCACGGGCCCACCACAGACCCACCACGGGCCCACCACAGGCCGACGCACAGGCCCATCACAGGCCCACGCACAGGCCCACCACAGGCCCACTCACAGGCCCCACATAGGCCCACTCACAGGCCCACCACAGGCCCACTCACAGACCCACCACAGGCCCACTCACAGACCCACCACAGGCCCACTCACAGACCCACCACAGGCCCACGCACAGACCCATCACAGGCCCACGCACAGACCCACCACAGGCCCACGCACAGGCCCACCACAGACCCGCCACGGGCCCACGCACAGACCCACCACGGGCCCACGCACAGACCCATCACAGGCCCACGCACAGACCCACCACAGGCCCACTCACAGGCCCACCACAGGCCCACTCACAGGCCCACCACAGGCCCACTCACAGGCCCACCACAGGCCCATTCACAGGCCCACTCACAGGCCTCCAGCGTCTGGAGCCAGGCACGGAACTGGGGCCTGTTCACCTAGAGCCCAGCCTCCGCCCCTCAGGTCCAGCACACCAGGCCACCAGCTGCACTCGCACCTCTGCCCCAGGTCAGACATTCCCCCCGCCCCCCCCCTCCTTCATACCCCTGCCCCCAGTGCACCACCCCTCCCCAGGTAGGGCCGGCTGGGGGCGGGGACCCCTGGGTGACAGATGGGCCATGCACTGTTTTCGCTTGTCACGCAGGCATACAGAACGACAGACCTTGGAACCAGGCATTATTAATAGCAAAGATTTATAGCCAAATCTGTCACGGCTGGAGGCACTTCCCCCTAGGTTGGCTCGGCCTGAAGGTCGCTTTTGGAGGTGATAAGTGCAAACAAGATGTCCTCACCCGCCCTCTGGGGCCCTCCCCATCCCCAGCGAGAGCTCCGGCTTCACAGAGGGAAGCAGCGAAGGAGGCAGGGATGGAACTTCTCCAAAGGAGTCTCAGCCCCTCGCCCGCATGCTCCCTCCCTTCCCACCCTCCCTCCTCCAATGTGTTCACACACGGCTGGGAGGTGCCAGGGAGGACCGAGGGCACAGTGTGCTCCTGGACAGCTCCCGGGGTACCACTGTGTGCCCAAGGGCCACGCCACAGCAACCTCTCGGGCCCCCTGGAAGTGATGGCTTGGGGGATAAGGAGGAGAGATGCGCCTGGCCCCGCTCCCAGGATGCACAGCTCAGACCAGTGTCTGTTCTCTCAGGTGGGTCCTGAGACCCCAAAGTTGGGGTCTGCCTCGAGGGGTCTGGAAGGGAATAAATCACCCATCTGGTCTTCCTAGTGAGGGGCAGAGATCCACATCTATTCACTCACCAACCATTTCCCCAGAGCCTGGAGGACCACAGAACAGACTCCCTGAAAGGGCCCCTAGAGGGTGACCGGGCCAATGGCCCCATTTTACAGATGGGGAAACTAAGGCTCAGAGAGGAGATATGAGAGCCCACAGCCATTCATTCATTGGACAATTACTGGCACCGCACTGGAGGCTGAGCCTGTTGGCAAGGCTCCTGACCCCCTGCTTGCCCTGAGGAGAGCCTTCCCTGCACGAGTGGGAAACAAGGATGGAGAAAGAAAAGGCAAGGCTTAAGCATGTGGACCCTTGAACCACAGCAGGAAAGAGCGATGTTCTCAGCTGATGTCACAATGACCCTAGGATTAATATGTTATTTTCCCCATTTTAGCAAAGAGGAAAGTGAGGCGTAGTCTAATGGCCACTAGTTGCCAGAATTCGGGGCCCATGCTCTACCGTCTCCCGGAAAAAGGCAACCTGACAAACACTATCATAGACAGGCCCGATCAGCTGCCAGTGTCCAGCCGGTGAGGGCTAGGCTCTCCCAGAGGAGGAAGGGCTCGCTGGGCTGAGGTAGTCTCTGAAGGCTTCCTGGGGGAGGCGGCAGAATGGAGCCAGAGCCTGTGTAAGGGAAAGCCTCCCACATTCAGGGCTGGCAGGAATACATCCTGAGGGACTTGCCCTGTTGGCTTCACCTGGGGAACTCCCTGGAGTGGGGGGGGGGGGAGGGGGGCTGGGCCCTGGGCAGAACAAGCTGGCCAGGGGCTTGGCAGTGCAGGCTGCACTGGCAGCTGGCACCCCTGCAGTGCGTCGAGGGGGCGGGGGAGGCGTTGGGCGCCAGCATCCTGGACTCCAAAGCCTGGCACGGGATCGGCGCCGTTCCCGGGTTACAGATGAGCTAAATTAGCTGTGACGCTCATTAGCGGCAGCTCCTAATTAGTGAAAATTAATATTGGCTTTGATAAAGACGTTGGCACCCGCTCTCCAAGGCGGAGGCATTATCGACCTTGTCAGCAGGGCTAATGACTGGGTAAGTGGAGGCGACAGGAGGCCTGGGAGTGGGCACAGGGTCCCTGGGGAGGGGACACAAGGCTCTGGACTCAGGGCTCTGTCCCGCCACAGCTCTCAGCCCTGGGGGCAGGGCCATGAGCATTCCCTCCCAGGGCCCCCTGAGCCTCCAGCTATTGTTCTGCAGGGCCTAGCCCCACACCGGAGACGCCGCCGCTGGGACCCCAGGCTGACCAGTCCTCTGACAGCTGGCAGGGGCCAATGAGACTTCGACTATAACCACCTTTGATGCCCTTTGGCTATGATGTGCCCCAGGCAATGCATTAAATGTTTTCACATGTACTTAATGCCTCCAAAATCCCTGAAAGCAAATACTTCCATGATCTCCGTTTCACAAAAGTGGAAACTGAGGCTCAGGTTGTTGAGTAACTTGTCCTGGGCAGGACTTGAACCCAGGTACTCTAACTCCAGAGCCGTGCTCATGGCCCCTGTGCTATCCTACCCCCTTCAATCCCATCCTCCAAAGAGACAACGACCTGGAGGCCAGCAAAGGGCACCCAGCCTTAACGCAGTGGGTGACCAGCACATACTGATGAACGAGCAAATGAATAGCAGAGTATTTACGTTATTTGCTTCTTACCCCTTCCTTCTCAGTTTCCTTCGTATCATGGAAAACCTAAATTCCAATTAGGGGACACTAGGACATTTCTCCTAAACATTCCTAGGACAGTCTCCAGACTCTATATCCCAGAACACTGCCTCTCTGCAGGGGCAAGGAGGAGGGGACACACAGGAGCACCCCTGCTTCCCATGAAGTGACCGGAGGCTTCGGTGGCTCAGGCCCCAGTTACGTCCCTGCCAAGTGATCAGCTCTGGTGCCTCCTCCCACACGCCCCTTGGGAGGTGACGAGGCGAGCGTGGCTGCCCTTCACCCCGGTCCTGCTCCTCTATTGCGGCCATAAGTCCCACTACAGGTAATGAGGGGAAGTAACAGATACATCTATTTTTAATCCAAATGAAGGGAAAATGTTTGCCACCATGGAGTTTATGAAAAAAATAACAATGCATTATTCGGCATTAATAACAATAAAGATGTCAACCTGTCAGATAAGAAGTTAATCTCACTCGAGCACAATTAAAGATGCGATTATTCCACCACCTGGGCCACTTTGGCTTTCACCACTCAGCAGGCTTAATAGATAAAAGGCCACGCCAAGAGCACGGGAGGCCGGGCGCTGCCTGCCGCTCAACCCGCCTCAGGCCACTCCCTCAGGGGGCCCAGCACAAGGACACGGGCCTGCTTTGCTCTGGAGGACCCAGCAGGACCTCCAGAGGCAAAGGATGGGGACAGAGCAATCACCCATGCCAACCGGGATGAAGGATCCCTGGGCCCATCCTCCGTACAAGCAGAGGGGAGCTGGCCCTCAAGACCCTGACAGTCTAGGACAGTGATGGCGAACCTATGACACGTGTGTCAGAGGTGACACATGAACTCATTTTTTTCTTTGTTAAATGGCATCCTATCTAATAAAAGAGAAACATGGTAATTAGCGTACGACCGCTACCCTTCCCATTGGCTAATCAGGGCGATATGCAAATTAACTGCCAGCCAAGATGGCGGCCGGCAGCCAGGCAGCTTGAAACTAACATGAGGCTTGCTTGCTTCAGTGACGGAGGAAACCAACGTTCCCCGCTTGCCTTGCTGGCCTCTGAGCTTAAAGTTTAAGAAACATTGTAACAAATATAGAAGCTAAACAAAACCCCAGAAACCTGCTTTCAGCGAGCCAGGATCTCAGAGCTGGAGTTATACATTGTTTCGATTATAGAACCGAAACAAACCAGATACCTGCTTTCAGCAGCGGAGGCCTAAGAGCTGGAGTCAGAGCTAAAGCTGGCCCAGAATAAAAAAAAAAAAGAAAAAAAGGAGCGGCTGGGAGCTTCTGTCACCCGCCAGCCTGAAAACAGCCCTCAGCCCCTCACCCAGACTGGCCAGGCACCCCAGTGGGGACCCCCACCCTGAAGGGTGTGTGACCAGCTGCAAACAGCCATCATCCCCTCACCCAGGCTGGCCAGGCACCCCAGTGGGGACCCCCACACTGAAGGGTGTGTGACCAGCTGCAAACAGCCATCATCCCCTCACCCAGGCTGGCCAGGCACCCCAGTGGGGACCCCCACACTGATCCAGGACACCCTTCAGGGCAAACCAGCCGGCACCCACCCGTGCACCAGGCCTCTATCCTAGATAGTAAAAGGGTAATATGCCTCCCAGCACCGGGATCAGCATGACAGGGGGCAGCGCCCAAACCCCCTGATCGCCCTGTGGCTCTGTGTGTGACAGGGGGTGGGGCCACAACCTCCCTATCGGCCCTGCTCTGTTCGTGACAGGGGAAGGCACCCCAACCCCCTGATCAGCACTGCTCTGTGCCTGATAGGGGGGAGCTCCCCAACCCCCTGATCGCCCTGCGGCTCTGTGTGTGACAGGGTGCGGCGCCCCAACCCCCTGATCGGCCCTGCTCTGTGTGTGACAGGGTACGGAGCCCCAACCCTCCCCCCCACGGGCCCTGCCATAACCTCCCCATTGGCCCTGCCCTGAGTGTGACAGTGGCGGCACCCCAACCCCTTGATCAGCCCTGCTCTGTGGGTGACAGGGGGAGCTCCCCAACCCCCTGATGGGCCCTGCTCTGTGCGTGACAGGGGGGAGCTCCCCAACCCCCTGATGGGCCCTGCTCTGTGCGCGACAGGGTAAGGAGCCCCAACCCCCCTGATGGGCCCTGCTCTGTGAGTGACAGGGGGCAGCGCCCCAACCCCTGATTGGCCCTGCTCTGTGCATGACAGGGGGTGGTGCCGCAACCTCCCCGTCGACCCTGCCTTGAGTGTGACAGGAGGTGGTGCCCCAACCCCCCAATCAGCCCTACCCTGAGCGTGACTGAGGGTGGCATCGCAACCTCCCGATCCGCCCTGCTCTGTGCAGGACAGGGGCGGCGCCCCAACTCCCCAATTGGCCCTGCTCTGAGCCCGACCAGGGGCTGCACCTAGGGATGGGGCCTGCCCTCTGCCACCCGGGAGCAGGCCTAAGCCAGCAGGTCGTTATCTCCCGAGGGGTCCCAGACTGCGAGAGGGCACAGGCTGGACTGAGGGACCCCCCTCCCCTTCCCTCGGAGTGCACAAATTTTTGTGCACCGGGCCTCTATTTTAAATATATAAAATAAATATCAAAAATATAAGTCTTTGTTTTACTATGGTTGCAAATATCAAAAAACTTCTATATGTGACACGGCACCAGAGATAAGTTAGGGTTTTTCAAAATGCTGACACGCCGAGCTCAAAAGGTTCGCCATCACTGGCCTAGGAGGGTCCGCCTAAGAAGAGAGAGCACCGCTCTGTGGAGCAGAGAAGGAATCCAGGGCGGGGACTGGTCACATGGGTGACAGAGGACCTGAGAGACAAAGAGGGGATGGTCAGGGGATGGTTGGTGGCCCAGGGATCAGGAACAGCAGGAAGTCACCACAGCCAGCTCTGCACCAGAAGGACACGAGAGGAAGTGTTGTTCCCAAAGCCAGGGGTCATGGTCACCGGTGGGAGCTGGAGCCACCACCCGAGGGGAAAGTGAGGAGGCGCAACACCCTGGCTTCTCTCCAGGACCCTGCTGTTCAGGGTCCTGGGGCCTCCCGTTGGCTGAATCCAGAGAGAAGCCAGTGTCCCAGGAGTCTGGGTCAGGCAGCCCCCAGGGACATCTCTCTGAGGTTCGTAGCAGAGCTGGAGAGGCCAAGAATGGACTGAGGTGAAAAATGGACCCAGCCCTGAAATGGGATCGCCTACCTGTGGATGCATGTGGGAGGTGTGAACACAAATGAGAAGTCACATCAGCCCTCAAAGCAACCACGGCCGGGTGAAGGGAATAAACACGAAAACAGATCGTTGCCATGTGATGTGATAGGTGCTAGGCTCTATCACAGGCCATGAGAAGCCAGAGGACAGACCACGGAGAAGGAAATCCAGGAAGGCTTCCTGGAAGAGAGGCATCATGAGACGGATGAAGGAAAGGAAAGCTGGGAAGGGCACCCTGGGCAGCAGGGGCTGGATGAACAAGGTACTGAGGCAGAAAACAGCAGGGCGTGGGCAGGTTCGAGATGGTGATTCAAGGAGGTACCAGGGATGTGACAAGGGGAAGTGCCTCCGGCCCTCCTCCTGCAGCTGCCAGGGCACAGCTGGGTCCCTGCATCCTGAGCCTGCAGAGGTGGCGGGGCTGCAGGTGGTGAGCTGGGCATCACTGGCTTGGGGTGGTCACAGCACGAGTGGAGGGAAAGACCCCACCAGGCGGACAGATGGGGGCCAGGGCACTTTCTAGGAAGCACCACTGTGCGTAAAAGAAGGAGACCAAGATGGAACCGTCACAGAGGTAGGAGGGAAGCAGGCACCTGGAGAGCAGCCAGTTAGGCCATGAGAACCTGCGGGGTCAAACAGCTGAGGATCCAGGAGGTGAGGTCTGAAAACGGCCCACTGGACTGAGCAAGGGGGCGGCTGGGGGCTGGCCTTCCTGTGAACCCTGTCTGGATGTGGGAGCAGAAGCCGGGTGCAAAGAGTGGGGGAGTGAGAAACAGGGGACTGAAGCCAAAAGCACCCCATCAAGAAGTCTGGCTACACAATTCATAAAATTAAAACGTCTGCTTTTCAAAAGACACTGCTAAGAGAATGAAGACAAGCCACGGCCTGGGAGAAAATATTCACAAATCATATATGTGGTATAAAAGAACCCCCCAGAATACAAAAGAACTCTCAAAACTCAACAAAAAGAAAACAACTCGTTTTTCAAAAATGGTAAAAAATGTGAATAGCCACTGCTCCAGATGTGGGGGGAGGGGAAGGGGGGAGACAGGCAGTAAACATATAAACAATGGGAACTTTAGATGGGAAATATTAAGAAGTAAACCAAGCCGCGTAAACTGAAGAAAGGGCGGCTACAGTAGAGAGGGTGCTCAGGAAAGGCCTCCGGAGAAATAAGCAACGAAGAGGTCCCAGTGTTTGCGAACTCTCTGCAAAGTCCCCGGGACGCGCATTCTGGGTGGAGGGAACAGCAGGTGCAAAGGCCCCGAGGTGGGAATATGCTGGGCTTGTTCAAAGACCAAAGGCAAGCTGAGTGGCTGGAGCTGAAGGAGCAGGAGGAGGGTGACAGGAAAGGAAGTCAGATGCAGGCAGGGGCTGGTCCGTGGAGTCTGCAGGCCAAGGGGCCAGTATGGGTTCAGTCTGGCTAGAAGGGAAAGCCCAGGAAGGGCTGTATGCTGGGGAGGGTCACGACAACCTATGTTTTTAAATGAACACTATGGCTGCGGGGAGGGGGTGGGGGGGACGGTGGCAGCAAGACTGACCTCCCCCCTCCCTCCTGGATGAACCTGTCCTAAATGAAGGCGACACTCAGTGGGTGCTTAGCATGTGCCAGCCCTGAGCAGCCCCCACCTCTCACCTTGGTGACACGAGGCTGGGACATACATCACTGAGCTTCAGCCTTTGGCTTGTTCACTGAAGGTCATGCATGCGGAGGAATGGGTTAATGCGTATAACGTCTCAGAGGGGTGCCATCTCCTAGTAGGCGCTCAATAACTATTTGTCGTCGTTATCCTTATTACTCCTCTGTGCCGGTGATGAGCCTCTCTCTGAATGTCTCCATTGTAGCCACCTTTATTTGGACCCACCAGGAACTCCCATGGCAGATGCTCTGGTTACTGAACTCTGGGGCTATTGGAATCTTCTAGGCAGGTGGGTGGCCTTGGCTCCCAATAGACTGAGAGCTCCTTTTAATATTAACTATAAACTGAAAACTCGCTTAGTGCCAACACAGAGCTCTGCTCATGGTGTCTGTCGGGTGAAGGGTGGAGATAGAGGGTGGAGGTCAGAGGACGGAGGAGAAGGCGGGGGAGGAGGGAGGCCTCTGCACAGGGTCTGGGCTGGCTGGCAGGGGCGGGATGTGTGCCTCTGGGCGGACATTGTTCTCACAGGAGAGGACCCGGCTGGGCAACAACAGCCCCCTCTTCTCTGGCTCCACCAAAAGGACTGCCCAGAGGTCTTGGGGACCAGGGAGACCAGGCCCAGGGGACGGTGAGGACACCTGGGAGAACATGAGCAGTGACAAAGGAGAGGGAGAGAGGGGGTGGGGCATTGAGAAAAGAAACAGATAAAGAAAAAGATATGTGTTAGGATACAACAGAGTTTAGCATCTGGGTCCATCTCTGAGACAACAGCAGGGGACGGAGTCACAGCCCCTCCCTGGAGGACAGCCCCTCTGGGGCGGTGGGAGGATGGGTATGGAACTCATGGCTGACACACGGTGCTAAACATGAAACAGGTGACGTAGAAATGAGGTTGGAAGCCCAAGGAGGCGTGGCCCCTGCTGGCGGCCAGTCTCAGTGACAGCGAGATGGAGTGTCCGTGGGGACAGGGAGTGAGAGGACCCTGGCCCGGCCCCTGCCTCTGAGTCCTCGCCAAGCCTCTGCATTTCCGCCTGCTGAGGCTCTGCCCAGCATCCAATCAAGACCTGCCTTAAATCACCTCCTGCGTGCGACCTGCCCCCGACGGTGTTCATCCGACTGCCTGTCTGTGCACTGAGCCGCCCACACACACGCTGGCTCCTTAGTCCTTAGGAAAGAGCAACGAGGACCCTGAGTCCAGCATGCCCAGGGGCACACATGGCCATTCGGGGTCTGCAGTACCTGGGCCCCTCCTGGAGGGTGTGACTTTCTCATGCGCCCACCCCCACCCCTCTTGGTTTGCCCCAAATTACTAGCCATGCCTGGCTTGGGTGGTCACGGTTGGCTGAAGTGTCTGATCCTCCCAGTGTAATGAAAGCCCTGGCAGGCCATGGCCACTGGACCTGCTGAGCATCCCCAGAGCCCAGTGGGTGCTCAGGAAACACTGTGGAGCACACAGTGGGTGCTCACTTCCCTGGGATTTTCGTTTCCCAGGGCAAAGACTACCTTTATAGCCCGGCTGGTGTGGCTCAGTGGTTGAACATCGACCTATGAACCAAGAGGTCACGGAATGATTCCCTGTCAGGGCACATGCCTGGGTTGCAGGCTCGATCTCCAGTCGGGGATGTGCAGGAGGCAGCCAACCAATGATTCTCATCATTGATGTTTCTATCTCTCCCTCTCTCTTCCTCTCTGAAATCAATAAAAATATATTTTTTAAAAAGACTACCTTTCTAGTGAGGGCTCCTCTGCCCCAGTGCATGCTGGCACCTCTGAAGAGCCTGCTCCAAATTCCCATGCACAGGACCATCCCAGACAGGGTGAGTGGGACTCTTGGGAACCCATCCCTCAGGCTCGGCTGTCTGTCCTCCATCCCTTGCCAAAAAGATCTGCCCCACAGAAGGGCCCCTGGGTGTTCCCATCAGGTCCTTTGGGGAGTGAGGTGGGTTCCGGAGGCTGAGCAGAAACCAGCCCCTGGTCCAAAGCTGCTGACAGCTGGCTACATAGCTCTCCCTGACCAGCCTTCTCTTCTGCCTCGAGACAGGTTTCTCACCCATGACGGTGTGTGCACACGCATGTGTGCGTGTATGTGTGTACACCTCATATGCACACGTGAGTATAACCATTTCCCACGCTCTTCTCATCCAGAAACGCCTCCATTTCCCTGACCCAGTTTCTAAGTGAGTCTCAAGTTGTGCTGCAGCTGCAGGGCCAGGTCACAGGTGGGCATCAGGGAGCACGTGGACTTGGGCTGAGCTGGCTGTCGGGGTTTGTTTCACCCCCACTTCCTGAGAGGGAAGGAGTAAGGGTCTGTCTCCCCCCAAGGCTGAAGGGAAAGTCAGGAAATGAACCTGCTGGCCAGGATACATGGCGTTTGGAAGCAAGGGTCCCAGGAAAGAGAACTTGATTCACGTGAGGTGGGGCAAAGGGGTGTGGGGCACTGGCCAGGAGTCAGGAGGCCTGGGTTCTTATTCCAGCTTTGTCCTAACTTACAGTGTGACCTTGGAATGTCACCTACCCTCAGTTTGCTCATCTGCAAAGTGGGGAGAATAACGTTAGCCAATACACATAGTGCTGTCTAGGTTCCAGGCACTACTCTAAGCTTTTTTTTTTTCTTAACTAGAGGCCCAATATACAAAATTCATGCATGGATAAAGTCCCTAGGCCTGGCTAGTGATCAAGGCCAATCTGTGGAGCGATTGGGGGTCCCTCCGCTGGCACCCGTCTTGGCCAGCCTGGCGCTGCCCACTCACTGGCCCCACCCCTCGCCACCACAGCTGGTAGACTCCCTCTGTGGAGGCGATCGGTGGGGTGATGGGGGGCAGCACCGGCCCGCTCACCAGCTGGCCCTGCCCCCTGATTGCCCCACCACTGCAGGTCAACTCCCTCTGCAGGGCAACTGGCAGGGCAATTGGGGGGCCCCTGCTGTCACCTGCCTTAGCTGACCTGGGGCCTGCAGGCTAGGGGCAGCTCCTGCGTTGAGCATCTGCCCCCCCTGGTGGTCAGTGCGTGCCATTCCACCAGTTGTTCCGCCATTCAGTCTATTTGCATATTAGGCTTTTATTATATAGGATATATTTTTATTGATCTCAGAAAGGATGGGAGAGGGAGAGATAGAAACATCAATGATGAGAGAGAATCATTGATCGACTGCCTCCTGCATGCCCCCTACTGGGGATTGAGCCTGCAACGCGGGCATGTACCCTTGACCAGAATCGAAAGAGGGACCCTTCAGTCCACAGGCTGATGCTCTATCCACTGAGCAAAACTGGCTGGGGCTAGCCTAAGCTTTTAACACTAAGTTTCCACACACCAGCCCTGTGTGGTAGATATTGTCACCACCCACTTCAGGGATGAGGAAGCCCAAGCACAGGGAGGTTAAGCCACCTGCCAAGGGCCCATCGGTGACAGGTGGTAGAGGCAGGCTTTGAACCGCAGCCGTCTGCTCCATGCTCTTAACCACACACTACACTACCTCCTGCTGAGCCGCACGGGCTTGTGGCGCTGGGATTCCTTAAAGGGCTTTGTTGAAGGCGTGTATCAGTGATGCTCAGTGTGGTCCTCAGACCAGCAGCATCAACATCCCCTGAAAGCTGGTGAGAAATGCCAATTCCCAGGCCCTGCCCCAGACCTGCTGAGTCAGAAACTCCGGGGAGGGGCCAGCCATCTGTTGTAGCGAGCCTTCCGAAGGGCCCAAATGCACGCTCAAGTCTGAGGACCCCTGCTGTACATTACCCACCCACAGACTGTTCTTACCCAAGTTCACACCTTTGGGTGTAGAAGCTGAACCTGCTGAAATCAGATGACTGTTCCCAGCAGCCCCCATCCTGGGACCTCCAAAGGGGCTCACTGAGCCATTCTGCCTTGAGCCCACCCCTTCTCACACCTCCTTCTCCACCCTCCACAAAGGAACACTTTTGGAGCCACAATATCAGAAGAGCCAATGTCCTTTCATGAATAACCCAGAGCAGTGGTTGGCAAACTGCGGCCCCTTGAGTGTGGCTCTTCCACAAAATACGCACACATACAGAGCGATTGAAACTTCGTGGACACACTCAAGGGGCCAAAGAGCCACATGTGGCTCACGAGCCGCAGTTTGCCGACCACGGACCCAGAGCACATGTACCCTACAGGGCTCACAAGCTGTCCTTTGCTCTTCGCTGGATCCCAGCCTCCAAGGTGGTCTGTGAGCCCATGTACACACACACACACACACACACACACACACACGCACACAGAAGGTATATGCACAAACAGGGCATCACCCCATGAAGACACATCACCCACACACCCTCACACAGGAACACACACCACAGGAGGTGACCCTGCAGGGGGAGGGGCGCTAACTCCCTGCTTCACTGATGGGCCCTGCAGAGCTGGGTCTCCTCTCTGGGGTGTGGCAGAGGCAGGGGGACAGCGACAGTGACGTGCAGGCTCTTCAGAGACGGTACCTTCTGAACATCCTACTCCTCCCACCCTCGGGAGGAAAATTACGATTTTCTCAGGGAAGAGGTGGGTGTTGGTTTTTTTTTATATATATATTTTGTGCTTTTTCCTCTCTGCTCGTTCGGCACACGGCACTAATTTATGACTATTTTTCCGAGTCCACTGAAGTAAGAGGGTAATGGCTTTCAGCCGTTTGCTTTCTCTCACCTGTCATTCACCACCGCTACCTGACAGGACTGCAGACAATGTTCCAATCACAAGGGCTAGTTTTTTTGTCCCAGGGAAGCAAGGAATTCATAGTGGCCGCGGGGAAAGTTATTTCATTCCCGGACAGAACAGCGTCAGGTAAACAGCTGTAAAAATTCATAACCGGCAGGGCTGCTTCTGGCCGAGGGTGGGCGCCCCCGGCTCTGCGCTGGCCCGGCTAGAGTCCAGGGAGCTGGGTGGCACTCAATGACTCAGGGCCCTCAGCATCTATTACCCCATCGACTCCAGCCTCTCGACCTTGAGTAGGTCACGCTGCCTCTTTGTACCTTAAGCTGCTGCCTGGAGAGAATATTCTTTGCCATCAGGGCCAGGGGGAAATGGCCAGGCATGAAAAGCAGTGGTTCCCATGGGGCTGCTTTTGCCCAGCTGAATGACTATGGGCAGGCTGCTGGGTTGCTCATTGGAAAACTGAGCGATCATGGAAATATTCTCTGTGCTGTCCAACACCGGCAGCCACTCCACAGAGGTGGCTACCGAACACTTGATAAGAAAGGGAGTTTTCTATTTTTTTATCTAATTGTAATCAACGTCCATTTAAACAGCCACATGTGGCTCGTGGCTATAGTTTTGGACAACGCAGCATTATACTTTCCCACCCGCTTGGAGGGTCTCATCTGAAAAGAACAGGAATATGATTGTAATGTCCTCACCCAGGACGGTTATGAGGATTGAATGAGATGATGCAGGCAGTCTTGGCACCTAGTTGGCCCTCCATCAATGACCGCTCTCATTAGCTCCATGAGACACAGTTAGAAGGACAAGAGGGAAGGCGATTTGAATCCAGGAATGTCAGGGTTGAAAGGCACTTTAACTTATTTTCTCATCATTAGTTTTCATTTTAACTGGCCAGTGAAGGGCACCTAGGACATTAGATCAAGGCCAACAATCAACTGTCCATAAGAGGTCCTGTTGGACTGCACTCTCATCGCCCTCCTCCTCTACTCTTCCACCCTCCTCCCCCACTCCCATTCCTCCTGCTCGTGGCATCCCCCAGAACTCTAAAGGCTCCGGCACAGTGGGGCTGAGCGGAATTGCTTCTGGATAAGACAAGTCCTCATCACAGGTAACTGATGGGCCTCTGGAGCCAGAGCATCTAGGAGACATGGTAGGATGAGCAGGGACTCACCAGGCTGCCCTGGGTGTCAGTTCTGCCCCCCCACTATACCACTTCTGGGATTGTGGGCAAGTTAACCATTCTCACTGAGCCTCGGTTTCCTCATTTGGTACACACAGACATAAATACCTACCTGGTGGTTTATCATACAGATTTGGCGTAATAATGTGTACAAAGTGCCTGGCACCTCACAGGTGCTCAATAAACAGAAGCCGCGATTACTACTGCCATTACTACTATTCGGAAGCAGCAGAACACACTGCTTAAGAGGCCAGTTGCTGATGCTAACCGCCCAGTTCAAATCCCAGCTCCACCCCCACTCACCAGCTGCATGACCTTGGGCAAGTAACTGCAATTATTGCCTCAGTTTCCCCCCCTATAAAGTAGGAATGATAATAAGAGCACCTTCCTCAGGGGGCTGTTATAGGATTAAAAGAGCTTATAGTAGCCACTGACACAGAGTACATACGACATCTTGGTTAAATTAAAATATGTTACTGAGGCCTCCAAGATAGGGTGGTGGGTGGATATGTCTACAAATGCCTCATAAAGAAGTGGCAATGTAAGAAACCCCAGAAGTCTGGGTTTTGAATCTGTTGATGGCACTGCTCTGGCCAAAGCAAGGGGCCAGAAAATGAGGAACACAGAAGAAAAACTTCAGGCAAAATAGAGTAGTTCTAACATGAAACACCTCTGATCTCAAGAGTCCTAGCTCTTGGACACCCTGGGGACTTTACAGCCACTGATGCTTGGTCCTAAGAGAATCAACGTCCTGATTTATGGACAAGAAAACTCTGGCAGGAGAGCTGGCTGGTAAGTGCATGCTAATTGCTTCCACCTTCCGTCCTGCCTTCCCTGCCCCTCACCCACCTCTCCCAGAGCCAGAGAGAGGGGGCTGAGAAAGGGACCCTCCTGACGATGAGGAATGGGGTGGGGAAGAAGGGAGGGTGACCCTGTCTTCATTCCTCATTATTCTTTTAGCGGCAGAGGACCGGGCGGAAAATAACTGGAAAAGCCAAGGCAACACTCGTTGCCAACGGGGTAAGGGCAGGCTGGGAAGAACCAGCCTTGACGGTGTGCCAGGCTCTGTGCTGGGCATATGTCACATGTCAGATGCCACCGCCCATATGCCATCTCACCAGAGGAGGGCGCCAGGCTGGAGCAGGGACAACCCTGTGGCTCATGTCTAGGCCCCAAGTCTAAGGTCAGAACGCAGCCTCCTTCCCGCTGCTTCTCAAATAGACTCACATATTTATATTTTCGCAACGAAAAGGCAGCGCCACTTTTCTCATGGACATGTTTCTAGTCAATAAAGTAGGTAATCCACGTTATAAAAATATACGTTTCTCTCCCCACCTCTTGCCCCCATGATACTCGATGAAGCTATTTTCATTTTATTTTGCTCTTCTAGTGAAAGCGTGACATATTTTGTTTGTCTTGTACAGATCAGGAGAGAGCTGGAAAGATTTAAGCAGGGAAGGGGAGACACGGTTTGTTCTGAGCGACGTCCCACTGCCTTTAGGATGGCTGCCTTCCTACAGCACACGACGCTGTTTTCATTTTAGATGGAGGGACATGCAGCTGCTAAACACCCTAATTCTCCTAAATTGGCCGACAGGCACAAGAAGAGGCTGCTCCCGGGGTCCAAAGCTCTCGAGATCACAGGTCCAGCCAGAGGGGCAGGTGCCGCCGGGCACTCCCCGAGTGTCTTCCAGTTTCCTGGGTCCAAAGAATGAGGCAGGGCCTGAGCCAGACTCGGGGGACATTGGGCTGCCGACATCTGAACAGACTGTTGCTTTCAGAAAGCACCTGTGCAGGCAGGGGCAGGTGTGGCTTCCCAGGTGGAGCAGGAAATACCATTCCTGCCACTGAGCACCTGTGCTCACCACATTCATTATTTCACCCCCAAATCACCACAGCTCTGCAAAGTACATGGGGCCAGACCCATTTTACAGATGAGAAAACTGGGGCTCCCAGAGGTGAAGGGCTTCAGCATGGTGGGGGCAAGAGCTGGGAGTGCTCGGCCAAGAGCTGCTGACAGATGGCCTGGCTGTAGACTGTAAAGACAGTGGATTCACTGGCTTCAGAAGTCACACTCTCCCCCTCCTCCTCTCTGCCCCCTTCCCCTCCCTTTATTCCCTGCTCAGGCCCTAAAACACCTACCCCTCCACCAGACCCACATCTCCTTGGGCAGGACTCCCTGAAAGCAGGGGTGGGGGTGCCAAGGAGGGAAGCAGCTCCCTCTCCACAGTTGATTGTAAACTGCTCCAGAGCTTTTAATGAAGGCCATTGGAGTCATTGTGTCCACTGCTGCTCACCACTCTGTAAACACAAAAGGTGGGGCCGGAGGCAAAACGTGCTGGGCACCGGGCACCTGGGCACTGGGCACCTGGGCCTCCCAGCTCTCCTGTGCCTCCGGTGCTCCTCAGGCTCCCTCTTAATTCACACACGTGTGCGCCAAGGATGAGCCCCAGCGGAGGTGTCTCAGGCAGGGGGCCTGCGAGATGGCCAGGCAGGTCCAGGGAACCCAGCCCAATACCCATCGGGCAGACACCCCCAGGGCTGCGAGCTGAGCAGGTCTAGATGAGGGAGGACACACGCAGGCTCAGGAGCCAATTCCAGATGCCGGGAAGCAGCATGGCGAGGGCAGCAGACTGAAAGTGGGGTCCCCAGGCCAGCGGCAGCAGCCCCTAAGAACTTGGTGGAAATGCAGATTCTCAGGCCCCAGCCAGACCTACTGACTCAGGGACTCGGGGATGTGGGCAGCCATCTGCGTTGTGACAAGCCCTCCATGGCTTCTGCACTGCAGGCAGGAGGGAAGAACACACTGGGAGAGGCCAGCCAGCCTCAGTTTACAACTTGGGGGAACAGGCCTGAGGAACTGGGGCAGTTTACTCACGGGCACACGTGCGCATGGAGCCAGGCGTGCCCTGGGGTCAGACGGTCGGGCTCAAACCTTGGCTGACATTGCCTGGGACCTTGGACTGCGGACCGATCACTGACTTCCTCATCTATACGGCGGGGGCCAGTGGTGGCCCTTATGGGTTATCGTAGGACCCCCTGAGCGGGAACCGGCACAGGGTTAGTATGTTGCTTCCATCACAAGTCACTGCCACACTCCGAGTCCCACGACATGACGGACACAGAGGAGAGTGAGGATGGAGGAGGAGACATGGGTCGTGTTTAAAATGATGGAACGTGCCCTAGCAGTTTGCCTCAGTGAATAGAGCGTCAGCCTGCAGACTGAAGGGTCCCAGGTTCGATTCCAGTCAAGGGCACATGCCCAGGTTGCGGGCTTGATCCCCACAGCCGATCAATGATTCTCTCTCATCACTGACGTTTCTATCTCTCTCTCTCCCTGTCCCTTCCTCTCTGAAATCAATAAAATATATTTAAAAATAAAATAAAATAAAATGACGGAATGCTGGTGCCAGCACCGGACTCCCCACCCCCCGGGGCACCGACTATCAGTTATTACTCTGACTCCTGCGGCGGGAAGTCCCTGCACCAGCTCTCCTGGCCCCAAGCGGTCCCTCACGTCCAGTTTGCCTCCCTGTCGTTTCCCCTCAGTATGACTTTCGTGACCTAAGGTTGTCACAGCCCAGAACTCAACGTGCTCTTGGGCTGGGACAGACAGCTAAGCCATGACACACAGCATGCGTGTCACCTGTGTTCCACTCCCCCTGCCAGGCTCCACAGGGGACCCTGAGGACGGCAGGCCCTCGGTGCTCACTGTCAGTCTACTGCACGCCCCAGGCGACCCCTTAGCAAGGCCTGAGACACTCCCTGCCCTCAAAGAGTTTACAACTTGGTCTGTTGCCTGGCTCACCCTGGGTGGCCCCTGGGAGGCCTTGGGGCTGCAGGAGGGCCCGATGAGGACAAAGCCCAGGAACGGGAGTTGAGCTGAGCTGCCTGTTCCCTGACCTCATGCCCTTGTGTGTCATCATCGGGCAAGGCTGGTTCCACGAGAACAACACCCCCACAGTGTACAGAGTCCCTGAACCACAGACCCCTTCTGGCCTGCCGAGGAGCCTGGCAGCCTGCTGAGGCCGTGTCCCTAGCGATGGGGCTGGGCTGCCCCTGCTGAGGCCCATGTCCCTAGTGATGGGGCTGGGCTGCCCCTGCTGAGGCCCATGTCCCTAGCGATGGGGCTGGGCTGCCCCTGAAGAGGCCCATGTCCCTAGCGATGGGGCTGGGCTGCCCCTGCTGAGGCCCATGTCCCTAGCGATGGAGCTGGGCTGCCCCTGGGGGTAACAGGCTGCCAGAGGTCAAAGAGATTTGTCCACAGGCTCTGGCCCACTCACCTCCCTGCTACCTGGACTGCCCGAGGCAGCCTGGAGCCAGAGTCCAGCACAAGGACCCACCAGGTGAGCACCGCTGCCCTTACCCCATATCTGGGGCAGCACAGGATGAACAAGTTGGGGAGGGACAATGACCCTCATTGCAACGAGGCCAGAAGCCACTCTGGGCACCCAGATGGGGTGAGCGAGGCGCACCCAGACAGCTCGCCCAGGAATGCGGAATGCGGGAGACAGATGCCGCCTCCCTGCCTGTCAGGGCTGAGTTATCCACAACATAGGGTTTCTCTGGAGAGCTCATAAAGCAGCTGATGCGGCGAAGCAGGTTCAACACTCAATAATCCCTCCATCTCACTCCAGCCGGACGCCGGCATATTCATCTTGAATTATCCTCTTCAAAGGCCAAATCAATCCTAGGAAGTGCCAGGGTCCCCCACCCAGAGTCCTGCTGCCCAGAGAGCCCGGGGGAAGGAGGGCCCACGGGCAGCCCCTGACACCTGAGTGTGGTGGCAGCTAAGGCACGGGCGAGGGGGCAGAGGGACCAGAGCTTGGAGGTCTTGTCCCCTCCATACACTGTAGTACTGAGGCAGAATAAGGCATCAGAAGAGAGGCCAGAGATGGTGGTGAGGACCCCATACCAGCCCTGGGGCTGGAGGTTCTCTGTCCGCCTCCTCTGATCTACGCGCCTACAGAGGAGAGCGTTGGCCACGGAGGAAGAAAGGCCTGGCTTGAACCCAGCCCTGCAAGGTAATGCCTGCGAGCCCTCTGGCAGGAGGCAACCTCTCTAAGCCTCGGTTTTCTCATCAGTAAATGGGCTTAGCAACCACCTCCTCCATGAGAGGAGCAACACAAGCACGCCTTAGTGCCGTGCCTGGCACAGCGGAGGGTGACCGGGAGGGAGGACGTGAGCAAAGTCTGTCCTGAGTCCGAGGGGGTGGGGCTACAGGAGCCGGGGCCTCCAGAGTAGAGACGAGCAGACGAGGGGCAGGCCTCTGTCTTCAGAGCCTGGGTAGCCATCGTGTGAAGAGGGACAGGCTGACTCCTGGGCGCTCTAGGGAGACCAGATGAACGGGGAGCAGCAGCAGGAGGCGGACAGCCCGTCACTAGGCAGGAGGCGCTCACTGCCTGGTGAGATGGGAGCTGCCCACCCAGCGCCTGCACCACTTGTTGGCAGACAGCTATGCCAGTGGCTTCCTGGTCAGGCTGGAAGGTGGACCTGGGGCCACTCAGCCTCTTCCAGCTGAAGAGTGAGAACGCCCCTTGGAGGAGGAATGCACAGGACATACCAAATATCCATGTGTTGGGCAAGCGGGGTTTGGTCACTCAGGGCAGGGGTGGGGAACGTCCGGCCCACGGGCTGTAGAAGGCCCGAGAAATCATTTGGTCTGGCCCTGCCAAGGCATTAGGGGTGAATTAATTATATGTCTGACCAAATATAGCAGGCTAATTTTTAAGTTGGTAATTCTGTATGGCCCGAGAATTATGTCATAAATATCCAAATGGCCCTTGGCGCAAGAAAGGTTCCCCACCCCTGACTTAGGGCCTCATTCCTGTCCCAAGCTGTTTCTCACCCAGTTGGAAAGCACTAGTCAAGGATAACATGATAGTTAACTTCTATTAGTGCCAAGCACAGTTCCATATGCCCCAACTTAACTTATATAATAACTAGAGGCACAATGCACAAAATTCGTGCAAGGGGCTCGGCCCTCATAGCCCTAGCTGCCTCGGCCGGCCCTCACAGCCCCTTGCAGCTCCGGCTTCATCCGGAAGGTCAATCAGACTGTCATCCAGATGGTCGTCCAGAAGGATGTCCAGACGGTCGTTTTGCTGTTCAGTCTAATCAGCATATGAGCTCTTCATTATATAGGATAATATGAATTTTATGAGTCTCACCACAATACTATGAGTATACACAGTGTGATCATCATGCCCATCTTCCAAATCAGTAAACTGAGGCAGAGAGAGGATAAGTAGTTGGTGAAACAGTCCACCCCTGCTTAAAATGCAATGGAGGGCTTCTCGGAAGAGGAAGCACTTAAAGACAAATGGTTCTATTGAAATGTCGGCCATTTGTACAGCAATTCAGTTTTCAAAGCTCCTTCATAAAGCTCGCTGTGAAGCCAGCTGAACAAGTATGATCATCCCCATTTCCAGGGGAACAAAAGGAGGCTCGGAGAGGCCCAGGGACCTGCTGGGGGTTACGCAGCTGGTAAGCAGTAGAGCTGGGATTGGACCCAGACCTTGCACTTCCCCTCCCAGCGTGTGATGTACTCTGCACAGATGGGGACCTTCAAGGTGATCCTTGCACCAATGGACAACTTTCCTGGGTGTCCAAATCCTTTCTTGGTCAAGTGCTGACAGCAAGACTTGACCTCCTATTCTGGGCTAAACTGTAATCGGACAGTCAGGCCCCCAGGTCCCCTAAGCATGTAAAGAACCGTTGGGCAGGAGAGCGATGACAGGTTCAAAGTTGGCGCTGCCTGCCACCCTCTCCCCAGCCAGCTGGAGGGTTTTCAGCTCTTGTAAATTACACCTTCGGCTGGTTCCCAGGGAGCCCGAGTGTTCCCAGTTGGCTGCAAGCTCAGCACATGCTCACCTATGGACACGGCTGAGCCAGGTTCATCTGCCACCCCCCTAAGAAGGTGCCTGCTGCCTGGCCACAGCTCAGCTGGCCACTCCCCCATTCTTTCACCGCTGCTCACTGGAAAAGGCCCAGCAAGCCCAAGAGCAAGCAACCGGGTTACTCTCTCACTCTCCTCTACTTTCCCCCATTCATTGCTCAGCAGTAATCCCAGCTCTCTGCAGTGCGTCATCGAGGACTGGCGTCTTCTGAGCGATGCAGGGAAGCGAGGCCCGGCAGGGAAATCCACCTGCCCAAGCTCACACAGCTATGTGGGAACAGAGCCAGGCCTGGACCCGGGCGCCTGGCCCAGCTCGGGGTCTCTGCTCCCAGGCCAAGCTGGCTGGCCACTCTCCCAGCCTGGGAGCAGCTGCCCCTGACCCGGCACCTCTCCAGTGTGGACCTTGGTCACTGAGGCCCTTTCCTGGGTGACAGACTGAGGACAGACCCACACAATCCTGAGAAGCAGCACCGTGGGGTGTTAAGTTTGTGACGTTGGAATTTGAACTCTTGGAATTCAAATCCTGACTGAGCTGTGGAAGCTTGGGCAGCTTGCTTGCTGTCTCTGAACCTGTAACACGGGGCTCATAACAGAACAGATACCGCAGCACTACTGCTAAGGATTCAACGAGATCCTGCAGGCCGTCTAACTAGTAAAACACAAGTACTGAGTGATTGCTGTCATTATTTTTATTTTTAAGCACAACCACCTATTCCTGCCATCCGAAACACAACACAAATCATCTGCCCCACTATCGGTCGCTTCTGAAATGCTTCTCCTGTGCCTTCAGCCCCTTAAAGCCCGGCCACTCAATGCCACCTCTACAATGAAACCTCCTCCACCCCGGGCCCAGCACGAACTCCTTCCTCCGTCCTCTGTAGCCCATGCTCCCACTTGCCTGGGGTTCTCCACACCAAACTGGGGCTCTTTGAAAGCAATGACCTACATACAGAATCCCCACGATGTGGTCAGGGGCACAGGATTTGGGGGCAGGTGGCACTCGGTTCAAGTCCAATTTCCATCCTATCCAAGGTGTGTGACCCTGTGCAAGTGGTCCTTTCGGAGCTTCTGCGTCCTCAGCGTATAATGGAGGTTACGAGGCCCGTTTTCTCGGTTTGCTCTTAGGATTCAATGAAGCAATTGTAGGAGGAGCTTAGCTAGACACAGAGTAGGTGCGTGATGAAAGATAGGTGCCATTTTCCCAGTGATCTCTCATGTGTGCGTCCCTACCCCACTCCCCAGCTCGGCCTGGCACAGGTGTGAAGTGCGGGTCATTAACAGTCTGCCTGCACGGCAGGTGGCACATCATCGTTATCATTAGTGTTATTATGGCTGCATCCAAAACACCCACCCGACCCCCGCTCCTGTGTTGAGGGCCAGTCCACAGCTGGGGCTGTACATGGGCCCAGGCAGGAGCCTCTTGAGAGTGGCTACAGCCCATCAGATCCCTCAAGAGGGCCAGAGGGCACTAATCCTTGAGGGTCAGTGCTGCCCTGGAGAAAGGCAGAGGGGGCAAGGCCGCAGAAGGGGTCTTGAGAGTCATCACCCCACCTCCCAGAAGGAAGAGTAAAGTCCCTGCTCTGTGATGGCGATAAGAACCTAAGGCCACCGTCCCTGGGTCCCAGCATGGGATCATCTGGACAGATAGTGGATCACCTCCTTCCTCTCAAACCATGCCCCCTCCAGCCTGAATGTCCCCCAGGGAGCCTCTGGGCTAACCTTACTTCCCTTCCTTGAGCACTCTACCCCAAGACTATAAAAGCTGAGAGGCACCTGGAGCCATTTCTTCAAACTATGTCCTAAACTCTCACCCCATCAGCCCGAGATGGCCTTCTTGCCCAGGCCCCGAGGCACCAGTGCCTGCACCGGCAGAGCCCCTCTGAACCCCTTCTGTAGCTGGTGTGTGAATGCAGGGCAGGCTTCCGTCTGGAATCCAACAGTAATTCGCGGGGGCCCTTGGGCACGCTCCCGCTCTTGGGCCTCAGTTTCTCCATCTGTAAGGTGGGAGTGTTTGACTAAGACAGTGGTCATCAAATTGTCCTACAGGAGGCTGTAGGGGTTCATCATAGGCCCTATGAAGAGCCTTGGGGATGAGGGGGGTGTCAAAGTGAGGTGCGAAATACAGGCTATTACAGCCCCCCTGTCTCCCACTGATCTTCAACCAGAGATGAAAATTTCTCCTTTGCACTTATTATTGTCTAACATACTCTATTTTTTGTATTATTATTAGCTCTTGGGCTGTATTGCCTCTGTACAGGGGGTTGGCAGAGAAGACCAAGCCATATTAAGAGCACACACCCAGCTGATGCTGGGACCCACGGGACTCCTCACATCCACGCCCCGCTAGCCCTACAATTCCTTGCTAAGGAACTGCTCTGGGGTAGCAGGGGCCCCTGCCCCCTGTCAGTCCTAAGGAACTCTCTGGTTAAGAGAAAAGTCATTCTCAGCCTCCATCCTCTCCTGAGAGATGCTTTCTTCCCTTTAGAGATACAATGGGAGAAAGGCACAGGGAAGGAGGGACCGCCCCTTCCAAGACACTAGGTACCGAGACCTTCCTGACTCCCCCTCACCCATCACCTCCACGTCTTCTCCAGACATCTCGCCATCCCCAAGTGTTTGCTGCCCACACAGCCCGCCACTCACACCAGCCTCCCACTCTGTGCTCCATGGGGGCTGCCTCTGCAGGGAGCTGTCCATGTGCCCACAGGGGCACAGCTCCTCCATCTGCTGAGACCGCCGACGAGGGGTCAGCCCACTGAAAATTGCTCTCCCTGGGTCCAGACGAAACAGCTGGGCATTGATGGGTTTGCAGAGAAATTAATCAGCACCGACTGGCAGCAGTGCCAGGCGCTACCTGGGCCCGATCCATCCTAATGAATCCCAGCTCCCGCCTTAATGGCTCCTGACAAGACTAATTCAGTCGTGTAGGTGATTAGCGTGGGCACTGCCATCTGAATTGTGGCTCAAGACGCTTTATGAGTGCTGGGGGGTCTGCCTGGGGAAGCTGGCACCATGGGCATCCATCTCGGTGGCACAGAGGGACAGGGGAACAAGGGGAGGACGATCGGCAAGACATTCACCCTCCACATCCTCTCATTCCTGCCTTCATCTTGCTACTCATCTGACCAGCATCTGTTGAGCCCCTCTGTACCCGGCACTGTGCTTGGCACAGAGGGCACGCAGTTTCAGCCTACTCAGCTGTGAAGTGGAGATGAGGACACCTGTGAGAGTCACCGTGAGGCCCATGGGAGACCATGCATTGAAAATGCTTCACCAAGGCCCCGGCAGGAGGCTGGCAGTCAATAAACACTTGCTAATATTATCACTCACAATCCTAGGTTATATATAAATGTGAAAATTATAATTAATTGTAATGTCGATATTAATAAAAGTAATAAGTGAAAACGAACAGCCAAGGGGGAGGTACACACAGATAGCGAGCCAGAACTCACTAAGAGCTTTCAGAGACGACCACGAAGCAGAGAGGGGGTGGGGAGGCTGCGGGCCTCAAAGAGCAGCTGACATCTGAGCTCCGCCCTGAAAGAAGAGTAGGAATTCGGAGGCCAGGGGGCAGTGGTGAGACCGCAGGAGGTGCTAGGATGCTGTGTGGGTCACCAGGGCCAGAAAGCAGGGCGCCTCTGGGGAGTGGTGGGTGCGTAGAACTGGGGTAGGAGGAGTGACCTCAGTGGCCAGGCCCGAGGGGCACCACCCCTCCCGGACCTAAGGCGTGAGAATCGGTGGCAGCTGAGGTGGATGGACCAGAAGTCCTCCGCCCCTCTCAGGGCTCCTCGCTCAGGTGGTGCCTCCAGGCCGGACTTCATGCTGCTGCTGTGTCCCTCCCTGGAAGTCACCCAGGGCTCGGCGCCCCGAGGGTCTCCAGCAAATGCCACAGGCAACTCACGACCCTGGCACTTCCAGCATCTGTGCTGTTTGGGGGACAAGTTCTCTGGGGCCCACCCTCTGGGCAGCCATCATTGTTGTCACCAACACTTCACGGCTGACACGCCCTTGGGAGGGGAGTGCCTGGCCTGAGACTCCAGGAGGGATGGTGAGCAGGCGTGGAGCCATCCCCAGCCCTTGCTCAAAGATCCCCCCACATGCTCACCAACTCCAGACTCCATTCCTATCCTCAAGGCACCCGAACCTCAGATGCAAGCCGGCACGGGGCTGAGCCCTGAGGACACAGATATGGCCCTGGCCACCTGGAAGCATTCACAGAGCAACAGGGGAGGCAGATGAGCAACAGAGTCACAACAGCCCTGCAGCTGGGACTAACAGAGAGGGAAGGAAGCCGCACCTGAACCCGCCCGGAGAGCCTCCGAGGGGGTGGCCTCTGACCTGACTGCCCGGCACAGGCTCGTCCGCCGTGTTCCAGTGGCAGGAGCGGCTCCTGCAGAGGCTGAGAGGTCAGAACCAGTCCCTCCTGCCCAAGGAACTCCAGGAGACCAGCATGGCTGGCGCGGAGCGCTCCGGGTGGAGGGCAGTGGGAGGTGTGAGAGCAGCAGGGCCAGGACTGTAAGCAGCCTTCACGCCACTTAGGAACGCTGGCTTTTGTTCCGAGAGGGATGGGGGACTCGAGCCAACCTGATGACAGGCTCTGTCCCAGGCTGCAAAGAACCACTCGATCACTCAGCTGCTCTGGTGAGAACAGGTTGCCGCAGGGAGACCACGGAGAACATTAGGGAGCTGCCTGGGTAACCCAAGCTTGGACCCTGGGGGTAGCTGAGGAAGGGGTGGGAAGTGAGAAGGTTCTGGAAATATCTTGAAGCTAGAGCCACAGGACATCAGATGAACTGGATGAGAGGTGAGGGAGAAAGGGAAGAGTCAGGGATGACCCCAAGCTTCAGGCCTGAGCAACTGGAAGGATTGAGGTGCAACTACCTGCGATGACACAGGCTGCAGCGGCGGCAGGTGTTTTGGGGGGAGGATCAGGACTCAGCTTTAGACGCGCTGAGGCGGACAGCCCTTAGACATCCAGGTGGAAATGGTGAGGAGAGGTGGGTACACGAGTCTGGAAGCTCCTCTGCGAGGAGGCCCAGGCAGAAGGCAGCGATCCCAGCGTTGTCAGCATAGAGACCGTACCCGACGCCCTGAGACTAGAGATCACATGAGTGAGAACATGAAGAATAGATACAGGAGCTGGGCCGGGCCTGCTAACGCAAAGAAATCCAGGAGATGTGGAGCCTGCAGCCAAGGAGGCTGAGAAGGAACAGCCAGAGGGGTGACATCCTGGAGGAGACAAAGATCACCTCTGAAAGGTCACAAGGCCGGAGAACTAGCCACTGCACTAGCCACAGGGGTCACTGGTGATGACATGAGCGATATGGTGGCAAGTCCAGAGTGGAATCGGGAGGCAACCTGGAGGCAGCACCTTTGCAGCACCTGTTTTTCACCCTAAAGGTGCCATGTGGCCATTCACTGCTGACAGCCAGGGCCAAGGTGTAGCCAACGAGCCGGACCAGGCACCGAGTCCTTGATCTGCCCTTGCTCTGCCCCACCCAAGCCAGGCTCTGCTGCCAACGACTAATGTGCACGTCTGGAGCAAGACACCCAGGGACAAGGGGGCCCTGAGCATTAACAGCCCAGGGTGGTGGGAGGACAGAGCTACTTAATGACTTCATTTTGCTGCTGTCTCCCCTGGCTGGGAGATGGTCTTCAGAAAGAACATCACGCAGAGGGAATTGGAACCTGAGATAGGTGAGGAGATAGTAACAGAACAAGCAGCCTCCGTGAGGGTTTCAGATGGCCGCGCTGTGCCCTCCCATTCCGCTCCTGGGCACGGGGCCACGGCCCGCTGTCAGGATGGACGTCCTGTTCTTTAAGCCAGGAGAGCAGTCACAGAAACTACATACTGACGCAGCCGAACTCTACCTCCGATTCATAAAAGGAATCTTAAAAATGAACTAATTACAACACTGAGGACACTGCCTTGAGCACTCAGTAAACATCATTATAATAATACTAGAGGCTCGGTGCACGACATTCGTGCACTGGGGGGGGGGGGCCTCAGCCCAGCCTGCACCCTTTCGCAGTCCGGGACCCCTCGGGCCGACAGTTGGACAGCCCCTGAGGGGTCCTTAGCACTGCCGCGGAGGCGGGAGAAGCTCCTGCCACTGCCTCTGCGCTCGCCAGCTGTAAGCCCGCCCCCTGTGGGAGTGCACTGACCACCAGTGGGTAGCTCCGGCGTTGAGCGTCTGCCCCCTGGTGGTCAGTGCGTGTCATAGCAACCGGTCATTCCACCGTTCAGTCGATTTGCATATTAGGATTTTATTATATAGGATATGCTCCACATATATATTGTACATCATCTGTTCTGTTGTTATTTTTCTAGAAGACTGCCGGGGTCCAACCCCAGCGGGTCCAGGGGTCCCCAAAGGTGTGGACGGAGTCGGCGAAGAAGGAATGACACGGAGACAGTGTTCAGTTGATCAGCAGCCTAGCCAGGATCTCTAGCCAAGTTCTGGTTAGGATCTCCAGCCAGGTTCTGTAGCCATGTTCCCTCGCTAGGTTCTCCAGCCAGGTTCAGTCACCAGGTTCTAGTCAGGTTCTCTTGCCATGTTCTATCCAGGTTCTATAGCCAGGTTCTGTCTCTAGGTCTAGGTTCTGTCTCTAGGTTCTGTCTCTAGGTTCTGTGGCCAGTTTCTGTCCAGGATCTTTTGCCATGTTCTCTCGCTAGGTTCTGTCTCTAGGTTCTGTGGCCAGTTTCTGTCCAGGATCTTTTGCCATGTTCTCTCCAGCGAAGTTCTTCTGTCTCTAGGTTCTGTGTCTAGGTTCTGTGTTCTAAGTTCTGTCTTGTTACATCTGTATTTATACCAGTTGATTCCAATCCTATCAATCTCTATTCCAAAGGTTAGGGCGTTTCTTATCTCCATTCCATGGAGTAAAGATTATGTAGCTTAAGCATGATTGTTCATAGTTAAAGTGATTAATTACCCGCCTGGCACTTAGTTAAGAGATTTTATTCCCTCCCTAACTTCAGGGGAAAATCCCTACCTGGGAAACAACCTTTCTCAGAGACCTTGGTTAAAACACATAGTGCCAAGAAGGTGAGCAAACATATTAAGAACAGTATGCCATATATGCCAGGTCCCTTGAAACAGCAAGCATGGACCGGCTCCCGGCAGAAGACTTCAGTGGTCATTCAATGGGCAGGAGTGCCAGGGAAACAGGTTTCATATTAGTATCAGGAAGAACTTTTCGTTCTCAGAACTAACCCACAAAAAGGAGCTGCCTCATAAGATGATGACTCCCCACCACTGGGTGTCCAGGCAGAAGGGGATGATCGGCCCCAGAGCTGGGAGTCTGGCCTGCCCACAGCACTGACCTCCTCCCGTGAGCTGACATTTTCTGACTGGCTTAGGCTATGCCGCTGGCCATTGGTATTGACCACGCCACTGGACCCAGCTCATCCATGTGCTTGTCTGTCCCCCCTGCAAGCCCGTGGCTGGCAGGGCAGCCCTTCCAGCCATCCCTGGCCACACACAGCCTATCCTTCCAGGTGCGGAGACTTTGGAGTTAACAACATCATATGTAAATACACCAACAATCCAGAGTTGGGGCTACTCCATCCCCT
Source organism: Myotis myotis (assembly GCF_014108235.1). Lineage (NCBI taxonomy): Eukaryota > Metazoa > Chordata > Mammalia > Chiroptera > Vespertilionidae > Myotis > Myotis myotis. The sequence continues at coordinate 41,894,019 of NW_023416319.1, read as the reverse complement.
TTTGCAGATTGGAACACTGAGCTTCAGAAAGCAAAGGTTAGTGAGAGCCAAATCTCAAAGTCGCGTCTCTAGGCCACCGCATTCCACATGGCAGGCAAAAGACCAGTCCCCTGGACAAGATGTTTCAACCCTCACTCTCACCCTGGCCACTGCCGGTCTGAGGCCTGCACCGTGCCACGCCCACGTGAGTCCACATCCACCCTATGAATGGCCCAGGGCCATCCATGTAGCTGACAGCACCCAGTGGAGTTCTCCAGGCCTGTCTCATCTAAGGATCCAGAGACATTTGGGGCCAGCTGGGCTGCCAAGACCAAGACCAATGAGTCCATCTTTTCAATGCCCTCTCACTGGTGAGATGGGAAGGTAGAGGCCCAGAGAGGGGCAGTGCTGTGCCCAAGGCCACAAAGCAGGGAACAGAAGAAACCAGGCTCATGACTTTCAGGCCAGAGCTGCGCTGCCCTCTGCTGATACAAAAAGAAGGGAGGGGCCAGGAGGCTGCTGGGCCAGTTCCTGCCCAGAGAGATGAGCAGAGCTGTCTTCCAGCTCACTGAGTCCTCTCTCTCTCCCACAGCCCCCTAGAGTCATGATCGACTCCCACTGCACAGACGGACGCCATGCTGCGACTGCCAAGTGTAGCCTTCATGGGTTGAGTCCTGGGAGTCGCTCCTGGAGGCCGATCGATGCCGGCATTTGCAGAAGATGATCCAGAGCCTGAGGCAAAGGTGCTAGATCGGGGCCTGCTGGGGGCTTCCTTGTCACTGTCAGCGCTGGCCAAACAACGTCCACCCCACTCCACCCATCACCCTCCCTGCACCACGGGCCTCTGAGGACCCCACCTTCAGGCCTGAGCAGGGCAATGTGGAGTCACAGACCAGGTGATGAAGCCGGCACGGCTCACCTGAGAGGGGCCTTCACCTCCCCTGGCCAGCAGCTCTGGTCGGTCAGTGGCTGGCCACACCTCTGCCTCAGTGACCCACTGTCCTACGTATATTCTCTCCACAACAAAGGGCTGTCCAGGAGGATGAGGTTAAAAAACAAAATACATACTTAAGAAAATCGGCCACAGGAAACAGTGTGTGAAGGAATGAGGAGGGACTCTTTCAGAACTCTGCTCAACTGTCACCGCCTCCCAAAAACCTCTTCTGCAGCCTCCCGCCTCTGCCCTACCCCCGAGACACCACCCTCCTCCTTCAATCACTCACTGGGACTTAGCCACACACCCAGCTCAGCCCCTCTTGCCCATGGCACCGATTTCCTTAGCCCTCTCTGGGCCCACGGCACCCAGGTCTGGCACCTATCTATCTGATGAACTGATGAATGAACCGAAAAAGGGAGCGCCCCTATAGTGACAAATGCTGCTCACATTCACTTGGCCACCTACACACGTGTGCTGGGCGCCTACTCTGCTGGCTCCGTGCCAGCCCCTGCCAGGCCTGAGTGTGGGGAGGAGCCACAGATGAATCCAGGAGCTCACAGACATCCCCAATCCAAGCCAGAGGGGGAGGAAACAGCTCAGCAAGGTCTCCCAGGGGCTGGCAGGAACCTTCTCCAGCCCCCAGAAGTGGGCAAAACCTCTGGAAGAACATTCCAGAGAGGCAGGCAACCACTTCCCTAGGTAGCCCTTCAAACACCCAGATCCCCAAACCTGAGTCCCCAGATTCAGCCTCACAGTGGGATCCGTGGGGGCTGCTAGTCACCAAAGGAGTGACCGCAGACCCCCCCCCCCTCCCCGGTCCCTAGAAATGAACCGTTCCTGGGCCATGGGGATCATCCCCACAGCAGTCGGAAACCTCCTGCTACCTGCTGTGCCCAGCACCCATCTGCAGAAATGCTCTATGAGCGAGAGTGGAAGGGAAGGCCTCTTCAGGAGCTGTGCGCATGCCCCCACAGACAGCAGGGGAAGTCTGGGCCCCCCTAAGGCTCCTCACTTCAAGCACCTGCATTTGGTTTTATATAAAAGTGTTTTAAATTACCTATTAGGTAAATATCTTAACACCCCTCCACTCTCCAAGTCACCTGCTTCGTTTCTAAGTACAAATGATGCGCCTAGAAGGATGGGCCATGCTGACCCCTTGTACAAGCTCCTGGCACATAGCCCCACCCGCGTAAGAAGCCCCAGGTTACAGGCACTTTCCCTGAAATGACATCTATGAGAACGAGAGGACGGGGGAGAGGGTGTTGTGGAGGTGGGCAGGACCTTTCCAGACTGCCTGCCTGTCAGAACAGCTGCAAGACACTTCATTCAATTCAGTTCCCATTTCCTGAGAGGCTTCTGGGTCCCCAGAGCTGAACTAAGGCCATGGGGCTGTGCCTGCAGATCCCCAGCTACAGGTGTGGGAGCCAGGTCCTCGGGAGGGGGCCCATGAGGACGGACCAGGGTGATGAGGTGGCAAGCTGGGGGTAGGGGGGAGGCGAGGGGTGAACACCAGGATGCTTACGATCACCTGCTAAATAGTTCATTTTTTTTTTCTAATGATAAAAACAGGCGTACTCAATGCAGGAAATACAGTAATCCCAGAAAAGCTCAAAAGGCTATAAAACAAAGCCTGCAACAGCTTCCATCTTCAAATTTTCACAAGAAAGAGGAAAATAACCATTTTGTAGGACAAAACTCATGCAGAAGCTAAAGTCAAGCAACTTGGGCTCAGTATGCTAGCCTCTCTGATACTCAGAATCCCCCTGTGTTGGAATGAGCCATCATGGGAAGTGCTGAGCGCCCCAAGCAGAAGCCATAGGAACGCCCATCAGGGATGCCATGGAGGAGGTTCCAATAATGGGTGAAAGATGGTCTCAGGCTCTAAGATCACCTTCACTTGGGGGAAAGGAGCCCACCTCATGCCACCCAGATGCCCACCAGCCCTGGGTCAACTCACCCACAGGCGTGTCCTCGCTGATCAGCAGGTACGTGTCGAAGAAGTGGTTGATAAAGAAGGGCAGCCGGTTCACCTGGCCTGGAAGTCAGAGGACAAGAGCGTCAGTCAAGTTCCCGTCTGCCAGCTTCATGCATTCTCCAAGGGGACACAGAGTGGGTGGGCTGCAGTGGGCACTGCATCTGTCCACTGCCATGGCCGCCTTCCTCAAGGCTAATGGACCCTCAGCGAGGCCACCAGCTATGGGAGGCTATCGAGCCCTGGTCCACAGTGAGCTGTGCTGAAGTGTAAAAAGCACACAGGTTTTCAAAGACTTTGTAAGAAAAGTGAGTATAAAATGCCTCATTCATCTTCTATATTGATTACATGTTGAACTGATCGCATTATGGATATATCGGGTTAAGATATATTATTAAAACGAATTTCACCTGTTTCTTTTCTAATGCAGCTCCTGGAAAATGTTAAATCACACACATAACTCGCATTGTATTTCTAGTGGGCAGCCCAGCTCCAGACCAGATGGGATGTGAGCTGGTAAGGACAAGGGCGGTCTGCTTTGCTGACTGCCAAAACCCTGGTGCCCAGGAAAGGGTGTGGCATCCAGAGGCCCTCTGTAAGTGATGATAATAATAATAGTAGTAGTAGTAGTGATGATGATGATGATGGCTGCCATCTATGGACCCATCTCTGTACCAGTCACTTATACCGTCTCCATCAATCCTCGTGGTATGGTGGGTGCCATCATAGCCCCATTTTTCTGTTGTGGAAACGAGGCTTAGAGAAGATACGTATGAACTAGCCCAGAATCGTGCAGTTAGTAAGCGGCAGGCCGCATGGGAACCCTGGACAGTTAAGCCTGTATGACTCTGTGACACCTCAGAGTGGGGCTGGTACAGGAAGGGGTCAGGGTGATACTGCATGGCCTGAGGAATTTCACATCCACAAAGAGCCCCCCATAACACAAGTCCCCCACCACTACCACAGAAACTCCCTGAGGCTGGCTTCACCTGTCCCCTTCGCCCCTTCGCATGGCCTCCCACAGTGTGGCACCATAAGGAATATCTTTGGTGTCGGTCCCAGTTTCTGGCACAGATTCCCCAAACCCTTGGAAGTTCCGGAATGACAGGAATGTCTTTTGACCACAGCTGAGTATACGCGCCTGGAGGGGGCACAGAAGCTCTGAACCTCGTCCTGTGCATGTCTTCCACCTGGGGCTCCGGAGCTGTGCCCTTTGCATTAAACCAGGAAATGGAAGTGGGGTGTTTCCCTGAGGTCTGTGCGTCGTCGTCCTGGATAACTGAACCCAAGGAAGGGTCATGGGAACCTCCGATTTAGAGCCAATTGGTCAAAAGTACAGGGGGCCTGGGACTTGTGACAGGCCCCCTGAGAGGGGCCTAAACCTAAAATCTGTGGAAACTGATGCGGATGTCAGGTAGTTGGTGTCAAAACTGAACGGTGAGACCCTCCGTGGCTGTGCAGAGAACTGGGTGTTGGTGTTGGAGAACAGCCAGAAGGAGGCAGGGAGGGCACTTCCCTCGGCCTCTGCCAACCAGGGAGCTGATTCTTCTCACAGGGGCCCTCGCAGTGCAGCGCCTGCCATAGCAGCTCCTGGGTGTCCAGGCGCCCTGGATGTGGACAGGGGTGCCGCCCTCGCTCCCTCACCTCTGTTGACGTGGGCTCCCTCAGAGCTTGGGCCAGGCTCAAGAACGCTGAGGCCAACTCACAGAAGGCTGGAGTCAAGGGGGCCCTTCCCACTCCTGCCTCCCTGAGCCTCTGTCCCATGCCTCAGTTTACGCACGTGTAAAACAGTGATGATAATAATAGGACTTACATCATGGCTGTCCCGAGGATTAAATGAGATTACATACATAAAGCGCTTAACGCCATGCCCCAGCACACAGCAAGCACTCGATAAATGGTAGCTATTACTAATATTGGTATTAATAACAGAGCCATCTGCTCGGCCAGGGGAATGCTTTGGATCCCTGTGGGGGCCTTGGGCTGAGCAAAGGTAGAAGGCTCAGGGGTGCCCAGAGATTTCGGGGTGGGCTTGGGCTGGTGGGGGAGGGGAACCAGCAAGGAAAAGATCGCCTGCAGCAGCATTGGTTCATTTTTAAATTTGATCTTACAGGACCTGCCGATAATCAGCCGCTGAGAGCTCTGCACGGGCAGCTGGGCAGAGCGCAGGGGACATGCATCGCCTGCCACATACCAAGCAGGGCTCGTGTTCTTGGAATAGGCCGGCCACCCTCGGAGGCCTGGCGGGTGGCCCTGAGCTGCCAGCGTGGCACTTGGGGACTGGGAGGGGGCTGCTGGGGAAGGGGGTGGGGGGAAAGGGGCATGCTGACAGGTCGCTCATTCTTGTAAAGACCGCTTTTCAGGCACGAAGGCTGTGTCCTCCAGAGGCAAAACCACTGCCTCAGGAGCTTTGAGGCCTCCGGGGGTGGGGGTGTGAGTGGGCATATGTGCTGATGTCAGGTGAGGGGCCCGCAGCCCCATGTTAGGGGCCCTCAGGCCCAGTGCCCGGAGACTGACTCCGTGACCCATCGATGCAGCGATGCTCCCTGGCCCCGCCAGCAAGGAGGGGTAAGGAGGCCTGTCCAGGCCTTCACTCTGGCCTCCCCTACACGCCCACTGGTGCAGAATAAGAAGTGCCTGGGAGCACAGAGGCCAGAGGAGAGAAGGATAAGAAGGCAACAGGCTGACAAGGGGGGCTGACATCTAGGGGGCATCTGTCCCTGAGCCTGACCCACCTCTGACCACCAGGGTTGGGAGAAGAAATCAGCCGGGCATGGGGTCAGCTGAGAACAAAGGGGAGGCCCTGGGGTGTAGTCTGGGGGACAAGGCGAGTGCTCAGGGTTGTGGGCAGGTGTCAAAAGGGCACGGTGAGAAGATGGTGCCATTCAGTCCCTAAGGTCAGCCCCCGCCCACCATGCCGAAGGTGGGGACCAGGACGAGGGGCGTGCCCACAATGCCAGGCAGGCTAGACCGCAGGCTGGCTGGTTTTGCCAGAGACCTGCTGGGTGGCCCCAGGCACTTACTTCACTTCTGCTTTCTGAGTCCCCTTTCGCTCCCCTTAGGAAAAGACACAGCTGATATGGAAGAGCTCTTGCTTACTTAGCACAGAACATGTGCCAGGCATCACGATAAGTGCTGGATATGCGTGGTAACTCCTCTGACCATTTTACAACCAAGGAGCAGGGTCCTGCTGCCCCTCCTGTTTTACAGAGAAGCTAAGAAGCCACGGGACCTGGGAGCAGTGGGGGGGACCCGGGAGTCCCGGCTCTGTGCTGCTGCCTCATGCCCACTGAGGGCGCGTCTGGTGCCTCATGCCCACTGAGGGCGCGTCTGCCCCCTCGACTGAGGAAGGCAGCTGGGCATTCAGCACCTGTTTCATTTTACTTATATGCTGGGGGGTTACATATATGCTGGGGGTTACATATATGCTGGAGGGATTTTACATATATGCTGGGGGGTTACATATATGCTGGGGGCTACATATATGCTGGGGGGATTTTACATATATACTGGGGGGATTTTACATATATGCTGGGGGGATTTTACATATATGCTGGGGGGGTTACATATATGCTGGGGGTTACATATATGCTGGGGGGATTTTACAAAGATGCTGGGGGGGTTACATATATGCTGGGGGTTACATATATGCTGGAAGGATTTTACATATATGCTGGGGGGTTACATATATGCTGGGGGGGATTTTACATATATGCTGGGGGTTACATATATGCTGGAAGGATTTTACATATATGCTGGGGGAGGTTAGATATATGCTGGGGGGCGGGGGCAGGAGTGTCCAAGGTCACAGGAGGCTGAGCAAAGGGTCCTGATTGCCACCTTCTAGCAAACCCAGAAGGTACCCCCAGTAAGGTCTCCCCCGGGGGAAGTAGGCGGGGGGGGGGGGGGTGTATCTTGACAAAAGCCCCTGTGAAGGATCAGAGACCTGCATCGAAGTGCAGCTGAACCCTCGATTGAGTGGCCTGGGCCAGCTGCTTCTCAAAGCATCAGTTTCTGCCCTGGAAAGTGGGCCCACAGTTGAGAGGGTCTGAGACCCCCTCCAGCTCCGCCCGGAGAGTCTCTGTGACTGCCGTAACCTGGCTGCCGGGATGGGAGTGAGCTCCCCATCGCAGGAGCATTCCAGCAGAGACCCCTCCAAGCCCGGAGGCCAGGAGAGGGGGCAGTCAGGGGACTTCCAGGCATCAGGATGCCAGCATCACCCCAACAAGCTGAGGCTGTGGCTTCCTCCAGAGGCGCCCGGCTCCCTGGAGTGGGAGAAGGAGCTGGCCTCCCTCAGGAATGTGTTTGCCTGTCGCCAGGCACACCGTGCCCACAGCTCTTCCCCAAGGACACCCTGGCCCCCAGGGACACGGTGCCAGCTGTGCCTGCTGTCCTGGCCTTCCTTCAGATCAGACCAGAGCTGTTTGATCCTGGGGGCCAGGACAGGCAAATGCCCTGGCCTCCTCGGTGGGCACTAGGGCTGGCCCTGACCCGGGAAGAGGGGAAGGAGGGCTGGTCCTCCCGGCAGAGGGAAGAGGCCCCTCGCCTCCACGCCTTTGCTCAGGCGGTCCCCACCTGCAGGAGTCCCTTCTTCCCGCTCCCCTATTTTAAAACTCTCCCAGTCCTTAAAGCGCCCAGTAAGCGTCCCCCTTCTGGCTGAGTGTCTGCTCTCCCTGCAGGCCCGGTTAATCTTTCCTTCGCACGGGCTTCTCTGTCCTTTATTCCCCCTCTCTTCACCTGCCACAGAGTAAGTCCTAGCGCTGTCTAGTAAATCCGCTAGGCTCTGCACTCCTTGAGGACGAGTCGTTTCTTCCAGCCCAGAGTTGGGCACAGGTGACACACACAGTAGGCGCTCAAAAGGCAGCTGGAAAACTGAACAGACTGGGCTGAAGAAGGACGGTTCACGGCCACAGATGCCTCCTTCCCTTAAAGCGCAAGTATTTCTCAAGGCTCCTCCCACCGCCTCCAGTGGCCCAGGCCCTGGGGGTGGGTATTTTCAGCCCTGAGAGTGCTGCAGCAACCCAGGCCCAGGGAGGGAAGTGTGTAGCCAGTCACACGGCAAGGCGGGATCTCCGGGGTCCCCGAGCAGTCCGCTCCCGATTCCTGCCCCAAAGTGCCAACCCCACAGCCGGCCCCCACACCCTGCAGCCCTGGCTTCCCATGCCTGCTGTGGGGGAAAGGACTAAACTTACCCCAGCATCCAGAGATCAGCACAAACAGCCACACCACGTGGCAGCTGGTGGCAACGTGGCACCTCATGGCTCCTGGGGACACAAGAAGGAGGGCATGAGAAGCGGCCTAGAGGTGGGGGCCTGTTCTTCAAGGCCCTCTAGCACCTCCCGCCCCTGCAGCTCCAGGGAGAAGGGAAAAGAGGGAGTCAACTCAAATGGGGGCGGGGGCAGGAGCGGGGACTCGGAAAAGAAGAGAGGGTCTGCGTCATTGATTTTATCATCGTCCAACCCTGGGTCTAACACGGCGGCCTGAGCATGACTGGGCTGGGGTGGGGGCAACATGCCCTCCTTGCCCTTGGGGGTGGCTGCTCAGCCATGGGTGAGGCTCAACAGTGGGCACGAGTGTGGGATCCTGACATGTTCTGGGCTCAGTGGGTGGAAGGAGGAGCCGCCGCCTCCATCCTCCAGGGCAGCATCCGGGAGAGTGATGGAGCCTGGTTAGTTTGGGGACGGGCTAGGAGGTGGTGCTGGGCAGGAAGACAGGCGTCTATGAGGGGCTTGTCAGGCCCACTGCCCCGCCTCTCTCGAGCCTAAGAGCCTGGCAAGCATGTTTTTTCTTGTTGTGTGTAGTTTTTTAAATATCCAGCATATCACCCCAAAACATTAGTTCTGAAAGGGGGCAGCAAGTTAGGGGTCCAAAAAGCACAGGGAGGAAAGATGGCCTGCCCAGGGCCTCACCGGAAATCTGTGAGAAGCTGGAGCTGAAACTGTAGGGGCTCAGAGCTAAGCGCCAGAGAGATCTGGGGCCCACCTACCACAGGCTCAGCAAGGCAGGTACCAGGTCTAAGGTGGCAGGGAGGGTGGGCTGCTCCTCCCCACCTGTCAGAGGCTCAGGAGCCGGCCTCCGGCCTCCGTGGAGACCAGCCGTGAATGGGGCGGGGCCTGCTCCTCAGCTGGTACCCCCTGCCTCCTCTGAACCGTCAGCCCTGCGAGTGCAGGAACCTGGCCCGGCACCTCTGTATCCCCTGCAGGGCCTACCCAAGGGCCCTCACAGCATCCTGCAGGGAGCACATACTGGGCGCCTTGCCTGGGTGGATTTGCCATCCCCGCTCCACAGGCAGGGTCTGGAGGCTGAGAGCCATTAAACAATTCGCTCAGAGACCCCCAACTAGTGATGGGGTTCAGCATCTGGACCCAAGTTGACATGCCACCTCCCTCCTCAGTAAGGGACCGGGAAGGACATGGGGAGGGGAAGGGAGCTGAAGGGAAGGAGTTTTTTGGAGATTCTTCCACATCCCGGCAAGATGTAGGGGCGAGAGGTTCAGGAAAGGCCAGGGGCAGATCCCTTATTCCACACCTGAAGTGGTCTCTCTCCCAGCGGAGTGGACAGTGCAGTGACCCCACCAGGTGGTTCCTGACCCACACAACATGCAGTGGCCCGCGGCACCTTCGTTTCCCTTCTAATACTGTACTTACAATGTCCCAATCACTAGGTCTGAAGTGATCATTGGAAGAGTAAAAGATTCTAGGGCAGGGGTGGGCAACCCCTGGCACGCGTGCCAAACATGGCACGCCAGTCACTTTTGCTGGCACGCAAAACCCTCTCTTATAATCTTCCATTTACAATTTTTTCTTAATATAGACTTTTTTATTTTTCAGATAAATTCAATGTAGGTGCATCTTAGATAAATAAGTAATTTTACATAACAAGTTATGTTAAAGACCATAGTCATGGATTGACGAGAGAGGGGAAGAGCAATTTCTATGCCTCTGCCTTAACTCTCCCTGCCTTCCTAGATCCGACCAGTGTTTTGGTTTCATCCACATACGCTTGGGAATCTTTGTCTGAGTGATGAATTTTGTTAAGTCTCGTAATAGGAGTAGCTGACGGATGCAAGTAGTAGCTCGTGCATATCTCTGAAGGTCACGAAATATAAGCCTGATGTAAAATCTCTGTCATCAGTGATGCAGCAGCAAAAGTCCCACTGATAATATCACACGGAGCCATAAAGTTTTCTGTCAGACTATCAGTGTACATGTGTACATTAAAAAATAAATGTATTTTTCATCATCATATACTGTGTTTTTGTCGCTCGAATGAATTTTATTATTTCTCCAAGGTTCTTCACATACGTACACCTTAAGAGATATCAAGTAGGCGTAACATGTTCTCAAAAAATTAGGGTTGGCACGCAGAATTTTGAGTCAGAGATTTTGCTGGTTTTGGCACGCACTCACAAAAAGGTTGCCCACCCCTGTTCTAGGGTGTATTTATATAAAGACAAATGCCCCCACCATCGCTTTGCATTCCTGCCCCCCGCCCTACTCCCGTGAGTTTCCGAATGTCAACAGCCTATCCCAGGGTGCAAACCGCAGTCTACAGGACCCAGGCAGGGGCTACAAATGAGGGAGACTTTGGGGTGGGGAAGGTGGCTGGGACAATGGCCTTTCCGAGGCCACATGCTGTGTCAAAAGTGGCAGCTGGAAATCCGGCTTTTTATATGAATTCAATTTTTAAATGTTAACAAATAATTCCGTTTTGGTGAGCCAAACGTGACTGGTTTGATGGCCAGCATGGCCGGTCGGGCCTGGCATGCTTCCTCCAGGCCTTGCTGTGCACCCAGGCAAGTATGTTCAATTACACACGTGTCCAGAGCGCAGTGGCTGCTGCTCAGCTTTAGAATAATGGACTCACCACGCACAAAAGCAACTTGCTTTTCTCATGTCATAAATTTCACAGAAAACCCCCTGGGTCAACATTGCTATATCTACCGCCTTCTTTTTTTCGTTGTTATCCTCACCTGAGGATCTTTTTTAAATTGCTTTTCTGGAGAGAGCGAAAGGGAGGTAGGGAGGGAGACAGAGAGAGAAACATCGATGTGAGAGAGACACGTCGACTGGTTGCCTCCCACATGCGCCCTGACCTGGGGGCAGGGGGAGCGAACCAGCAACCCAGGTACATGCCCTTGACTGGGAATTGAACCCGCAACCCTTCAGTGCACAGGCCAGTGCTCTAACCATTTAGCAACACCAGCCAGGGCATCGACCTCCTTCTTTTCAGAGCTAAATAATAGTTCCTAGTGTGATGTACCACATTGGAGACATCTCCTACTGTTGGGCACTTGGAAGTTTCCAGGCTCCTGCCACCATAGACACCATCACAGTGAATATCTCTGCATAAAATGGCATTGAGACTTTGATAGCTCTTTTTTCCCTCCTTACTTTTTTATTGAAAGGAGGCTTTGGTTTTCATTTATTAATGTTTAAAATAATTTTTATTTTTCAATTACAGTTAGCATGCAGTATATTAGTTTCAGGTGTACAGTGCAGTGACTGGACATTTATATAACTTATGAAGCGATCATCCTGATAACCGTAGTACCCAGGGACCTGGGTGGCTCTCAAACCTGGTTCAAGGACTCATAAGGCTGACATTTCCTGAGCACATATTACATACCAGGCACTGTGAGGCACTGTGATGCATGGTGTAGTCTACGTGCTAGGACTCAGAGAGGTTAAATAACTGTCCAAGGTCACATAGCTAATCAGCGGTCAAGTCTAGATTTGAACCCCATTCTGAGCCAGGCCTGGCCACACTGCACATGTCTGCTCTGACGTTTTGCTGTGGGCCAGGCACTGTGCTAGACACCAGAGGTCAGAAGAAAACTGAAGACCTGCCATGAGGTTGACAGTCCGGGAAAGACCAGCACAGACAGTGTACCAGCAGGTGAGCAAGTCTGACAGAGTATTCGGGAGGATGAGTGCAAGGAGAGGAAAGGAGCAGGGCGAGAGTGGTCTGAGTGTCACAAAAGGTGACAAATAAAGAAACTCCTGAGCAATCAGAAAAGTGAGCCATGTGGATCTCTGGGAGAAACTCCTTCCAAGCAGAGGGGACAGCCCGTGCAAAGGCCCTGGGGCAAGAGCAGGCTAGCGTGCATGAGGAACAGTGAGGAGCCAGAATAGTTGGAATGGGGTGCATGGTGGGGAGAGTTGCAGGAAATGAGGACAGAGAGACAACAGGCCCATGATGGCCACTGGAAACCACTGATGTGCATTAACTGGGAGTCATGGTCATGGTCTTCAGACAGCCAAGAGGGATATGAATGAGTCACGTGTAGGGGAGCTCGCTGGCTGCTGTGTCGAAGACTCACTGGAGGGGGCAAGGGCAGAAGCAGGTAGGCAGGTGGAGAGGCTACCACAGTGATGTGAGCCAGTGATGACTGGTGGCTGTAGCCAGGGACATGGGCACATGGTGTGGGGTCTGGTAGATTCTGGGCATATTTCAAGGTAGATCTGAGAGCGTTTCCTATTGAAGAGGATGTGGCTGTGCTAAGAAAGAACCAAGCCTGAGGGTTTGGCCCCAGCACTTAGAAGAATGGAGCTGCCATTAACCAGGATGGGAGAAGGCTGCGGGTAGAACTGGCCCAGGGGCCAGATCAGAAGTTCAGTTTGGGACATGGTGACGTCAGGCCTGAGGTGGGGCTGGAGCCGTAAAGGTGGGCGTCATCAGCATGTGAGGGGTTCTTAGAGCCTCCAGAGGGACAAGCGTCCCAAGCCTCCCACACCCCAAAGTCTGAGAACCAATCAGTATTTGAAAATTGTATGAAGAGCCTCAAATGTGCACACCACTGCGGCCCATCCCAATGTTATTCACTCTACCCGCTCCAGGATGGTGGCTGCGGAAATCCTATGTCTGCATGGACTCTAAGCCACAGAAATGTTCACTGCTGCATTAGTTATGACAGTGGAACAGCCCAGGCACCCGGCAGGGGCCTGGTTCCTGGTGGGACACCCACAGGAAGCAAACAGAGGCTTGTGGATGGATATGCACATGTGTGAATGGCGGGGGGGGGGGGGGGGGGCGGGGGATGCACCTACAGGGCTGTTCTGGGAAACTGATTTTCTCTGCGTGGTGAGGTACAGCTGATTTTACTCTCTGCATTTTCCAGATGCTCTATAATAAACAGCCAATGTTTTTACAGTCAGAGGCCTACCTTATGTCCACCTGACCAACACACTGCCAGCAGCCGGTGAACAGGTAACGGCTCTAACTAGAAAGTTCTTTTCTATACTCCGCTGAAGTCCACAGTCCCAGGTTTGAATCCTGCAGGTAATGGAAGGTCCTCACCTAGGCTGTGACCACACCCCTGGGCTGTTACCCAGATCCTTCTAAGGACAGGGAGCTCCCTCCTTCCCAGGCAGTGGGTCCCAGGCCAGAGGCCCTCTCTCTGCCCTGTCCGCCCAGCCATGCTCCCTTCCCACACGGAGAGCAGGAGGTCTGACTGTGCCCATCACCAGGAGGACTTCCCTGTGCTCCGCCCATGAGGATCCACGGGCAGCACAATGGGTGAGAACAAGGCCTTGGAGATGAGGCCGTCTGAGGCGCAGCCCTGCACTGAGGGCTCTCCTTTCCCTGGAGGACTAACAGTTTAACAGACCGGGTGCTCACCCAGCCAGTGTGGCTCTGTGCTTGAGTGCTGACCTATGAACCAGTAGATCACGGTTCAATTCCAGGTCAGGGCACATGCCCAGGCTGCAGGCTCGATTCCCCAGTAGGGTGTGTGCAGGAGGCAGCCGATCAACGATTCTCTCTCATCATTGATCTTTCTATCTCTCTCTCCCTCTCCCTTCTCTCTGAAATCAATAAAAATGTATTTTAAAAAAATAAGTAAATAAAAGACAGTGTTCTCAAGTGGTTATAGACACAAACTGGGCTCTGAGCCCCTGCAGGTGATGTGTCCACAAGATGCCCACTGCCCAGCTGGGTCCCCAGCCCAACCTTGGGGGGCCCCTCCTTCCTGTCCCTACTCCTTTTCCCCCGGCTGGAGGAGGCAAAGCCCCTCCTGACCCTCAGGGTTTGACCAAATGCTTCTGGACCAAACCCAAGATGGAGCCCGTGGGAGGCTGGCTTCCTGGGCAGCTACTGGAAAGCGTGTCCCTTGCTCCTTCCAGAGCAGAGCACACTCCTCTCTTCTGGGAAACCAGACCATTCTGGGCCCAACCCCCAGGGCAAGACCCTCCCGGTCACTGTGTCCCACCTCTCCCTGCAGCCCAGCCAGGAGGCCCAGGGGCAGAGGGCGCACTCTGCCTGGTGACAGGCAGTGCCAGCCGTCCCAGCAAGCAAGGGGCAGGAAGGAACAGAGCTGGAGGGAGGGGAAGGGCAGGAGGGGACATCTCAGCAGCTTTTCCGTTGCTCAGGAGTGAGAGATTTTCCCAGCAGGGTGCCACAATTTCATTCGAACTATTATAAATTCCCATAAAATCAGATGCACTCAACTTTGAATAGAAATACAAAAATACACTGCAGAAATCAAATACAATTTGGGGATTATTCACCACCACTAAACACAGAGAGGCTCATGCGTGCAAGGAGGCACCTGCAGACGACACCATTAGGGCCGCTAATGGACAAGCCCCTGTCAGCTACCAACGGCTGCGCCTCCAGCCCACGTTCTATGGGCTGCTGGCTGGAGAGGCTGCTGTGATGGAAGGTCACTGAGAAGAGCCCAACCTGGAAGGAGGACAAAGACCACCGTGGGGCCATTCTGTTTTTAGGGCCTCCTCTGGGTCCCTCCCTGAAGCTCCCATTGAGTGATGCCTGGGGGTGGGCAGGTAACCAGGCAGGGCCGGGAGGGATCCAACCAGGAGGGCTGTCACAGTGGTCCAGCACGCTCCACAAGGGGCCTGGTGTCTCTGAGTTCCCTCAACCTGTAATTTTTTTTAAAATCATTCAGCAGAAGATACATTTTAATTTACTCTATTCTTTCTGGAAGTCATCCCGGCCAGGGTGGACAGCTATATGAGAAGGGTGTGCAGCAGGATGTGAGTCTCCCTTCTAGACTAGCCCCACACCTCCTGCCCGGGGCAGCCCTCGAGGTACCGCTCCTGAAGTGCTGAGGTGCTGTATGCATGAATAAGGACGGGACATCTAGGTCTCTCCCTCTCCTCTTTTAAAAAAAGACAAAACCCAATGTTATTCACTCTACCCGCTCCTGGGTTTCCACGTGGCAATATATCCTGAAGTGTGCTGTTTCTGTGTACACAGAGCAGCCTCACTCTTCTTAGCAGCTGCAGTGTCCTGCTACATGGGGAGACCATCGTTTATTAACAAGTCCTCTGCTGATGGACATCTGGGTTGCTTTCAACCTTTTCCTTTGACAAATAAAGCCACGATGGAAGTCCTTCGTTACTATGTCTACATACACATATGACTGCATCGAGCAAGAGGAAATTTTCATATTTTTCTAGGTGCTGACAAACTCCGAAGAGGGTGCATCAAGTCACGCTCCCCCAACAATGAGGAAAGGGCTGGTTTCCCCATAAAATCGGCACTCACTCTTTTTTTTTTTTTTTTTAAGTTCCAGGAAAGGCAGCTGAGGCTCCTGATCCTGGACCCCCAGCCCATGAGAGAGCAGAGGAAAATGGGGTTGATCAAGGCCAGCTTTCTCCTCTTCCCTCCAGCCCGCCCCCGCCCAGCTACTCACCAGCGAGGTAATCGCTAGCAGAACTGCCTGGCTCTGGCACTTTGCTGAACTCTGCATCCCCCCTCACTGGGGTCCCTGCCAGCACCGCACCCTGTGTTCTCCCTCTGTGCTTCGGCCAGTCGTTCTCTCCATCTGGAGCACCACCCGGCGCCATCTTTAAGGCAAGCCTCTAATGCCACCTCTTCCATGAAGCCATCCTGGGTCCCTGCTGGAAGTGGGACCCTCAGCTCCCCTCAACCTTCCTAGAGTTTGGCAGGCAGCTACTCCAGCTGTGTGGGTTAATTAGACATGCGCACACCATCCTTTTCCCAAATGACACCCTCAGCTCCTTGCAAGCAAAGTCCACTCTACCCCTTACAGCCATTTGCCCACTTGGCATCTCCTTTGGCTGTCTCTAACACTTAACATGTCTGAAAGGGACTCAGGTTCTTCTCCAAAGAGGCTCCCGTCCCCACCTTTCCCATCTCAGTAAGTTTACCTCCGTTGATACATTATGTTGATTAACTCAGTTAACTAGCATCTTTCATGTGTCCAGTAATATCTTTCCTCCTTTCCCCTGGATTGCCATGTCGCAGGTGACCCAATACTCCCTCAGCCTCAACCCGCTGGGTTCCTTCCCACTCCGTGGCTGTCATTGCGGTTGATCAAATTATTGATCCCTTCACTTCACTCTGCACAGGATTATGCCCCTACACCCATGCTGGGGTCTCCTGGTGGGCAGAGCATGCGCTCCCACCCTGCACGCTGGGCCTGGCCACGTGACTTGCTTTGACTGGTGGATGCTTAGGCCCAACTCCACACGAGCAGGAGAGGGGCCCCTGGGTGAGGGGTGTGCCTTTGAGCGCCTGCCTTTCAACCTGAGAAGAGCAGGCCCCAGGCAGAGGGAGCAGACTGAACCTACTCATGGCCCAGAATCAAGATCAGATGTGCTCGCCTCCAGTTGACCCACAGACACATGAGTGAGAGGAAATGGTAAGTGTAGTGCTTGTTATGCAACTTTATTAGGACAATAGTGATAATAACACTATGAAATATTATAACCCTGTAAGAAAACATAGAGGGAAACCATCACATTAAATTTGGCAATAATTTCTTGGCTATAACACCAACAGCACATGCAATACAAAAGATAAATAAATTGTACTTCATTAAAATGAAAAACTTTTGCCTGGCCATTGTGGCTTAATGGTTGAGCACTGACCCATGCACCAGGAGGTCACAGTTCGTTTCCCTGTCAGGGCACATGCCCCGGTAGTGGGCTGTATCCCCGATGGAGGATGTGCAGGAGGCAGGCGATCGATATTTCTCTCTCATGGATGTTTCTATCTTATACTCCCTCTCCCTTCCTTTCTCCCTAAATCAATACAAACATATTTTAAAAAGTGAAAACTTCTGTGCATCAAAGGATACTATCAATACAGTAAAAAGCAACCCATAGAAATATCTGCAAATCATGTGTATAAAGAACTCCTAAAACAAAATAGGAAAAAAAAAAATCTTTCAAAAATGGGCAAAGGATTTGAAGAGACATCTCTTCAAAGAAGATATACAAATGGCCAAAAAGCACATGGAATGATGCTCAACGTTATTAGTTATTAGAGAAATGCAAGTCAAAATCACGATGAAATACCACTCCACACCCATAAGATGGCTATTATACAAAAAGAAAAGGAAACAAGTGCCGGAAAAATTGGAACCCTTGTGTATTGCTGGTAGGAATATAAAATAGGGCAGCCACTGTGGAAAACAGTGTGGTTTCTCCTCAAAAAGTTAAGCATAGAATTGCCATATGATCCAGCAATTCCACTTTGGTATATCCACAGAAGAGTTGGAAACAGACTTGAACAGATATATCTGCACACCAATGGTTAGAGCAGCATTATTCACAATAACCAAAAGGTGGAAACAAGTCAAATGTCCATCAATGGACAAATGGGTAAATGACGTATAGTAGATGCCTACAATGAAATATATTTTAGCCTTAAAAAAAGAAATTCTGCCACTTGAATTAGCCCTGGTGGCATTGTGCTAAGTGAGATAAGCCAGTCACAAAAGGACAAATACTGTACGATTCCATTTATAGGAATTACCCAGAGTGGTCAAATTCATAGAGTCAGAAAGCAGAACAGTGGTTACCAGGGTCTGGAGTAGGAGGGAATGGGGAGTTAGTGTTTAATGGGGATAGAGTTTCAGTTTGGGAAGATGAAAAAGTTTTGAAGAAGGATGGTGGTTGCACAACAATGTGAATGTGCTTAAGGCCACTGAACTTAAAAGGGTGAAAATGGTAGCTTGTGTTGTCTATTTTACTGCAATAAAAATGATTAAAATGGTTAAGTTTTACATTTTGTAAATTTTGCCACTATATACATAAATTTAAACTAATACAAAAAAAATGAAGTACAAGGCCATCACTGTTCTCATGTTACTACTCAAAAAAAAAAAATTGATAAGCCGTAAGTAAAGCAAATAACAGCAGGGGCCCGCCCAATCAGAATGCGACCAGCCATCGCAAATCAGCCCGTTTTCTCTGTTTATTATCAAGTGGACTCTTCTGATATAGTGACAAAGATGGTCAACAGTGGCTCTATTGGATTTAATAGTACTCTAAATGACTCCAGCAAAAGTCCTGGAATTTTGACTGTCAGAATTTGCATCACGTACTCCAAGCATGTCAAACTCAAAGGCTAACACGGGCTGCAAGTTTGACATGCTTGACATACTCAGTCCTGAACCAATCAAAGTGGCGACGACAGGAATGCGGTATGTGTTCACTGGCAGGTCTTCATGGCATGCCAGTCTGAAGCCAGAGGTGAGTCAACTCATTTAAACCATATGGAATCAGTTCAAGCAACCAAAAGAAAGAGATGAGTCCTTTTTGCCAGGAGAAGTGTTACTGAACAACAAAAGCATATTGTCCCCTCTCTACTCTAAGGGAGAAAAGTTGGCATCAATAATATGAAAACATAAGCTGCTGGATAACTTTATGTTGTAAGAGAGAAAAAATAAAAAGTAATGTGGGGGGAGGGAGAATAAAGTAATAAGAATAAAATAATGTATTCATGTATGTAAATGTGTAATATAAACACTATATAAAATTAATATGTTTAGCCCTGACTAGTTTGGCTCAGTGGATAGAGCGTCGGCCTGCGAACAGAAGGGTCCCAGGTTTGATTCCGGTCAAGGGCATGTACCTGGGTTGAAGGCACATCCCCAGTAGGGGGTGTGCAGGAGGCAGCTGATTGATGGTTCTCTATCATTGATGTTTCTAATTCTCTACCCTTCTCCCCTCTTCTCTGTAAAAAAAAAAAAATCAATAAAATATAAAAATATATAAATAAATAAAATTAATATGTTTAGCCTCATAAAAAAAAGAAAGAAAGAAAGAAGATCAGCCCAACCACCACGCACACAGGTCGCTCAGGCACCGCACTATAACCGCTACTTTGACACATTTCGGCTTAACCATGGCCTCCTCAGCGAGGCCTTCCCTAATGACCCAGCATTACAGCTGATCATCTTCATTTTGTTCCCACTGCACCGTTTTTGCCTCCCATGACTCTCAATACGTTTTGTAGGTGCACTGTCATCTTTCGGTTGGCTGTCCGTCTGCCACCATTAGTTTGTTACGGGGGTTGGGGGGAGAGATTAAGTTATAGGTGCTGACCCAGGGGAGAGGTCTGGCAGAGTGGGCTCCCTCTGAAGACCTTCTGTGCATAGCTCTCAAGATCCCCCTTCCCCTGCCTGCCTCCTCTAATGCAAGAAGTGGAACATGGCAACCGAAAGAGACCCTACACAAGCATGTCAAACTCGCAGCCGGCGGGCCGCATGCCTATGCGGCATGCTTGTTGTAGGGTCTCTTTCTGTTTTTGTTTTGTTTATTTTTTAATTTAAATTCTTTAATCCTCCTGCTTTTGAATCAGACTCCTTCATGTAGCAATTTATTTGTGAAAGTCTCTTCTAGCAGAGATGGTACAACTTTCTGGAGGCCATTTGGCACAATAAAGCCACAGCCTTAAACCACGCACACCCTTTGACTTAGCAATTCCACTGAGAGGAATTTTCCATAAAGACATCATCAGAATCATGGCACAAACATTTGTTTTGAGGATGTTCGCAGCAGCCCTATTTATACCAGTAAAAGCAGGCAACTCGATAATCAATAGCAGAGGTTTATATGAGTAATTATGGCACATTCAGATAGCAGACTATTGGGGCAGCCATGGAAAATCATATTTTTCAGAGAACATTTTTTGACAAGCAAACATGTTCATGACAAGTTGTTAGAAAACACAAGCCACAAGACTACACATAGTGTGTTCCCATGCTGGGGAAAAAAATAAATTATATAGGTATATATCTGTATAGAGATCATTTAGCAACACATTTGTATCTTTATTATATCGCTGACTAGAGAGATAACAGGTGATTTTCTTTTATCTGTATTTTCTAAGTTAACAGCATTTGGTTACTAATAATATTTAAATAAAGTAGCAAGTACTGTATCTCATTTAAAAATCAAACTAGTCGTCCTGACCGGTTTGGCTCAGTGGATAGAGCATCAGCCTGCGGACTGAAGGGTCCCGGGTTCGATTCCAGTCAAGGGCATGTACCTTGGTTGCAGGCACATCCCAGTAGGGGGTGTGCAGGAGGCAACTGATCAATGTTTCTCTCTCATCAATGTTTCTAACTCTCTATCCCTCTCCCTTCCTCTCTGTAAAAAATCAATAAAATACATTAAAAAAAAAAAAACCAAACTAGTCATCAATATGACATGGCTCTGGCATACACATAGACACAGAGATCACAGAATAGAATTGAGAGTCCAGAAACCACACTATGGTCAACTGATTTTCAACAAGGGTGCCATGACCATTCAACTGGGAAAAGGCAGTCTTTTTCCCAAATGGTACGGGGACAACTGGACAACCACATGCTAAAGAGTGAGGCTGGACCCTACCTCACTCCATATACAAAAATTAACTCAAAATGGATCACAGACCTAAATGGGAGAGCTAAAACTCTCAAAAGAAAAGTAAGTGTGAATCTTTATGATTTGGCATTTGGCAATGTTTTCTTAGAGATGACACCAAAGCACAAGCAACAAAAGAAAAGAATAGATGAATTGGACTTCAACATGTAAAACTTTTGTGTCTCAAAGGATTCTGTCAAGAAAGTAAACAGGCAACCCACAGAAATGGGAGCAAATATTTCCAAATGATACATCCGATCAGGGACTTATAGCTAGAATACATAAAGAACTCTTAAAAAACTCAATAGTAAAGAGACAACTCAATTTTAAAACTGGACAAAGGATCTGAATAGACATTTCTCCAAGGAAATGCGCAAATGGCCAATAAGCACACGGAAAAAAATGTTCAGCATCATTAGTCATCAAGGAAATCAAAAACACAATGAGATACCACTTCACACTGCATAGCAGAGTTATAATCAAAGAGGCAGATAATAACAGTGCGGAGAGAATGTGGTGAAATGAAACCCGCCTTTCTTCGCTGCTGATGGGAATCTAAAGTGGTGCAGCTACTTTAAAATAGCCTGGCTGTTCCTCAAACAATTAAACAGAATTACCATATAACCCAGCAATTCCACTTCTAGGTATACACCTAAGAGAAATGAAAACATATGTCTGCACAGAAACTTAATGTCCATACAGCATTACTCACAATGGCCAAAAGGCACAAACAACCCACATGTCCATCAATGGACAAATGGATAAGCAAATATGATACATTAAGTTCTCAATGAACATCATCAATAGATTCTGCGACTTTAGCGAAACATGGAACGAAACCAATTGACATAAACAGGAATTAAGTTCCTGTGGCATCTCATCAACATTGCAGGGAAATGACATTGAATGAAATGACCTTATTCGAGTATCTTCCCTATATCCATACAATGGGATATTATTCAGGCATAAAAATGAAGTACTAATACATGCTACAACATGGATAAAACTTAAAAACTTCATGCTCAGTCAAAGAAGCCAGCCACTAGAAACCACATATTATATGAGTCCATTTATATGAAATGTCCAGAATAGGCAAACCAGAAAGTAGACTAGGGGCTGCTTAAGACTGGGGGCTTTACAGGGTATGGGGTTTCTTCCTGACAGGATGAAAGTGGCCCAAAATACACTGTGGTGATGGTTGCTTTTTTCTGTGAATACAGTGGGCCCTGCATACCCATGGTTTCCACAAATGCAGATTCAACAAACCAGTGAGAGGAAATAGTTGAAAAATATGTTACACTAGAGGCCTGTTGCATGAAGATTCATGCAGTAGGCCTTTCTTCCCCTGGCTGCCGGCACTGGTTTTCCTCCGGCACCCAGGACCCAGGTCTTTGGTCGGGCCAAAGCGGAGAAGCCAAGCCTCTTCAGTCTTCAGTCTTCACTCTGGCCTGAGCCTTCAGTCATCACTCCTCGCCTGTGTATGCAAATTAACTGCCATATATGTTGGGTTAATTTGCATAGTCGCTCTGATTGGCTGATGGGCATAGCGGAGTGACACCAACTTGCATGTTTCTCTTTTATTAGTGTAGATTGTCGCTGACATATACCATGTAGTCAGGCCTATGATGGTTGTATCTATACTGAACATGTACGACTTTTTTCTTACCATTCCTAAAACAATACATAATAACAACTGTTTGCATAGCACTGGCATTGTATTTCACAGCATTTATGTTGTACTAGAGGCCCCATGCATGAAATTTGTGCAAGGGCCTTGGCCCCAGCCCCCGCCCACCACCACCATAGCTGGGGGTGGGGGGTGCCTCTGCTGCCTCTGGCACGGCCCCCATCCACTGCAGCTTTGTCCGGAAGGAAGGACGACCGGAAAGACATCTGGTCTAATTAGCATATTATGCTTTTATTATTATAGACTAGAGGCCCGGTGCACAAAAATTTGTGCACTCGGGGGGGAAGGGGGGGTCCCTCAGCCTGGCCTGGGCCCTCTCGCAGTCTGGGACCCCTCGGGAGATAACGCCCTGCTGGCTTAGGCCTGCTCCTGGTTGGCAGAGGGCAGGCCCAATCCCTAGGTGCAGCCCCTGGTTGGGCTCAGAGCAGGGCCGATTGGGGAGTTGGGGCGCCGCCCCCTGTCATTCACAGAGCAGGGCGGATTGGGAGGTTGCAATGCCACCCTCAGTCATGCTCAGGGTAGGGCCGATTGGAGGGTGGGGCACCGCCCCCTGTCACACTCAAGGCAGGGTCGATGGGGAGGTTGCGGCGCCACCCCCTGTCACGCACAGAGCAGGGCCAATCCGGGGGTTGGGGCGCTGCCCCCTGTCACACACAGAGCAGGGCCCATCAGGGGGGTTGGGGCTCCTTACCCTGTCACGCACAGAGCAGGGTCGATCAGGGGGTTGGGGAGCTCCCCCCGTCACACACAGAGCAGGGCCCATCAGGGGGTTGAGGAGCTCCCCCCTGTCACTCACAGAGCAGGGCCGATCAGGGGGTTGGGGCGCCGCCACTGTCACACTCAGGGCAGGGCCGATGGGGAGGTTATGGCTCTACCCTGTCACACACAGAGCAGGGCCCATGGGGAGAGGGGGGGTAGGGGTGCCGCCCTCTATCACCCACAGAGCAGGGCTGATCAGGAGGTTGGGGCGCTGCCACTCTCACACTCAGGGCAGGGCCAATGGGGAGGTTATGGCTCTACCCTGTCACACACAGAGCAGGGCCAATCAGGGGGTTGGGGCGCCGCACCGTCACACACAGAGCTATAGGGTGATCAGGGGGTTGAGGAGCTCCCCCCTATCAGGCACAGAGCAGTGCTGATCAGGAGGTTGAGGCGCCTTCCCCTGTCACAAACAGAGCAGGGCGGATAGGGAGGTTGTGGCCCCGCCCCCTGTCACACACAGAGCCACAGGGTGATCAGGGGGTTTGGGCGCTGCCCCCTGTCACGCTGATCCCAGTGTCAGGAGACCTCGCGGCTCCACTGATCCTGGTGCTGGGAGGCATATTACCCTTTTACTATATAGGATAGAGGCCTGGTGCATGGGTGGGGCCGGCTGGTTTGCCCTGAAGGGTGTCCTGGATCAGGGTGGGGGTCCCCACTGGGGTGCCTGGCCAGCCTGGGTGAGGGGATGATGGCTGTGTGCAGCTGGTCACACACCCTTCAGGGTGGGGGTCCCCACTGGGGTGTCTGGCCAGCCTGGATGAGGGGATGATGACTGTTTGCAGCTGGTCACACACCCTTCAGGGTGGGGGTCCCCACTGGGGTGCCTGGCCAGTCTGGGTGAGGGGCTGAGGGCTGTTTTCAGGCTCGCGGGTGACTGAAGCTCCCAACTGCTCCTTTTTTTTTCCCCCTTTTTTTTCTTTTTTTCTTTTTTTTTTAAATATATATTTTATTGATTTTTTACAGAGAGGAAGGGAGAGAGATAGAAAGTTAGAAACATCGATCAGCTGCCTCCTGCACATCTCCTACTGGGGATGTGCCCACAACCCAGGTACATGCCCTTGACCGGAATCGAACCTGGGACCTTTCAGTCCGCAGGCCGACGCTCTATCCACTGAGCCAAACTGGTTTCGGCTTTTTTTTCTTCTTTTTATTCTGGGCCAGCTTTAGCTCTGGCTCCAGCTCTGAGGCCTCTGCTGCTGAAAGAGGTTCTATAATCGAAACAATGTATAACTCCAGCTCTGAGATCCCGGCGGCTCGCTGAAAGCAGGTTTCTGGGGTTTTGTTCAGCTTCTATAGTTATTACAATGTTTCAAACTGCAGGCTCAGAGGCCGGCAAGGCAGGCAGGGAACGTTGGTTTCCTCCGTCACTGAAGCAAGCAAGCCTCATGTTAGTTTCAAGCTGCCTGGCTGCCGGCTGCCATCTTGGCTGGCAGTTAATTTGCATATCGCCCTGATTAGCCAATGGGAAGGGTAGCGGTTGTACGCTAATTACCATGTTTCTCTTTTATTAGATAGGATTATAAGTAATCTGGAGATTATTTAAAACATACAGGAGGTTGTGCATAGGTTATATGCAAATACTATGCCATTTTACATAAGGGACTTGAACATCGGGGGATTTTGGTGTCCTCGGAAGTCCTAGAACCAATTCCACGGATACTGAGGACAACTGTATATGCATAACCATTGAATTGTACACTCTAAATGGGTAAAGTGTGTATTTGAATTATATCTCAATAAAGTTGTTTTTAAGATAAAAATAAATGCATAAATAATTAAGTAAAGCTAATGGAGAAACTGAAACTCCACAAAATTACTCAAGTTAACCTACCAAGTTCAATCACGGTGCAGACCCTTCTGCTTGCCTCCCTGGGCCCTGCCTCCCACCTCCAACCAGGGAGGCAGCTCAGCCTCACCCAGCCCTACCTCACCACACCCTTAGTCCGTGCCCCATGGCTGCCAACTGGGCCAGGCAGCTCAGTACACAGACAAGAAAGCAGTGCACAGAGGCTGCCTTCTCCATCTTCAGACCTTCATCCCAAGAGTCAACGATGGAAATGAAGACCCAGGTCCTGAGCCTATACCCCCACTCACCTGCCAGGTGGCCCTTCGGAAAGCCCTGGCCCTTCCCTGTAAAGCGCAAGGTGGACTTGGCTTTCCCCGGCATTCCCAGCTCTACCCTGCTCTGCTTCTCAGATGCTGACCCCCAACCCAAGTCAAGACCCCTGGCTCAGAGGCCACCAGGTAGTCGAAGGAATCTGAAAAAAAGGTGAACCCCGAAGCTGCCACAGCCCTCCCTGCCTCCCCGATCCCCACTGCCCAGCAAACAGACCCACCCACACCCACAGAGGCCAGATGGCCTCCTGGCACTGTTGGCTGGTTCTCTCTCGGCCTGTCCATTGCTAACCTCTGCTCAGACGTGCTCCTCTCCAGGGCTACCCAGGAGGGCCTTCCTGTTCTGCCTTCCTTCTCTGGAGGCAAAGGACTTGCTGGGATCCTGGGGCAGAGAGTGGGAGTGGACTCACGCAGCCCTGGCTGCAGTGCGTAGTTGAGCATTTGGCTGTCACTGAGCCCAGCTCTGCAGGGGCACAAACATCCACAGCAGGTTCCTTCTCCTCCTCCCACAGGTAGGCTGGCCACCCGCCCTCCAGGAGGTCTCTGATTTCACCAGCGAGGCTTCGGCACGACTTCCTCCACCCCCCTGTGCCCTTGACAGTCTCCTCATTCCTTCACTCCATATGCTGCGTGCATGTGTGCACACGCGGATATACATGTCTCTCTCCCTCACTGGACTCTGAAATCCCCTGGGATTAGGGCCCTGACTTACTCACTTTGGGTGCTCCGGAGCCTAACACAGGAGCTGTTCCAGCACAGGAGGCATTCACAATTAGGTGCAGAGGATGTAAAAGAATAAACGGAAGGAGAGCGGGAAAGCAGAGCACAACTGCTTCCATCGAAGAGGCCACAGAGCGGCGCTCCAATGCCAGACCCTCCCAAGAGCTGCGAAGGCTTCGTCTGCTGCCCTCACCCCACGCCTCCTCAGGAAATGGGGTCAAACACAGGGGACATGAAGCAGCGGGGGGAAGCAGAGGAGCTTACTGTTCCTCTCACCTGTGGGCTCCACTTTCCCATCTATGAAATGGGGACCCAGTTTCTCAAAGACAAAACAAGCACATGGAGAATGTACAGTGCATCCTTCGACCAGGAGAACCACTCACATCAGGGCAGGCGGTCCTGGTGGAGGCGCAGAAGCTGCTGGACAGGCCTGTGGAGGCCTGAAGACCCCAGGAATCTAGCTCCTCACTCCAACTACCTTCCTTCTTCCCACAAGAAACACTAAAAACCTGGACCAAACCTGGAGCCAGAAGAAACCTGAAGATCTTCAGCAGGCTGTCCATTAAGAAAAAAACAAAAAACTGTCTTTTTATTGATTTCAGAAAGAGGAAGGGAGAGGAAGATAGAAACATCAATAATGAGAGAGACGCATCTGTCTGCCACCTCCCGCCCCTCCACCCCCCACTGGGGATCAAGCCCACCACTCGGGCATGTGCCCCAACCGGGAAATCGAACTGCAACCTCCTAGTTCACAGGTTGACGCTCAACCACTGAGCCACAGGGGCCAGGCGGGGCTGTCCATTTTGCAGACAGGGAAACTGAGGCCCAGGAGGGAGGTGGGAAGGGTGTTAACATGTGTTGAGTGTGCCTACTATGTGCTACTTTCTATATAACTATAAATCCTCACCACTGCCTGTGAGGGGCCTTACTGACCTGTTCTGCAGATGAAGAAACAGGGGCTCAGGGACAGCCACAACTTGACTGAGGTCTCATAGCAGAAAGTAATGGCAGCAGGATTCAAACCCAAGAAGACAGCCTCCAGGACCCACACTCTCTCTGGCACCACATAGCCAGGATGGACCTGGAGCCAGGAGCACCAGAGCCAAGGAATTAAAAATGGAGGCTCTTTGACGCCCAGTCCAGTGCTCTATCTTCTACACGCTGCAGGGCCGCCCACACTGTCCTACCTTCCCCAGTAGGTACGTACCATTCAGAGAATCACTGAACACCAGGACTAGAGAGGACAAGAGTTGGTTCCTCGTCAGACTGCTAACTCTATAGCATCCTTTCTCCCAGACATTCAACCTAAACTTGCATACCTCCAGCAATGAGAGCTCACTACCTCCACAAGCTGCATTCCATCTTTTGGGCAGCATAGGATGTCCCTCCCACTAATGAATCAAAAGTCTCTTTTAAAGACCCAAAAGCTTCATATTATTTTGGGTTCACTCTGTCCACATCTGCTTCCATTCAGCCCTGACACACACACTCCTCACCATCCCCCATCCCAGCCTCTTTTCATTTCTTTTCTGACACTTCCTCCCTCACCTCCCCAAAAGCTACTTTCTAACCTTTACTAAGGAAAAGGATATCTTTTTAAAAAATATACTCAATTTAAGAAAAAAAATATATTTCACATCTGTATGAGCAATACACAAATCATAATTCTTAAAAATAACAAATTGCAGGTCAGAATAATCATAAGTAAATTGATATTGATAAATAAGCTTTTCTCCAGAGCAGTAGGTGGTTTATTTTAATCTAATGAGTTTTGTATTTTCCCGGCTCTCAGATTCCATGATGAAGGGCTGTCTGCAATAGAATTACGATGCTCTCTGAAAAATTGTAATTTAATGCCTCATTTTGTCAAGACTTTCTTGAAAATGAGATTTGTTCCCAGTGAAGAATTTTACTCAGCTCTTTCCCATATGCCCCCCACCCACCTCTCCAGGCTTCTCCACAAATAACTGTGTTTGCTTCCCCCCAGTTTTGGTTTCTGCTGCTCCCCTGCCTGTGGGTCTGTCAGTCTCCTTTCCTGTCTGTAGGGGTGTGTGTGTGTGTGTGTGTGAGTGTGTGTGTGTACACATATGTGTGTGGCGGCAGGCCTGGACAGCAGGGGGGGGAAGAAGAGACAAGTCAGGTCCACACGGGTGCAGGCAGGACCAGGAAGGGAGCAGACACAGCCTTGCTTTGTGGCTGAGCAGTGCCCACGGCCCAGTCTGTGCCTCACACCGCTCCCTGCAAACAGGAAGGGGAGGACAGACCTCATCCTTCCGTATAAGATGGGAAAGAGCTCCTGTTTCAGGGTTCAAGGGGGCATGATAAGCACCTGAGACCCCTACAGTCAGGAAAGAAGACTGACAGACCCACAGGCAGGGGAGCAGCAGAAACCAAAACTGGGGCGGGGGGAGGGGGGGGACAAACACAGTTATTTGTGGAGAAGCCTTTGGAGGGGGTGTCATTTGGTTGAATGCCCTCCAGGGACGGGAAGCTCACAACCTCCTCAGCCAGGCTGGAGCACTGTTAAGTTCATTACTGCCAGGCACCGGAAGGACCTGTTGATAGAGTTGGTGCCAAGAAACACTGAAAGGAATAGAGCAAGACGTCAAGAGAGCAGGCAGACACTACGTACAACAACAGAATACACATTCTTGTGAGGCAATGGATAATTTATGAAAACCCTCCATGCTGGGCCATAAAGTAACTTTCAAAACACTTCAAAAAATTGAAGTCATTCAAAGCATACTCTTTGATCATAGCAGATTAAGCTCAAAAACAACCATGGAAAAATTAGGAAATCCCCAAATGTTTGGAAATACAGCAATGCACTTCTTTAAAAAGAAACCTCATAAATCAAAGAAGAAACTACAACAGAAATTAGAAAGTATTTTGAACAATATAGTAATGAAAATATGACATCAAAATTTGTGAGATAGTACATATTTTATGCCTAGAGGAAAATGTGTAGCCTTAAGTTCAGATTAGAAAAGGAGAAAATCTAAAAATAATAATCTACTCATTTATCTCAAAAAGTAGTTAGTAGATTAAACCCAAAGAAAGTAGAAGGAAAACTTAAAATTCCTAATAAGAGTAGAAATGAATGAAATAGAAAACACCATTAAATAGACAAAAATCGGTAAACTACAAAATGGGTTCTTTAAAAAAAAAACTAACAAAATTGATAAGTCCAGTGACCAGCAAGACAATAAACAAAATGATAAGGCACATATTGCCAATGTCATGATTATAAAAGAAAGTAACACTGCAGGTTCTATAGAACATAAAGATTATAAGAGGATAATAAAGGAGATTTTATGAATATCTTTATGTCAATTCATTGAAAGATCTATATAAAATGGATAAGGACCTCAAAAAATACCACTTACCAAAAACTGACACACAAAAACATAGAATTATAAATAGTCCTATTTCTGCTAAAGAAATTGAAACTGTACTCAAAAATCTTCCTACTAAGAAATATAAGCTCACATGACTTCTCAATTGAACTCTCATAAATATTTAAGGAAGAAAATAACACAAATCTTTTCCAAACTCCTGCAGAGAAACAGAAAAAGAAGAAACAGTATCCAATTTGTATTATGAGGCCAGCATAACTTGATGCTATTATCTGACAAGAATATCACAAGAAAGGCAAATCACAGGTCCATCTCTTTCACGAACACAGATGAAAAAAATCTTAAATAACATATTAATAATTAACATATACCATGCAAAATGTAGTTAAAAGGAAGCTGATGTAACTATTCCAAGAGCAGATGAGGAATTATGAAAAGAATAATACATCATGTCAAAGTTAGATTTATTCCAGGAATGCAAGGTTGGCTAACTTTTGAAAATCAATCAGTGTACTTCATTACATTAACAGAATAAAAAGAAACATTACATGATCATTTCAATAGATGCAAAAATGCATTTGATAAAATCCAGCACATATTTATAATTAAAATTCGTAGCAAAAATGAATAGAAGGGGCTGCATATGAAAAATCCACAGCTACCATCATACTCAATGACCAAAGACTTCCTTAAGGTCAGGAGCAGAACAAGGATGCTCATTATTACTACTTTCATTCAGCACAGTATTGAAGGTTCTAGCCAGAGCAATAAGACAATACATTTTCAATTCCAAATTGCAAAGGAAGAAGTAAAACTATCTCTTTCACCGATAACATAATCTTATGTGCAGAAAACTCTAAAGAGTCCATTAAAAAACTCTTAGAACTAAATAAATTCCACAAAGTTGCAGGATACAAATCAGCACCCCCCCCCCCCAAGTAAGTTGCATTTCTTTAACAATGAATAACCTAAAGAGAAAATTAAGAAAACAATTTCTTTTACAATGGTATCGAAATGAATAAAATACTTAGGAATAAATTTAATCAAGGAGGTAAATGACTTGTACACTGAAAACGACAAAATATTGCTGAAGAAAATTGAGAAAGACATAAATAAGTGGAAAGACGTCCATGTTAATGGATTGGAAGACTTGATATTGTCAAGATACTATACTTAATATTGTTAAGATACAATACTACCAAAAGCAATCTACAGATTTAATGCAATCCCTATCAAAAGGCCAATGGTGTTTTTCGTAGAAATAGAAAAACCCATCACAAGATTTATATGGAATCTCAAGGGATCCCAAATAGCCAACACAGTCTTGAAAAAAAAGAATGAAGTTGGAGGAGTCACACTTCCTCCAAGATATTATTACAAATCTTACAAAGTTACAGTAATCAAAACAGTGTGGGTACTGACAGGTAAGGACAGGAATACAGATCAATGGAATAAAATAGAAAGCACAGAAATAAACCATTGCATATATGGTTAACGTATTTTTGACAAGGGTGCCAAGACCTTTCTATAGGAGAAGGACAATCTTTTCCACAAATGGTGCTGGGAAAACTGGATATCCACATGGAAAAGAAAATAAGATTAGTCTCTTACCTTCACCATATATAAAAATTAATTAAACAAGGATCAAAGCCTAAACTAAACTTCACAGAGGAAAATCTTCATGACATTGGCAATGATTTACTGGCTATGGCACCAAAAGCACAGACAATAGTAATAATTAGATTTCATCAAAATTAAAAACTTGTATGTGTCAAAAGACACTATCAACAGAATGAAAACCTATGGAATTGGATAAAATATTTATAAATCATATATCTGATACACAATTAATATCCAGAACATATTAAGAACTCATAACTCAATAACAAAATCGAACAACCCAATTCAAAGATAGGCAAAGGACTTGAATAGACATTTCTCCATCAAAGATGTACAATGGCCAATAACCATAGAAAAATATACTCAACATCACTACCCATTGGGAAAATACAAATCAAAATCCCATGGAATATCCTTTCATACTCATTAGAATAGATATTATTTTAAAAACAAACAAAAAAACAAGTTTTGGTGAAAATAAGGAGAAATTGAAACCCTTGTGCATTGCTGGTGGGACTATATAATCAAGCAGCCACTACAGAACAGTATGATGGTTCCCAAAAAACTAAATGTATACATACCATATGATCCAGGAATCTCACTTCTAGAAATATACTCAAAAGAACTGATAGCAGGGACTCAGGTAGTTGTACACCAGTGTCCATAGCAGCATTATTTACAATAGCCAAAAGGTGGAACAATCCAGATGTCCATCAACAGATAAATGGATAAAACCAAGTATGGTATATACATAAATGTGAATATTATTCAGCCTTAAAAAGGAATGAAATTCTGGTACATGATAAACATAGATGAGCCATGAAAACATGCTAAGTGATATAAGCCAGACACAAAAGGACAAATATTCTGATTCCACTTAACATGATACCTAAAACAGGAAAATTTATAGAGACAGAAAATATGATAGAGGTTACCAGGGGCTGAAGGGAGAGGGAAGGGGGGGGGGGGCGGTTTGTTGTGTAATAGGTACAGAGGTTATAGAATTTCAGTTTGGGATGATTAAAGTTTGAATATGGACAGTGGTGATGATTGCACCACACTGTGAGTGTACTTAATGCCACTGAACTGTACACTTAAAAGTGGCTAGCCCAACCAGCGTGGCTCAGTGGTTGAGTGTCGACCTATGAACCAGGAGGTCATGGTTTGATTCCCAGTTGGGGCACATGCCCAGGTTGCGGGCTCGATCCCCCCTGCGGCAGGGGCATGCAGGAGGCAGCCAATCGATGATTCTCTCTCATCATTGATGTTTCTATCTCTCTCTCTCTCTCCCTTCCTCTCTGAAATCAATAAAAAAATATTTTTAAATGGCTAAAATAGTACATTTTATGTTATATTTTACCACGATTTTGAAAAAAAAAGTAATAGAAGAAAATGTCCCTAAGTTGCTAAATGACATCCACAAAAACCTACAGCAAGCACCATACTCAATGGTGAGATAGTGAAAGCTTTCTCCTCAATACCAAAATAAAAATAAGGATGACCGCTACCAGCACTTCTATGCAATATTATCCTGACAGTCCTAGTCATTGCAATAAGGCAAGAAAAAAGATATGAGCATGGGAAAGGAAGATATAAAATTACTATTTATAGAAAACATGACGTGTAGTAAATATAACTAGAAATGAAAAAGACTTTAAATGTCATTGATAATAGTATCAACAAACATAAAACACATAGAAATCAATCTGATAAAAGAAGTAAAAGACCTCTACAAAGACAATTAAAAAGCATTCTTAAAATTTATTAAGACCTAGGAAAATGGAGGAGCGTATCTCATTCATGGATCACAAAACTCAATATTGTAAAGATGTCCATTTCCCTCAAGTGAACCTACATATTTCTGACGCAGCTGCAATCAAATCTCAGCAGGGTTTTTGTGGAATCTCAAAAGCTGATTCTCACATTTATATGGAAACGCAAAGTGCCAAAAGCAAATAAAAGTGAAGAAGCATGAACCTGGAGGATTTGCACTACTCAACAGCAACACCACAGACAGAGCTGTAGTAATTACACTATGAAGCTCGTATAGGTGTAAGGAGAGTCAAATGTACCCAACAGAATTGCATATGCACAATGGATGTTTATAACAGCCTTTTTTACAATAGTCAAAAACTGGAGAAAACCCAATTGTCCATCCATGGTAGAATGGGTAAATTGTGGTATATGCACACCACGGAATACTACACAGGGATGAGAACAAGCAAATGTAACTGTACACAACAGGATGAATCTCGCAAATAATTTGAGTGGAAGGAAATAGCATGCAGAGAACATACTGTATGATTCAATTTCTACGAAGTTCAAACAGACAAAATGAGTGCATGATAATAGAAGTCAGGGCGGGAGGTACCTTTGGGACCAGTGACAGGGAAATGGCTCCTGATGCTTTCTTTTTTCTTGGTTTGGGTAGTGATTATATGGGAGCAGTCACTTTGTGATCATTCAAGCTGTGCACGTATGATTTGCACGCTTTTCTCTGTTACACTTCAATTAAAAAGCTGACTAAAAAGTCCCTGTTGGACTGGCACCACCTGTGCTACTAACTATCTACTGCCCTGCCTCTCTTCCTGCCCCCTCTCCCACCCCCCCACCCCCAATAGGAGCACAGTCCCAGTGAGCATGGAAAGAAGCCACAGCCTCTGGGCAAAGGGGCCTCTTCCTCCATGAAGACTTCCAGGAGTGCATACTCACCCCACATACACCACCTCCTTTGAACCTACTCAGCCTTTCTCATGGTTACTCCTAACCGCCACCACCCACCCCAGGCAGCCTGCAGGACTGAGCCTCAAGAATGCAGGAGCTGAGGGTAACAGAGGCATAATAGTAACTATTAGCTGAGACTAGCAATACCATACTGACAACGAATAACGACATTTGTTGAACATTCAATATATAAGCATTTTACATGCAATAACTCAGGTGACTCTCCCCAAACCCTTCAAAGTAGGTACTACTGGCATCCTTATTTTCCAGATAAGAAAACTGAAGAACAGAATGATTAATTAAATTGCCTAAGGTCACACAGCTATAATTATAAGAGCTGGGATTCACTCCAGGATGGTCTGGTGCCTGGGGCCCCGGCTACACCCACCAGACCAGGCACAAATGAAGAGATGCTCTCCATCCTTTCCAGGCACACGATGTGTCTATCTGTGGCCGGAGGTGAGGCGTACATGGAGGTAAATAACCTCGTGAAGGCCTAGTTCTAAGACCAGAGGTAGCAAGCCTGCTGGGCCTGGGCTCTGAGCCTGGGGAAGCTGGCTGAGGCTGCAGCATGGGTGTGGGGAGGTCCTGTCCCATCCCAGGGAGGAGGGCCTGAGACCTCCTCAGGGGCCAAGCCTCTGCTAACAGCACTCGGGACAAAGGAGGAAGTAGAGGCGGGATCCCCTTTCCCATCCCAGGCTCTGGCCAGGGGCCCTGTGTTTCCCACCCCAG
Source organism: Myotis myotis (assembly GCF_014108235.1). NCBI lineage: Eukaryota > Metazoa > Chordata > Mammalia > Chiroptera > Vespertilionidae > Myotis > Myotis myotis. Next base: position 41,859,791 of record NW_023416319.1, on the reverse strand, counting down.
GCCAGGAGACGGGAAACAGCTCCGTGGGAGGTAAAGCCAGCTTCCCTGGGGTAGGAATTCTAGCATCTCACACCCTCACCCCTCACCCTTCACATCAGACACCAGTTTCTCTTGCGTCTGCCTCTAGGCTCTGCTGCTGCCATTGAAGCTCATCTCCCTTTGCGCGTCCTAATGAGGCCTCATCTCTTCCCAGAGACTTGCTTTGCTTTCCTGGGGGGGCGGGGGGGACTGGGGGCATACAGAGTCTCCGTTGTGCCAGGTCTGGGCTGTTGTAGCCTGGCTCCAGTGACAAACACGTAAATGACAGACACCGCAGCATAAGAAGAAAAAGTCAGGGTTACCTGCCCCCCACTTACATCAAACGGTGCTCCCCTTGTCCGAGGCCAATGCCTTGGGCGTCCTCCCCGGGGACCTGCCTTTTCCATGGCGGCCTGAAGTAGCCCAGAGAGGGGGCCACCTTGGCAACGGTGCCAGCACATCTGTGCCAGCACCGAGGCAGGCAACGGGCCAAGACCAGGCCTACGGGGCACAGCACAGCACGAGCAGCCCGCTCCCACACGCAGCCATTGCTGAGGGCAGCAGGCACACCGCCCCTTGCACCGGTGTGCGGTGCGCACGCGCAGGCACACTCGGCCAAGGCCACTGGGTCGAAGCCAGAAGGAGAGGGTGCTGTTAGCACAGAGAACTTCTGAGCCAGGCGGCGGAGAGGAAAGGAGAACACAGCTGCTGTGTCTCCACCTGGCCTTTCCCGTTCCCCTCTGCCCTCGCCTGACACCCGGGCCCTCCACCGTGGCTCCTCGGGAAGCTGTGAAACACGCAGGTGCAACGAGGTCACCTAGTTAACAGCCTCCCTCCCGCTGTATTATTCATGGGCTCCCTTCTTCCGGCCTGAGCTCCAGTTTCCAACAGCCCTCGGGCTCGGCTTGGCAGGTCAGCTTGGCCGGGAGGTCTAGCCTGTGGCAACCCCCACTCTTTACATGATCTTCTTACCCCTTCCTAGGATGCAGCCATCCCTGTGCCAACTCACCCCCAGCTGGCACACAGCCCTTCGGGGGAAAGGGGAGAGCAATGGGGTCAGTGAGGAAGAGCAAAGAGGGGAAACCTTGGCTGAGTCAGGCACGAGATACTGACATTTCCAAAGGGAGTGCAGGACCTCTCTCTCTCTCTCTACACACATACACACACACACACACACACACACACACACACACACACACGTTCTGAACTGGCTCTACCAAATATGGTCCTCTGAATAAGTTAGCTCATGGGAAACAAGGGCCAGGGTTTGTCTATCTCTGTACCTTAGTCACTAAGGCTTAGTGAGCCTTCCACAGTGTCCTGCAAACTGTAGGTGCTTAATAAATATTCGTTGACTTGTACACTTCCCCAAAAGATGGATGTCAAATTGATAGAGAGGGCATAGTCATTAAGACACCGCTGTTGGGTTTAGAGATTTTCGTGTTATTTAAATACCTATCTGCACACATCTTGTAAATCCACAGGTCAAGTCACAGTGATGCATGCAATCCGTCGCAGTAACTAACCAATCCTCTGTCTATTTACTCACTGTGATTTCTGTATATCACAGTTCATCTTGCCAAGCACGGTCATATATCTCAAGAGGGCCCCCCTACTCTCCTTCACAGATGAGAAAACTGTGGCTCGGAGAAAAGTCACCACAAGGACTGTCACTGAAGTCTTCAGCTGCCTGTCAGGGTGTCTCTCCACCGTTCACACAAACCTCCCGCCTCACGGTTCCCCCGCATTCCCCAACATGAGGAAACTGCAAGAAGAATCTGTGGTCCTCCAGTGAGGTCACTCAGGCCAGGCCCCGGAGTCCAGGCTGAGGTCACTTGGCCAGAAATACGGAGGGCAGCTCATCGGCCAGCCTGGCCAATAGCAGGGGAAACAGGGCGGGGCTGGCATTAAATCGTAAGAGTCATTGCATTCGACCCCCTGGTTTTACCGGTGGGAAGAGCTGAGGGTCTGGATGGGTCCCCAGGTCCAAGCAAGTTCAGACAGCACTGGAGTACATGGCCTTCCCAGGTGGAGGCGACCTGGTCAGGATAGATGACCTGTAGTCACTAGGCTGGTGCCATGTCCCCCTCGTTCACTCCCATGAATATTTAAATCTCTGCCCAGCCCCGTCTCTTAAATGCCTGGGTGCCATAGGCACCTGAATGACCAACCCCAGCCCAGAGTCCATCACAGGTAAGTCCAGACAGCACTAAACATACTTGACAGGCCTGGCTTGAAAGTTCAGCCCTGTCGCTGCCTCTGTGCAGACCCCAGGTGGGCCACCTGTCCTTTCTGGGCACAGTTTCCACCTGTACAGTCAGGGATGTGGCGCTGGCTTTCTCTAAGTGCAGTACAGGGTGAAGAACAAAGTGAAGATTAAGGAGTCAGACTGCCTTGACTCAAATTCTGCCCCAGCACCTTCAGGCTGTGTGACTCCCTGTGCCTCAGATTTCGCAGCTGTAAAATTCAAGTGACAGTAGTCCCTATCTCATAGGGTTGTTGTCAGGACAAAGCGAGAGATGTTATGGGATGTGTTAACCCCAGGGCCTGGCACACGGTAAGTGCTTAATTAATGTTGGCCATTGTTATTGCCAGCTCTGACACTCTAGGTCTGTGGCAGAGGTCACGCTTAAACCGGTCATCCATGGCCCACAGCTTGCTGAAGGGTTTCCCTACAAGGTACGTTCCACGAGAGCAGGAGCCACTGACGGACCCCAGGGGCCCCCAACAGTGCCTGGCACACAGGAAAGTCTAAATCAATGTTTGATAAATAAACGAATGCCCTCGTGGTGTTTTTCAATACTTGAATTAGTTGCTAACATTTAAAGTAAGAAAATTTTGTATTTTTTAAATCTGGATTTCTAGATAATTTTGAAAAATCAAAGTGCTTGGCCACACACCTGCATAAGAACCACAGGCAAGCATAGTAGCAGTGGCGCCCCCTTTAGACAGGGAGAGGATGTGCAACTTGCCACAGTGCCTGCCCACACAGCCTCTCTTACACCAGCTCCCCATGCTGCACGCACCTGATGTGGACCCTGGCCCAGGTGACTCACAGGTGAAGTCCAGACAGCACAGCGCATTAGATTGGCATCTACCCAGCCTCAGAGCCATCTGCCCAGGGGCACTTTTCCTAGCCCCAGACCCCCTCCCAGTCCTCTTCCCACCCCACATCCAGGAGAGGAGATGGGCCTCCAGGTCTGCTAAGACCCTTGGCACCCTACTTTGGACAGGCCAGACCCTCTCCCCCAGAGGACAACCCCAATGCCCATGTTGCTGCAACCTTCTCCTTGCTTGGAAACCTCCCAAGTGTAAAAAGCAATGCCAGATGAACTTACTGCTTATCTTTCTCCTAGAAAGTGTGCAGAGAAGATGGGGAAACACACACATATGCATGCACCCCAGAGATAAAGTGTCTAAAACACTGTATCCATTTCGAGCCCCACTTGGGTCTTCTATGGAGAGGGGGCATGGTGTCCATGCTGGGGAAGCATGGTATCTGGAGGAGGCTGCCTGTGGACACATGGGATCCTGCCCTCACCACTCCCCTCAGCCCCGCCAGGGCTCTGGTCCATGGCGAAGGACCACATCTTCCCATTCTCCAAGAGGCCTCCCCCAGCCACCCTCTCTCCACCTTTAGCATTTTCTGAGGTGGCTCCCATGACCCTCTGTAATTGCCTTGAGTGTCTATTTATTACCTGTTCCTCTAGTTCCACACACCAGCCACCAGTCACATGTGGCCATCGGGCGTTTGAAATAGGCTGAGTCTAAATTGAGATATGCTGTAAAGGCTTGATATACACCTGATTCTGAAGACTGAATACCAAAATAAGAATGCAAAATATCTCATTAATTTGTTATGTTAAAATGATAATATTTTGGACATACTGGGATAACTAAAATAGATTACCAAAAATAATTTCACCTATTTCTTTTCACTCTTTTAAAGTGGCTACTAAGAAATTTAATGCTACGCATGTGGCTTGCATTCTGTTTCTATTGGACAGCAGTGCTGTGACTCCCAGCGTGAATCCCCAGCAGCTAGACAGAGCCTGTTCAATACTGTAGCAGTCTAATGGCTGAATGAAAAGCCTCCCCAACAGTGGACATGAGACCCTGAGAAATAAAAGAGGATGAGTGTGGAAGGACCGCCTGCCCCAGTGCCCAGTATGTGCTGGTTTTCCAGTGGCAGCCCATCCACGCATCTCCCTCTAAGACAAAGCCTCAGACCTCGGCAGAAGGGGCAGAGAGAGGCCTTCGGGCCCTGTACCCACTGGTTTCCTGGAGATGATATCAGTTCTCCTGGCCCCCGAAGAAAAGGTCAAGATCAACCTCCTTCCAGGGCAAGAGCAGATCAGGAGAAGGGGTGCGGCGGCTGGAGGAGAGTGAAGCCGTGGGTAAGCCTGGGGAGGAAGGCTAAGCTCTACTTCTGGAGGCAAAGAACAGAAGAGAAGCAGGGCAGAGCTACAGGGAGCCCTTGGGGGCGGGGGCAGCCCACCCTGACCGGAGCCCTGCGAGGCCAGGAAAAGCCAGCATTTCTTGGAGACAGGACCAGTGATGCAAATGGATGCCCAGACATGGTCCCAGCCACCCCTTTTGTTTCTCTCCCTTTCCTCCCTCTCTCTCTCCTGCTCTCCCCTCCACTTCCCTCCCTCTCTCGCTTTCACCGGCTCCCAAATTACAGCCTTCCTTCAGTAACAGACACAATCAAGGTGGTGTGCAGGGGGCCCTGTCACAAATGGCATCTCAGGTCCTCTCCAAATGGAGAGTGGCCCTTAAAGAGGAGAGCCGGCGCTAACAGCCTGCCTTGGGGAAGATGCAGCTCCGGAAGGCACGGGCCAGAACAGGCTGCATCCCTCTTAGGCTGACCCCGCGGGAGGCTCTGGGTGATGTGATTGCAGATCCAGCCCCGGGCTGCGGTCCAGGAGCCCAAGGCCTGCCTGGCCTCCTCAGCACACCTCCTGCTGAGGCAGGAAGAGCAGAGCTCTGCCCTTGATTGCCCACCACCCTGGCCCACCTCACCCAGGGGCAGGCCCTAGAAGAAGCCCACTCCCTGACTCCGGGCCTCAGTTTCCCCACCTGTGGCCTGGTAGGTCTAGCTAGTCTCTAAGGATGCTTCTAGCCCTTGGTATAGAGGTCACAAACTCCAATGACTAAAGGGGCCAGGATGTTGTGCAAACGAGTAAAGAGACGTCCAATGTGAGGCAACAGGGAATGGTGAGAACGATGGAGAACTGAAGGCTGTCAGTGCGCCTAAACCTGAAAGAACTGCAGGCCAGACTCCTGTGCGTGACAGAAGCCTGAATGGAGTCGGAAGAGTGGCTACTCTGGATGCGGGATAGCACTGCCCGGGAGGGGGCCGGAGGGGCCTGCCAGGCGCTGGGACTGCCTCTCCCCCCCCCCAGGGGGCGGTTGCACGGGTTGATGCATATGTGAAAGTCACCACTTTCATTTAAGGCCTGTTGAACTGATTGTATTAATGAAATCCTCAGTCAAAGAATTTCTAAGATACAAATAGAAATAAATAAAAAGGGTGACTACAATGCAGCCCCAACCGACAACTGCCAATTGGGAGCATACACCCAACGCTGCCAGGTCTAGTCAGGTGTCATAAATCTAGATTTCTATGCAAAAATTTTACTTTTTTAATGTTGTAACTAATTCAAAATGAAAAACCACAACCATACCCCCCCCCCACACACACACACACACACGTCTTCAGACAGAATTCCATTTATACACTTATAGATTGTCAGGATCTATACAATAGGAGGTTTCACCTCTTTGCTGGAACACAATGTACCTAACACATGACTCTATCAAAGGACTGATACTAAAAGCCACTACATTCTGCTGCTGTGCTGTGTACCGGTACTGCACAAAGGGCTTTCTATACCATTTTCATCACATTCATGCTTACAGCAAGTCTAGGATGTAACTGAAAATTACTCCCATTTAACAGATGAGAACACTAAGGCCTGGACAACAGGCCAGACCAAGGCTTCAGAGCTCAAGAGTGGAAGAACTGGTGTCCAGGCCTAGCATCATCTGCCTCCAAGCTGCCTTAGAAAAATCACAAAGGGACTGGGTTTTATGATCATAATAACCCAGACTATGCAAAGGAAATGTTAAAAATATGAAAGCTCAACCTGACCCTGCTGTGTCATCCTTGGTGACACAGCCGGAGGTCCCTGAGGCTGAGGACAGATCTTTGATATTCCCATTCCCTTCCGCGATACACTGAGCTACACGGGCTTTAACTGCCCAGGTCAGATGGAGCCTCCAGAGCATGAATCCCAAGACCCGAATCCACAGCCCGGCAAGGAGCAGCGGCCGCAGCCCGCCCCACTCCCCAGGACAGAGCCAGATTAAATTTCACAGTGAAAGACTAGAAAGCTGTCTCCATGTGGCTACTTCTTAAATACGCCAAGTTTCTCACTGATACCGTTCTGGCCAATAAAGTTGGTAAGAATATGCATTTTCTGCCCTATGGGAGTCTATAAAGCTATTTTCATTTTGAACCAAAATAAATATGGCCCATAAATGATTTAATTTTTCTGAATTCTCTTCTGCACAAATGATCACTCATCGCTGTTATAGATATGCAGATCAAGACACAGAAATTTCCAGCACTCCAGAAGCACCCCTTATGGCCCAGTCATTACGCCCAGTGCCACCATTTTTCTGGCTTCTGTCACATACGTGGGTTTGCCTACAGCTGCTCCTTTTCTATGGGGCCTACGCTCTTCACTTACGTCGTCCCCACCAATCCCTATTGTCTTCTATTTGCCCTGCTCTGCTCTTCGCTCTGCCTCCTGGCCCCTCTGGGCATGAGAGGTTGAGACCTCTACTCTAAAGGTGTGCACTCCAAAAGCCCAGAATATGGCAAGATGGACAGCAGCTGCTCCGTCTTGGAAGGAACCAACATGGATAGCTCAGACTGGTTACAGGCACACCACATGCCCTGGTATTGATGACCAGTGACCGATGGGGCTAGAGAAGGGAGTGGGACGATCACCTGGCCATAGCCCATTTAGCCAGTCAACACTTACTGAGCACCCACTCCACCAGTGTGGCGGGCCCGGGGGGTACAAGAAGGACTGAGATACAGCTCGTGCTGAAGAAGCTCGCCGTCCAGATGAGGAGCCAGACCACTACAGAGTGGCAAAAAGCAGCATGGAAGGACGGGGAGGGAGGGAGGCGCGGGCTGGGAGGCTACCACCTCACGCACCCACCAGGCGGCATGAAGGCTTCCCGGAGTTGGTGACCCCTGAGCAGCGTCAGTACCCCTCACACAGGTGCAGGAGACTGGGCACCGAAGAACGCATTCTGATCCCCACTTATTTCTACTGGAGGCAAAATACTCCCATCCTATCATAACCGCAGAGGGGGGTCCAAATTGTGAACGACCTTGCTCACATAATAATGGACAAACAGGATTGCCCCAGTGCCAAGAAAAACTCAAATCAAGGCTCAAAAAAATAAAAATAAATTATTTTTTAAAAAACGACAACTGACTTTGAAACCAATGAGTTCAAAGGCAATTAAGTTAACATTAAAAACCATCTTTACCTTCTAAAACACTGAATAGTTTTAAAACTGCGGGTCAAGAAAACATTAAGCTGCTTATTAAGCTAGTTAGCTTTAACTCCTTGGTGAAGGAGTGCTGTCACATTAGCACCACTGTTCATAAGGCCCATGACCATGCTAATCCGTGGCCTCCCACATCTCTCCTTGCCACTCCAAACGCTGGTGGGGTTGACCCTCTTCCTGACAAAGAGACCAGCCTGGGGGAAGAATGGTCCTCTTTCGGCAAGGCTGGGAGGCATGAGGCATGCCATGACCTTTCACCCGTGACACCATTGGCCCCACCAGGTCTCCTCTCTCAGGCCAGGCTTCATGGTTGCCATTGTCCCTTCCAAGGACCAGGCAGGTGACTGGTCACCATGCCTTGGCATCATCCTCATGTGTGGGGCTAGGGGCTTTCCATGGGCCCAGGGCAGCAGAAGTGAGATATCCAGCCAGCTGGGATGTAAGGGTAGGCTTGCTCAGTATCCTCCCATAGGTGGACTCTCTCAAATTAGCATTTATGCAGCTCCCTTTGCATAAGTCCTGTGGCCACTGAGAGGGGTCATCCTACCCACCTGGGCGCGACAGATGAAGTGGAGGCCAGTTACTCAATTGCTTCCCCTTAAGGGACAGCATCTCCCCTGCCCCAGGCCTCCTGAAGGCGAGGCAGCATATCCACCTTCCCGGGAACCTGGCCCCCTCTGCCCACTCCCTACTGGCCCATATGCAGCACACAGCACACTGCTTTAACTGCACAGGAACTAAATCTACTTGAATCTGTTTAAAAGTCCCCAAAACACAGAAGCCTCCAGGCATCTGGGGATAGTCCCAGGGGATAGGCCGAGGGTTGACAGCAGTGGACTCTTAATCCAGCCCTAGCATAACCATCCAGAAAGAGCATCTCCAGTCTGGTTCTCATCCCTCCATCCTCATCCACTGCCCTATTCAAGACTCTTTCGCACCAAGTGGGTGTGGAATGCTCATTCCCCGGGAGGAACTGTGGACCAGGGCTTCCCAAACTTTACGGAGCAAACAAATCACGCAAGGATCTTGTTAAACACGGATTCTGGTTCAAGCGGTCGGGGGTGGGGCACAAGAATCTGCCTTTTCCACCAGCTCCCACACACATGCTGCTATTGCTGCATGGCCACGGGCCACCCTCGGAGCAGCCAGGCTTCACCCTCCAGAAGCACGGGCATTGTAAATTAGGACTTCAGAAAGGTGCCCTTCGAAATACCAAGCTCAAAGAAATGAACCTCAAACGGTGAAATTTCGGGGAAGGTAGTTTGTTGGGTGGGGGAGCTATTTGGGAGGCAACCATCTGCCAACCCTCAAATTCAGCCCCTTGTTAAGCAGCTGTGAGCAGCCCAGCTATTTTGGGGTCAGAAAGGCCAAGACAGATGTGAAAGGGGGCCCAGCCCAGATAAAGCCAGGATGCCAGTGCGGGGCCTCCCCCTGCACCCCTCACTGCGCTCCTCCACTACCCACAGCAGAGCCTCCGGGTTCACACCGATCCCTTCTCCAGGCCACCTCTCCAGGCCACAGGATGGTCTCGCTTCCTGCCATGCAGGCATTCTGCCTTCTTACCCTCCCCAGCCCTGGGGTGATAGCATCAAACATGCCTGCTCCCCCAGCAAAGACAGCCCCTCCCGGTAGTGACATCTGGTCTCCCACCCCCATGGGTGCTGACCCCAGTGTGCCTACCCTACAGGAACCAAACATTAACTCCAAGCCAGCTCCCCGCACCATGGGCTGACTCACAGCGCCTCACACCTGGTCCCAACCGGACTCTCCCAGCCCAGCCTAACCCTCCCAATGGCAAGGGTCTGACTCCACCCAACACACACACACACACACACACACACACACACACACGCATAACCCTCATGTGCCTTTTCAGCTTATTTCAAAATCCCCAAATTGGGGTGGGGGCGCTTGCAAAGCGGCTAAAAGGCAAGGGTCAGTGCCCATTCTGGTCTGAAAGGGCAGAGCCCGTAGAAGAGTCTGGCGCTGCTTTCTGAATGAGTGGGGAGGGTGGGGTGTGTGACCACTCGGGGAAGGCTAATGTCCCCTAGTGGGCTGCTGGCCGCACCAGGGCTGGGCGCTGGGGTCGCAGAGGGGCGGCGGCCAGCGGCGAGGGCACCGAATCCCCGCTTATAGGGCACAGAGGCTCTAGGTGCCCGCTCTGGGGAAGCAAAGGACCGAATGCCCGCCGGCTGGTGCCGCCACCTCCTTGGGACTCGCGGGCTCTGCACCGTCCCGGGCTGACCTGCAGGAGAGACCCGAACGCAGGCCACCAGGGACAGCTAGCACCGCCCCAGGCGGGCCTGCCGGGGGACTGGGAAGGCAAAGCGCGAGCCGCACAAGGCTCCCCGCTGCACGAGGGAGCGCCTTCCCACAGCCTGTCCGGGATGGGGAGGTTGCAGGAGTCCTCTGGGGTCGGTCTCTAGCTGGCACTGAGGCGATGAGGGTAGGGAAGAGCTACCTCACTTTAGGTCCCTCGAGCGCCATAGCCCGTCCGCGGTGGAGGTCCAGCCCATCCCATCCCACTGTCCAAATGGGGACCCAGAGCGCAGAAGGGGACGGGATTGGATCCCGACGCCCTCTATCCCCGAAATTATCCCCATCCCAAACCCCAATCCTCCGCGAGGCGGGGAGAGCACAGCGCTCGAGTGTTCACGGGTCCGGGAACCCGGTGGGGAGTGGAGTGAGTGCCGATCCTCCCAAGGCCAACGCGGAGGGAATTCGAGTTCCCGGGAATCAAAGTTGCCGCGCGTCTGGCCGCGGGCTCCGAACCCGGCGCAGGACCCGGGGCCAGGGGCCGGGGATGAAAGGCGGCCCCGGGCGCCTGCCTCGGGCGGTGGCCGCGCCGGAAACAAGTGGTTCCGCGGCTGCGGTCGCGACCCCATTGCTCCAACTTTCCAGCCGCGTGGCGGGCGAACCGCGCGTTGAAGGCGAGGGAAGCGGGGAGGGAAAGGGCTGTGCGCGCCTCTTGGTACCGTGAGCGTGTGTGGAGGGGCGCCGCGCCTCGCCTCGGGGTCCGCTCTCCGCCGGATCGGCCCCCACGGGCCGCCTGCTCGGGTGCTGGGCACCGCCGCGTCTCGCTGCCGGCGCGAAGGCTCATCAGCGGCGCGCCGGCCGCTCCGGGGTCCCCTCGGGCCGGCCGCTCGTCGCTGGCCGCTCGCTGGCTGCAACTTCAGGCACGCGGGGCGCGCTCCAAACGTCCCGAGCCTCCACACCCCCGCGCGCCATGCCGGGGCCGCGCCGCCCCGCCCCTCCCCGCCCCGCCGGCTCAGCGCCCGGCCGCCGTCGGACGCGCCTTCGCGCTGAGCATCGCGCCCGCAGCCCGCGCCGCGTTCTCCGGAGCCGCCGCCGCCGCTCAAGTGCGCGATCAACTTTCCCTCGCTTCCTCCGCCCCGCTCGGCCCCGCCACCAGACCCCGCCTCCTGACGCTCCTTCCCTCACCTCCCGCCTCGCGGGCCCCCGCCCGCCGGCCGCGCCTTTGCGGCGCTCCCCCCTCACCCCCCCTCCAGCACACACACCCCTACACGATCCCTGCGCCCCTCGCCGGGGACCCACGCGGACCCCCGGGAACGGCGCGAGGGCTGGCCGGGCGCTCAGGGCATGAATATTTCAGTGCTGGCAAAGCTGCCCTCTGCCGATGTCATGGCACCGGCTGCTGTGGTAACTCAACGAATCCCCCAAAGGGACAAGGAGGAAGCCCGCGGAAGTGGCTCCAGGTGCTTGCTGGAGCGGGGCCCCGCAAGGCCACCCGCCGTCCGGAGAGGGACACGCAGAGGGGTGGTGGCCCGGCCAGCCTCCGGTCCGCTCCGCGCCTCCGGCGGATCAGGGAAACGCTCCCGGGAAGACGGGCCGGCGAGCCGAAGCTCGGCCTAGGTGAGCCTGCGCCATCTGTTGGCTTTAAGCGCCCCCTCTCTGCTCTCAAAATCTCTAACCGCCGAGCGGCCCGGGCACCTGGCCCCTCTGTAGTCCCTGGGGCTGCTGGGCCGAGCTTCCTTCCCTCAAACAGCTGCCTTCGCTCGCCCCATGTGCGCTCGCATCTGCGCCCTCTGCCCCTCATTCGAGCTCAAAATGCCTCCAAGTGCTTACCATGAAGGACCCCGAATTGGAAGACATTCTGGAGGTCACCTGCGCACCCGCACGCATACAGGACACCCTTCTGCGGCACCTTAAATAATGGCCTCTCGGCTTCTCCTTGCACCCCTATGGTGCTGGGAACCTCAGGACTTTTCCAGACCACTGGATTCAAGAGGAGTCCTATTCAGGGAGTTGACTTCCCTGATCTTGATTGATCTTCACGTCCCCAGGCTAAACGCTCTGAGTTCTTTTAACTGTTTCTCATATGACAGGATTTCTGGACCTGTTACTGTTGCAATCAGCATATTGACAATAGATGCCTGGAGCTAGGCTCTGGGCTGAGACTTTTCCCACCTCAACTCATCCATCCTCAGTAGTTTTTATGGTAGGTCCTGTCATTATCCTGGTTTTACAGTAAGAAAACGGACTTTAGGGAGGTGAGTGACTTGTCTGCATGGTATTGAGCCTAGAAACTACCCAGCTTCAAAGCTCTAATTCTCTGCCATTCATCCATTCATCTTAGTTGCTGATATGTGCGATCTCAAATAGGTTCTGAGAACATGGGGACAACACAGGCTTGGTCCTTGTACCTCATGGACCTCCTCTAATGGAACCAGACATTAGTCAATGAAACACATAAACAGGTAAAATGACAGCCAGATCAATATAGGAAGAAGAGTGCTTTAATGGTATGAGGCCCAAGGGATCAGGGAAGACTTCTTGGAGGAGATAAGGTCTGAGATCTGAAGGATGAGCAATGGAAAGATGGTGGAGTTTTAGGGAGGATAAACAGCATGCGCAGGGCGTGTGGTGGGAAGGAGCTGGCATATATAAGGGAGTGAAGGAAGGCAGAACAGCTGGAATGCTGAGAGGGTGGGGGGGACAGTGAGTGTAAGAGCTGGAGTGGGAGCAGGGGCCAGACTGTTTAGGGCATGTTGGCTTTAACGTGGGTTTGATCTTTATCCTAAGACTTGAAGCCTTGAAGCAGATGGTTGGGGTGGAGAGTGAGGGGTGGGAATGTCATGATCTAATTCATGGTTGGGGAAATGGGGAATTAATTTGGAGGTAATAGATGGTAAGAGGAGACCAAGTCAATTAAAAATATTTACTTGTCATCTACTATGTGCCAGAAACTTTTCTAGATCAGGGGTCAGCAAATTGCAGCCTTCTGGTCAAATCCATCCTGTCACCCATTTTTATAAATAAAGTTTTAGTGGGACATTAACATGTCCATCCAGTTATGGCTCTTTTCATGCTACAACTGCAGAGTTAAGGAGTTGCAACAGAGACAGTATGGTACACAAAACCTAAAATATTTACTGTCTGGCTCTTTACAGAAAAAATTTACTGACCCCTGCAACACACACACACACACACACACACACACACACACGTGAAGGCACACAACACACAAACCCCTGCCCTATTGGTGCTCACATCTTTGCTGGACTGGGGTAGTGACAGAAGTGGAGAGAAGTGACATTCAGAGGATAAAAAATCTACAAAACTAGGAGAGGGGGTGATTCTGGGGTGAGATAGAAATAAGTATCAAGGGGACCCCCAGGTTTCTGACTTTTGGAAGTAGATGGACAGGGTGCCCTTCTCTGAGATGGGATCTGGGGGGGGGGGGGCGGGGGGGGCCACCAGGAGAAGGGTTCCCTTGGGGCACTTTGAGTGTGAGAGGCCTGTGCAGTGATTGAATGCAGGTGTTAAGTAGCCCAGTGGACATGTGAGCCCGGAGCTTGAGGAGGGACAGGGCTAGAGATAAGGTGGGACAGGTCTGGGTTAGTCATGTTTTTTGGACGCGGTGGTGGAGCCAAGAGTGGGGGTCCGAGTTCTGAATAACAGACTACTCTCTAGCTGGATGGCTTTGGGCTGGACGCTGGACCTCTCTTGGCCTCATGTTCTTCATTCATAAAATGAAAATGCTAGATGAAGTGTTCTTTAAAGTTCCTCAAATCCTAACATCGTTCTTCTTTCTGGTTTGCCACCATCTATCTCTCCTAAACGATGACTCCCCAAACCATCTGCAATCATTTTACATGTGAACAAAACAGTGCTGAGCTCAGAGAGCCATTAGTTCCTCTGATGCCGGCACCATGCTTCTGTGCACAGGACTCTGTATCCGCCACTTTGGTTCCACAAGCATTTGCCAAGTGCCCACTCTGTGCCAAGCACCATGACAGGAAGTGGGGTGTTCCTCAGGGTGCAAGCGCCCCGCAGAACCACTCTGAGTGTGTAACAGACATGACAATCAAAGTGAATTTGGTCACACGGTGATGCAAAAGCTGAGGATTCAAACAGAGGATGGCAAGGTAACCAGAGGTCAGTGACAGCAAGAAGTTGCTGGAGGGCAAAGGAGGAAGCGGAGTTGCCAGGTGGGGCCACGTACTGGAAGATGGACCCACCGCGGACCTGCTGCTGGGAGCGGGAAATACCAGAGACCCTATAGCCAGAGACACTGCTTAGGCCGAGTATGCAGAAGAGGCACCTTGGGTTCTCCCTTCCCCAGGCCTCCCTTTGGCTGGCCCCAGCCAGAAGCCAGCAGACCCGGAGGTTGGGGACTGCAGCCTGCAGGGTCAGCCCTGCTGTGACACAGACAGAGCCCGCAGAGGAGAGTGAGAAGGGATCTGAGAGGAAAGAGTCTGCCGCACACACTGGGGGCACAGGAGTGAGTAACTTCCAGCCTCTGTCCTTGCCGCCCAGAGGGAGGCAGACATACAAATCAATGACAATGTATCAAGGTAAGTGTGGCAAAGCCAGAGGTAGCCCAAAGGAGAGTAGGTGTTGGATTCGCACAGAAGTTGAGCCCAGAAAGGCTGCGTGGATGTGGAGACCTCAGAGCTGGGCTTTGCCGAGATGACCAGGAGTTCCACAGGCAGCAGAAGCAGAGGGCATTCCGGGTAGAGGGAACAGCACGAGCTCGGGGCTGGGCGCCTGCGTGCGGACGCTCCCTGTGGGAGCCAGGTAGTCTGTGGAACCTGGAGGTGGACAGCAGTCCTGTCCTGCACACGCTGCAGCAAAAGGCAGGCTGGCAGCGTTTGCAGGAGACAAACTGGGGAAAGAACTTAGCCTCTATCCTCTGAACCAGCGCCTTCCTCATTTCCAGGTGATTAATTATTTCCAGGAATTTTAGCCTTTTTTCTCCCTGGCTGGGGTTCCATCCCTCCAAGCATTTCAAGGCTGTCCACCATCAGGTCTCAGAGTTCCCCGCCTCCCTACCCCTAGAAAACATTTGCCCCGCCCCCAAGCACCTGGGGCATGGAGGAAGGTGGCCAGTGTGATAAAGAGGCATGGCTTACCCCCTTGTGTGGGTTTTGGACACATTGCTTAACCTCTCTGAGCTTTGGTCTTCACTTCTGGATTTGAGAGCATGAATCCTGGGGTGCAGTGGGAAAGCACTTTGACAACCGCAAAGAACCATCGAGATGTTACCTGCCCCGCTCCATGCAAACCTCCCCTACTCGGGGGAGCTGCAGCCATGAGAACCCTGCCTGGGACAGACCACATGATGAATCTCCTGGTGATGGAAGGGGATCACAGTATAACATGGGGTCAGCAGTAAAGAGTATCTCTACCTCCCCTTTTCCCAACAAGAGGGAGAGAGGAAGGAAGAACAGGCAAATTAATACAGTGGCTCCTTCCACCTCAGAACATGTTGTCCAGGCATTTCCAGAAGTGGCCACACCTCTGCAGTGGTTCCAGCTCACCTTTAGCTCAGAGACACACTCCATTTTCCATTTTAGGATCCCATGGAGGGTCCGCCACGTGCCAGGCTGTGGGCTGGGTGCTGAACACACACAGACGCATATGACGTCGGGCTGGTCCTCAGGGAAGCTACAGTCCGTTGGAGAGACAGAAACAAATAGTCAGGAAGCACGGATGGTGCCCTTCGCGAGGCCAGGCCCAGATTCCGCAGTGAAAGCGGGACCCAGAAGGGTACAGCTGCCCTAACCAAGGAGGCTGGGGACAACTCCCAACAGGAGGGACCACTGACACAGAGCCTTGAACGATAAGGCCAGGAAGAGCGTCTGAGACCCAGGGGACTGGATGTGTGCAGTCACTGGGGCCTCACGCCAAGGCACACGGGGCAGAGGTGAGAAACACGTCTCAGCAGATGAGCAAGGCTGGGCCATGAAGGACCTTGTATGCCATGCCGGGGCCTGGGGCCTGGCACTCACACAGCAACACGGCCCGTGGAGGGGGATGGGATGGGATGGGCTTGGAGGCAAAGACGCACAATAATGGCCAAGCATGATGAGCTAAGTGTCTAGATTTGCAGGGGTCGCCTAAGACCATCCTGCATGTCAGATATTTACATTATGATTCATAACAGTAGCAACATGACAGTTATGAAGTAGCAACGAAAATAATTTTATGGTTGGGGGTCACAACATGAGGAACCGTATTTAAAGGGCCAGAAGGTTGAGAACCACTGAGCTAAAGGATGGAGAGGAAGAGACAGTGCGTGGTCCCAGGGTAGCCGTGGGCTGGCGTCTTGGAGGAAGGGACATCCCCCTCCGTATCTGCCTTAGTATCCCCCACCCGGTGACCAGCTGGCTCACTAGCACTCCCAGTGATTGACGAGGAAGGGAGGGTGGGAGGGCAGGAGGGAGGGCAAGAAAAACAGAGGGGGGGAATCCAAGCCTGCTATTTTAAACCTGCCCAGCCTATGAAATCACCTGGGATTGGACAGGATTCCACCCCAGCACCCACTGGGGAGCTTCCTGCCCCGGCTTCCTTCCCTGGGGGTGGCCGGAGGCAGTGTGTGTGACCCAGAGCTCCTGAGGCTAGACTGCAATGGACCTGGGTCTCAACAACCTTGCCTGAGCCTCTGTTTCCTCAACTAGACTCACAGGACTGCCCCCAGCTTCCCTGAACACCTCCCAAGGTTGCTGTTCAGGGTGAAGGAGAAAACACACAAATTCAAGTGCTTTATAAACTGTGAAAACAAAACAACGCTCCCATACAAGTCTCTCCTCCCCACGAGGGCTGATTATTATTTTTAAAGCACATACGCCCCTCTCCTCTGGGTGTCCTCATGACAGCTTCCCTCCCCCGCCTCACAATGAAGCCGTGCATTCCCACCCCCCTTCATTCCCCTCCCTGAGCTGGTGAAAGCTGTTCGCTGCTTCCTGCCGGTCCCCAGCCCGCTGGCCCTCTCCCAGGGCCGAGCCTGCCACCGTAAACCACACATGTGTGCTCCTGAGTTTGGTTTGTGGGCCCTTGGAGCCTGGCACAGCTGTGGCGGCTCAACGCAGCCTGTGAAGGAACAAGGCTAGAAGGAGAACAGGGTGGGCTGGGCCACCCAGCTGCAGAGTCCGGGGCCCCCAGGACACCCCAAGGGGGATGGCTTCCCTGGACCCCCCGCCTTAGAAGTTTACCCCTCCTCCACGAGGCCTCAGGAGCCAGGCTCCTTCCCTCACGTTCCTGGCCCACTCCCCGCTCCCCTCACATTATTTATTTATAAGGTGTTCATAGCAAAATGAATGACAAAAAGTTAGAAGCTAATTAAAGCTGGCACAGATTGGCACACAGGAGCATGAATTATACATTGGTGCAGAATGGTGCTTGGTGGCAAGGCCTGGCACTAAGTGCCCTGCGCACTGGTGGGAAGCCGGCATGGGACCCCCGTTCTGCCAGGGCCTCCCACCCCTCCTCACTCCCCACCTTTCCAAGAGGCCCTCCCATCCAGGGCCTCCTGTCTTTCTCTGGGGCAGCTGGAGCCTTGTCAGCCGCCACCTTACAATGAAGGCTTTCTCTCTGCGCAGCTCAGCACACCCGGCTGGGCTGGGAGAGGCGTCAACACCGCAATCAGAGGCTGGACTCATCCCACCCAAGCTCGGCTCTCCTCTGGGCACGTGCCTGCTGCAGCCTCTGCAGAAAGGGGCAGAGCTGGGCTCTGGAAGGGGGCGGGCAGAGAAGGCCTGAGAGCCAGCCTGCTTGTCAGCGACCTGAGCGCGGCAGAGCTGGGAGGCGCCTTTCGGGACCAGTCTGCCCCACCGTGCCTGCACAGATGGCGCAGCTGAGGCCCACAGAGGGATGGGCTCGCTACCCAGCTACACAGCAAAGAATAATAATGGCAATAATAGTTCTAGCATTTATTTAAAACCGATTTCATGCCAGACACTCTTCCACGGGCTTCGCATGGATTATCCCGCTCAGTCCTCACATGAAGAAGACACTGTAAAGATCCAGTCGGGCAGATGAGGAAACTGAGGCAGCACAGAAATGTAAAAGCAGTTTGCCCAAGGTCACAGGGGCTAAGTCTGAACTAAACTAAGCCCAGGCAGTCAGGCCCCAAGTCCTTTCCACCTGTGGTCGAGGGCAGTGGTTCTCAGGCCCCTGGAAAAGGGGGGGGCGGGGGGCGATAAAAATAGGATCAGAGATTCCGATTTGATTGGTCACGGCTGACATCTGGACACAGCATTTTTGAAAGCTCCCTGTATGATTCTAATGTGCAGAGCAAAACCACTGGTCTGGGGACAGGGACAGGGGGTAGATTTTTTACTCCCAAAATCACGGATGTGAGTTCTGGCTCTGCCACTCCAGACTGTATGAATTTGAATGTATGGCTAAACCTTTTGGGGCCTCAGTTTCCTTATCTGTGAAATGGGGTTAGTAAAAGCTTGGGCTCTGAAGCTGGGCTGGTGGATTTGGTTTGTATCTTGGCTCTGCCTCTTGGGTAGGTTCTCTCACTCCTCTTTGCCTCAGTTTGCTCATCTGTAAAATGGTGACCATACTAGTACAGTTGTCGTAAGGATCGAACGAGTTGATGAACATAAAATGATGCCCTGGAGCCATGGTCCTTAGTCATCCTGGGGACAGGGGACCTTGCCCCCCTCCCCCCTGGGCTGCAGGGCTGTGGCCGGGAGCAGATGAGGACGAGCTAACAGAGAGGCTGTGTGCAGTGTGGGACCCGTGAGAGGCAGTCAGTCAGGAAGGATGGCCTCCTGCCGCCTGTCCTGGGCCCTGACTCCTTTTCTTTACACGCAGGAGACAGGAATACATTATCATCTCAAACATTTGAGACCAAATAGACAGACCACTGTTCTCAACTTGGTGTGTATCCTTCCAAGTAATGTTCTATGTACATATGGCAATATATCGTTTTTGGCTGGGGGCAGGGGTAGGAGAGAGAGACATCTATTATGGTGCACTTCTGTACTTTTGAATTTTGAGCCATATGAATGGCTCAAATATAAAAATAAATATAAAGGGTATGCTTCAGGCAGAAGGAAAGTGGTCCCAGATGGAGGCTTGGATTTCAGGAAGGAAAGAAGAGGAATAGAAGGGGAAATACGGGTAAATACAAATGAATCTTGGTTGCATAAAACAATGAACCTAATGTTTAAAATATATAGAGAATTAAAATTCACGACACAATAGCACATGAGTCAGGAAGGGGGTAAATGGAGTTAGAATATTCTAAAGTCTTTGCATCATCCTGGAAGTGGGTAAAAATGTGAATGTAGGGTAAACATTAATAAATCAAGGATGCCAGCTTTATCTCTAGGCTAACCCTGGAAGAATGGTAAATGGATTATAACTAACCAACCAATCGAGGGGGAAATGGAATAATGAAGCTGTGTGTGTGTGTTTAAAAAATTATTCGTTGTTTATAAATAGAGGCTTACTTCTCATATTGTTTTATAACTTGACTTTGTCCTTAAATTATGTCCTTAGAGCTCTTTCCACATTGGTACACAGAGGGCCTGCCTCCTCTTTTTAATCTGCCAGCATGCATTCCACAGAATGATGGTGACAGCGAAACAGCCTTGGGCCCTTCCAAACACCGGGCCCTATGTGACTGCACAGGTCACGTGCCTTCAGGGGCAGCCTGACCGAGGAGTTCAGTGCACGGAGAACTGATGCCCCTGGGTCTGAAGCCGGGACCAGGGGGAGGGAAGCAAAACTTTCTCTCCAGGCTCCCAGCCCCCACCCTGACCCCATTAGCCACATACTGGCAAACCTAATGTCCAGTGAAGAGAGAGGCAGGCTTGCGATCAGCTGGTCCGCTCTCCCACCCCAGACCCTGTTGCAGTCAAACCACCACAGGAAACGTCCCCATCTGGGTAACAGTCTTCTGAGGATGGGGCCTCCCGTTTGGTTTGGTCTGAAAGTTACTTCCTGCTAGATGCCAACCTTCTTCAGTCATCTCTCTGAGTCACACACAGGGATGAGAAAGCTATTCCATAGTCAATTCTGTTGTAGTCTGTACAACCAGGCAAAGAAAACCTTTTTAGTCTGTGTGATTATGTCTTTAACACACGATAATTCCTCTTTCTTGAATTGTTATTGTTGGATTTAATTGTATAGTTCTCTTTCATTTTTTGCAATTAGTACTGGTGTTTTCTTTCCTTTATGGTGGTGATGAGTTTTTAAAAAATAAGTAAAAGTTGAAAAGTGAGGATTTACATTTTAAATTGAGTCTATAACAGTATGGTTGGCACAGTATGGTTGTTTATAAATAGAGGCTTACTTCTCATATTGTTTTATAACTTGACTTTGTCCTTAAATTATGTCCTTAGAGCTCTTTCCACAAATTGGTAAGTGTGTTAGGCAAATGGCTGAAATTGAAGGTCCTGGCCTGAAGAATCGAGTAGAAGCATTAGTGTAGCATTTAAAGCCCCAACCTCCTCACCCTAAGAAATCAGGCCCAGGCTGGCCATGGCTCAGTGGTTGAGTGTTAATGCCTGCATCAGAGGTCACCAGTTTGCATCAAGAGGTCACGGGTGCGATTTCCAGTCAGGGCACATGCCCAGGTTTCAGGCTAGATCCCCAACGGGAGGCAGCCGATCAATGTTTCTCTCTCTCTCCCCGCTCTCCTTCCCTCTCTCTCTAAAACCAATAAAATTTTTTTTAATATTTCTATTGATTTCAGAGAGGAAGGGAGAGTGAGAGAGAGAGAGAGAAACATCAATGACGAGAGCCTGCAACCTGGGTAGGTGCCCTTAACTGGAATCGAACCTGGGACCCTTCAATCCACAGGCTGACACTCTATCCACTGAGCCAAACCGGCTAAGGCAAAACATTTTTTTAAAAATGCTTCTCAAGGATTATTTCCTTAAAAAAGGAAATCAGGCCCAGCATACTTTTCAAGCCTCTTTTCCCTTCAAAGCCTCTATCTCAGCTGACAAAACACACGGACGCTGGAGGTCAGTGCAAGGATTTTCAGTGCTGTGCTCTGTATAATCGGGGCAGGGCGTGAGCTGCATGTCCCTCAGGAGGGGACTGGTTAAAGAGACCACGCCTTGACTCATTTGCTCCATGAGCCACTCTGCTCCTTGGAGCTCCCTATCCCTGGCCTAGGCTTACCCTGGCCTGTTTCCTGTCGTTGCCTGCTGCCCTCTCCTGCTCTTTGCTGAAGCCCATTCTTCCAATCCCACCACCTCCGGGAAGCCTTTCCTGCCTGCCTCCCAGAGCCCCAGGTCCTCCTCTGACCCTCGGAATCCTCCTATCTGGATGACTCCCCACAAGTGTACACGGCGTGCAGTTTTTAGTGATCTTTTATGTTATGCCTGTCTGTCTTGTTTCCAATCAAGTCATAAACTCCTAGAGAATAAGCCTCAGAGAGAGGGCAGAAGACCCGGGATTCAGCCCTGACTCTGCCCCTCTCCGCCTCCATGACCTTGAGCAAAGCATTTTTCCCGAGTCTCTGTCTTCTCATGTAACCATGAAAAGGGAGTTCAAGGTCCTCCCAGGATCCCTCCCACTCTGAGAGGCTAAGGTTATTTCGTGCTTTTCTGTGTCTTCCTAGAAAAGTAATACAAACTACGGTTTGGCATCTTAAGAGGGTGGCATTTATGCTCTCATTTAATCCAACAATTCTGTGAGAGCGGCACCACGATTGTCCCTATTTCACGGATGGGAACACTGAGGCACCGGAAGCCGTATGCGGCTATCGTGCAATATAAACAAACCCTGAGATCACAGTGGCAGCAAACATTTACTTCTTGCTCATACACAGTGCAGTGCTGGTGGCTTGGCTTCCCTCCACGGGTGACACGGGGACTCAGGGTGCTTCCATCGTAGAGATGTGCTGTCTGAAACACATGTCCCCGTGGCCACACACAGGTCACTGTGGCAGGGCAAGAAAAGGATGGAGGAGGTCCAAAGGCTCTTAACTGCCTTGGTCTGGAATGACCCACACATCCCTCTGCTACCATTTCCCTGGCCAGAACTAGTTAGTCACATGGCTCCCACCTAAGTATTTGGGGAGCGGGGGCTGGGGAGGGGGAGACTGGAATATGTGTGGTGAGCACTAAGAATCTGCAGTGCAGAAGCTAAGGAACTTGACCAAGGCCACACAGGAAGTGGTGGAGGCGAGGATCTGAACCCAGATAGTGAGCCTACTGCTTAACCACTATCCTATATTGTAGCAGGCACAGGGGGTGGGTAATAGAGGTTGGTGGTGATGGGGAAGGCTTGTCGTGATGACTAGCATAGCTCAGTGCAAAAGACCAAGAAAAAATAGGCACTGGCCAGGGGAACAATTTTAATAATAGCAGGTCCTCCAATTACATTTCATTATATCATTGATGAGATGCCGTAGGAACTTAACTCTTGTTATCATCAGCTAGCCTATGGTAAGTTGGTTTTGTTATGTGTTGTTTCACGTAAAGTTTCCGAACTCATCCCCGATGTTAAGTGAGGACTTATTGTAGCTCCCATCTGTCGAGCGCCTGCAACAGGCCATAAAATGTTCCATCTGATCCTCTCAGTATCCTGGGAATAAAACCCACTTCCACTCCGCAGATGGGGGTGAGCGAGGCTCAGAGAGGTTGAGAAAACTGCCCACGGTCAAGCAGATGGGAAGCAGCTGGGTGACCCCCAAATCCCTCAGGAGGGTCTCACCCAGGAGCCTGCAAATGTCTTGCAAGGGAGGCTGGGGTTGAGGTTGGCCCTGCCAACCTTTTACTGCCAAAGCCAAAGCACAGGTGGCCTCGTGGGAAAGAGGAGCTGCTGTCCCGGGACGCCCTGAAAACTCTAGGGACAGACCAGCACCTGGGGACAGGTCCATTCCCAAGGGCTTGGCTTCCTGAGGGAGTCCAGATCTGCAGTGCGGCTGCCACCTAGAGGCCAAGAGCTGCGCTGCACCTTTCACCCTTCCCTGGTCGCCCCACACTCCTTTCCCCCAAGCTCTGCTGTGAAGGTAGTGGGGGCTTTCCTCTTACAAAGACCTGGGGGCAAAAACGTGGCAGATTGGTGCCTACTCTTCCCCACCTGCCGCACCTCCCCCAGGTTCCCTATCCCTAGCCATCCTAGGTCTCTCTTCCTAGACTTGTTTCTATCACAGATGTTAACGGATGGACCAGGTACACTTACGGGCTCATTTTGGAACGGAGAGCTGAGATTCACGGCTGCATTATCTGCTTTGCCACTAGCTGGCTGTGTGAACCCGGGAAAGGCACTGCCCCTCTCTTTGTCTCAGCTGCCTCCCTTGTACAATGCAGGTGACAGCTAGAGGTAACACAGTAGGGCCTGGAGTCAAATAGGCCTGAGTGTGAATCCCAACTGTGCCACTTCCTTGCTGTGTGACCCTTTGGGCAAGTTCATTAACTTCTGTGTGCCCCAGTTAACTCATCGGTAACGTGGGTTAATTATGCCTCTCCAAAGGTTACTGCCAAGATTAAATTATCACTTAGATATGTAGTATAGTCCATAAAGTACCTTGCTCGGAGTCTTGCTCCTCAAGTTTTAAAACGAGGGTTCAGTTCCCAGGGCTTTCCTGTCCTTCTCCCTGAGAAGGGTGGAGATCAGCCTCCAGGTGCCCACACCCTGAACATGGACGCTGCCCACTTGCAGACCAGGGAGTGCCCAGGAGCCCTCGTCCCTGGAGCAGTGGCGAGGGCCCCCACCTCCTCCTACAGTCACCGCCAAGCCACAGGGGGCCTTCCTTACCTCTTGGTGATCCATTGCCATCTGGTGAATGGTGTCTGTCCCCGGGAGCTGCACAATGTACAGCCTCAGGGGCTGCTTGTGTGGGAAATGGAAAAACAGGCCCCCTCCCGTGCGCCAGCTCCCCCTCCCACACGGTGGGAAGACAACGAAGGCCATCAGTAAGCGGACTGTGAGACCTTGGGAGCCTGGCCAGTGCCTCGGTCCAGAAAATAGCTAGCAGTTTTGATCACACAGAGGCGCGTCCCCCTCCCCCTGCATGCCCTCTGTTTCTCTGTTTTCTGTAAAATCTGGTGCTGGGAAAGTCTGGCTGGTGGCAAAACAATAGCACCGGCTGGCTGCCCTGGTGCGGCCTGTCTGCAGGCTGGATGGGACTCATGGGTTCAACTTCACTAGTGTCAGCTGGTGTGGCAATAACCTTCACTAGCTGGCCACCGCCGGTGTGTGGGTAAGTCCTAATAAGCCCATGTCTGTCCTCCACAGCCCGCCCTCTGGGTTATTTCTTTGAGAATCCAAGAACAATATGCTGAGGTTTTCTGGGACCTCAGCACTTTGCATAACACTGTTCAGGGCAGCCCCGACCTACCTAGCAATGTTCAAATTCTCGGTAAATAAAAACAAGCACGCTGGATGAAGCCCCACACCAGGCCCAGTGGGAGGCAGGAGTAGCAGGCAGGCTCCATGCGGCTTTAGCAGGTCTCGGGAAGACCTGTAACTCCAGCTGAGACAGAAGCCCAACTCCTCCGAGGGCAATGCCACGCACACGGCTCCAGACCCACCCAGAGTGGGGTCGGAGGGACTCCAGCTGCTAACCAGGCCTAGTGTTTCCCTCCCTGAGCCTCCGATTGCTTATCTGTAACACGTGGGGTAGAATCCCTGGCTTGTTTACTTTCTCTGCTTGGGGGATAAAGAACGATCTTGCGAGTCCTCTATAAACTGTCTAATCCTGTTCAGATACAGGCGCACCTTGGAGATGTAGCAGGTTCGGTTCCAGACCACTGCCATAAAGTGAGGACTGCCATAAAGTGAGGACTGCAATAAAGTGAGGACTGCCATAAAGGGAGTCGTCATCTTATTGCTGGTGGAAGGTCTTACCTTCATTTTGTAAAAAAACGCAAGATCTGTGAAGTGCAATAAAGCAAAGCTCAATAAAGTGAGGTGTGCCTGTACCTTATTCCCACTCCCTCTCACAAATTCACTCACTCATTTATTGAGCACACAGCTAGCTAGGCAAAGGGCTGGGGATGCAATGGTGACACAACAGGAATCTTCCGTCAACTAGTACACTTTGAGGAGAAAAGACGTAACTGGCACCTTCCAGGAGGCAGCAGCATCTCCTCCTTTCCCCACCTCCATCTCTTCCTGGGAATAGCAATGACCTCAGGTACTTGTGTAGCACTTGCTAGGTGCCCTACCCTCTGGTCAGTACAATGAATATACATATCAGGTGGTTTAATCCTTTCAGCAAACCCTGAGAGGCAGGCACCATTATCCCCATTTTTGAGACGAGGACACTGAGGCTCAGAAATTTTCACTTTAAGTGGAGAAGGCAGGACACAAATCAAGATTTGTTTGACTCTCCAATGAGAGTTCACTCTTGAATTATACCGGGAACAGGTAGTCACTCCTGAGTGCTTCTTATGTGCATGGGACAAGCACTTTGTACTTATTTTACTGAATCCCTACACCAACCACAGTAGTTAGGTATACTCACCTGCTATTACAGATGCAGAAACTGAGGCTCGAAGTGGAGAAGGGCAGCCCCGGTCCTTCCCCTGTCATCATAGTTGATGCCGTGGGAGTCGGACGAATTACAGTAATCAGCTAATGCCTGAGCAGGGCTCTGGAGATGAAAAGCCCTTATTGAAAGTGCTAAGTATGATGATTAAATCGGGAGGTGGAATTAGCTGCCCAGGGGGAGCAGGCGGCAGTCATCAGGAGAGGATTAGTGACTTGCTGCCCGATTAAGCCCAAGGCAGGCTGGGAGGAAAAGAAATTGAGAAGTGTATGGCTCCATGGTGCTCCCACCTGCAAGGCATCCCAGTGTCCAAGGGGCAGACAGGGGCAGCATCCACAGAAAGCAGGATGGGCCCCAGCATCCTTTGCCTTTCTCCCATTCATTCATCCATCAACAAATACTTACCCACCATCTGCTAGGTCGCAGGCACTGCGGATATAGCCAAGAACAGGGGAGAAAGTTCTCAGGGAGCTCTCAGGCTGGTGGAGGGAGACTGACATTTAACAATAATCACATATCAAGGAATTGTTGCTTATCTCTTTAAGTATAATAATGGTATTGTGGTGATGGTTATGTTTTATTAAAGAGCCCTAATTATTTAGAGATACATATCAAAAATTATTTACAGATGAAATAATATAATGCCTTAAATTAATACAGGGAGGGGGGAGTGAAAGGAGGCAGAGGTAAAAAAGATTGGCCCTCAGTTGGTAACTGTTGAAGCTGAGTGACAGGCACATGAGGGCCAGGGACTATGTTTTCTTTTGTAATGTTCACAATTTTCTGGTTAAAAACACACAGATAAATGATCACAACTCATGATGAGTGCCACAAAGGAAAAGCGGTGAGAAATTATTGTATTAAAATGAGTGTCCACTGCTTATTAAGCACACAAACCATCAGGGTTCAAAACCACCCAGATTTCAATGGGGAGTCAGAGGGGCAGCAGCTTTTGGAAGGCAAGGCATTTGGCATCCCTAAACCTAGTGATCTCCAAACCTAGTCACTTACAGGGTGGGCTGGCAGTGTCCTAGAGAGAGGGCATCACCAGCAGTCTTCTGGAGAACCGAGACCCTCATGTTCCTTCATCATTGTGACGAATGGAGGAGATAAAGGTTCCAGTTGCAATCCTGTACCCATTACTGATCATGCCTGTCATGTGTACATATTGTCTGCCATGAACATTACATCATTAGAACAACCTTGGGAGAGTGGAATAGGCCTCCCCCCTGCTCTTGTCAGTGACACCTCCCCCCCCCCCCCCCCCCCCCCCACTTAACTCAGCCATCATACCTGGGTCACGTCTGGTGGGGTGTATGGCCACCAACTTTGTGTCCCCCGGTGTTGAGGACTGCTTCCAAGGGCACTAACTCACTGGCACTTCAGTTCACTTACTGGGCAGCCCAAGCTTGCCCCACAGCCATAAAGCCCTGCTAACCCCACTGCTAGAGCCCCCGTTAGGAGAAGGTCTGTGGTTGGAATGCAGGGTGGGGAGGCAGCAGCAGAGAAGCCTGCAAGGCAGTTTGGTGTCTGGTTGAAGTACTTTAATGGGAACTAAGGGTCAGGTATGCCTTTGTGCCAGGCCCTAGCAATGTGTTCAGATCAGCCGTGGGCAAACTACGGCCCGTTTGAAATGAATAAAACTAAAAAAAAAAAGACCATACCCTTTTATGTAATGATGTTTACTTTGAATTTATATTAGTTCACACAAACACTCCATCCATGCTTTTGTTCCGGCCCTCCGGTCCAGTTTAAGAACCCATTGTGGCCCTCGAGTCAAAAAGTTTGCCCACCCCTGGTTCAGATGGTCATATATTTTGTAAAATTAGCAAAAGTATTTTGTTACTTCTTTTTATTCTACACAAATATTCTTTTGTGTCTAATTTTATATTTGTAATTTGTTATTATTCTTCTCTCTAAAGACCACCCCCCCCCCCCCAACTTGGCTAAGCTTCAGTCCCTTAAAAGCTGGATGGGCCCCTGCAGGTGGGTCTAGGTAGGAACACAGACTTACGTTTGCTGAATTGAATTGAGTGTCCACTGCTTGACTCTTTGAGAACACAGACCCCTTGGGTTTAAGACCACCTACATTCAAACGCCAACTCTGCTCCTCTCCAGCTGAGTTACTTTGGGCAGGCGTCTCATCTGTCTAAACCTCCGTGTACTAATTTACAAAATCGGCACAGTAATCGTACTTTCCATACAGATCAAGTGAAATACTCCCTGTAAAGAGCCCGCCCACAGTAAGTGCTCAATAATCCGAATATCTTTTTTATTATTAGTAGCAGCTCTCATGGCTTATTCTTGCTTCTTATCATTTGCCGTATGGTGTTCTCCTCCCTCCAAGCCCAGGGAGGAGTGGAGAGCTGGAGGAAAGGCAGCTTTCTCCGGGATTGGCGGGTCACCTCCACGACCTGCTGCCGCACCTGCTCGCCCCACCCCCTCTCCTGGCCACGCCCCCTCATCTAGCCGTAGGCCCGTTGCCGGGCAACCACTGCCCGCCCCCGCGCGGGGATTGGCTGTGAGGCCCGCCTCCCAGCATGCCCCGCAGCTGCCGGAAGCCTTTCCGGCCACCTGTGTCTGGGTGGGTTGTGGCTGCGGCTGGGCAGAGGCCGGTTGGACGGCGAGGGCGCGGTTCCCGGGGAGGCTCCCGGCAGAGTGGAGTGCCGCGGCCCGGCGTCGCCGCCTGTCACCGGGCTAGGTGGCCTCCGGGGCTGAGGGCCGCCTCACCCCACCAGTCCGGTCACACCAGTGGGAGTCTCGGCTATTGGGAGCCCTAGGAAGCCAGGGCTGAGTCCCAGAGGGAGCCGGGAGCATCCGCGGGGGGCTGGGCACTTGTCCAGAACCTGCCACGCCGTCTTAGCTGCACCCCCACCCATACCCCCCGGCCGGAGGTCCAAATACTCCTGCATCTGCCCCACCAGCCAGCCCGGTTCAGCTTTGTGACCGTGGGTAGGATGACTTCCAGAAGCTTCTCTGTCTTCCTGGTACTGGTGGTATCAATAGTGATCAATACTCAATGACATTATTATTACTATTTACTTTTACCCTTGATAAGCATTCTGTTATAGAAACTTTCTGATCCCAGGAGATTCTACCCATTTTGGAGAAGTGAGGAAACAGGCTCAGGGAGGGATTGAATTTGCCGTGAGTCACAGCTCCATGGGCCGGTTCCAATCCCGGTCGCCAACTCCAGGGCCCACGGCTTTATCTTAGGGCAGTGATGGCGAACCTATGACACGCGTGTCAGAGGTGACACGCGAACTCATTTTTTTGGTTGATTTTTCTTTGTTAAATGGCATTTAAATATGTAAAATAAATATCAAGAATATAAGTCTTTGTTTTACTATGGTTGCAAATATCAAAAAAATTTCTATATGTGACACGGCACCAGAGTTAAGTTAGTGTTTTTCAAAATGCTGACACGCCGAGCTCAAAAGGTTCGCCGTCACTGTCTTAGAGGCTTCTTGTGAGGATGATGAGAGACGGCAAGTCTTAGCCAAGGGCCAGACACCTGCTAGCCAAGTGCTCAGGCAAGGTTAGCAGGTCGTCAGAGTGGGGGTAACAATAGTAATATCTGCATTAAAGGGCAACTTTGCCAGAGACATTGCGTTGTCCACTTTGCACAGGGACAGCCAGCGACCCAACTGCCCACTCCAGAGTTTCAGATCCTTAAAAATGTGGAAGCTGCTGTGTCTTCTACTTCCTCCTCCTCTACTTCTATTTTACCCCTTCCTCTCCTCTCTGCTAGTTCTTGCTAGCTCCAAAACTGAAGCCCTTTGCCTCTGATAATGGCCTGGTTTGTGCCCCACGTTTAAAGGGGACGAGCACTAACTTCAGAAGTTCTCACTTATTGGCTAAAATAAAAACAGTGACAACACCAGCCACAAAAGGAACGTTAATGGGGCCAACAGTTAGAAGGGAGCTTCACCTAGCCCATGACCTTCGAGCAGAACAGCCTATGGTTTTCATTGTCCTTCCTAAATGTCAGAGACACTTACTCATCCTGAGACCGGGGTCTGTTTCCCTGCCTCTAAAATGATAAACCTGAATGACATTGGCCATATTCAAGTGCCACCCATATTTTAAATTTAATTCTTTAACTCAGGTGCTTTGCTTACACACTTTAAAAAGCACACTGCATATCATTCATGGAAAACCCATATGACCTGTCATAAACAGAAGGCAAAAAACCATCAGGAGAAATACAAGTAAAAATAAAACATTCTTCTCAATTCTAGCAGGCAAGACCTTGAACTGGGGCCTGTCCTCATTTTGTTAAAAAGGAGAATAGCAATTTTTTAAAAAAATATATTTTATTGATTTTACAGAGAGGAAGGAAGAGAGATAGAGAGTTAGAAACATCGATGAGAGAGAAACATCGATCAGCTGCCTCCTGCACACCTCCTACTGGGGATGTGCCCGCAACCAAGGTGCATGCCCCTGACCAGAATTGAACCTGGGACCCTTCAGTCCGCAGGCCGACGCTCTATCCACTGAGCCAAACCGGTTACGGCAAGAATAGCAAGTTTTAATAAATTGTTGAAGACACTCAAGCACTAAATTGAAAGTTCCTCCTGTGCTAGTCAGGACTGAAAGAGTTAAAAAGGGAAGGACTTCCACCTTTCCCCTGGTACTTTCCTTCTCTTTATATAGCCACCCCAGGCTCAGGTGGGACGAACAGTTCACCAGATTTGGATGTGCCCAAAGGCTGTCGAGCCCCTGCTATTGCATCATCCCAGGAACACAGGAGGCAAGTGGGAGGGAGCAACTATTCCTGTCTTACTTCTAGGGAAGGGGAGGCAACTCACAGAGGCAAGCAACCCCACTTCCGATTCAGAGCCTCTGCAATGCCAGTAGGGGTCTGAAAGGAAGGGGGCATCAGGAAAGGTTTTCATATGGAGCAAAATGGGGATGACAGCGCTTTCAGCAGCAAGCCCAGGAGAGCTAGGAGAACCCAAAAGGGCCTCAACTCATGGCAGGAAGCTGGCTGCTACCTCTCACCACCCCACTTTCCCTCTGCCAGCTGAGGGCCTTGCTTCCTTCCAGGATGGAGGACCAGTAGCACCACTCTTCCTGTAGTTGCTTCCTGCACAGGAATAAGGCTTCTAGGGCCTTCCCTAACCCCCAGGATGGAGCCCATCGCTTCTCTTACTATCACCTAGTCCACCTGGCCTAGGGGTTACCTTGGTGGCAGCAGCATGGAGCTCTACCTTCTTACCCTGAAGTAGCACAGGTACGCTTTTGCATAGGAGGCAAAAAGGAGGACAGCTTTTGACCAGAGTACCTGACCATGTCTGTCCTGTGCATCTCTAGTGGATGAGACATGGTTTAAGGGAGGGAAGAAAGGGAGCCCCTGAAATCTCTAATTTCTGCTCATCCTAGCTGCATTTCCAAAGAAGGCACAGTTTTTAACATTTAGGAAGACAGAGGAAAGAAAGTCAGAGAAAATGCACAAAGACGAAAATAAGAGATGTGTGACTCAAAGGAAGTGGAATTCAAACTTCTAGTAATAAAGAGGAGCATTTGCAGGCCCAGGGCAAGAGTATAAATGGAGGCCCGTATACCACATGTTTCCATATATAAGTTATGAAACAAATACATTTGTTCTTCCTTCTTCCTTGACACATACGCCTTTATAACAACCTGGAAGGTCAGGTTTGAGTCTGAAAGACAACTTTGATAAAGAAAGGCCGACTTCCACATTCTTAGCTCTCAAAGTGTGATCAGAAAACGCAGTCAAGTTCAGTTTCTGTTTCAAAAAGGGTTGCTGTTCGGTAATGGCTCATTTCCCTTTTTGAATCTCAGCAAAGACTCAGCAAAATTAAGAAGTTACCACCACCTCCGCAGCTAATGAGCTGCAGAGAACAGGTAGAAGGTGTGAGCCGGCCCCTAGCAGAAGGCGGCCCTGCACCCCCACCCTGCTGCGCCCCAGCGATAGGAATGCCTGGGAGGAGTGAGACCACAACTTCCAACTTGTCGATTCCAAGCTGTGGGCTGGGACTAACATGCCCCTCAAGCCTTATCCTTTCCCACTCCACCCCCCAACTCCCTCCTGAATATTTATGGTGAAAGAAGCAGGTGGTAAATGCAGTTGAGAGTTAAAGCCACTGGGTGCCAACCTTGGGGGCTGGTGGGGAAGATGAGCTTGGCACTTAAAATGCAAAGGCTCTACCCTAAATCTGTGCACATTTTTAAGAACGATGAATGAGTCCACAATGCTTTATCTACTATAAAGATTTCCCAGTCCTGATCCCTCAGCTGGAACAGAGCAGACGGAGCCCTTGTCTCTCTCCCTGGGCCAGATGTGAGCTCCTGACAAGCCCTCATCAGTCTCTGGTGGTCTAGCGCGGTGATTTTCCAAGTGGGGTCTGAACTGACAGCCTTCTGGGGACTGGGGATTAGCACCAATTACACACCAGGCTCCATTCTAAATGCTTCATATGCAGCCCCACTAGACCATGTAGAGTACACACCCAGATCCGAGGCCTGCCCTTCAAGTGCCCCCATTGTCAGATGAGGAAATAGAGGCAGGTTGAACCTGCCCATGGTCATGCAGCTAGAAGTGGTGAGGATTCAGACGTAGGCAGTGTGGCTCCGGAGGGCAGACCCCAGGAGCCATCATGGGACAGGAGGGAATCTGTGCACTTGGCCACATGTCCATGAAGGTAAGACAGATGCTAGGGTGTCTGTTTTTCCAGCTGAGGCTTGGGGAAAAATTGGCTTGCCCTGAGGTCAGGGTTGGGGCAGAGCTTGGTCTGGAGTCTCAGATTTCGTTTTCTGCCCATGCACTCTGTCCTCGGGCAGGTGTGTCTGGGCAGGACTCACGCAGGGGCCTGGGCATCAAAGAACAGGCATCAGGAGGCGCTGGCCCAGACACTCGGCTGGGGAACGGGAAAGGGGTGGGTACTACGCACTGGGTGCAGGGTACAGCCCACCACAGGGAAGGAGCTGGGCATCACAACACACTCTCTGTGCAGCAGCAACAAGTGGGCGGAAAACACATTTGTTGAGGATCTGCTACATGCCAGGTACCGCGTATACAATACCGGGGCCTACTGAAACTTACAGCAGGCCTGAGAGGCTTCTCATTTTAGAAACGAGAAAGTGTCAGCAAGACGGGGCCGAAGTGACCCAGCTAGGAGCTGACAGAACCAGAATTCCAACCTTGGTGTGGGCACTGAAACCTGACTGCTTACTCCTAAACCCCACGCTGTAAGTCCCGAGTTCCCCCCAACTTCCGGTCAAGGGCCCTTCTCAGTGGAGTGCATGGGGCCAGTGGGTCAGCTGGCTGGAGACTCATGGGGGCAGAAAGCATGGCCGTCAATGCTATTCTTTGGTGTCAAGTCCACTGCAGCCTGAAGTTGAGGCCATCCTCTCAGGCTGACGCGCCTTCACACGTCCCGAGTGGCAGACACATGGGTGGGAGCAGAGGCTGCGCACTGTGCCCTTGAGTCACCCGCTGCGAAGGCTGTGAGCCCTGCTGCCGCTTTGCCCATGTGGGCTCGGAGGGAGCATGACTCGGTGTGGCAGGCTGGTCACTGGCACAGTGGTCACAACGTCAGGACTTTCTGTCATCCCCTTCACAGATCAGGAAATGTGCTCAGAAAGGGCATGTGACTCACAGCCAGTGGCTGGTGGGGCTGGGGGCAAGGCTTCCTTACCCCCAGACTGTGTTCTGTGTCCTGCAACCCCTCGTCCTAAGACAAGTCCAGCAGCAGCAGCCATGCTGGGGCGACCTCCACGGCAGGGGCTGGGGTAGGGGAGGAGGGAATGTGGGACCCGGAGGGCAGGGCCTGGAAGCAGCCTGAGGAGTGCTGGAAGTGGGTTTGATGTGGGCCAGGATCAGGACCCCGGGGGCTCAGTCCAGCAGGGGGTCTGGCCAGCTGCCCTAATCAGATCAGCTCAGGCCAGAGCCAGTGCCATGGGCAAGACATATACTTGGCACAAGACTCCAGGCAGGCCACGGAGTTAGGAATAGGAACAACAGGCGTCAAGAACCAAGAAGAGAATCAGGGCTCAACCAGGGGAGCAAGAGAGCAGGGTGGGTGAGAACTTATGAGTTTGGGGAGATCAGGTTTGATTCTTGTCTGTGCCACTTAGGAGCTGAGTGACCTTGGGTAAGTTACTTAACCTCTCTGAGCCACACAGATAGGGGAAATCATGCAGGTCAAGCACCATCACAGGGTAGCATTAGGCAGGACTCTGGGGAGCTGGTAGATAGGCTGCCCTAGGCCCTGGGTCTGTGGCTGGTCCCCGCCTCCACCTGCTGAAATTCTTTCTGGGAAGGGCTGAAATTCTTTCTGCGATCCTGCCGGGGTCAAAGCTGGACCGGGAACTGGACCGACCTCAGCCAGTGGGTGGAGGGCAGTAGCGACTCTGCCATGGGCAAAACTGGCACTAACAATGCTGCCACCAAGGAAGGGATGATGGTAAAATGGATTCTAGAGGCTTTCATTCAGAAATACCACAAGGATGAGATAAGCACTGGGCGTTCAATTCAGGCCCACTGCGATAACGCCTCTCTTCTACTTGGAGTTCTCCGTAAAAGCATTACATGGCCTCAGAAGCCGGGGCCCCGCGGTGACCTCCTGCATCACGTCCCAGCTGATGAGGAGGCCCCGAATCTTCTCTGGGGAGCAACAGGTTGAGGACAGCAAAATGAAGGGTCTTTGCTAATCAAACCCACCCCTAGTTCAAGTCCCTTCACACGCCCATGCACATAGGAACAAGCATTTTCTTAGAAGCACCTGTCACCCACTAGTTCAGTGGTTCTCAACCTTGGCTGCACATTAGAATCACCTGGGAATCTTTCTAAAATCCTGATTTCTGGGCCTCATCCTCTGGAAATTCTGTTTCTTTGTTATGGGGTGGGGCCACAACATTAGTAACAAAGAAACAGAATTTCCTGAGGATGAGGCCCAGAAACAATGAGGCCCAGAAATCAGGATTTTAAAAAGATTCCCAGGTGATTCTAATGAGCAGGCAAGGTTGAGTGAGAACCACTGCATAAGTTGAAGTCAACTAATTTGGCTGCCTCTGGCTTCCTTTGCTGAATCAAAGAAGGAAAGTTAAAATGTGTATGGCCTGGAAATTTACAAGGGCATGGACTAAACACTGCCACTCGGATTAAATCCAAGAACCAATAGACAAAGGCAACTTCCCCGAGATTCCCACCCAGCCCACCTCTCTCGCTGCAAAGTCCCCTTCTCTTTAGCAAGTTTTGTTCACTCCCAAGAACATGTGAGCTACTTCCCCAAGCTAGTTCCACGAGACTCGAGGCCCACAGCAGCCAAGCCCCGTGAGCTGCTATGACAGTGAGGCGGGGGGGGGGGGGGGGGGGGGGGCGGGCACAACGTTGCCTGAACTCCACTGCCTGCCCTCTGCCTGGAGATACATCTTTATTTTCTTTCCTCCCTCCCTGGGAAGGAAGGATCCTTTGTGAAGGCCCACTAAAGTGATCAACAAAGAACAGTGGGCAAGGAAGCCTGAGAATTCCCCCCCTCCCCCCACTCCCAACTCAGAACAACCCTGCTCCCCAGGAGGGCTGGCACTGCTATTGTCTGGTCCCTCAGTTCCCCCAGCGCCGCAGCATCGCGCTGGCCACCTCCTCCCCTGCACTCCATGCTCATTTCAAATCATTTCATTAACCAGGACATCTCTACTTCTGGAAGCTATTCCCCTTTAACGGAGCATGTGAGACCCCCACTCCTCCTCTTTAGCTCCGGGGCGGTCCTCGCGTCTGAGCTCAGAGACTGCTGTTTTACTGGAAAGCAGACAGGCTGCCCATTCGTAAAACACCTGAGGTTGACACAAGTCACCAGCCAGAGGGATGCCCCAAGTGCTCAGCCGCACTCACGTTGGTGAAAAAACCCGGGGGGAGGTTTCAGGCTCCTGCAAGGGGAGGAGAGGGGGGAGAATTTATTTTAAAATGCATTTAATACATTTTTTAAGGTATCAAGTTTCAAGAAACCTTTCAAGGGTGTCCTCCTTAATTCTCTGGCCCAAGAAGAGGGAGTGCGTTCCCTGAGACGCAGGGAACGGAAGCTGCTGCCATTGGGCGTATTACCAACCGCAGCCCAGTTTAATCAGTTGTCTGCAGCAGCGGTCGTCAACCGGTGGTCCGCGGACACTGGTGGTCCGTGACGTCCGAAAGGTTGGCGACCGCTGGTCTGCAGGACAGCACAGAGCCAGCGCTCAGAGGAATGGGCTGATTTGTGGCTCGAGGGTTGCCACTTCTTAGGGGCAAGCTCTCTGTTCTTGAGGTAGGACTCTTGAGAAAGAACTTCTGGTTTGATCTAGTTAGCAAGTTTTGTTCACTCCCAAGAACACGTGAGCTACTTCCCCAAGCTAGTTCCACGAGACTCGAGACCCACAGCAGCCAAGCCTCTCTCTCTCTGATTCCCAAGCCAGCCTGCTGCCCAAGGAACAGCCCTGCAGAAGCCTTCAAGGAACACGAAAACAATAGAAACGACCACTCATGTCAGGCGATGGCAAATGTGGGGGGGCCGCGGAACACGAGGGTCACCTTTTGAAAAAACAGCTTCAAAATACACGACTACCTGGGACAAAGCAACGTTCTGTTGACGGAAGCTTCAGAGCTCTACTGATGTCAGTAACAAACAAACCTGTGAAAGTAGAGGGGCTAGCGGCCCCACTCCGGACGCGGCCCTGAGCTGAAGGCCTTCTGCCCCTCCGCCCACTCTCCATCATCTGTGCCCGCTCCTTGGCTGTGGTACAGGCCACAGGGACTGGGCAGAGAGCAAAGGAGGTGGGAGGGAGGGAGGGGTGGAGGGAGGGAGGGAGGAAATTTACCTCTTGTAGGTCACAGCAGGTTAGATGTGCCCCTGCCAGCCCTATACCCACTCTTCAAATACCCTCAAATTACCCATTTTGAGTGTGTTCTTTCCTGCCAAGACCCTAACACAGGCATTTCATTAAATACCCAGGTATTTATTATGCCCTTGAACCAATGACCATGTTGTAAACATCAATGTCAAAAGACCCAGCCCTGCCCCAGGCCATAGACCCCTTTAAAGAGCCCTGTTTGAAAATGGAGGCCTGACCTGCTTGGTCTCCAGTCTTGGGAAGCTTTCTGGAGCCCAGGTTTAAGGAATGAAGGGCTCCGCAAGGCCTCTTCGGGTGTCCCAGTCTGGTAGGTGGGTGCTCTCTCACCCCCAGAAAGCAGGGTCTGCACAGGCTTGGGTCTTGTACCTAAAGACTGGCCATCCCATGGGGACTTCTTTTCCAGGGAGACCCCTCCGGTTAGGGAGGATTGAGAATTCCCACACCTTGCTGTCACCCGCAAGGAGCAAGGCTGGGTGTTGGCACTTCACTGAGCCGAACACTGGCAACACGGTCCCCAGCAGGCTATACAGAGAGGCAGAATGCAACCGCAGCTGGGACGGTGACACCCACGCTGCCTGTGGCTGTGTCTTATTCAGATGTCTTTTGGTCTTCAAGTCTCAGGAGCGTTCTGTTAAGGTGTCTGGAATGTTTCTGCCTGGCATGGAGGCAGCACGTGCCACCAGCTCCCCGGGGACAGATGAGGCCCAGTATGCTCTGCTGTCCACACTGAGCCCAACTCCAGCCCTCCGGGCGGGTCCTGCCATCTCTCCGAGCTCCCAAGCCTGGCTCAGCACCGACCCTCTTGCCACCGCTCCCTCCTAGATGAGGTGCACAAGCAGGGCCGAGCAGGCAGAGCCGAGCACCAAACCCAAGTACATGTAGAAGGACATCACCACCCCTGTGGCCTCAGCCAGTTCCCTGGACACGATCTTCGGCCCATAGATGAGGGCCAGCGTGCTGAGGTAGCCATTGCTGAGCCCCAACAGGGAGCTGAACAGCATTGGGTAGATGTCGGACGGGAAGACCACGGTCTGCAGGTGGACACGGGGCTGGTAGTTGCAGAACACAAAGAGGGGGACGAGGCCGGTCCGGAGCAGCACCAGCCCAGGGAGCACCTTACTTCTGGGCCCTGGCACCTGGATCCAGGCTGTGATCTGCCGGCCGCACAGGTCAGAGAAGTTGAACAGGAGGAAGGCAGTGAGGGGGACGAAGAACTTGGTGGTCCACGGCGAGCCCGAGTCCTTGTCCAGAGACTCGATGTTGGTGGAGACAGCGGGGAAGATGATGCTGGTGATGAAGAGGAGGTAGATGATGCAGAAGCCCAGACCAGCTGTCTTCTTTAGGATGGGGCGCAGGGGTGGCGTCGGGGAGAAGCTGGGCCTGGGGGCCGCCAAAGGGGCAGTGGGGGAGTCCTGGCCTGGCTGCTCTTCACCAGAATACACGTGGGCGGGCCAAACAGGCCTCATGTAGTACCTGCCAGGGGAGAAGACACGTGGTCAGAGGGCCCCAGGAAGAAAACTGGGGATTTCCAGGGACAAGGCAGGGGACCTTTGGGCCCAGCGTGCAAAGCCCAAGCCCCTGCTGGCCTGCAGCCCCAGGCTGCTCTCGGGTGAGGTGCGAGCCGCAGGATGGCGCGAGGGGAGCTGCAGTGTCTGGCCTGCCTGTCCGGGTACTGCCTGAACGGCTGGCCTCCAGCAGCCCGCTGTTGTGTGATGGTGGCCATACCCGGAGATGGGACAGAGGAAACCATCTCTGACCACCATATGGCGAGCCTGGGCTCCAGTCTCAGCTCACTGGTGTTTTGGGGGAGGAGGGTGGAGATAAAATAACACTTAAAAATACACATCTTTGAAATTATAAAAGCAATACATGCTTGATGTCATGAACCCAAATAACGCAGAAGAGAAATGACGTAGTACAACGAGACTTCTCACCTCTGGTCTCACTCCTCAGAGGTACTGATCATTCAAAATCTGGTGAATATTGTTGTTCTACATGTGCAAACACCCCACACCTCCACAAGCCCAGTTATATTTCTTTTCTTTTTTAAAAAATATATTTTATTTTTTTTTTACAGAGAGGAAGGGAGAGGGATAGAGAGTCAGAAACATCAATAAGAGAGAAACATCGATCAGCGCCTCCTGCACACCCCCCACTGGGGATGTGCCCGCAACCAAGGTGCATGCCCTTGACCGGAATCGAACCTGGGACCTTTCAGTCTGCAGGCCGATGCTCTATCCACTGAGCCAAACCGGTTACGGCAGCCAGTTACATTTCTTAAGCAAAAGTAGCATCAAACGTACATATTGCAAGACTTTCTGCAGCAGTCTAATTCCTAAATATATAAAAAATACATCAAGTAACTGCCTGAATACACAATAACTGTTATGCATAAACGCATACATATAACTGTCTATGGAACATTGTGTGGCCATCTTTCACACGAGGACGCCGGGCTCTGTGCCTGTTGCATTGCTGCTTCGTGTTTCACTATATGAACATATAATTCACCTGCTCCCCTACTGATGGACAAGTAGGTTAGCGCCAGTTTTTCTCTACTGCAAACGCAGGTGCGATGACTATCCCTATACATCAGTCCTTGCGCGTGTGTAAGTATTTTAGTAGGGCAGACTTCTAGGAGAGCCACTGCTGCATCAAAAGGTTTGTACCTTTAGCCCAGCTGGCGTGGCTCAGTGGTTGAGCCCCAACCTATGAACCAGGAGGTCATGGTTTGATTCCTGGTCAGGGTACATGCTAGGTTATGGGCTCAGTCCCCATCTGGGAGCATGCGGGAGGCAGCAAATCAATGGTTCTCATCATTGATGTTTCTATCACTTTCTCCCTTTCCCTCCCTCTCTGAAATCAATAAAAATATTAAGACTTTGTCAAATATTGATGAACTGCTCTCCAAACAGGTAGGACTAATATATCTCTGCTCTGTCTGACCCACCTCCTCCACCCTTTTAATCTCTCTGAGAGCACCTACTTATTGCTCTTAAAAAAATGACCACAGATTACAATCATTGTGTTCGTTACTGGTTTATCTTCTGTCTCCTGTAATAAAAGACAGCTCCCTAGGGCAAGAACTATGTTTGGCTTTTTCCAGCTAAACCTCCAGGCACA
Organism: Myotis myotis; assembly: GCF_014108235.1. NCBI lineage: Eukaryota > Metazoa > Chordata > Mammalia > Chiroptera > Vespertilionidae > Myotis > Myotis myotis. The sequence continues at coordinate 41,820,496 of NW_023416319.1, read as the reverse complement.
AAATATCCTTCAAAATATAATTTTTGAAAGAACTGATAAGCCTATAAAACTGCCTTTCCCACCATATCCTCAATACTGAATATGATCAATCTTTTCCATTTCTGCTCCTCTGATCAGAGAAGAAAAGGTGTGGGTCACTTTGCCTTGCTGTGTGACCTTGTCTGGGCCACTCAACCTCTCTGGGCCTCTGATACCTGAAAACCAAGAGACATGGGCCCACTGCATTGAGATGCCTCAAACAGAAGGCTCGGTGTGGTGGTGGTGGGAGAACAGCAGCGTGGCGACAGCTGGGTTCTGATTTCAGTCCTACTCTGCCTCCCTGTGTGATCTTAAGCCGGGCCCGCCCCGCTGTGGGCCTCAGTTTCCTCCTCTGTAAAATGGGGCTCTGCAGCTCTGAGCTTTAGAGATCCGTGCCAGTCTCCTCATCCTAAGAGCCTATAAATAACAAGCAGGTCGGTGGGAGGATTCCTCCCCACAATCACTTTTTCATGTGATGCCCAGGTGGGAGCTTTGGCCTTGAACCCCATCTCGATTTACAATCACTATTTAGGGGAAGAAATCTTCTTACTTCTCCCTTTACTCAGTGTCAGGTCCTCACCCCAAGTCTTCTCTGAGGAAGCTCCCCACCAGGCTCCTGCGGTTGAAGCTCTTCCTCGTAAGTTCTTCCGACTCTAACCGGCTCACCTTACCCCGGCAAGGTCACCAGCCTCCCATAGTGCGCGAGGCTCAGTTCCTCCTGGGCGGGAAGGGGCAGCCCAGCCCTCCTGGTGCAGCACCTCCCCCCTTTAAAAAATATGCTTTTATTGATTTATAGAGAGAGAGAGAGGAAGGGAGAGGGATAGAGAGATAGAAACATTGATGAGAGAGAGAAACACCATCGATTGGCTGCCTCCTGTATGCCCCACACTGGGGATTGAGCCTGCAGCCCGGGCATGTGCTCTGACCGGGAATCAAACCATGACCTCCTGGTTCATGGACTGACACTCAACCACAGAGCTACGCCGGTTGGTCAGCACCTCCCTTTAAGTAAGATTTAGTCTGAGTTGCCCAGGAGCACAGCTCCATCCTCAGACGAGCTTCTATAAACCCCAAGGTCCTGAGCAACGTGTTCATCAGCCGAGAAATAGAAGCTTCCATGGGGCAGCATGGCCCTGGGTGCTCTGTCCTCACATGCTCAGCTGGGCGGGACTTAGCTGTCCAGGGGAATCTGCAATCCAGGGTGCAAAGCCCAAGCCCCACATCCAAACCGTCCTGTTGGCCTGAGACTTTCCTGTTTCAGCACTGCAAGCCGCTCCCCCTGAGAACACCTTCGGTCCCAGCAAACAGGAAAGGCCGGCCGCCCCACTGAGAACAGACCCATGCAAAGCATTCTGAAAACAGGACCCCAGCAATTTAACCAGCAGTGACAAGGTGCATGGGGTGCTGGGGGGACAGTGAGCCAGCCAACGCCCAGGATTCACAGGGACTTCCTCATGGACACACGTGTAATTTCTGACGACGGCCTTAAAGGAGCAGGAGGGACAGGCAGCTCATGGGTCGGCAGCCGCTGGGGGACACAGTGTCAGGCTGCTCGGCCTCTTTTATCCTCCTGAGGCCGCTGAGGTTATAACAATCCGCAGATGGGGAAAGCAGCTTGCCCCAGTAGAACTGGGGTCCTGGGGATTAGGGAGGTGACTCTCCCAGGGACAGGAGGAGTGAATGATGAGGACAGACCCTCGAAGTCACAAGCCAGAGCTACCACATGTGCAATGGAAAGAGTGCAGCTCCGGAAACAGCTCCGGGTTCACATCCCTGCCTGCGGCTCACCGGGTGAGCAACCTGGGCATGGCCGTGAGTGCTGCACAGCCTGTTTCCTCACCTGTAAAGCGGAAAAATACAGGAGCAACTGCACACAGCCTTCATGGGTAATAAATGAAGAAAGCGTACAGTGAGTGGCCTAGCTCAGGCCATCACACAAAGCAGGTCTCCTGTGGGAAGGGCAGGGCCGGACCGGACCTCGCCCAGCTCTGCTGGCTGGCACACTGGACCAAATGTCAATCACCGGGCCTCCTGCCTCAGCTTCTTCCCCGGTAAAATGGGGGAAACAGTTCCTGCCTTTCCTACATCAAATAAGACAACGGGTAGGAAAATGGATTGAAAAAGTTGAGGGGTTTTTTTGGTGTGGTTTTTTGTGTTTGTTTGTTTAATCCTCACCCGAGGATATTTTTCTCATTGATTTTTAGAGCAAGTGGAAGGGAGGGGGAGAGACAGAGAGAAAGAGAGAAACATTGATTGGTTGTCTCCTGCACATGCCCCAACCAGGGCCAGAGATGGAGTCTGCAACACAGGTACATGCTCTTGGCAGGAATGGAATCCAGGACCCTTCCGTCTGAGGGCTGACGCTCTAACCATTGATCCCAGCTGGCTAGGGTAAAGTCGAGTTGTTTGTAAAGAATGACAGGAAGCAAGAAAGAAAAAGAAAAAAGACAAAGCAAAGGAGAGACTCAAGCAAGAAGAGTGGTCCTGCAGGGTGGAGAGAGGCCTCGAGAGGCAGTGGGTAAAAATCCAGGTTTGGAGTGGGGTTTGAATCTGATCTGCTGCCAGCAGGCTGTGCAACTCAGGCAAGTAAGTCAGGCTTTCTGTGCCAGGTTCTCTCACATGTGAATGGTAACAATCAGGATAAATGGTAGTGCTGCAGCATCCTTCGGGGAGCAAGTATGTGAGCATTAAATGAGAGACGAGTCACTGGGCTATGCTGAGCACAACACAGGGGCAGCGGAGGTGCCCCTGAATGGAGCTATTACGCATCATCCTCATTCCTCAGTCCCACTTCCACCGCCTGCCCTCTCTGTCCGAAAACTTGCTGATCTCTCATCCACTGGCCAGACGATTTATTGAGCAACTACTATGAGCACAGCACAGTTCAAGGCATCAGGACACAGCAGTGAGCAAAATCTACACAATTCTGCTCCAGGAGCTCACACTCCAGCGGGGAGATGGGCAGTAAACAAGGAAACAAACATGCCACCTACTTATATGAAAGAACATCAGTGAATATAAAAGATAGAACCACATAAAAGAGTGAACTGAGAGCATGCAAGGCGGGGCCTCACCTGGCGTACTCCAGCCGGGGCAGCAGCAGGTAGAGCCCGATGCAGAGCCCGAGGAAGACGTCCGCGGTCAGAAAGAAGGCCAGGGTGCTGTCCGTCACATCATTGGACAATGCCAGGTCCACCAGGGAGGCCACGGCACTGATGGTGCCGCCCATGGCTCCTCCTGCAGGGAGCACAGGACGTCAGGGAAAAGGTCAGGGGTGGGTCCATCTTCCCTGCATCTCAGGCTGCCTCCTCTCTGCTCAAGTTTAAAAGAATCAAAATAGTTTCTCCCCGCTGAGGACAATGCTGCAGTTCTCAGTGTCCTGGCTCCTTGGCGACACTAGGGGCTCTGCAGCCGCGAGCTCTCCGGCTCTAAGAGGACAGCGTTTGCGTGTCCCTGCCCCAGGCTCTCTGATGGGCTTGGAAGAGGCTGCTGTCTGAGGCGGGCAAATGGCCTCCAGGATTTTGCCTGTTTTCTAGTTTCCCCTCTGTCCCTTGACCCTCCATCTCTCTCTCTCTCTCTCTCTGTGTTTTAATTTTAGAGGACCTTTACTAAATGTGGGAACAGGGAAACAAGAAAAGGCTGGGGAGATGGGTCCAGGCTGGGCTGCTTGGCTCACTAAGAAGTCAGAGAAGAGGGGCCTTGGGGGCAGGTTCAGGGGGTTTGTCTGGGGTGAACTGCCGCTGCCCATTGCTGCCCTGGTTGCAAGCCTCGTGGGGTCCCTTAGAGTTTAGGAGATGCACGCTGTGGGGGACAAAGGGGGGGGGGCTCGGGCATGCTCCTTGGAAGGAGAACACCCCCCGCCATCTCTCTTTATTGCCCTCCCAGTGGGGTCAGAAATTCTAGATGAGGGGCGTGACACCTCAGAGAACTAATTCCTCTTCCGCTCAAACCACCCACCACCCACACTGGGGAGAGGCTCGGGGATGTCCAGCACAGCTCTCCCGCTGCCTGGGAGCCAGGCTCTCTGACCTGGGCAGCCCTCACCCGTCACCATGCCCCGGTGCCGCCCACCTGGACTCAGGAACTTACCTGGCACCTCAAGGCAGCTTTGGCACCATGCACATGTGAACATATGTGTGCATGCATATGCATGTATGCATGCACACATACATATTCACACACATACCCTATCACATACACAAACACACACACATACACTACCACATAATGCTTGTACTCTATCACATATCAGTACACACACATATCCACACACCTACACTGTCTTACACGCTCACACACAACACACATACACTATCACATACATGCTCACACACTCTATCCCATGCACACACATATACTCCCACACAGACATAGTAACCCACAGTCATATATATACTCGCACACACATCCTCACACCCTCACACACGTACACACGCACTCGCACGCAACTGCTCCACCACCTGGAATGTTCTCTCTTGCCAAGGGCTTTCACCTGTGACGCGTGTGACCATGTGGCACCTTTCACTGCTACTAGCAGGGAAGGCTGCAACACCTGGTGGACCCAGAGGCCCAGGACCCAAACAGATGTACGCCTGACCCTCGACTGCAATGTGCTCATTGTGACCTGAGTGCTGACATGACATCCTGGAGCCACAGTCTGCTCATCTGTACAATGGGGATAGCAGCCCCTCCTTCCATGGCTGCTCTGAGGACTGAGTGACATGAGGTTGGAAAGGGCCCCGCACAAGGTAGACTTTCAACAAACGCCAGTCCCCTCTTTGCCATGATCATACAGTTATTTTGGGGAGAAGGAATGTGTCTTTCTTTTCTGTTGAACCCTCCAACTTTTACTGGCCCAGAATCAGCAGTTATATGTGTTACACATGTGAGCAGATCATTTACTCCTCTCTGCCTCTGTTGATGTGCCTGGAAAATGGGGCTAATGCTTGCCCTGTCATCACATGAGGCTGTAGTGGGGGGAATGGGACAAAGAACAGAGAAAGCACTGAACACAGACACAACCCTCGGTACCAGTACAGTCAGTGCCTAGTGACTACGTTGGACCGACTGGCTGAATGAGTGAACTTTTTTTAAAATTTATTTTTTTTTTTATTGATTTCAGAGAGGAAAGAGAGGGAGAGATAGAAACAGCAATGATGGGAGAGAATCATTGATTGGCTGCCTCCTGCACATCCCTTACTGGGGATCGAGCCGCAACCCAGGCATATGCCCTTGACTGGAATTGAACCCATGACCCTTCGGTCTGCAGGCCGACGTTCTAGCCCCTGAGCCAAACCCGCTAGGGCTGAATGAGTGAATTTTGATTCTCAAGGAAGCAAGAAGCGGCTGACTGCAGACAGCAAACAGCACACTCTGCGTGTAGGATGGAGGGCTTTGCCACTGTATTAGGCAGCTCTGACCGGGCACCACTTATCTGCCCGGCATTGCACAGAGCAGAAGTGGGAGCGGGGCAGTTCTGGCCCTTGTCCACCATAATGCCCATCATCACTGCCTCACCCACACTCCACCGACACCTCTGTGACTCTACACGGAATGACCCACGGCACTGACGGATGACCCCGACCTTGTCAGCATGAGCTCGATTAGTCACAGGCTGGGATTCGAAGGAAGGCAAAGAAATAACAGCTAGCACAGTGATTAAGAGCACAGACTCGAGAACCAGAACATCTGAGTCCAAACCTGGCTCTCCCACTCTGGCTGTGTGAGCTTCAGCAAGTCACTTAACCTCTCTGTGCCCCCCGTTTCCTCATCTTTAAAACTGGGGATGTTAATAAACCCCACCTTTTAGGGTTGTTATAAGGATTAAAAGTATTATTACATAAAAGTGCTCAGAAGAGCACCTGGCACAGAGAAGTACTATATAAATCCCCTCAGATTCTCAATTAGGTGTTTGGCTATTTCTGTCCTTCCTACATCAAAGCAGCAACAACAGAGTAAACCCTTTGCCAAGAGGCTGCCAACTTCTGAGAAGCTGTAATCCCCACCTGGGTGTTTTGTGAGAACTGGGGTTAAATTCAGTAAGACATTCCCCGGCTGCCCCGAGGAGCAGATCTAACATCGCTGCCTATTGATTTTCCTCCCTCCCTCCCCAAGTCGCAGAAAATTTACAATATTATCATCAACAACAAACCAGGCCTCAGGGAGCTCATCCTTCATGACTCCCTCCTTTTATCTCATCAGTTATGGAAATACATGCAAATGAGGGATTGAAAAAAAACCAGTATGGAACGGATGGATTGTTCCTCAGATGCCTACATGCACAGAATTCACAGATGGGCTCCTCCGGACGAAAAACCGGGGCTGGCGAGGTGGCACTGGGGCCTCCGGGAAAGTGGACCCCGGGGACTTTCCAGCGTGATGGGTGCCCACGGGGGCTGCGCACAGTGAGACAAAGGCTCAGGGCCCGGCCGGGGTAACGAATACAGAAGTGTGAGTACTGGGTTTCAACACTTTTTCAGAACTGGACTTTCTGAAAAGTTCAGGGAGCATCCATTCCCTCTAGATTCGTGGGTGGCCAGACGAACCCGAAGGGCTCTTGCCAACATTAACAGTGTGTTTGGTCACTGGCCCCTGAGAGGTAACGAGCATGGTTGACGCTTTATTAATAATACATCTTCCAGCTTCCAGGGAGCTGAGGGAAGGACAGTTCTCTCTCAGACGGGGATGGCAGAGGGATTGGATCAGCATCGGCGGCCATTCCTCCAGCCTAGGCATGCCCTCTGGGAGCACTGCTTGGATACATTGATTGCACTCCAGAAACTTAACAATGGGTCCATTCTTATTTCATTTTAGGCCCAAGGGCACAGACTCAAGAACCAGAACATCTGAGTTCAATCCTGTATCAGAAATAGCAATTAGATTTGAGGCCACATCTAACTCTGATCCCTGGACAGTAGCCACCTCCAGGGCTGTGTTGAGAAAGGATTTAGAGCAAGCATGTCAAACTCGAGGCCTGCGGGCCACCTGCCTCATTTATTTGGCCCGTGTTAGCCTTTGAGTTTGACATGCTTGATTTAGAGGCTCAGGAGGAACAATCCAGATCTATTAGTGATGTCTGGCACTGGCGTGGGAGTGGGAAGGGGACCTACCCTTGCTGAGGTATTTGTCATCCCTGCCACATAAGACCTGGCATATTCACTGTGGGCACACAGTGGGTTCTTTGTGAAATTCTTTTCAAGTGGGCAAATGCTCACAGCACTACTCCACGTGACGGGGCGTGTGGAGATGCCCAACAGAGCGGCTGCACCCCCAGTCTTGCTTTACGGTGGTGGTCTCCCCACCTGACCCAACTCCTTTTAATCTTGTTGGGACATCTGGGTAAGAGAACGGAACTGCTGAGGGCGAAATACCAGGCTTAGGGTCAGCATCAAAATGTCAGCTAAAGCACTTGGCCCACAACCCGCATCAGCCCCCCCCCGCAAGTCCTTACAATGCCAAAGTCCAGGGCACAGAGTTTATTTACTAGGCTGTCAGCTCCTGAGCGGCTGAGTCTTTTTTTTTTTAAATATATTTTTTATTGATTTTTTATAGAGAGGAAAGGAGAGAGATAGAGAGTCAGGAACATCAATGAGAGAGAAACATTGACCAGCTGCCTCCTGCACACCTCCCAATGGGGATGTGCCCGCAACCAAGGTACATGCCCTTGACCGGAATCGAACCTGGGACCTTTCAGTCCACAGGCCGACGCTCTATCCACTGAGCCAAACCGGTCTTGGCGTGAGCGGCTGAGTCTTGTTCATCTTTGCATCCCCAACAGATAGCAGGTCTTCTATACAATCAGAAAGGAGGAAATGACAGGTAGAGGGGAGGAAAGGAGAAAAGAAGGGGGAAAGGTAAGGGAATGGAAAAATAAAGAGAAGGGAGGAGACAGGAGAAGGGAAAGGGGAGAAGGAGGAAGGGAAGAAAGGAATGCCGGTTCAGGGAATGCAGTCGGGAGGCAGACTGGCTGCAGCCCTGCCCTCCCTTTCCACCTGCCTCTGCCGATGTAATTTTCTTACGCGCCCACTGAGACAGTGTGCAGACCGGCTTATGGTTCTGGTGGAAGTGACCCTAAATGGCGAAATCATAAAAGAAAATAACATTCTGCCTGGGTCTCCTGGGATGCCTGTTCTTGTGGCCCAGAGCCTGCCACGGGGAAGCTCAGCAGCCACGGCAGGGTCTGGGTGGAGAGGAAACCTGGCCCCACCCCCAGCTCTGGCTGAACTTCCAGCCAATGGCCAGCACCAATGTGCCAGCCAGGTGAGCATGCCATTTGCAGGTTTCTGAGCAAAACAAAACACAATAATAGGTCATGGAAACGCACCTAACACTCACTTCCTTTTCTCAAAGGGCGGCCACGTGCTCCCCTCTGGCTCCTTCATGTGTCACCGGCAGGACTAACCTGGCCGGCTGTCTGGACCTCAGCTCTCACCTGATATCAGCGCCTGGGAATTCCTCATAGGGAAGGAGCCCGTCATGCCGAAGACGCTGCTATTGAAGACAGTGGAGGTGCCACTGAGGATGGCCATGCAGGCGATGGTGACAGCAAAGAAGCTGTGGGTCCAGGAGGAGGTGTCCACCTTCACCAGCACGGTCATGACCACGAAGATGGCCAGCATGACAGTCAGCGAGGTCAGCACACGGACATGAACCGGAACTCTAGGGTGAAGATGCAGAAGTGGTTAGACCCCCTTGGGCTCCAGGCCAGGCTGGGGGTGGGGGACATTCTTAAGGGAAGCAGGGGAGCTCAGGGACTGGGACTGTCCATCTGCAGTTAGGAGGCCTGGGTCTGAATCCTGCCCTTCCCAGAGCACTCGCTGTGTGGCCTTGGATAAGTGACTCAACTGCTCTGGCTTCAGCTTCTGCATCTGTACCACAGGGAGGGGGCTGAGTCTACCTTCTGGAGTGGCTGTGCGGATCTCTACAGGGGTGTGTGCAGAGTGCAGCGGGCAGTGTCCGGCTCAGAGCAAATGCTCAGCGAACGCTGCTTCTTTCTGTCTTGCTGAGAGGTTCAGGAAGGAGCATGAGGGCGCCTGGGGCGAGCCCCCTGCTCCTCCTGCCACAGGGCTGAGCTCCTGCTGACTTGCTCTAGTGTTTGACAGAGGAGCAGTGGGGGAGGAAAGAGAAAGAAGGAACACGTCATCCCTATCATGGTCACAGCAAACACTGGGCACTTAATTTGTGTAGGTCCGCCACTAAGCGTTTTCTATGCGCGAACGCTGACTTCACCCACCAGCTCCACAGGCATTCCTACCTATCCCACAGGCACAGAGAAGGACACTGAGGTCAGAGAAGCTGAGGAACCTGCTCAAGGTCATTTGGCTTGAACCCAGGTCTGGCTGCAGTCTGGTCTCAGAATAGACACTCCAGCACCTCCCCTGGAATAAAGGCAGCACCGGTGGTCCAGACAAGCGGCCAGGGCAGGGTTCTCCTGGGATGGTCTCCGTTGTGGGCAGCAGCTGAGGCCAAGCTGTGCAGCTCAGGGCCAGCCCCCTGCCCCACCTGCCACCCCGAATGTAAGCCCTACACTCCTCCCACCCCCCACCCTGCCCGGGCATGCCCTTCAGGGAGGAGAGGGAAGGCTGACTCTCAGAGAAACTGCACATTCTTATTCCAGGGAGAGAGAGCATCATCTAAAGAGGCTGCTTCAAAAAAAAAATAATAAAGAGGCTGTTTAAATCATCAGATTAGACTCAGCTTTAAATCGGATTGGAAGTTAAGTTAATTTTCCTGCTAACCAGTGGGTGAGGGCTGGGAGAAAAGCCAGATTAGTTATACACAATTTCTTTTTTTGACTAAAAAAAAAAAAAAGATTTGAAAGGTAGAAAAATATATACGTACATAAATAGGTGTGAAATGATGAACATGAAAAGCAAGAAAAAAATTTTCTAGTGCTTTTGTGGCCCCAGGCTAATCTGTTCCCTTCTGATGCGGCTGACGGAGCCGGTGCTGCCTCTGTTTTCTGAGGCAGCAGGAAGCCCAAGAAGTGAAGGGAGGGTCCAGAGCCGTGTGAAGGCTGTGGGGAGCTGGGACTAGAACCCGGGTCTGCGGAGCCCCAGCGCAGCAGAGCCTGGAGGCAGACCTTACTGGAACTTCCCAGGTGAAGAATGAGAACATCTTTCTTGTGTCTCTTGTGTCATCTGTACCACAGGGAGGGGACTGAGTCTACCTGCAGGAGAGGCTATGCGGATCTAAGGGTGCCAACTAACACAAAGAGACAGGCAATCAGGGCCTCCAGCTGGGAGCACATGCTCAGGGTGCCCGCCCCTGTGCCCACCCTCCTACTAGGAAGCAGGCTGCAAGTGACAGGTGATTAACACCTGTTAAGAGCAAACTTCAACCAGTGCCCAGGAAGGGGGTGGGTAAACACCCCAGCTCCCTCCCACGGGGTGTGTGCTTTCCAGGAGCCCAGAGCTTCCCTGGCAGGTCAGGCGTGGCACACCCCATGGGCATTCTCTATTGCCTGCCTTTCCTTCCTCTCCCTTCCCCACTCTCCTACCACCACCTCCCAAATACACTACTTCTAAATAAAATCCTTGTTCCGGGGTCTATTTCTGGGGAGCCCCACAGTAAGACTCATCTTCCCGGGGTTCGCAGGGGTCTAGGCCTGGGCAGGAGCTGGTGGGCAGCCAGGTGGAGCACCTGAACCCCCGGGGCCCTGAGCATCTGTGTAAGTGCACACAGGTGCCCTGGAGGCTGGTGGGCAGGCCTTCCCTCTGATGCCTGGGGTGATCCTACACACTCAACGCTGCCACACAGTGCCCCGCCCTCCCCCAGCAGCTGGAGCTGCCCCGTTCACCCACAAAAGAAGAGCCAGCAGGGACTCCTCAGAGACTGGAGTCCTGGCCAGCTCTGCCACTGACTCACTGTGTGACCCCACGCGAACAGTCAACCTTTCTGGGCCTCAGTCTCCTCATCTCCAAAAAGAAGAAGCTGGATAAGATAACTTCCAGTCCCTTCCGGCTGATGATTCTAAATCTGGAGACACCCAGTGGAGAGACGCTAGGGACAAACGCCCAAAGGTGTTAACAGTTCCTTGGGGCAGAAAGAAGGAACAGGCCAGACCAGGAGGTACGGAGCTACACAGAACAGGGCCTGTGTAAGCTGTTATCCTGAGGGCTGGCACGGGGCCTGGCAGGCACCTGGCAAACATCAGCTGGATACATGCGTGGACAAGCAGGGGTACCAGCAGTGCAGGGGCGGCTTTCACACTGGGCCTGAGCCTCCCAGTCACTCTGCCTCCTGACCCCTCAGCGTGGCAGGGAGACAGCTGTGAGCACCTGCAGCGTTTCCGGCGGCTTTGGGATAGCTTCTGCCTCTACCCACCTCCTCGCAGGCCCTGCAGGACAGTCCACCTCGGGAGCCCTGGGGCCTCGCAGGAGCTCCTGTGCCTGTCACCACCCCGTACGTAGCTACTTGAACAGGATGGATGCTTTGGAGAGAGCTGGGGACTTCTTACCCAGCACCCACAGGGTGGGGAGGAGAGGGAAGAGTCAGGGATGAGGGGGTAAATGCCACCTGCAATAAAAAGCAACGCAAGCCACTTTTGCCTCCACCTCCCCATAAGGCCCCTCACCTGCACGGGTCTCCTCTGGCCTGCTCATTACTGGCTGCATAACCCCTTCTCCTCCGTGGGCCCCAGGCGCTCGGACCTGGCCTGGGGCTATTCTCAATGCTCATAAAGCTTTACGATACATGCTAGTGCAGCCTGCCCCACAGACACTAATGGGGCATGCTGGCTCCACTCTCTGAAAGTGGTCCAGGGGATGGTGATGCTGTTGGGATTTTAGGGGAAGTCTTGACAAGTGTTGCCCCGGGGTGGGTGTTCTGCGCTGGGACAGGGGAAGGCCGAGATTGCTCCAGTGCCTGGACCCGGGGCAGGTCACACAGCCCTGAGACATGGAGAGGGTTGCTAGCTGTCCCAGGCTGGTTGCCAGCTCCCCCACCCCCTTGCCTGTGAGGCTCGGGACCCCAGGGGACTGATTTCTTCACAAATCTCCCACATGTAAATCCTCCTCATAAGTATTTATGATGCTGCGGATTGAGCATAATAAAACGCTTGGCGATTATGGATGAGCCAGTCAGAGAAAGCCAGGGTTCTCCAGGAGGCGAGAAAACGAGACATTTCATTCTCGCACATTAAACAAAAAACAGCTCAGCCTCAAACCACCTTCCGGGGGGGCTTGGAGCACTCCCCACATTGCCCTCACCCCTCTCCCGTGGCCAGCGGAGGGCAAGGCCAGGCCTGGGCAGGCTGGACCTCTGGAGGAAGCCTGAAGTGCTCAGCCCTCAGGGCCAGCTCTCTGCCCAGCCGGCAGCCCCGGGTCCCCACTGCAGGCAGACCCAGGCCTTCTGAAGCACCTCCCTCCTTCCAGCAGCTGGAAGCCAGGGCGGGGCAAGCCCTCAGGTGAAGGGTCTGAGGTGTGGCTCTGGCTGCAGGGAGGGGCGGGAAAACCTGGGGAACTAGGAGGTCGGGGGCCCGAGGTTCCAGGCACAGATGTGGGGGAGAAGGATTCCAGTTCCAATGCTGGCTGCACCCTCTTATCAGCCATGTGACCACCTGTAAAACAAGGCAGTAAGTTTCCTGTTCTAGGCTGTGGCAGGGATCAAAGGGGGGAGCGCGTGTTCAGAAGTGCTCAGTGCTCTTCCTAGCCCAGTGATGGCGAACCTTTTGAGCTCGGCGTGTCAGCATTTTGAAAAACCCTAACTTAACTCTGGGGCCGTGTCACACATAGAAATTTTTTGATATTTGCAACCATAGTAAAACAAAGACTTATGCTTTTGATATTTATTTTATATATTTAAATGCCATTTAACAAAGAAAAATCAACCAAAAAAATGAGTTCGCGTGTCACCTCTGACACACGTGTCATAGGTTCGCCATCACTGTCCTAGAGAGTATTCTACTCTCCCAGGGCCTTAGGAGGGCCTTCCCTGCCACTGCTGACCCAGCCCCAGGATGGCTCCTGACCTGGACTTCATAACCGCTAGGTAACTCAGTCATGTCACAGCCGCCCTTCTGGGTTGCTGTGCAGCCTAAGTGATACAACAGGGGATCTGCAGGCATCACCCCTTGTTACAGCTCAAATAGAGTCTCCAGATCAGGAAGGGGTAGGAGCTCTCATTTATGTTCGCATGGGCAAGCCCAGCTGCACAAGCGAGTGGACAGAGGATCATGAGAGAGGCCTAGAGAGGAGAGAGGGTAGTGAGGAGCCGAGGGACTCTCCCCATGGGGCTGTCCCCCTCCTCTTCCATCCCCTTCCTATCCTCATGTTCTCTTTCAAGTCACTGCCAGGGACCCAGCTGTGCCCTCCAGGGGCTGACAGTGCTGAGGGAACCCCTGGCTCTGCTCCTAGCTCCATTCCTCACCTCCTCAGGGCTGGGGAACTGGAGGCTGCACCCCCACCTCCTAGGACACTGAAGGTAGAAGGCAGCCCCATGTGCCAGGACAAGGGCCCTGAGGCCATCTGAGCACCGTTCTCCTTCTTGCTCTTCCAGCCTGCACTTCGGTTTGAAGATGGGTGCACACTCTTCAACATTCTTTCCATTGAGAGAGGGGTCTCTGTCCCCTTGGAACCAGGGGGCTCTGTGACTGCCCTGAGCAGTCGGTGACGCAGTGACACCATGTGACTGCAGAGAGTAGGTCATGAGAACCACGTGGCTTCTGCCTTGTCTCTTGGAGCACTTGTTCTTCAGCCACAATACGAAAAGCCCTACTACCTGAGGCCAACATGGGAGAGACTACAGGGAGAGGGGAGCAGAGGGGAGGGGACAGGAGTGGAGGAGAGGAGCCCCCAAGGAGGCCAGCTCCAATCCCAGCTGTCTGCAACCACATGAGACACCAAGTCAGAGCTGCCAACCGAGCCCGCTGATTCCCAGGATCATGAGATACTAATTATGGTTACTGTTTTAAGCCACTATGCTCTGGGATAATTTTTACACAACAGGTCATTGGAACAGCCCCAGAGCATAACATGTTTGGAAAGACTGGCCAGTGCAGGCTTAGCACACAGGAGGCACATGTGCTGCCCCCTCTATTCTGTACTCAGGCAGACATCACTAATCCATCCCAGCACACTCCCCAAGGCCAAACGTGCCTTAGATTCCTGTTCAACCAGAAATCCAGGCAATCACTACAAATTGAGCAAAGTTAGGCAAAACGGGTTTGCCATTAGAGATTTAAGGTTTCAGTAGGTTGTACCCCAATTCAGGTTTCTGAAACATGACGTAGCCACTGTTATCACCTGGCGGTAGCTCAGGGAATAGGCAGGCACAGTAGCTGGGGCTGTTGGCCTTGTAAACCTTGACTGAGGATGGATGGCAACAGCCATCCACCCAGTGGGGTCTAAGGGCCATGCTATTGGCCTGGCTGTCTCCTAAGCCATTCCTTCTTCCATGGCGCGTCCAGATGGCGGCTCTCTCCCAGCCCCTCACTATACACAGGTTGAAGTTCCCCACTGATCCCTTTGTGAGTAGTTGGCACACACGCTAGTGTCACCAGCTTAGCGCTGAGCAGTTAGGTGAGCCAGTCCCCACAGCCAGAGCCAGACTCATGGGATGCCAGGCTCTTCTCTTCAACCTGCTCTCAGAAAAGCTCAGAAGACCAGCTTCCACAAGACTTGCTTCCGGGCCCCGCCTCACCATCCAGGTGGTGTCCCTTGACTGCAAGGCCCACAGCCAGGGCAGCCATTGATAGGCCCCCTGGAGAGGAAGATGGGAGAAGACCCATGTCCCCCCGTCTCCTGCTGGCTGCTGATGCCACGTCACAGAGTGTGGCTCAGAAAGTCCGCTTCCAGGCGGGGCCTCCCACCGGCAGGGCCCCAGGTAACCGATCTGACTTCCCAATCTTCACGGAGGAGCCTGAGCTGCCTGCCTCCTACCTTGGCAGCCACCCTTTAAGCAGGCAGAAAAGCAGCAGCTATGGACAAAGGGCAGTGGAAGAGGCAGGAAGGGAAGGTTGTGGAGGTCGGGCTTGGGAGAGGGGGGAACGTGCCTACCTGTTGACAAGCAGGAAGTTCGCCACGAGGCACAGCACGGAGGGCACGGTGGAAGCGATGGAAAGGTAGCTCTCAAAGTAATTCTGTAAGCACAGAAGTGAGGAGGCCGCTGAGGTTACTCGGGAATGAGGGGAGGGGCCCCCCAGAGCAGAGAGACAGGGCTCCTGTGGGGGTGCTTCTCCCTCCTGTCTTCAGAAACCTACAAGAGATGGGTAAGACACTCCCGCCCCATCTCCAACCCAGGATCACTCCCTGGGTCACTCAACACACAGACACCGATATGAGCTGTACTAGGTGCTCGGGACATAAGGAAGGAAGAAGCATTGCCCCTGCCCGAAGAGTGGCCCCCAGTGATCTGCAGGCTACACTTCCCCTAGTCTACCTGTCCCACCTGTGGACGAGGCAAGGTGAACAGGACTCAGTGTACGTCTACAAAGAAAAGATTTGCCCCATCAGCCTTCTTAGCCCACAGTCAAACTCCAGAATTACCCACACGGGCTTTGTTATGACTCAACCACATCCTTGGTTCTTGCGACCAAGTGAGGCCTCTTAAAAACATACCGGGCCCTGATCCCTGCAGGGAAACGTTGTTCTGACTCTGGATTAGCTCCGTCAATAGAGCAGCTACTAAATGTCAAAGCCATTTGGGGAAAAGGCTCCTAGACTGGCCAAGCTGAGGAAACTGGGCATTTCCTGGAAGCAGCACATGGGTATTATAGACAGAGAGTACAGGAGCCCACAGACAATAAAGAATTCCTGAGCAGAATGTGCTGGAACCTATGGCTACAGAAGCTGTGCAGCAACTGTATGTGTTTTACAAACTCGGAGAACTGTCCACTTATTAGGGCGGATTTTACTGTGTGAACATTATCCCTCAATATACTTGTCTAAAGAAACAACACTGGCCCTGGCCGGTTTGGCTCAGTGGACAGAGCGCCAGGGACTGAAGGATGCCAGGTTTGACTGTGGTCAAGGGCACATGCCCAGGTTGCGGGCTCAATCCCCAGTGGGGGGCATGCAGAAGGCAATCCATCAATGATTCTCTCTCTCATCGATGTTTCTTTTCTTTTAAATATATTTTATTGCTTTTTTACAGAGAGGAAGGGAGAGAGATAGTTAGAAACATCGATGAGCTGCCTCCTGCACACCTCCTCACTGGGGATGTGCCCGCAACCAAGGTACATGCCCCTGACTGGAACCGAACCTGGGACCCCTGAGCCCTCAGGCCGATGCTCTATCCACTGAGCCAAACCAGTTAGGGCTCTCATTGATGTTTCTATCTCTCTTTCCCTCTCCCTTCCTCTCTATCTAAAAAACAATAAAAACATTTTTTTAAAAGGTTGAAGATCACTGCTAGAGAGGATAACAGGTGCTCCTGCCCATTACGAGTGGAGTGTACCACTGGGGGTGTAAGACAGAGTGTGAAGGTTTTTTTAACATCTCGAAACACCACAGGAAGTGACGTTAGAATGCTGTGACCTCCCCCCACCAAATCAGAGGTAGGAGCAGTGTGTTCTGAGGGAATTCCAGGTGGGGGAGTGGGATTAGGGAGCTAAGTACTTGAGGGAATGGGAATGGGTGTGGGTTTGGGGACAGGTCCCAGAGGAGTTGGGATGTGAGTCAGACCTTGAAACAGAGGGTCAGATCTCTCTTTTCTGGGCGTCTCGCTGCAAAGGAGAGGCCAAGAAAGGCAGATGTCATAATGGGCTCCTCCAGTCTGAAGCACAGACGCGGCCACCGTCCCTTTGTAAGCCTGCAGAGTGCTTTTGGTCATTGAAATCTGCACCCTGAATGCAAGGCCATGGCAGCCTTGCAATTAAAATGATAATCACAGCCGGCGTGGCCCATGAACCATGAGCCTTAGAAATAGCCTTCCTCCTTTGAGGTGCCACCTCATTGTTCCTGCCCTGATGGGCTTAGCAGCCTGGACTGGTCTGAGGCACTCAGTCAATTACATCTTGACACAGTGGCTGGGCCTACGTGAGGCCAGGCAGGCAGGCAGGCAGGCGGGAGAAAGGGAAAAAGGCCCAGGGGAACAGCTGGCTGCAAACGGGGGCCAAGACTGCCCCGATGCGAGCCCCCAGTGAGGCGCCCGTGGTTCCGTGGCTGCTCAGTCCAAGGCAAGCCATGCAGGACCATCACGCGGGAGGCAGAACCTGTCTTTGCCTTTTTGAGCAGAGCAGGCTCCGGTTGCCTGGTGTTTTAGGAATGGGGGCTTCTTCGGTAACTGAATGTTCTAGTACAGTGGTCGGCAAACTGCGGCTCGCAAGCCACATGCGGCTCTTTGGCCCCTTGAGTGTGGCCACGAAGTTTCAATCGCACTATACATGCGCGCCCACACGTGGTATTTTGTGGAAGAGCCACACTCAAGGGGCCGAAGTTTGCCGACCACTGTTCTAGTATATTGAAAAGCAGAAAACTTGGAAAGCTTAAATATTGACAAGTGAGTAAGGCTGTGTCTCCCTTCTGCTGACTGAGCCCGTTTTTCTGCTTAACAAAGAGCAGGAGGGGGGGGGGAGGCATAAAGATGGGGGCGGGCAGGCAGAATGGACTGGACCCTGGGCCATCTTTCCTCTGGGACAGAGGGGGCTGCCGATGGTGATGTAGGTTGACTCAGAACATCCCATGGGGCTCTTTTCTTCAACCTAATTCCTGAATAAACATGTGGTGTGTTTTTTTACATATTTGCTGCCTTTGCTTGTAAATAGAATTCTAGCAAAATGAGGTGTGGTGAGCAGACTCCTCAGGTGGCCCCAGGATCCCAGCCTCCTGTGTTCACGCCCTTGTATGATCCCTTTCACTGAGTGTGGACAGGACCCGAGACTGGATTCTAACCAAGAGAAAACAGCAGTGGTGGCAGGTATACATGATGCTGTGCATGGGACTGTGTTACATGAGATGGTAGCACCATCTTGCTGAAGTCTTTTTCCTCCTTTGATGGCGCGGAGGAGGCAAGTGGCTATGCTGGGGACGCCCACGTGGTAAGGACTGCAGGTGAGACCGCTGGTTGCTGAGAATGGTTTCTGGCCAACACCCAGCAAGAAACCGAAGCACTCAGCCTACAACTGCAAGGAGCTGACTCCTGCCAACAACCCAAACCAGCATGGGAACGGCCTTTTCCAGTCAAGCCTCCGCGAAGCCTTGGCCAACCCCTTGATGGCTGCCATTTGAGACCCCGAGAAGGACCCAGCTAAGCCGCAGCCAGGCGCCCGGCCTACAGATGCTGTGAGACAATAAGTGTGTGTTCTTTTAAGCCACTAGATTTACAATATTTTGTTAAGCAGCAATAGATTCCTAATTAATGAGAGTTTCAGACAGCTGAGTTCCTACTAACCAGGGTTTTTCTGAAATTGCAGCCTTCCTGTTGCAATTTAAATTCGGTTCCTTGCCCTGCCCCTGTGGCTCAGCTGGCTGACCGTCATCCCGTGCACAAAAGGTGGCGGGTTCGATTCCGGTCAGGGTACATACTCAGGTTACAGGTTAGATTCCCAGTCAGGGCATGTACAGGAGGTAACCAATCTATGTTTCTTTCTCACACATATATTGACGATGTTTTTTTCTCTCTCTCTCTAAAATTAAAATAATCAACTAAAAGCCCTAGCTGGTTTGGCTCAGTGGATAGAGCGTCGGCCTGTGGACTGAAAGGTCCCAGGTGCAATTCCGGTCAAGGGTACATGCCTGGGTTGCGGGCTCAATCCCCAGTGAGGGCCGTGCAGGAGGCAGCCAATCAATGATTCTCTCTCATCATTGATGTTTCTATCTCTCTCTTCCTCTCCCTTTCTCTCTGAAATAAAAATATATATATATATATCTTTTAAAAATCAATCAACTAATAAAAAAGAATCTCTATTATTTTTTTAAAATGCAGTTCCTCAACAAAAACAGGGACAACTGATCATGACCTTTTATTCAACCTCCAGCCAGACAAGAAGGCCAGTCTCTCTGCCCCTTTAAGTGTAACAAAAGCTACGCATGCTGACTACATCATAGGCTTTGCTCACTAAGTCTTTGGCTGAAATTAGGATCATTTATGCAAGTGGCATGCCCTGATTTCAAGAACCTGAACTGAGTTGACTACCCCCCTGGATCTGCGCACCTTGCCTGCCCCTCAGGCCTCTGCCTTGCAACTTGGTCCCATGGTGTTAAAGCCACTGCCACCGATGCCAGCAAAGCGGGAAAACCCCTGTGTCTGCACTGCCTGGGCCCCACCGGCTCCCTGGTGGCTGGGGAGGGGCCAGTGACGCTCTCTGAAAGGGGAGGGAGGCAGTCCCGTGAGGTAGACTTTGACCAGCAAGAGGCAGGCGAGGGGAAAGAGACGAGAGAGACACTGCTTGCCCTTCCTCTCCTTCAACAGACTCTTCCAAAATGTGGAGGCTCCATGCGGCCTCGTTGGCGACAGCCCGGGTGTCTGAGCAGCCAGCTGTGTTGGCTGCGAAGCTGTGGCCAGCCCAGCAATACCGCAGCCAGTTTGCTCTCGTCCAGGCCGGCCTCACTTCCCTCTCCCCGCACTCTTACTTCCCCAGGACTGCACTCCCTGAGGCGGTGTCTGCACAGAGGCGTTCTCAGGCTCCTAAGAAACGTTCCACAGTGAGACCTACATCCAATTCTTGATTCTGCACTTTGCAGACCCGCAGCTGGCATTTCCTGCCTGTGTGCATCTCCTTTGCTCCTAGGAGTGCTGGGCCTCCCTTCTCCCATCTCACTCAAGGAAAGAGAAAGACATTTGAATTCTGGTTCAAGCTCATGGCAAGAAGAATGGGAAGAGCACTGCTCCCTCCAGAGCAGCCCGTAACCGTCATCCCATAGGGCGACTTCAGGGAACGCGACGCTTTGGGATAATGGATGCCATCGCTCACCTCCACGGGGCCCACACCTGAGAACGCCCTCAAGGCTCTGCTGTTATTTATCCCGCCAGGTGCCCTGCGACATGGTTGATGAACATGGCCTCTACCTCCAGGGGTGAACCCAAGGACCCCGAAGGCAGCTGTGGCCCCGGAGGAGGGGAGGGCAATGGTACTGGGTTACCGCCTACGACAGCAGAGGCTGTGCTTTGCACACCACAGGGGGCCCCATCCCATGGACTGTAAGACAGTGGAGCCCCTCAGAGCTGTGCAACATGGCAGCCCTGGGGCTGGGTTGGGTCTTGCATAATTGCAGGTGGAGGACGGTGTGTGGCTCAGCAGGAAGGCAGGGCTGGCAGGTGGGCGGATGCCGCAGGCAGGACCCTATGAGCTGATGAGGCCTCCTGAGCAGGCTTCCCTGCCTCAGCTAGTGGGAGACACAGAGGCTGGGATCCTCGCGGCCCTCAGTCTGGCTGGGAGGCCATTGTCCATCCAGATCAGTATCACTTCCTGTTTTAACCCGTCCTTTGTTTACACTGAGCTGGTGCTTGGTGTATAAAATAGAAAGCGCACGGTGGCCGATGCCCTCAGGGAGCCTGTGTCATGTAATCGTAGGCCAGCGGCTCTCAACCTGTGGGTCTCGGCTCCTCTGGGGGTCGAACGACCCTTTCACAGGGGTCGCCTAAGACCATCGGAAAACACATATATAATTAATTACATATTGTTTTGTGATTAATCACTATGCTTTAATTATGTTCAATTTGTAACAATGAAAATACGTCCTGCATATCAGATATTTACATTACAATTCATAACAGTAGCAACATTACAGTTATGAAGTAGCAACGAAAATAATTTTATGGTTGGGGGTCACCACAACATGAGGAACTGTATTAAAGGGTCGCGGCATTAGGAAGGTTGAGAACCACTGTCCTAGGCTGTAGCAGGATGGATATAGGTGCGGAGGGAGAGAGCGGGGCTGGGCGCTTCCCCAGGCGTTCCCTGAAAGATTGGGGGAAGGTTGCCAGACAGATCTGGGAGGTGGGGTGCTTAGCAGAGACAGAAACGGCATTCCAAGAGCGGGGAACAGCACAGGCAGAGGCATGGAGAGATGTTTGTCACTTGGGACTCCAACCCAAGTTTTTGTTGGCGTAAACCCTGAGGCTTTCCTCAGCATCGGGAGGAATCTGCTGAGCTCAGAGCAAACTGCACTATTATCTCCAAACACACTGGGACAGAAGCAGAATCCACCTCGCCCCCTCAGGGTGCTAATGAGAGAGAGATCCCATCAGTCACCATTCTGAATTCTCCCACCCACTGTGAAGCGAGGCCCAGCTCTGAGGAACAGAGAAAACTGCTCCTGGAAAGTCTCATCCAACCTCCCTGCCCTTCACTAGTTGCCCTGCACTCACAGTTACCTGGGGCTCCGAGGGCGCGGCGCTGGCCTCCGGAAGCAGTAACAGCAAAGGTCACTCACCCTCGGCACCAGGTAACAAGCAGGACAGCCCGCAGAGTACCAGGTAACTGGTATTTGAACAAAACCGCTTACGTGGGGCCTGACCAGACCCCAGTGCATTTGCTCTTAACACAGCCTGTGAGAGCAAGGCAGAGCGGGGATTGCTCCCACTTCACAGATAGGAAGCCTGAGGCTGGATGATTGCACAGAGGTGCAGATTTAGCGAGTGCTGGGGGCAGGATCTTCTGATGCTGCAGGGGAAGCTGAAGCCATTCCAGGGGTCGGGGGGAGATGAGATGGGAGATACTTATCACTCCACAAACCGCCCTACCTGAGACTGCCAGCCTCAGAGGCACACAAGCCCAAACACTGTCCCTGGGATTGCAGGATGTCCCTGGGATGACCAGTGGCCAGGTCTACCAGCCCGCGTGCCTTCCCTGCAGTGAGCAGGGACCAGCCTGAAGGTTCCATCAGAGTGGCCCCTTCCCTCTGCCCAGCCAGTAAGTGCAGGGGGCCTGCCCAAGCCAGCAAATGATGGGGTTTCCCTCCCTTGTCTGTTAACTCTTCCTTCCCCTTAAAACCCACTGTCCATTCTCCTGGGCATTTCCACAGGCCCGTGGATCTGAGGAGTGTTAAAAAGAAAAAGATTACGAGAAAAGCGCTCACTTCTGTCAGCCACCGAAATGGATGGACACGGCCAGCTGATAAGCACAGACCGTGTTAAAGAGGATATTATAGCTGGGAAGCACCGGGCAGGCTCCCAGCCTCTCCCCTCACCGTGCAAACCCAGCAAAGCCCCACCGCCCGCTGGGTGGGGGTGGGGCTCAAAACCCAGCCTATGGCCCGGCCAGTGTGGCTCAGGGGTTGAGTGTCCACCTATGAACCAAGTTGATTCCCAGTCAGGGCAAATGCCCGTGTTTCGGGCTCAATCCTGTGTGGGGCGTGCAGGAGGCAGCCGATCAATGATTCTCTCTCATTATGGATGTTTCTATCTCTCTCCCTGTACCTTCCTCTCTATATATTTTAAAAACCAGCCTATGGACGACCCTGGCCCAGAGGGGCCTGGTACGAGAAGCTCCCCAGGTACCAGCTCAGCAGGGAGGAGCCACCTGTGGCCTGGGCACAGGGCACCTGCTCACTTGCAATGGAGAGGCGGAAACTCATTTTCATTGGTTACACTCTGGCCCAGTCTGTGAACACCAGGGAAGGGGAGAGCGGCGCTTCAAACACAATTTAGAAGCCCGTGGAGCCAGCTGGCCAGATGTGAGGCCCAGGTTATGATGGGGAGCGTTTCCTCTCCACCGCCATGCTGAGAGGCTCCATGCTAAGCGCCTCTTCTGGAAGAATTTAATTCTGGGCTCAGCGTCCAGGTAAAGAGGTTTCTTCGGGCAGGGAGGCCCTGAAATGAGCCCGTGTATCTCCGGCAGGCCCTGGTGAAGCTTCCTCCCCCTCGCATGCCATTTGGGCACTTTGAAATGAGTGCAGCAAATCAGTCATGAGCTGCGGCAGGCTAACTTGGCGCAGGCTTCTCGAGGCAGCTTTGTGCAACCCCCACCTCAAGAGCGAGGCGGGCAGAGGCAGCCGGGCTCCTGCGGGTCGGGTCGAGAAAAAGCGATTCAAGCCTGGGGGTGGTAGCTCGAGGCAGCAAAGCGTTACCTGGATCACAGGGGCATGAAATTAGTAGCAGTGAGCAGGCTGGAGCCAAGAATAGCTAGCCATTGCGAAGTTGCGGCCTGGGATGCTGCAGGGGAAGCGGAAGCCATTCCTGGGTAGGCCAAGAAGTGAGCAGAGGGCAGGGGTCCCCACCAAGGGTGCGGGGGGGGGGGGGGACATCCTATCTGCCCGTTTCCGGGCCCCACATGGGGCACTGGCCCGGGGCAGCTAATGGTGTGTGCCCGGGGCCTGGGTGAGCTAAGAGGACTGGCTGGGCAGGGAGGAAGGGGCAGACAAGCGAGGGAGACCGGAATCCACATCAACCAAGGTGTGAGGGAGTGGCCAGGGGTCAGAATGAGACCGGTAAGCCCTGGAAAGATGCTGGCCAGAGACCCAGCCCCTCTAAGGCTGGGCCCCCAGCAGCCCTCTCAGGGCCCCTCCAGGCCTGGGCTCCGGGGGGAGGAGGGGGTGATGCTCAGTCTTGCTCTGTCATGGCCGGGAGGCCCTCCCCAACTGCAACCCCTTCTCCTGTCTCCTTGGGAACCCTCGCTAGAGGGTAAGGAGAGTTCCCAGGTTTTCTGGAAGGCGCCTCCCTCTGTGTAAGGATTTCTGGGGCACACCTCCCCTCCTCTCAGCAAGAAGGTGCACGGCCAACAGCCTAAAACGCCTTCTTAGCGGCTCGCACCAGGAACCCTCACCTTCCTTGCCTGCACTTTCTCTCCACTGCTGGTCCTTCCTCCTCTTCTTCTGGCTAAAAGGCTCCCTCAGGTCTCCCTGGGGCTAAGGAAAAACCCTCCCTGATTTGCTGTCTCTAGCCACCAGGCCCCTCCTTCCCTCCCCTCCAAGCCCCCTAAAAAGGCAGCCCACATCCTCACTGCTCACGACTTACCCCCCACTCCCCCCACTGCTCCGGGGAAAGACTCCTCCAAGGGGCCTCTCTGCAGCCCACCCACAGCCGAGAGTCTTTGCAGGGGGATGGGGCCTGGAATTGGGACTTCTCTCCTCTAAACTGTGAGAATGAAATCCCTGCTGTTCTAGACAGGGCATCGTGAGGCCCTTTTACGCCAGCCACAGGGATGCCCCCCACTTGGACTCACAGGCCACCCCTCCCCACTCCACCTCTGCTCTCTCTGCCACCAGAGGGGTGGCCTTAGTTTCCTTCCTCCGGGGGCTACTGTCCTGCCTTGGGAAGCTCACTCCCCGGGCTCCAAAGACCCCCATGATGGGTCAGTCCCGGACTCCGAGCAAGTTTCGCTGCCTGCCAGCTGTCCCCCCTGTGGCCTGTTGAGCCCAAGCTCCCAGCTCCTAAGCCTTTCAGAACCCAAGCACCCCCTCTCGAGGATTCATGGTCACCCCCCCTTCCTCAGTGCCCCTCTTCCAGTTCCTTTGGTTGCCCCTTCGGCCTCATCAGGGCAATCATGCAGGGCCACACCCCCATCACCCACTGCCTATGTTCCCCCCCAACCCCCCACACTTACCTGCCCACCTGGGTGTTAGCCATCCCGCCAGGTTCCCACTTCCTCCCACGCCTTTGCTCAAGCTCCCCCCTGGGCTGGCCACTCTCTGCCTCTCAGCTCCAAGCCCAGCCCAGCTGTCCTGTCCTCGCTGGCCTCGCAGGGCCCAGCCACGACACCGGCGTCTCCACAGAGCCCCACCCTGGAGCCCCTCCTGCTCTGTCCTCCCTCTGTCCTCCCTCTGGAACCTTTTCCAGGAAGCCTGAGGGGCCCCAGTTTGGTTAAGTGATGAGGCAGGTGGAGGCGAGGGAAGTGGGGAGTGGAGACTAAGGGATGGTGTCTGGCAGCAGACAGAAGAGGGGTGTTCGCTTAGACCAGCGGTTCTCAACCTGTGGGTCGCGACCCCTTTGGGGGTCGAATGACCCTTTCACAGGGGTCGCCTAAGACCATCGGAAAACACATACATAATTACATATTGTTTTGTGATTAATCACTATGCTTTAATTATGTTCAATTTGCAACAATGAAATTGGGGGTCACCACAACATGAGGAACTGTATTAAAGGGTCACGGCATTAGGAAGGTTGAGAACCACTGGCTTAGAGGGTACTGAGCAGTTACGGAGGCCTCTGGTCAGTGTGAGGCACAGAGGGGTCGCATGTCAGAGTGGGTGGGTGAACGGAGGGGGAGAAGCAGGTGCCAGTGGCTATGCATTTATCCACTCATTTATTCACTCACAAATGTTCAAGGCAGTTGATCTTGAGCCACTTACTCAACAAATCACAGCTGAGCACCTATGTTTGCCCAACATGTGCTAGAGGCTGAGGATGCCACAGTGTTCTCCTGATGGAAGCAAAAAAAAAAAAAAAAAAGAAGAAAAAAGGAAAAAAATAAATAGCAAATTAGGGGGAGGGGGAAAGGTTGCATTTATTATAACAAATGCAATAACAAGAAAAACCAAGTAATGGCTAAAATATAGCCTAACAAGGGGCTGATGTTGGTAGGGGTAGTGAGAGAGGACTTCTTAAGGGAGGTAATGCCTGAACAGAGACCCAAGCATAAGCTGTGTGCGGGGTGAAGGGAAGAACATTCTGGAAGAGGGAATAGCATACTGGCCTGAGGCAAGAATGAGCGTGCAGAGTTCAGGCAACTGGAAAACCAGGTGATTGCAGAATCCAAGAGTGAGGGAGAGAGTGGGGGGACCGGGCACGGGCAGGGCCAGTACGTCCAGGCTGGGGCGGGAGCCAGAGCAGGATCCTAAACAGTTGAGAGGCGTGGTACCAGCACACATTCGCGGAGCCCTCCCCACCCTCTGCTGTTCTGAATGCTTTTCACATATTCACGCCCTCGATGCACACAGCACCCCGTGGAGGGAAGATGCGTGTTGCCGAGGAGGAAACTGGCTCGGGAGAAGTCGGGCACTTGCTCAAAGTCGCACGGCTCAAATGCAGCCCTCTGTCCCCAGAGCTTGTGCCCTAGCCGTCACAGCGCATGGTCTCTCTGTTTTATGTCTTTGAAAGACCACTCCTGCAGCCTCCATGGAAAGTGATCGGAGGGCGGGGGGAGGGGGAGGGGGGGGCCTGGCTGGGAGCCAGTGGCCAGGGAGGCTACGGCCAGGACGATGGCCGTGGAGGGGAGAGTTGGACGGACTTGAGCCATTTCAGGGGGAGAATTGACGGGACTTGCTAACGAGTTGCGTGTGGGATGGAAGGACAGAGAGGTAAAGGGTAACCCTCACTTTCAGGGGTGACCACCTTGGAGTAGGGAGGGAGGGCCGTTGACTGGGCAGGGACGGGAGTCTGCTCCGGTGCATGCCGGGTAAATGATGACCCACGATGAGATCCCAAACCCCTGACTGTGGGCCCACATCGGCCTATAGTCCTGGGAAGAGGTTCTTTCTCCTGTGCCCTCTCTCTCCCCAGCCCCGCACCAGTGATGTGCCCGCCACAAGCACTTAGATCAGCGGTTCTCAACCTGTGGGTCGCGACCCCTTTGCCGGTCGAACGACCCTTTCACAGGGGTCGCCTAAGACCATCCTGCATATCAGATATTTACATGACGATTCATAACAGGAGCGACATTACAGTTACGAAGTAGCAACGAAAATAATTTTATGGTTGGGTCACAACATGAGGAACTGTATTTAAAGGGCCAGAAGGTTGAGAACCACTGACTTCGATTAAGCCATCATTCTGCACGTATTCGTTGGGCTTCGTCGGTATTCCAGGCACAGGGGATTTAGTCCACGTTCCCGCTTGCATGGAACTGATGTGCTGGCCAAGGAGACAGGCGGCAAATGCATAAACAAGTAAGCAGATAGTGGCGGGCAGGGTAAGTGTTAGGAAGAGAAGTTAAGCAGGGCAGGTACCTCTCACAGATCTCAGAGCACTAGGGGAGACCCGCCAGGGAGCCTGAGTCCAGGGAGCCTGAGGCCAGGGATCAGCAGCCGCTGCCCCGGGGCCAACACTGCAGCTGTGACTTGCCTATGGCGGCTCTCACTCCCCAAGGACGGAGTCAAGTAGCTGCAAGGGATCACAGGGCCCACAAGCCTGAAATATTTACCACTCGGCCCTTTGCAGAAAAAGTGTGCCACCTTGATCCGGTTTCTTAAATAAGGAGATGGAAACCCAAGTCACCCAGCAAACTTGAAACCGAGTCAGAAACAGCCCAGCTCTCCTGCCTCCCAGATCTTTCTGCCATGCAGGGTGAGCTCGGGAGATGGAAACGTCATTTCTGCCCACCCTCCCACCCTCCTCTGTCAACCCTTTGCCAGGCTCCCAACAAGGGCCAAGCTGGCCTCTGACTTTCATCCCTGGTGTTCCCCGTACGCACCCTCAGGCTGGAACCTTAGCGAGCAGAAAAGTGGCTCAGAAGTAGACCGAAGGGAGGGTCAGAGACAGAGGGAGCCCTGGAAACCCACACACAGGGACCCCGACCCCCAAGGGGTGAGAGCTGCTTCGAGGCCTGGTCCCTGGCTGATGCTTGGGCGGCCTGTCCTTCCTCCTCTGCAGCCTGACCATGTGGCAGGGCAAGGAGGAAGTGGCCTTCCAGGAAACTCCCCACCTACCGCACAGCCCGCGCCTGCTCGGGGCAGCTTCTGCAGCTCCCCGTGGGTGCCAGGAGTCAGTGTCCCAAGGCTGACCCCGTGGGGGGATAGGGACCATGCTCTGTGGCATGTGGGCAAAGAGGAGGTGGTCTGGGGGGTGCCCCGGCTGCTCTCTGCAGAAGGAAACCTAGGAGAACCACCAAAAAAAAAAAACAGGCCCTTAGTAGACAGAGCGACGCTTCCTCACAGACATCCCGTCTCCCATCTGGGGAAGCTGTTTGTCCTTGGAGGTCCCCATGAAACCACGGTGGCTGCTACAGGCCTTGGGTGCACACGCGCACACACACACACACACACACAAATACACACACGCACAGAGCACCCCCAAGAGGCCAGCAAGGGTCCCCTCAGACCCCCCTCGGACAATGATCCCTGTAACGAAGGCGCCCGCCACAGACTCCAATTTGGTTCTGCTCTCTGGGCAGTCGCCATGATCAATCACGTTAAGGAGACACTTGAGCACTTAAGGCCCAGGCCATGTTCTAATTTGTCCAGGAAATCGCCTCTGGATTCTAAGGACGAGTGCGGGAGGAAATAAAATCGAAGTCGGAGGGGGAGCGATCGATAGCCCAGGAGGGCCAGGGAGCCAGGCACAGGTGGGGAGACCGGGCCAGGAGCACGCGGGGAGAAAACAGAAAGAGAATTTGAGAAGTCTGAGGCCACCAACGGCATGACTGACAGCGCTTCAGGTCGGGCTTTTTCTCTCCCTCTGCAGGACGCGGCGAGAGCTAAAAACAGAGGAAAAAGCCATCACAGGTATATTTATTGGGAATGGCACGCTGGCTGGGTCTGCATTTAGAAGCAGAGGGTGGACAAGGGAATTAAAAAAAAAATCACTCATTTTTGGTTCTAATTTTTAAAAATGATTTAGAGCCGCCATCCAAACTTGCCTAAGCCACTGGACGGCTGGGGGGAGGGGCTGCCCTCCCCAGCTGGCAGCCACTCACCCACCCCCTGCGCAGGGAGCCTAGAGCCCCATTCCCTAGACCAGCCTGCCATCTCTTTTGGGACAACAGGGCTCAAGCAAAATCCTGCCTTCACATGTTTGCATGGGGAGGAGGGGTGCTTTACGAAGCACTGTTCTTTGGAACGCTGCTCTTCAGAAGTGCTTGCCTAACGGAGTCTGTGCATCTTTCTGGGGTGACACGGGGAGCGCCGTGACCCACCCACATCCAGAACAGAGCGCGCTTCTCAGGGAACAGCAAGTGGCATCGAGGAAGTGGCTCCCAGATACCTGCCCCTGCCGGCCGGCCGGCCAGGGCCCAGCCCACCTGGGAGAAGGAGCAGCAGGGAGGGTCCAGGACTCTGGGTGTTTGCCAAACGCCCCAGGAAATGCGATGCCAATTTGGATGCCCCTGGGCTGCAGTCCCCGAGCTTGCCTTCATGGCTCTGTGGATGAGTGAGGGCAAAGTGCATCCTCCTGGCTGTGAGGTTAGAGGCTAACAGGTAGAGCAGGATTTTTCAAATTATAGACGGCAACCCACTAAAGGACATGAAATTCAGGACCAGAATCGGATTTCATTTCATCTTTGGCTCCTCCTCTCCTATTCCTAAAGATGAGCTGTCTGCATGCTTTGCTGGGACCCCCTCCACTGTGCAGCGGGCCCAGGCCCTCTGCCTGCTCAGGGACCTCCCCCCGCTGTGCGTCCTCCTCTCCCTCAGCACCCGTTTCTCCCTCTCTACTGGACCATTCACATGAACACACACATTGGCTGCTGCTTCTCTTCTATTAACAAACAAAACCATAAAGTTGGTGCCCTCCTGACCATGCTTTCCCTATAATTCCCGCCTCACTTCTAGAATGAGAGTTTTAAAAGCAAACCTCCTAGACACAGTTCTCCAGGCTTGCTGTCTCTAATGTCCCCTCCCCCACGGCCAGGGGTCCAGCTTCTGCATCTCCCCCTCCCCTCCATGGGGCTGTTCCCAAGGCCACCAAGGACCTACACAAGGTGAAATCCAAAGGCAGACTCTCCACCCTCAGCGGGTGGCTTACAAGCTACTTGTAAGATCAGCACAGATGATCACTTGCTCCTCCTTGAAATCTACCATCAGAGATTTTTTCAAAGTGTAGATGCCGCTTCATGAAGCTGTTGTTTCCATTATGGACATGCAGGGCCTGCACACTTCATCGAGGGAGCAGGTGCATTGTGGTCAAAAGAAGTCTGAAAACATACGAATACTCTGACACGGAGCACAGGGTCCAGAGAATGAACAGCGTGGGTGCAGGTGGCCCGTGTGAGTCCCTGTTGTCACTTGCTTTGTGTCTGGGACAAATTACTTCCATTTCTTGAGCCTTGGTTTCCTGCTCTGTAAAATGGGTAAAATAATACCTGTCCTTGGGGCTTAGTAAGGACCAAAAGAGATCATGAAAATAAAGCCGGTGTAGCTCAGTGGTTGAGTGTTGACCTATGAACCAGGAGGTCACGGTTCGATCCCCAGTCAGGGCAGATGCCCAGGTTTCAGGCTTGATCCCCAGTTGGGGGTGTGCAGGAGGCAGCCAGTCAATGATTCTCTCTCATCTTTGATGTTTCTCTCTCTCTTCCTCTCCCTTCCTCTCTGAAATCAATAAAAATGTATTTAAAATAAAGCCTCTGACACACAGTAGGTTGCTTAACACATTCTGTGGAATTAAAGAAAGAACCAGAAGCCTTAGCACAGTGGCCGGCACATGGTAAGGCAGTGGATGTTATTAGGACTCTGCACAGCCCTCATCCAGCAGCTACCTGGTAGGAGGTGAGTAGTAGGTATAGAACCTCCGTCCCAGCGACTGCAAGTGCATCAGGGGGAGTCTGTGCGAGAGGCCCAGGGGCACAGAGCCCGGCCCAAGCCACACGGCGGTGAGGGCACTGCCCGGACAGGAGCTGAAGGAAGTCCTTCTGTCGCCACCCGGGCTCCTCCCAGCTCCTCTGTGGTCCCGTGAGACAGACAGACCCAGCTTTCTCCCAGGGACGGAGCTTTTCAAAGGTAAGTTGCCCATCACTCCTACACTCCTGGATCAGGCCCCAGCCCCACCGGCCAGCACAGAGAGGCGCGGCTGGTCCTGGCGACAGCAGCTCAGAGGAACGGCGCCGGACGCCTCTCCGGGGGTTCTCCTCTCCTGTTCCCATGGCTTCACTTGCTCCTGCTGTGTCACCCCCGGTGCCAGGACACCCACCTCCGGGCCCAGTCGGCCCTTCTGCTCCTTTTCCGGGGAGTCTGGTGAACCGGGAGGGAGAGGGGGGCTCTGGAGTCCCAGCTGCCACCAAAGGGACCACTGACCCAGAGGAAGGGCCATCGAGCTTCCATTCACTCACGTTTGTAAGGGTCCCAGTGAGGAGGAGGCCCGGGAAAGCCATTCCTTGCCCTTCCAGCAGGGAGACCGCTCTGCTTCTCCGAGGAGAAAACACTCCTGCCACCGCCAGCTCAGGCAACTGGACCGCGGGAGGTGCTCCGAGGGCTCACCTAGGTCCCTCGGAAGCAGCCTCCGCCATCGGTTCAGTGGGCGCTCTGGTGGAGGCAGAGAACAGCCGTAACCTTTCACCTGAACCTGTGGCTGCATGTTAGCCTCACTGGAAAGTTTTAAAATGCTCATGCCCAGGCCCCTCCGTAGACTGCACCAGAACTGGGTGGGTGTTGGGGGCAGGGAGGCTTTCAAAGCTCCCAGGTGATCCTAGTGTGCAGCCAGAGCTAAGACCATCCAAGGGGAGGAAGAAGCCAGAGGACATGCTGGGTACCGCTTGCTAGCAAATGACCCTGGGTCAGTGGCCTAAAATTTGTCATCTGCCCTCCAGTTTCCTCTTCTCCAAACTAGTTCATCCTGGTTTCTTTCAACCCCTCCTCCCCGAATTGGGATGTCTGTTCTTAGTCGTAAGAATGGCTCCCTGGTCATGCTATCTTGCTTCTCTGAGGGGCTGAGGGGTTGGGCCAGCACCCAGGTGCTGCCAATAAAGGTGGGCCCCCACCTGCTGCACCGGGCCAACCTGGGTCCCGTCCCCATTGTAAGAATCCCTTCATGTCTATGCCTCATGAAAGATCAGAACTCCTTTGGGGATGGCCACTGTGACCCCCAGATCTTCCTCTACCCTTTGCAAAGCCATGCCATCCTTACCGCGGATTGG
This sequence comes from Myotis myotis, assembly GCF_014108235.1. Lineage (NCBI taxonomy): Eukaryota > Metazoa > Chordata > Mammalia > Chiroptera > Vespertilionidae > Myotis > Myotis myotis. Next base: position 41,788,875 of record NW_023416319.1, on the reverse strand, counting down.
GGTGATGGGGCTTTCCTCCCCAGCCATAGAATAACGAGCACAACACATGTTTGCTGTGTGCCGCACACTGTGCCAGCTGTTCTAGGCCACAGGGATGTACGGTGAGAGAGCTGTGCTCACTCTCCCAAAGAGCTAGCAGTTTAGTGGAGGAGGCACCCTCCGTGTGAAACAGGCATTGTCATCATGGATAGCACACTTCCTGCCTCACAGGGGCGCTGCGGGTTAGAGGAGACAATTCAGGCAAAGCTCTGAGAGCAATGGCTCCCCCGCAGTAAGGGCTCAGCACCACGAGTTGTGTGGTGAGAACCTAAGGGGAAGTACTGTGGGCTCTGGGGATCCAGAGGGGAGCCCCTAACTCAGAGGGTAGCAGCAGTGGAGGCTCCCAGGAGTAAGAGAGGCATCTCCCCCTGCCCTGGCCTGGGCTTTTGGGGCCCCTGCTGGTCTTGAGGTGAATGGGACAGCAGTAGATTGCCAAGCCTGGGCTCTGGCCCTGCTGACACCAAGTGGGATTGTGGGTCCCACCCATGACCTGGCCATGTCTGGCAGGGCCCTCTCCTCGCCCTCTCCACCCCCCTACCCCGCCCCCCCCCCCCCCCCCCCCCCGCCAGGAGCCCTGGCAGGCCAAGGTGAGCAGGGAGGTGCACAGGAAGTATGTGTTGTGGGGGGACATAGAGGCCTCGTGGTGGAGGTCTCATGGCAGGGAAAGACCAGGAAAAGGTGTGGTCACTCTCCTCTCTGGGGCAGAAAGGAGGCAGTCCAGCTGACAGTCCCTGCCCAGGAGCAGCCGGTTCAGGCCTACGGGAGAGGCTAAGGAGAAGGCAGAGACCCCAGGATCAGGGAGAGCTTACGAGCCTGGGGGTGGGAACGGTGGTGGGGAGGGATCAGGGATGCTGGCAGCTTGGAATCTGGGTTCAGAATCCAGGGGTAGAGCCAAGGCACCTGGGCTTCCCGGGCGGTAACGGAGGGCAGACCAAGGGCAGCCTCTCCGTATGGAGAAGGAACGAGAAGGAGCATTTGGCAGAGTCGGGGTGTGGGCTGGGCCTTGTCTCCAGGACAGCCCCCTGCGCGCCACTCTCAGCATGACCGGCTTTGTAATCATCTCTTCACCTACATTCTTCCTGGCTCTGTGACCTGGGGCAGGTTACTAACCATCTCTGAGCTCTGGCTCTGTGTCTGAAAAAACAGAGTTAGTTAGAGACACTGCATGTAATACCCCTGCCAGCACGGTGAGCAGAGTTGGGGCTCAGGGATGGAGGTTGTCCTGGCTCCCTGCACCAATTTTTCATATCCATTCTTCCTTATTTATGCTCTAATTTTTTTTAGCTCTGGATCCACGGGCCTGTGGTGGGTTCATTCAAAGTTCTTATCCCAGAGAACAGAGACAAAGGGGCAAAGGAACAGGATGCTTGCTAAACCATTCCCCAAACCGTTCCTGGCGGCAGAAAATGAGCCTGGGATGAATGAGATGGCCTTGAAAATGACATAATTTGGGAGGAGGGGCCCTGTGCAAACATTCCTACTGAGTCAACCTCGCCAGCCAATGGTATCCATCCCTGGGAAATATTAAAAGGAAAGAAAGTACAGAAAAACAGCAACATCCAGACCCACAGCTAATTGGGTTGCAGGTGGCGGTGGGAGGCAGACCCATTTGACTCTGTCCCCTCCTTCCCCCAAGTGGCCCTCAGGTGACGGAGCAGACCAGCGCCTCTCGCAGGGAAACCAGGAAGAGAGGAGGAAAGAACTGGAGATGTGGGTGGCAGGAAGAGGGAATTAGGCAAAGAGAAATGGCCTCCAAAATGCAGAAACGCCCCAGCATGCCTGTTTCCCAAACCCGGACCATGAATCGAGGGGTGACAGGTCTCTCATCTCTGATGCCAAGAGCCAGGAGCTCTGGGCAGCCGCAGGTACTACATTTGCACCTGCCAGCACTTGGAAAGAGGCAGTAAAGCATCCTAGCAGGGCCCGGAATGCTAAGTGCCTGCAGCTGGGAAGGGACCGCCTTGCAGCGAGAACAGCTCAAGGCAGACGTCTACTGTGCAGCCACGTCCATGGTTCGGGGGCTGGGCCGGGCCGGGTTCCCGGAGACCCGCCGGCACACCCTCTCCTGCTCTGGGGTAGCCTTCTCCCAGGGGCTGGGACGGGGGCAGGACAGGTACACGTGTAAACTGGTTCTGGGGGCCACCCTAGGCTGGTGCCGGCCCAACCAGACTGGGACCTTCTGAAGGAAGCCAGGCGGCGGGGTGATTTACCGAGGCCAGCAGAAAGCGGGGTGCTTGAGTCACTGGTAAATAAAAGTGGGTCATAAAGCACCCGGGTAAGCCAGACATCTGGAAATACACCAGGGCCGCATCCCCCGAATGATAATAACGATAATAACGTTTATGCAGCCCTTACCGCACTGTGCCAGCCCCGTTCGTTCTAAGTGCTTTGTGTGCTGAGTAATTTACTTAATCCTCACAACAACCCCAAGAATGCTGCTAGCATTCTCTTCCTGTTCCATACCAGGAAGACGAGGCAGCACAGGGAGGCCAGAGCTACCCAAGGCAGAGCTGGAGCCAGTGCAGTCTCCTTCTGGAAGCCATGCCCTAGCCCGTGCTTCTCCAACCCTCCTGTGCCCGCCAGCCACCGGGGGCTGTCAGCATGCAGCCCCTGGCTCAGCCGATCTGGCTGGGGCCTGAGACTCGGCATCACCAACAAGCTCCAGGCACGTCTGCCCCAAGGAACACCCTGGAGGAGGAGGCTCTAACCACTACACTATGCTCCCACGACACCTCTGCCTGCCACTGCTCGGGCCCCTGGAGGCAGCTATGAATTGCACAGTTAACAGAAGCAGGCCCTCACAAGGGGCCAGAATTAAGGGACCTAATTCAACCCTGATTTCTGGGGTGGGGCCCAGGTTAGGATGTTTTGAAAGCTCCCTGGGTGATTCTGATGTGAAACCCTGGCAGAATCCTCAAAACAGATAATAGGGAAACCTCAGTCACCGTGTCCCATTCAGTCCCACAAAACTGGGGAACGTTCCGGGGGTTAGGTCAGGGAGGTCAAAGGTGCTTTCAGGAAGGGGAGGTGAGCCACCTCCTGGGCCAGTTGAGGGGTATGACTACTGTCTGCTAGGGCACCCCCTTCTTGTCCCCTGGGGCACCCCTGGAGGAGAGGGGCAGCTAGCAACCCCAGCCTGGCAGGCCCTCCGAGGCCCCCGCTTCCCCAACCATGAACTTTCAAGAGAGCGAACACGGACCTAGATCAGTTGAAGCTCTTGACAAAGATTAACTGAACCTCTGAGCTCAATTCCTGACTAGGCCTCCACCTTGCCCCCGCCCCACACCCACCCCCCCGCCTGCCCAGCCAGTCTTAGCAAGAATCCTGCCAAGTCAGTTTATTGAAAATCCCCGCCCTTGATATCTGATCTCCCTTGATATTTGATCAAGTTCCTCATCTCATACCTTGGTGTATATGTCCTTAACCTGCTTGCAGCAAGAATGCCCCGACCCTTGGTGGCCCCTCTTAGTAATTTTCCATCCACTGACCCCCTCACTCTGCTCTTTGGCTATAAATCCCCACTTGTCCTTGAGTAATAGGTGCTGAGCCTGATCTCTCTCTGAGTGCACTGGTCTTGCGTAAAGCCTCAAGTGGCAGAATAATTTTTCCTTTAATACCCCTCCTGCCCAAGGGAAAAGTCACCCCACAAAGTGAGCCGCTAACCAAACAGAATTTAGACTCCTCGTGCTGACAGTCAAGGCCCAGGCAATGACCGCAAGCCTTATTTCTCTTACGGCAAAGTCGGGTGCTTTACTGCTCCTCACATACGCCGGACCTTTCTCCCATCCTGCCTTTGCCTAGGCTTTTCCTCCCACCTGGAATGTCTCCTCCCATTCTCCTAACCCACCTGCTCTGATTCACAGCATTCTCTCTTTTTTTTATTTTTTAAATATATTTTTATTTACTTCAGAGATCAAGGGAGAGATAGAAACATCAGTGATGAGAGAGAATCATTGATTGGCTGCCTCCTGCACGCCCGCCTACTGGGGATCGAGCCTGCAACCTGAGTGTGTGCCCTTGACTGAAACTGAACCCAGGACCCTTCAGTCCACAGACTGAAACTCTATCCACTGAGCCAAACTGGCTAGGGCACGGCATTCTCTCTTGGTGATTCGACTACTTATCCCTGAGTCTGCATTCCCCACTGTCTTCCATAACTATGCAACCACCCATTTTAGCTGGTCACATGGGTCTCTGGGCGAGGGGAGAAATACTACATTTCCCAGCCTCCTTTGCAGCTCACGAGGTCACATGACCAAGTTCTGACCAATGAGTTCAATGTGAGCAAAAGCAAGTGTGTTCCTTGCAGGAGTTTGCTTATGCCTCTCCTTCTCTTCTTCCTATCTGATGTAATGGCTGAATTCCAACAGCCATCCAGGATTGCGAAGTGATATTGAACATAGAAGTTACACATGGTGAAACAACTAGGTCCTGACAACATGGAACATCATAACAGGGTTGAAGTGGCCCCTCCAGACTTGAACATGAAAGAAAAATTACCTTCCATCTGGTTTAGCCACTACGCTTTTGGAATTTTCTATAACTCACTGCTGAACTTAATGCTACTAGATCCACCCCTTCAAAGCTCTGGAGGCATGGACTCTGGATTCTTGGGTTTACCACACTACACTACAGAGAATCATCATTTTCATCCTCTTCCCAAATTACATAGTAAGAAATCTGAAGACTGGGACTGTGTCTTATACATTTGCATCTTCTCCTGTCCCATGAAGCAGGAGGCTCATACACAACACAAAGCATGTCCGAAGATTGAGTTGGATTCTTTCTATTATACTCCGCATGGCTTCCTAGTTCGTATATCCTCAGCAGGCCACAAACCCTCCTGGTATGGCGCACCCAAGGAGAGCTGCCCTTCCCCCCATCCAGGCAGAGTGCAGCCCCCCTCCCAGGAGGAACGTGCCCTTACCAGGATGTCCGAGTCCTCAGGTGTCTCCCCTGGGGCTGGGCTGGAGCAGTTGCTGAGTTTGAATATCCAGTAGTCCTTGGCGGTGACAAAGAAGTTCCATGGCAGGAGGCCGCCAATGCCCAGGCTGAAGAAGATGATGTAGGCACCGTTGAAGCGGTCCTCGGGCCTCGGCAGGCTGGGCGGCGAGCGGTCCAGCAGCTTCTCAAGCAGGGCTTCCTGGTCCGAACACAGAGAGCTGCTTGCGGTTCTGTAGGTGGAGTTTGAACTCTGATGGATGTTGTCCTCTGAGACAAAGGCCACTGTTGAAACAGAGACAGGGCAGGTGATCAGAGGCGAAAGCTGGCTCAGTGGTTGAGTGTCGACCTGTGAACCAGGAGTTCACACTCAATTCCTGGTCAGGGCACATGCCCAGGTTGCGGGTTTGATCCCCAGTGGGGGGCGATTATTTCTCATTATTGATGTTTCTATCTCTCTCCCATCCTCTCTGAAATCAATAAAAATATATTTTTTTTTTTTAAAAAAAAAGAAGCTAACACTGGGGACTCACCCATCCTACTAAGCTGAACAGATGCCCACCCTAGGGCCTATGGAGTCACCAGAGCATGGTTAGAGAGTTTCAGCTTTAAGGATCAGGGAGAAAGTCAAGATGTCAGAACTGTAAGTGACCTCAGCCAGTCCGCCCACCCCATGCGGGAAACACAGGTAGCAAACAAGTGTGCGGCTGGCAGGGAGTAAGGCAATGGGGCCTAGTGGGGCCTGTGGCAATCAGTCCAGAAGGGTAAACCTGGGCTCAAAGTATTCATGCTTCTATGCAGCCATAACAAAGGAATTAGGACCCTTGGCGGGCAAAGCATGCTCTCTCAACTCTTTTCAACTTTATGTGAGAAAGGAGCAGGAGAGTGTGTGGAATATGCTACTGTGTGTGCAAAATAGCAAGGCTGGGGTGGGTGGAGAGGAGACTGTACACACGTATGTCTGGAGAGATACCAAGTAATTTCCAACAGCGTTGCCTCTGAGGAGGGATGGGGACTGGGAAGGAGGGGACTTCACCTCATACTCTTTTGTGTCTTTTTGAATTTTGAAGTAGGTAAATGTATTACCTGCTCAAAATAAAATCATAAATAAATAAAGGCATTCAAATTTAACTTTTTTTTTAAGCCCATGGTGTCTAGAGCTGCCTTCAGAAGCCAGTTTGAGACAATGAGTCCACTCCCTCACTTCATTTATGGGGAAACAGAAGTGCAAAGAGTGGAATGTCACAGGCCAGGTAAATGAACAAGCCTGGCTTTGCAACTCCTGCCTTGGCTCCCACCTCTACTCATCACGTCCCACCCACCGGGAGACCGCCACTCCCTACCTGTGGCAGCTCCAGAGGCAAAGGGAAGGTTCTAGGTTGGTAGCAACTATTGCCCACATGGCCTTGGGCACGTCGCCATGTTTCTGAGCCTCAATATCCCCATCAGCAAACCTAGGTTTGTTTTTGTTTTGTTTTTTCAAAAACCTAAGCCTTTTTATAATGGCTGTGTAACTACAACTGCTAGCAAAGCCTGGCCCACGGGAGCAGCTGTTGGACAAAACATCAGCATCTTCCCTGCCATCATGGGCTTGTCACCTGGCTGGCTGGCTGCTGAATTTGACTGCAAGGTCGCAGGCCTAGTCTATGCTCTATGTAGCACCTAGGATGTGGCAGCGGCTTGATAGATGGAAAATGCTTCCATAAAGCTGAGGACGGGACACCCTAGTCCCACTGCAGTAGCTTCCTTCCTCCCCAATAAATCAATAAATGAATGTGCCTCGGCTCACATGGGAGGCTGAGCCTTAACTCGGAGCATCAAGCCAGGCAGAACGGCGGCCTTTCTTCCCTGGTGAGATGGGAACGCCCTGTCGCATAGGCACCAGCCTTATCTGTTACTTCAAAGAGCCTCACAACATTCCTCGGAATTAGGCAGCACAGCAATTATTGTCTACTTTTTTTTTTTAATGCAAAGAATGAGGACTTAAACACACTTGATTTGTCCCACATTCAAACAAGTAAGAACTCCCAATAGTTAAATAATTAAAACCCAGTACTCATGCATGCTAAGGTGTGTGTCTAGCACTTGAGCCTGACAACAGCCTAACAATAAGGTAGGTACTATTCTAAGACCCTTTTAACAGATGAAGCGTGAGGGTCAGAAAGGTTAAGCAATCTGCGGAAGGACACACAGCTACCAAATGACAAGAGTGAGGCTACACAGCCAAGCAGTCTGAGGCCCACGGCGACTCCTTGGCCGCCCAGAGAGCAGGCTGTTTGGCAAGGTGAGTCAGTGCCTGCAGGCTCCAGGTACCATGGACAGGGGGCCTCCTCCAGGAAGGCCTCCGGCAAGGGAGCTGTGAGCAGAGGTGAAAGCACCTTCCTCAATGTTTGCTGAATGAACGAATGGCCAGGATATTCTCCCCCGAGGCTGCTTGTACCAGGCGCAGGCAGGCAGGATGCTGCCTGTGGGTCAGCATGGCTATTTTAAAATCTCCTGGTTGAGCTTTTAAACTCTCCTGGTTGAGCAGAGCCTTTTCCCAGCCTGGACTCACAGGGCACCCAGCACTAACCAACTAACCAGACAGTACTGGGGCGCGCACACCCACACACTCACCTTCTAAATTAGTGTTTTAAAATTATGGCTCATGTAGGACAGTGGACAAAGGGCAAGCGGTTTTTCCAGATGTTCCAGCTACAAGGGTGGGTGCAGGGCCAACAGCAGGGCTATGGGGCCCACACTCTCCGGACCCAGCCTCAGCTCCAGGCGTCTATTTGTCCAGGGCCATTCAGCCCTGACGAGTTTCTGAAGAGCTGGAATCTTCTCCCGCGGTCACAGGCCAGGGCACTGGCCTGAGCCGTCTCATTACTGTTTATAAAAGCGAGCGGCTGGCGTTCAGATTGAAAAGAAAAAGGGGGAGCTGGCTGTCTGGCGTGTCTCTCCAGCACCCACCGGAGCTGGCCACACGGGGCCCTGCTCTCCTCCTGGGTGCCCGGACCAGGGGCAGCCTCTATCCAAAGAAGCAGAAACTTGTGGGGCCTGCGGCCACTGCAGACCGCCCTCTGCACCTGGTGCTGGTTCCGAGGAGGGTTCTGACTCTGGCTGAGGTGGTCTCCCCTCTGTGCCTCCCTTTCCCCATCTGTGAAGTGGGGCTGGGGCTGGGGAGGCGAACCTGCTGGGAACGCATCGCTGGGAAAGGCCAGGCGCCACGCAGAGGCCATGGGAGAACCGGCCTCGGCGCGGGGGACGCTCCCAGGCGCAGGCGCAGGCTCCCCCGTTTGGGGCAAGAGTCAACCACTTACTTGGGGCTGAGTTGCCCTTCCCCGCCACGCACCCCCTCCCCCCAAACCACACACATCCAGATGGTGAGGCCCAGCCTCGGGAAACGCACGAGGAGGAGGGGGAGGGTCCGGAGGAGAAAGTAGACCCGGAGAGGACAGTGAGAGGAGGGGGGCAGGGGGAGCGCGGGAGGAGGCGCCGGGACCTGGGGAGGGGCCGTGGCGGGACCCGTGCAGCGGGAGGGGCGGGAGGGTCCCGAGCTCCGGTGGAGCAGCCTCCGGCCCGGCCCGGCCCGTGGGGGCGGGCGCCGAGCGCGGGAGCCCGGGGGCGACCGGGACGCTGCAGAGCTGGCCGGGGGCCAGGCCGCCCGACCTCGGCCCGCACTTACTGTCGCCACCGCGCCGCCGCCGCCGCTGCCTCCCGGGCCGCCGGGGCCACTGCGACTCGGGGCGTCTCTGGGCCCCAGGCCGGGCTCCGCCCCCGCCCCGCCCCGCCCCGCCCCTCCGCCCGCGCTTCCCGGTTTGCAAACCGGCCTTTCATCCCCCGCGCCCACTCACCCGCGGAGGCCCCGGCGCGGCGCTTGGGGACTGCCCCGCGGCGCTGCAGCGCGTCCCTCCTCCACCCGCAGCGGACCCGCGTCTCCCCTACCCCTCCGCTCCCAGACTCGCCTCCCCCAGACTTGCAGAGCACCCCTCTGATTGCAGTCCCCACTCCTCCCTGGTCCCCCCCTCCCCAGCGCCACCCCAGGGGTCCCCTCCTGCCCCAGAGCCTGGAGCTGGCCCCAGCCCCCCAGCTTTAGCTCAGTGTCAGGCCTCCTGTGCGCCAGGCCAGCGCCATGAAGATGGTCCTGGTCATGGTCACACTGAGGCAGGGGGGCAGCGGGGACAGCCCTCAGGACCCCCCACCCCACCCACCAGGCCTCCCAGGAGCCGCCAGACCTTCCTGTCTAAATCGCAGACCCAGCGGGCCTCGTGTTCTCCTGAGTTCTGTAAGCCATGCTATCAAGTCATTGAAACAGAAGATGGGTGGGGATTGTGGGCACTCCCAACTTCGTAGCCAGAGCAGATGGAAGTTTTGTTATATTGGTGTTAACGTAAAAACTATTGAAACCTGTAAAGGATTTTTGTGAGTTTATTTGAACCAAACTGTCGACATATGCCGGCAAGCAGAACCTCAATGAATTGAGATAATGCTCCGGAGAATGGGGGGGGGGGGGGGGGAATGTTACATCTGCATTTATACATTGCAATCAAAGAATGGATGTAGGTGGGTTACATGAAATTCACTGGTGATAGATTAAGGAGGAGGGATAAAGCAAAGCAGGGGAAACCCCTGGGATTGGATAAAAAGTAAAATGATGGACACATACTTAGGTGGGTGCAGGAGCAATTAACATGATAATGAATGAATTTGTGGTCTCTGTCCTGGCACCCAGGCACGTTAGGTTGTGCCCCAGGGGCTCCAGAAAAAGGGAAGTTACAAGTTACCCAGACATTTCAAGGATATGTTATCATAGATGCAAAAAGACAGATAGGCTCAGTTAAGGTAAAGGTTGACCTTGTCAGTGAAGATACCGGCCTAGGACGTAACCGCCCACCATCACTGCTTTTAGTTAAAGTTTAATTTCAGACCATCCTTTGTGGTTACTCTAGGTCTCTGAGTTTGCAAGACTGCCATGCAGGCTTCCCCTGAGCTTGTCAGGTCAGCATGTGGCCCCTTTCGTCCACATTGGGGACTAGTTATAGTTTTAAGAAATATTAATCATGCTCTGTTGACCGTGATCGTTTTGTTCTGATTAAAGAAAGGACTTTCTAACCTGACTGGGAGTTGTATGCCCCTGGGACCTGGGAGTCAACCTTGGACCTGGGAGTCAGCCTTGGAATGTGGTCCATTATAGAAAGATTAGCAACCTTGGTTCCCAAACAATGGAGCCCCACCTGCCTGTGGTCTGTAACCATTGTACCCATTCCTATTCATTTGGCCTACTTCCCCAGGTAACCTTCGTCCTGCCCAATATCAGCTGCTAGCTTTTGGGGGGCTGCAGAAAAGATGTTCCTGGATGACCTGCTGCTCTCCTATACTGCCAGCATTATATTTTAAAAGTATATTTTTATTTATTTCAGAGAGGAAGAGAGAGATAGAAACATCCATGATAAGAGAGAATCATTGATCGGCTGCCTCCTGCACTCCCACTCGGGGATCGAGCCCTAAACCCAGGCATGTGCCCTGACAGGAATTGAACCGTGACCTCCTGGTTCATAGGTCGTCGCTCAACCACTGAGCCACATGGGCCAGGCACTGGCATTATTGGAATCAACCCTCCTTTATGATTCAATTCTATTTCTGCTTAATTGGCTCAAGTAGTGATAGGCAGCCCAGACCCACCGGTTGTCTGGTTTCAGTTTGGGTACCCTGGGTACCCCATATTTGAGACTGGTGTCTGAAGTGTGGGCAACCTTGTGGCTCTGAGCCCTGAAACCTATGGGGCCTGGTGCTGGCTCCAGTAGATAGTGCTGTGACTGGACAATCAGTGGGTCCGGGCTGCCTGTCACTACTTGAGGCCTTGAAGCAGAGACAGGGTTGAATCCTATATGTGCATTTATTCCAATACTGCGGGCAGTAGGGGACAGCAGCAGGTCATCCACAAAAATCTGCTCTGCAGCCCCCCATAAGCCAGCTGCTTATAGAGTAGGACAAGGATTACATGGGACGTAGGAATTACAGGCATGGGGAGGCAGGCTATGCAGGCTGGAGTGAGACGCCATTGTTTGGGCAACAAAGTTGTTAATCTTTCCATGATAGGCCAGTCTTGAGTGAGAATGAACCCCATTCCAAGGTTGACTCTCATGTCCCGGGGACATACAACTTTCCGCCAAGGTAGAACGTTCTTTCTTTAACCAGAACAAGGCAATCCTGGTTAATAGAGCATGGTTAATATTTCCCATACCATAACCAGTCCCCGGTATTCTTGTTTTGCCAGAATTGAATTGAATCATGGTGTCCTGAGAGTTGGAGAATTGATTGTTGGTGTGGAAAACCCCACCCACTGGTGTCAGTAGTGTGGAGAGCAGAAACGGTGCAGAGGCCCGAGGTGCCAAGGGCTGGGGTCCGGGTCCAGAAGAGCTTGTGCACTTCCCAGGGGAAACAGTACCATGGAGGGTGGGCGCAGGTGGGCGACAGCCAGGCCTGGGCACCAGCCACCCTTGCCATGGCCCCACATCCCTGTTGGCCCCACTCCACAGGGCACAAGTCCAAGGCCTAAAAAATGTCGCTGGCCCAAGGACACACGGTGGTGCAGCCTGCTTGTACCCCTAGATGGGACTCTGAAGTCCTCACCTGTTTTCTGTCCCGCCACGTGGCTCCCCTGAGGGCCTGGCGCAGGCGGGGAGAGTGGAGAGTGGGATGGAGGGAGAGGACTTCTCAGGAAGGGTGACTTGGAGCTGAATCTCAATGGCATGTGGCCATGGAGAAGAGCAGGGAGGACGCTCCAGGAGGGGCAGAGGGCTGAGGCAAAGGCCCAGGTGACAGCCGGGATATGTCCCTGGAGGGTGATGTGTACTTGGTGAGGCTGTAAGAAAGGCTGGGCCCGGCTTGGGATGGCCCCTGAGAGCTAGAATGGGGTGTGTGTTCCAGGAGACCGCTACCAAGGCGGGTCTGCCCCAGCACTACCTGGGTGTGTGGGTTCTTGACTTCGTACAGGAAAGACTTCACAACACCAGTCCAGGTGACTGTGAGAGGAGGTTTATTAAAGCTGGGGGCAGTGAAACAAAGCAAGGGCTTAAGGTAGAAGAGTCAAGATCACAGCAACTGTGAGACCGGACAACCAATGGCCCGGGCTGCCTGTCGCTACTGGAGCCGAGTAAGCAGAGACAGGGCTGAATCACACATGGGCCTTGATTCCAATAACGCCAGCAGCTTGGGAGAGCAGCAGGTCATCTAGAAATCTACTCTGTCTCCCCATAAGCCAGCTGCTTATGTGGGGTGAGAGGGCAAAGAATACATAGGGAGGTGAGCAAAAGGAATGGGACTGGGTATAATGGTTACAGATTACAGGCAACGTGGGCGGGGGTCTGCAAAGGGCAGGGGGCGGCCGGGACCCCACCGTTTCCTTTCCTGCAAGAAGGTTGTTACTCTCGCCAGGATACTGGGACACTCCCACGTCCGCCTGCATTTCCATGTGGTGAGGCTGAGGAGGGAAGGGACAGCATGGGCGACAAAAGTCCTTGGGTCCAGTGAGGGCAGCGGATGCAGGGCTGTTCCTGGCCCAGCCCCCCAATCATGATTTCATCTCTTTGGTGCTTTGTTGCTCTGTCACATGACTGCTTCTCTCCGTGCAAAGTCCTGAGTGGTATGCAGTCATTTCAGTCTTCACTTGGGGAGAACACGTGTGCATGTGAAGGAGTGACCGTTTCAGACACCTGCTGAGGGAACCAGAGGTATCAGGAGGCCCCCTTTACTGCTCAGAGGTGTGTGTGGGTGGGGGGGGCTTTCTCCATGTGGGAGAGGTGCCAGCCCCTTGGGGTTAGCCGGTTGCTGGGACTGGGTCTTGGAAGGGACTCGGGATGGCCTCCGTTGTTAAGACAGAAAGACTAGAAGGAAACAGGTTGCTAATGCATCTGCTGGGCTGCCTCTGGGCCAGTGTGGGCTCGCCTTCTCCTCCAGGACCTAGACAGATGGCAGCGGCAGCTCTAGCTTGGGGACAAGATGAGGCAGGCAGCTTGGGCCACACTCAGCTTCCCAGGGAATGTTCGAGGCTGTGGGGCGGGGGAAGGAGTACATTGCAATAAGAAGCTGAATTTGAAAGTGGCAGAGCCACGATTCAAATCAATGCCTTTCTGTCTCCAGAGCCCAGTCAGGGTTCCATCAAAGGTGGCTGGTTGTGGGGGTCACACAAGCTCCTTACCTCACCTGAAGCCTGCTGATCTGTAGGAGATGAAGCAACCGGAAGAGCAGGATGGATGCTGAGGCCTCCAGGTGCAGGTTTGTGTGCCGATGCTGCCCTCTTGTGGCTGTGCTCTGTCATTGCCGTGCTCACAGGCTGGGCTGGCTCAGTGGGGCTGCATTTCCTGCTTTGCAGGGTAAACTGGGCCCCCAAGCAGGGCAAGTGGATCCCGTAATTCTCTGCTTCCACGTCACTAATCAACCCCTTTCCCTCTCCTCCTCCCCCACGACTTTAACCACCTGTCCTCGTGTTCAACTGCTCCCCTGGGAAAGTTCCGGCCTCGTGGAGGTCCTTGACCTGACTCTCCTCTGTGCATCAGTCATCTTTCCTTCCACCCTGAGCCCGCTTAGATCCCATGGTCCATCATTTTAGTAACATCTTAGCAACACCCTGCACTCCCACGTCCCTGGTCTCCTGGTGGCGCTGCTGGCCAACCCTGGGCGAACAGACACGCCCCCCCCCCTGCTCCCCCCCCCCCACTCACACACCTGAGCGACTGAGCCTCGCTGGTGCAAGTGCCAGCAGGCCGGCGGATCCCTGTGAACTCATGGTACCTACCTGAGGACGCGTCTCCTTGCCTGTGCTTCACCGTGACCTGTTGCCACCTTCCCCCTCCACTCGCCTCCAGCCCCGAACACACCCCATCCCAAGAGGGCCTTGCCTCCGGCCTCCTACTCGACAGAAAAAACAGAAGCCGCCAGAGAGGAAATCCTCATTGCACGGCACCAAGTCTGGCCCCATCAGCCCGTTTCTCTCCCCCCCCCCCCATTATAACGGTCTTCCTCCACCATCAGAGGGCCCGTTTCCCTCCCCCCCCCCCCCCCCCCCCAGTTATAACGGTCTTCCTCCACCATTGGAGGGCGAAGTCCTGCTACTGTAACCGGGATTGTGTCCAGCGGAGACCGAACCTGGCTCGCCATCCGCACCAGCTCCGGAGAGCAGGGCACACCAGGCTCGCCTCTGCTCCCTTAGGGCCTGGCCCAGAGCAAGTGGTTGCTGAATGACTGACTGGACGCAGGAGCGAGCAGGAGCTGGTGCACCTGGGGAGATCCGAGGCGCTGAGGAGACAGAATGAAAAGTGACATGAGGCAGGGCAGAGGGAGGTGGAAGGGGCAAGGATGCTGACTGGGGTCCCAGTTTGCTCATCTGGAGGGATGATGGGGCTTCCGCTGGGACAGGAAATGCCAGCAAAGCCAAGATTTGGGGGCAGGTCCGGAGTCCTGACTTGTCATGTTGAGTTTGAGGTGCCTTTGAGGCACCAGGGGGCGATGTCTGGGAGGCATATACAGCTCAGGGAGAGGCGGGGCTGAAGGCCTAAGTTGGGGGTTATCAGCTCTGTGTGGTAGTCGCAGCTGTGAATGAGGATGAGATGAACTAGGAGTGGGGTGAGGGTGGGAGGGGAGAAGGAGCCCAGGACTGTGCCCTTGGGTCTGCGTTCCCCCCTCTGTAAAGCCAGGAGGGGAGTCCCCGAGCTGCCATCGCCAGGGGCTGGCAGTGGGGTTGGTTCTGGAGGTCGAGGAGGGGATGTGTGAAGGTGTTACAGGAAGGCCACAGGGTATGTCAAGGTCAGGGGTGATGCGGGTTCGGAAGGCGGGGCTGCAGCTGGGCTATGTGTGGGGCTGTGGCAGGAGCCCTGGACCAAGAGTCCCTGGCCTCCTGCCTACATGAGAAGGAAAAACATGAGGCGCCACTGACATAATACACTTGAAAGAGCTGTGTGCTCTCAGGTCTGCCGACGCAAAGAGCTACTCCTTCTCATCTTCACCTAATAGGCAGGCACAGGTTGTGTAAATAGATGTATAAAGCTCATAAAAAGGGAGGTGATAGTAAAAGTTCAGCGACACACCTGCAGCTGCTATTGATGCTGACAACATGGAAAGGGACTAATAGTTATCACTCTCTGTGTTGACACTCACCATCTCCTTTCATTCTCACAGTAAATCGACGAAGAAAGGCTTGTCATCCCCATTTTGTTGTGTGACTATCTGAGGCCCCAGGAGTTTAAGCGATTTGCTCAGGGTCACGTGGTTAGCAGATGACGGAACCTGGGTTCAAACCAGATTCCTTCTTCAAAGCCAAAGCTTGTCCCCTTAAACCTGCAGCCGAGCTGGGAGCGGGGGTGACGTCAGGCTCTCGTTCCCGAGGGGCCTCAGTGCCAAGCCCTGTGCTCAGCGCCTCCCACACGTTGGTGGCTCTCTGCCTCCCACGCGCTGTGCTGTGGGCGTCATCATTTCCCCCTGTGGGAGTGGAGGATGCAGAGGCAGGCCGCCAGGAACCCGAGGGGCACAGGGGGCACGTGGACACTGAGCCGTGCCACGTGAGAACGGGGGGCCGTTCCCTGGAAGAGAAATGGTGCCAGGGGGGACCATGAGAGCTGTTTGCGAATATTTCAAAAGCTGCCAGAGAGTGGAAGACGCAGACTTATTTCTATTGATTCTAGGGAATAAAACCAGCCCCTCCCGTGAAAATAAGTAAGCACTCAGTGAATGCCAGCTGTTGTCATGACTGTTGGAAGTAGTGAGTTCCCCATCTCTGGAAGTATTCAAACAGACACTGTACACGCCAGAGTCCAGGTCTTTGTGGAGGGAATCCTGCATCAGGTGAAGCTGGATTCGATGGTGGCCAAGGATCTAGCCTCTGCCATCCTCAGAGTCTGTGCAGTAGACCCTGAGGAGCCCCTGAGAAGGGGCAGCCTCTGCCCAGTGTGACCCCTTGGGTAATCACGGTATTTGCTGGGGTGAGCACTGGGCATCTGTCCCTGGGCACCGGGTAGGAGGGGAATTGCTGGGACCCGAGGGCTTGGCAGCCAAGTCCTGCCCTGAGTTTCATCAGACAGAGGAGAGGTCCTGGGGAGAGGACCCGCCAAGGCCGCCATCCCATGGAGGGAGGCAGGAGGGGATCGGGGGCAAGTGCTACTGTCCCTCTGATGTAACACAGGGAACGCCGTGCCCGTGGAGGGGCCCTGGCCGTCTTGGAGGAGGGCCAGGGCCTCAGGCCCCGTCACAGCCAGTGAACCCCGACACCGGCAGCTCTGAGCCTGGCCTCCCTCCTCCCAAGGCCTTTTCCAGCTCCCGCAGCCCAGCAGATCACACACTGGGAAGGGCTTGTTTGGCCCACGCAGTGTTTAAAAAGGATTAGGCCAACAATCACAACGGAATGATTTCACATACACATTCTAATCCTGACTTCTGATTTCTCTTTGTGAGTCTGGGCACTCACTCCTGCCTGGCAACCACGAGACTGAGCCAGGAGTGCAGACCTTCCCCTTCGGGTGGCCCGTGTGCTCTCTAGTTAGCCACAGTGGTTCTCAACCTTCCTAAGGCCACGACCCTTTAATACAGCTCCTCATGTTGTGGTGACCCCCAACCATAAAATTATTTTCGTTGCTACTTCATAACTGTAATTTTGCTACTGTTATGAGTCTAATATAAATATCTGATATGCAGGATGTATTTTCATTGTTACAAATGGAACATAATTAAAGCATAGTGATTAATCACAAAAACAATATGTAATTATATATGTGTTTTCCGATGGTCTTAGGCGACCCCTGTGAAAGGGTCGTTCGACCCCCAAAGGGGTCGTGACCCACAGGTTGGTGACCCATAGGTTGAAAACCGCTGAGTTAGCCACAGTCCCCACTTTGCCCTATCGCCCCTCCCCCTCCACTGCACGGAGGAGATATGTGGAAGCCATTTAACAGAATGTTTACCCTCCTGCTTCACGCAAGGACAGACCCATGCTGCTAACGAAAGTGGGAAGTGAGCAATGTGCTGAGGCAGCCTTACGTCTCACGAAACAGCCAAGAGGGCACATTTCTTGCCTGTGAACTGTTGACGTGGCTGCTTCTCTCTTCACATGACCCAGCAGGCGCATGAGTTTGACCCCTGGCCTATGGGCAAAGCCCTGAGGCCTGGCCTGGGGGACTTTCCTGACCCCCACTGAGGAGACCTGTGCGAATCTAGAGTGGGCGGTCTTGTAGGGAGCCACGCCCCATGGGAGTGGGGCCAGCCAGGCGCCTGCCCCTCCCTGCCGCCAGCCTGGCCATGCACTGCCTCTGACTCCGCCCACCCGCTTTCCTCACTGGGCCTTTCTCACCCCCACACCTGTCATCACGCTGTCCCCACCTCCTGGTGGCCCCTTGGACCCAGCCTCATGCCCACCCCCTCTCCACCTGCCTACATACTACGGGCCCGCTGGAATGACCTCCTGCCTCCTGCTCCTCGTGCTCTGTTGGTGACCCTCAGGCCGGCCGCTCCTCGGTCCTGGCGAAGCAGCCATGGATCCACTTCCTGTTCTACTGGGAGCTGCCTGACTCAGCAACTCTGCCCCTGGCTGTGCCCACGTGGGGAGCAGATCACTAAATATGGACTGGGTTCCCGGGTGTCCCAGACCTCCTCCTTGGGTGGGGGGAGCTTCCTAGGCTAAGGGGCTGGGATGAGCAGATTCAAGCCACCCACAGTGCGGCCTGGGCTGGCCAGCCCCTCATGGCTGCTGGGGTAGCACGGGCTCACTGGAGCCCACCCCCTGACTCCCCCATGGCCCAGGCTAGGGCCAGAGAGGACACCACCTCTCCCCTCACACCCCCCACGCGTACACCCAAATAGTGCACCTGTGGCAGGCAGCGGCCGTCACACCTGGATCATGCCTGCTGCAAGGACATCAGCGCCTTCTCTTGGCACGAAGGTTCATTAAAAGCAGGTTGCCGCAAACCTTTGCCGGAAAGCATCTCCCACAGAACGCGCACCTGAGAAAGCACGTCTCGGTCTCCGGGAAAGGGGTCCAAAGGAGCGGCTCTTCTAGAAAGCCCGCTGGCCCCCCGCCCGTTTGTTTCTGTCTCCTCCCTGGACTGCGGGCTCTGGGGGCCGTGTGCGCCCAGCCCGGGGGCCACGGAGTGACCCGCACAATGTGCCAAGTCAGTTGCTGGGCAGCGAGCAAGGAGCCCCATTCCTGCCCGGCCAGTTTGTGTTTTGAAAACCAGGACTCGGGAGTTCCCGATCCCGAGGTCCCCCAGCCCTGGAATGTGGTATCCAGGGCGGGATTAGCTTAGGAACAGCGTCCCTTTGAGAATTCTCCAGGCCCAGCTCGAAGAGGGCTTGGGGGAGAGGCCCGCGCCTGTGCAGGAGGTGCCGGTGGGTCTGATGGCAGCTTTCCCATAAAGTGGGGAGGGAGGAGGCGCGGAGGGAGGATGTCCCGCGTTGGGAGTGAGGGCCGGTTGGCTGAGTCTGTGAAGAGAAGGGGCAGGGGAGGCGTGGAGACAGGCCACCACAGCACGCCAGTGACCGCGTGGGGAGCGGAGGACTTTAGTTAAAGATGAGGTCGGAGCTCTGAGATGGATGGGTTGAGCCTTAGCAACAAAAATGAGGTCGTCTTAATAACAGCAGGGAGGGCGGGGTTAGAGGCCTCCGTGGAGACGTCATGAAGGGAGCCTGCTATCTGCTGGGAAAGCCAGCGTCAGAGATGACAAAATGAAGCTCCGAACAGTTATTGGAAAAATAAAACCATTTCATGTTTACACCTCGAGGGGTTGAGAGTCTTGGGCCAAATCCATTATATTTAAATATTTACATGTACAAATATGTTTGCATCTGCATAGATCTCCCCGAGAGGATATGTGGGTGTAACAGTGGCCTCTCTGGGGGAGGCCTGGGGAGAAGGAATCGACTTTTCATCTATTCTTTTGTACCTTTTGAATTTTCTAATACCATAGGCATGTGTGATCTTTTCAATTAAAATGGGTGAAAGTTTTAAAAAATGTTGTTAAACAGGACTGCACGAGGTTTTCCTGAGTCTGACCGTAAAGTGGATTGAAATGGGTTTTCTCTTAGGGCCCTAGTGGAGGAGGGGGCAGCCGGCTGCCCACCGCACCCAGCAACCCTTCACAGGCAACAGCTGGTGGCCTGAGTTTGCGGACTGGGCCGCCGGCCGCCGGGCTGGACATGTGTGCCAGCGTTGCCACCTCACTGGGCAGCCGCTCGGTCACAGGATCAGAACCAGCCCATCTTTTGCTCCTAACTGGTTCTTCTGTATCTACCTCTGGGACTGCGACAGAGGAGGGCCCGAGGGGTGGGGCTGTCACACCCCTCCTAGAACCAGCGCCCCCCAAATTGCGGGACACCAGCCAGAAGGCCCTTGCGGAGCTGCAGGTCTAAGACCCACACTTCGTGGATGGGGAAACTGAGGCTGAGGGGACAGTGACCCTCACAGAATCAGAGCTAGGACTCAGGTCCGCTGCTTCCCAGGCCAGAACTCTGTGAATCCCACCAAGGGGCAGGTGATAAGGAGGGGCCCTCATGCTTAGGGGGCGCCGAGGGTTAGGGGGTGTAGATGGGCACCTGTCACTCCTGGGAGGACCCCAGACAACTGCCTGTGGGAGCTACTGGCCCACCTGACTCGGCTGCCCCCTCCCTGGGCTGCTGCTCCCACCTCAGGCTACTGGCCATGCCTACCTCCACACAGACAGACACACACACTGTCCCCTTCCTCTCCTCCCTCCTGACTGACCCACTGGACCGTGGCGGCCGGGGAAGCAGGGAGTGAGGAGTCTGAGCGGGTGGGGCTGTGTGTACCTGTGCAAACATTGTGCCCACCCCGCTAGGCCCTACGTCCCCAGAGGACAAGCCCACAGGTGCTCCTACCCCCAGGCGACAGCAGGTGGTACCTGGGCACACCCCAGACACAGGTCCCAGAGTCAGAGCTGGCCGGGCCCAGCGGTACCATATACTTCAGAGCATAACAAGGGGTTCCATGGCCAAATGCACCTGGGACACCCCGTGTTGATGTGAGGAAGCGGCTGCTTCAGGCGCGACTTCTCGGAGCCTGTCACGTGCTGGTGAACACGGCGTCTCCTGCCATGAACGAGGACCACGGAACCCGCTCACAGAGCAGGCAGTGCGTGCTGGGGGATGCTGGGGCCAGACCCACTCCCAGAGGCCTGGGGTCCACAGGGCAGAGGGGACCAGCCGAAACCAGCATGTTAGGAAGAAAAGCCCCCTCAAGACACTCCCATCAGCGGGAAAATGAAGCTCCAGTGCGATTTTGTTAGAACAGGACCCTCTCCTGCCGCCTGCTGGAAACTTCTCGTAAATACTCAAGCCTACAATCCCCGTGGGAGGGCACCCCCCGCCCCCATCTCAGGTATTCCCGTCCAGTGTGTAACCCGCCCACGCAGGCAAGGCAGCCCCGGGTCCAGTCACCCGGCCCCAGCCCACTCCTTTTCTGCTGCACGAATTCTCCTGCCCCAGGCCAGCGCTCGGAACTGACGGCTCAGCCCCAGCGCAGCTGAGCTCCACAGACAGGGGGACTGGGTCTCCCCCTGCCGTCCCGCCTGCACATCTCCAGTCCACGGAAGGCTCAGGGGCCGACCCGGCACACACTGCCTTTGCACGGAGAGCACTGATTGAGGGTGGGGGTGGGGGTGGGGGATGGGGTCTGAGATCCAGCCTGGGCTTGAACTTGCTGTGTGGCCACGGGGTAGTCCCTGTCCCTCTCTGGGCCAGCTTTCCCTTCCGTAAAAGGAGGCAGTTGAGCTTGATCGTTTCCAGGAGCTCAGAGGCCTGACAGTGACCTCCTCAGCCCTGGAACCCCCGGAATTTTGGGAAAAGTGGGAAGGTCATTCCCAGCTGCTGAGAGGAAGACAGTCCAGAAGACAGCAGACTATAACTGGCGGTTTTGTTTTTGTTTTTTTATTAGACTAGGAAATATAATTTATTTCATAAAAATTAATTTTGTTACAATAGGAATGCTAAATGTTATTTACAGGCTGTAGTTTACAGAATAAACAGGCGGGATGGGGGCCATTCCTGCAGCCCTGCATCCCCCGGACGCGGCCCAGGCAGGAGGTCCAGCCCTTTGCCCCCAGGAGAGCTGCTCCCTGACCGAGCTCCTGAATCACCTCCCCTCGGGGGACCTGCTAAGGGACCTGGCTCAGCTGCCGGTGTGGGGGAAGGGGGCTGCGGGCCCTGGATCATCCGGGAGATGGGCGGGTTCTCGTGCCCTCAGAAGGACCCCGGCCCGGACTCAACCCCGGGGCACTTCATGAGAGGACAGAGGGAGAGGCACGTAGAAGATACACCGACGGACCCTGTGGACTCAGAGGGCAGCAAACAGGCACGCCAGCCTCTGCATGTCCCAACGGGGGGCTCGAGGAGGGCACACTCCCACGAATGGGGACACGCTTCCGGAGGGGAGCCCTGATGTGCCCGTGTGAATAAAAGCACACACGCAGAGCATGTGCACACACACGCACACACAAAGCACATGCACACACACAGAGCACGTGCACACACACAGAGCACGTGCACACACAGAGCACGTGCACACACACGCACACACAAAGCACATGCACACACACACAAAGTACGTGCACACACACGCACACACAGAGCACGTGCACACACACGTGAGCACAAACATACCGAGATGAGAGAGACAGAGACACCCACGTGAGGGCCACACAGGCCCCACAGTGGGACCTAACCTGCTGCTTTCCATGCACCTGGGCACGTGGGGCTGCCTGGATCCCACCTGAGGCGGGCAGCGTGGGAGCAGTCACAGCAGCCCCGGTAGATGGGCGGAGCCAGGAAACATGGGCGGAGCCAGGAAACGGCTCCTTGGCTTTTCTTACAAAGCCGGGCGGGGAGCCTTCCCAGGAGGCCCCAGCCAATGGGTTCTGTGCGCCAGGCCCTGGTGCATAATTTCCAGAAATCAGATTAGAAACAGGTGGCCTGGCCTCCTCCACAAAGAGCTCTTGTCCCAGGCACTGAGCAAACTTGAGGGTGGGTTGGGGCAGGCGGAGCACAGAACTTCTACCCACCGGGGTTCCCACCCAAAGCCTAGAATGATGGCGTGTCAGAGCCCACAGCCTCAAACGGCAGCTGCGGGGCCCTCCAGGTACAGAAGGAAATGAGGCCCAGAGAAGGCAGCCATATGCCCGAGGTCCCACAGCTCCACGGCACAGCTAGAAGGCTGAGTGCTGGCCTGGGGTGCAGGTGCCCATGGCCATTCTAGAGTCGGTGATGGGAAGGGCACCATGAAGCCCGGTGGCACTGGTTATGCTGCCAGCTCCACGCTGTCACACAGGCCCCCTGGCGTGGGCTGGGAGTGACCAGGGAGGCTGAGCCCCAGGGAGGCAGCATCACCTGGGCCCTGGGTCAGGAGCTGGGGCCCCAGCCTGAGGCAGGCCTGTCCCTCAGTCCCGACACAGGGACTCCTCTCTCAAACTCGGAGCAGGACCTCATCTGCCCACGGCCGACCCCCACCCTGAGGTGGCAGGAAGCCAGGCTGGGGACGCGGCTGGGACTGCAGCCCTCAAGCATCCTTTCAAAGGCGAGGCGGTGCCCAGGCTGGTCCTGGCGGCTGCAGCTGGGCCTGCTGGGGCAAGCCGTGGGGCCAGTGCCTGGAGCTGTCGGCGAGCTGGCACTTGCCTTGCCCGGGTGCCAAAGAGAGGCCTCTGATGAGGTCTCCGTGCCAGCTGCGGGAGCCTGGTCCCAGCCATTGTCAGATAGCTGCCAAGGGCCCCTCAGGACATCCCGGTCCAGGCTGGTGAGGGGGTGCAGCCCTCCACTCTGGCAGCCCTTCCTGTTCAAAGGTGACCTACTCAGGATCTCCCAGAGCAGAGGGAGGGTGAGGAGGAGGCAGGGAGGTGCCTGTGGAGACCAGAGCTGGGAAAGCGCCCTCCACCCTCTCCTCCACGGGGCGGGCGGAGGGCATGTCCTGCGCAGGTGGGCCGCCCACTCCCTGCCTCCCACTGCAGGGCTGCTGCCCACACGCTTCTCAAAGCCACACCGAGGCTCAGACAGGCTGTGCTGCTCACAAGGCCCTCTCATCACCCCTCTGTCTTACAGAAGAGAAACAGGCTGGGGAAGGGTGCCTCCTGGACGCCTGGGTTTCAGGAGAATGCCAACCTGCTCCAGACCACCTGCTCCAGAGGCTGCTGGGAGGGGGCCCTGGCTGGCCCCACCCTCGGGTGGAGTAGAGGAGGCTCATCTCCCACACCTTTCTCTGCTAGGGCCCCGCTTCTGGGCACACCCCCTCCCAGGAGCCACCGGATCTTGGTGCTGGAAACCATCTCCAAGGCGCACAGCTGGCCTGGGTGGCCCACATGTTCCATCCCAGGGCCCAGAGGAGCCCGTGGGGCGTCTGCCTGGGACGTGGAGGGAGAGCCCCACCTCACCCCACTCCAGAGCGCCTTGGCTTTATGCGTGCAGCGTCTGCGTAAGACTTTAGAGCGAAACGTGTACCATTTGAGCCTTTACAACTGGGGACACGGAGGCCTTGTAAAAATCAGTCCAAGCTGGGGTCAGCAGCAGCAAAGTGCTCCAGCTCAGTGTCCCCCCCCCCCCCCTCATACACACACACACACACACACACACACTCACACACTGGCTCCTGGCCAGAACTGTGAGCACACCCACACTCAAGAAAAGAATTTCCTATTTTTTTTGTGTTGTTTTTTCTTTTTCTCTTTTTTTTTCTTAAAAAGGACTTATCCAAATACCTGGATAATAAATCATTTGCGTTTCCTAAGAAACTGGGTTTTCCTTTTCCCTTGTGGTTTTGGTGTTTTTCTTCTTCCTGAAGCAAGTTTGCTTCCTTTCCTTTTAGCTTTTGGATGGAGAAAGCATGTGGACTTGACTGATCTTCAAAGAGGAAAATGGTGTGAAGACAGAGGGCTTAGGGAGCAGGGAGAAATCATTAGCTGAGGAAGAAAATCAAGAACGAAAGGAAGACAAACCAGGGCTGCAGGTAGAGGGTCGGGGTGGAGGCAGGGCCACCCCCTTACTCCCGTTTCCAGAGGCCTCAGCCCACCCTGGTTTCTGCACGAAGGACTGAGCCAGGAGAGATGGTGGGGTTGGGAGCGGGTTAGGGGGGAGAGAGGAATGCCAGAGTCCATGGATTCCTAAGGCTGGTCGTGATCTGGGGTAGGGCAAGGGAGGAGGAGGAGGGTGACCCCGGCTGCGAACTGGGGGGCAGCAGAGGTGAACTGCCACACAGGAGGTGCCTGGGCCTCCCTGCACCCCCTCTGCCAGTCCCTAGCAGCCCGCAGGCGGGGGCGGCTCAGCAGTCCCCATCGGTGGCCATGGCCACCAGCATCTCACTCTTGCCCATCTCCTCCAAGGCACTGGCCAGGCTGTTGAGGTCCCCGTCATCCTGCTGCAGAGCTTCCCAGAGGTCCAGGAGCACACCCGTGGGGCTCGCTTTGGTGGCGAAGTAGTTCAGGTACCTGGCGGAGGGAAGAAGGGTACTGGGCTGCCCCAAAGCTCAGCACCTCCCTCCCGAAGCCTGGGTGGGGGGAGAGCACGAGGAGTGGGGAGGCCTGGGGGCTCTGGGGTCCCACAGTCCTGGGTGTGCGTCCCAGTTCCTCTGCTTGCAGGCTGCGTGGCCCTGGGCAAGTCACTGCAGCTCTCTGAGCTTTAGTCAATTCAGCTGTAACATGGAAACTGTCTTGATCATCACCATTCATCATCTCATTATTATACTGAAAGACACTGGGGTCCAGGCGTGACTGTAGAAACCAGCTCTCCATTCTCTCTTCCTCCTACCTCCAACCTTGCCTGATTGGCCCCGTGCGCTCCCGAGAGCAGGAAGAAAGCCTCAGACGTCTTCGTAAACCCCACCCATTTCTAATAAGATGTCGTAAACCTGGCATCTGCTCAATGCAGGTCTATGAACTGGTTTCTCAGCAAGTATGACATCATGATAATGGCTACTCTTGCATGTTAAGTTCTCCAGGAAAGTTCTGTCAGCAAGCAGTCTCTGCTCTACCTGCTCCGTCCGGACACTGGGGTGCTGACGGTGCTCACACTGGCTGGTGCCTGGCCTCATCTGACTGCCGTGGGCCAGCACGCTAAGCGCCACGCCTCTCAATCAATGGGCGTCTCAGACGTAGCACACCCAGTGGCCAGGTCCGTGTCCCCACACTTACCGGTCCATGGAGAGCTTCTTCGCCAACAGGCGCCAGTCATTGCCCCGCGAGTTAGGGGCGTCCAGGCTGTTGCATATCTTCTGGCGGATGGACAGCGGGATCTTGAAGGCATAGGGTCCCAGCTGGGTGGTGAGCGTGCTGCTGGGAGCAGAGCAGAGGGCATCCAGGGAGCCAGCGGGCGTCTGGAAGGGCAGGGGGCAAGGGTGAGAGGGGCAGAGGAGGCTCTGGTCAGTCCCCACCTGCCCCGGACAGGCCTTCTCCCCTCGAGGGCCAGCTCCTGTGGGCCAGGGCTGCATGCCTGCCTCCCAGCCCCCAGGGGGCGCACAATGCTGATGCACTGCCCAGGGTGGATGCTAATGCAGCCTCAAGATCAGGAAGCCATGAGGAGCTCGAAGTCTAGAACAGGAAGTGACTTGCCATGATCACATGCCAAACTGGTGGCAGAACTGGGCCCTGGCTTACAGCCAGTGCTCTTCCCACTGCACTGCCCCCTGGCTTTCATGGACCTTGATCCAGGTTTATAGGATGCACAGCTATAGGCTGGGGCTGAGCAAGGACCCGACACAGGTCCATGGTACGTTGCCCTCCCTGAAACCTACTTTTTCATCTCCCGGGGGATCACTGGACTTGTTTCCCTGGTGGCTGTGGAGACTGAGTGAGAAAATGTAGGTCGCTTGGTACAGTACATGCCAAGCACAGGGTCGGCACTCAACAAATGGTAGATGTTGGCAAAAAGTGCCCAAGTCCCAGCTCAGACTTGGGGGGGCATGTCTCTGTGGGAGACGGCGTTTCCACTCAGATGTGGGCGAGCATGGGGTGTGCATGCCGCCCCAGGCCCCCGCCTCACCTCTGCCAGTGTGGTGTGCAGCTGGAATATCTGGCCCTCCCCCTCCACCTGCCGCACGCAGATCTTGCAGGTGAACTCGGTGGAGGCCAGGCTGTGCCTCTCCAGAGTGAAGGTGCAGTGAAGGGCCCTCTGGCTGCCACTCCATATGTGACAGAAGGGGATCTCCTGGGGAAGGAGAGAGGTGGGTCAAGGAGACAAGCCCAGCCTGCCCTGCCTCCGGGAATGAAGGCAGAGGAGGTAATGGGCAGTGCAGGGAGGGCTGGGACCTCTCAGGGGGCAGCTCAGGCCTCTCCACCCAACGGGGCAGAGGAAGAGCTGGCCAAGGGCCCTTCAGCTGAGAAAGGGAAGAAGAAGGCACAAGCCTGAATGTGTGAGCGTGTGTGTGCGCCGGTGTGCCTGGGGCTGGGAAGCCAATGGACTCAGTGGTGTCCCGGGTGGATGGGGCAGAGGGGTGTGACCATCGAAGATAAGTTTGGACTGTCTGCCAGGCCTGGGTGCTCTCGGGGATGGCAAGGCCTTTTTGAGGATGACGTGGAAGACATCTGTGCATGGGAAGTGTGATCGGGGTGGGAGGGGGAGTATGACTGTCAATGGTGGGGGGGTGCCTAAGCACGACTGGGAGGGAGCCTGGAGAGGGGGTGGGAGGGAGACAAAGATGGAGGGGCAAGGCTGCAGGGCTGAGGGGGGACCAGAGCCTGGGAGGGGGAACTGGTCTTCCCTGGGCCGATCCCCACGTGTGCCCCACCCCAGCCCCAGCTCTCCCCATCCCGCAGCCCGGCCCTCACCTGGTATTTGGCCAGCAGCTTGCTCCTCCAGTGGGCATGCGGGATGTCGTGGAGGGAGAGGCGCAGGTTATGGTAACTGTCCTTGAACAGCAGGGGTTTGGGCTCCTCCACCAGGTACCCGCCCAAGGTCCGCTCCAGCTCCAGCACCTCCTGTGGGTGGGGCAACAGGAAGGGGGAGCCCATCGTACTTGGCCAATGGGCCCTTTCCTACCGCAAGCTTGGGGGTTGGGACAGACTCAGGCAGAAGGAATCAGGCTGAAACTTGGAGGGCAGAGACCCACCTGAACACAGGGCTGGGCATTTGGTAAATGCTCACAGAAGGCTTACTTGTGGATATGTGGACAGACAGACAGGAAAAAAGCGGCTAGATAAATGGACACATAGTGGGAGGGAGGTATAAATGGATTTATACATAAATGGGTGGACAGATGAACGGATGGATGGATAAATAGACAAATGGATGGATAAGCAGATATGGATAGAGACAGACAGAGAGATGGATCTACAGATGGATATACAAATGGATGGTTGTAAAATAGGACAGATGGAAGGAAAGGCAAATGGATGGATGTGTGAAGGCTGGATGGACAGAGGGACTGTTGACTGAAAGAGTATGTAGAGAGATGGGCAGAAAGTTGGACGGATGGATGGACAGATGGGCAGATGGACCAGGACTGAGTAACAACAAATGCCATCGTGCCAAAATGTGGCAATGTCCCTCTTAATCTCCACTCCAATCTCTGAGCAAAGCAGGACATCAGCCAATGGCCCAGTACGAAGAGATCCAGGCCACTAGGCCATTCCCCAGGAGCCTCCAGCCCATTTGGACCTCTTGGAACTTCAGGCCAGAGTGGTCCCAGCAGGCGACACTCACTCTCCCATGAGGCCTTTTCACCTCTGTTGCATCATCTGGCAACTCGGAGTTTGAGACAAGTCACATGAGACTGGGAGACAAAGGAGCTGGAAAGGAGCACCTGTGAACTGGTGTCTTCCAGGTCGATGCCCCTGCCCCCTGGACAAGTTCCAAATCCCTTGGCATGGCCCCAGAAGTGCTGGGAAGCTGAGCTCGGCCTGTCTCTCCAGCCCCATCCTTCTCCCTCACACGCTCACACCCTCTGCATGCTTCGTTCCCGCAGAAAGACACACCTGCCTTTGCAGAAGCTGCTGCCTCCAGCAATGCCCTTCATCCTCTATCTGCATGCCTACTCGTCCTTTGGAACCTGCCAGCTCTGCTGGGAAGCCTTCTCAGACCCTCCCCCAAACCCGGGCCCTGAAAGCCCCTTCCAGGCAGGTGCTCCCTCGGCCCTCGGCCCTTGGCCCTCTGGACAACCACCATCAGAGACCGCCTGTCTGTCTCCCACCTCCAGCCTGGAGATTGGTGAGGGCAAGACCTGTGCCTGATTCCTCTGTATCTCAGAGTCTGATGCCATTTCAATGTTTGAGAAATGAATGAATGAATGAGACTGATGATGATGGAGGGTGCCTGAAAGATACCATGGCCTTGGGGAGGGGAACACTAGAAGGTACCATGCAGCTGGCTGGCCAGGGGTGATGTATCTACAGTGTGCCAGGGCTGTGTGGGTACCTGTGGCCTGGCCTTACCTTCAACGCTACAGGTGTGTCCTCCAGGCAGTAGACCCTGAGGCTGTACTCCAGGGATGTGCAGAGGGCTGGGGCGAAGATGGCCAGCTGGAGCCGCTTGACTGCTGAGCGGGAGTAGGACTCACCCGTGAACACGTAGGTGCCCAGCTGGTCTAACAGGATGTGGCAGGACCTGGCCTCCAGCTGGCAGTAGCAAGGGGTGTCCAGGGTCTCCTCATCCAGGGTCACCACCTCCTGCAGGCGAGAGTGGGGGGTGGGGAGACAGGTCACAGTCAAGGCTGTGCAGGGTCTATCCAGGCCGGGCCAGGGGAAAGGAGGCAGGTTCAGATGGTGGGCCCGGCTCCCCGACCCAGCTGTGGTTCCTCACCTCCCAGTGGCCCTGGTGGGCCTGGGTCTTGAGCTGGAAGATCCAGTTGCTGGTACTGATTTCGGCACAGTGGGGCACCGTGAGGATGACGGGGCGGCACAGCAGGAGGCCTGTGGGCCCGCAGGTCACCGAGGGGCTCAATACTGTCTGGGTCCCTTCCAAAAGTGGGCTGGGGACAGGAGGCGGCAGTGAGGGGGGGCCGAGCGCTCAGCCAGGGCTTAGAGGGGTGCTGGGCTCCCACCTCTGTCCCTGTTCCTGGGGTGACAGAGGGCAGGTCTCCACCCCTGGGGCTCCCAGAGGTCAGGGGTTAAGGAGAGGCAGAGAAACGGCATAACCTGCAGACTGTTTCCAGATTTGTGCTATCACACTAGGACGCTCTCACAGCCAAACCTCTGCTCACATTTCAAAGACTGCACTCGTGGAGTTTTTTTGTTTCTGTTTTGTTTTTTAATATATATTTTTTTTACTTCCGAGAGAGCAGGAGAGAGATAGAAACATCAACAATGAGAGAGAGTTATTGATTGGCTGCCTCCTGCATGTCCCCAATTGGGGATTGAGCCCACAACCTGGGCATGTGCCTCTGACTGGAACTGAAACCAGGACCCTTCAGTCAGCAGGCCGACACTCTATCCACTGAGCCAGACCAGCTAGGGCCTGGTGGAGTGTTTTAATGGTGCTGCTCAACTGTCCTCTGGGAAGCTGGCACTGCTCTACACTCCTGCCAGCATGCCATGGCGGGCTGCGTGCCACACTTTTGCCGGCATGAAGGCATTCTCGTTTGGGAAAAAAAAAATCTTTATGAATTCATGAAGCAAAAAAACTCCCCATATCTCATGGCTGTTTGAGCTACTACTGGACTACAAATTAGGTTGAACAATTTCTCATAACCTATTGGCCAGTGTGTGTGTGTGTGTGTGTGTGTGTGTGCATAACAGAGTGTTTGTAAATCACTTGTTCATATCCTTTGCCCGTTTTTGTACTGAGATGTTAAATTTTCCTCATTGGTGTCTAAGACCTCTTTGCATAGTAAGGAGATTAGCCTTTTGTCATACTGTAGCTGGCTTGTAAATTGCCTTTCGCGTTACATGATTTGTTGTGCTGGTTCTGCACGTTTTGGATGTGGACCTAAGATCTAGCAGTGGTTTCCTCGGAGGACTGGCCCTGGCCTAGGATCAGGCTCAGGAGGGGAGAAGGTGGTGTCTGGGCCCAGGCTAAACAGGCAGCAGGGCGAGAGGAAGAGCAGGGGGCAACCCGGGCCAGGGCTGGGGTCTCTACTCACAGGGCGTTTTCTGCCTTGTTGATAAGGAGGTACATTTCGTAGAACTTGCCCTGGGGGATGGCTCCGTTGGGCACCAGCAGGCTGACCCCTAGGGGGAGAGGGAGGTCAGCAGGGAGGGGTTGAAGGGAGTCCAGGAGCTTCGAACAGGTGGTCACCAGCAGGGGATGGGAGAGAAGGTCTGGAGACTGGGATCAATGAGAGGCCTGGCCACTGACCAGAGGGCTTGTCAGTAACACAGGGGCCTCGGGCATAGCAATGGGGTGTAGAGATGGGGCAAAGGCCTGGCATCTGAAGGTCCCAGTGCTGCCTCCAGCCTTGGGCATGACGCTGGGTGGCTGTTAACTAATGGCTTTGCAACCTTGAGATGGGCACCTCTGCCCTTTCTGATGCCAAAACCTAGGATAGCACTGTAGTTCCGTTGAATTATAATGGGGTATTCTCCCCCCACTTAACAGATAGAGAAACTGAGGTTTAGAGCGTGACTGGGCCAAGGGTTCCCTGCCATAGTGAGGCAGAGACAGGCTTCGACCCCAGGCCTTCTATTTAATGGTCACCTCTTCCCCCTGGGCCTCTCTTTCCCCATCTGTGAAATGGGCTCTGGGAAGGCCTATCTTCTGCTGGGTGCTGGGGCTGTCCAGGGGATGTGCCAAGGCCACGCTGACAGGCAAGCAGAGGGGGACCCACCTGTGCCGGGGATGCTGAGCCTCCCGCCCAGGCAGCCAAACGTGCCGCTGACGCTGCTCCCCGGCTCCCGGGGCAGGCCCAGGAGCTGCTGGGAGCCGAGGCTGGCGCTGCGCAGGTGCATGAAGTGGGTGTCCCGGGAGAAGTCGCCAGGGTACGTGCCGGGCGGCAGGACCCCCAGCAGGTCAGCCCCATCTGGCAGGCCTGACCCGGAGCCGGTGGTGCTGGAGCTGTAGACCTTGATCTTGAGGCTGGGCAGGGGGTCCAGCAGGGGCGAGTTGGTCATGGGGATCTTGTCGGCCGAGTCCTGCAGGGCGTACACAGGCCCGCGGTAGATGCCGGCACTGGCAGTGAGGTCGGGAGGCACAGAAGGGTGCAGGAGCTGTGGGTGGTCTGCAGAGGCGGGGCTGCAGTCAGACCCAGATGGCCTCACCCGCCCAGTCCCGCATTACGCTCCTGCCAGGGACCCACCTGTTGCAAAACCTGCACCCAAATGTCCAGCTGCAAAAGGCTTGGGGGACCCACCAGGCTGGGTCGCCCCTTTTTCCCTTTTCTGCATCTCTCAAATCCAAACCAACCCACAGTCAGCTCTAGAACAAACTCTGGACCCCAGGAGGGAGTCTGTCTGCCACACCCTGCTGGGTGCCCTGTCCCCACCTGCCAACCAGGTGTCCCCCGGGTCTTACTGGGCCTCGCAGTCTTGAAGTTGACGGGGTGGAAGCCTCCGGTGAGGGCGGCGGACGAGTCGGTGATGTCAGTGTCCAGGTCACGGCAGTTGCGGCGGTACACCACCACCGCCACCACCATGAGGACCGCCACCACCACCAGGATGGACACCACGATGCCGGCATACAGCGCCATGTCCCCCGAGGACTCCAGGACTGCAGGACGGGAGGGCTGTGTGAGGACCGGGGCAGGGGCCCAGCCTGGGGGAGCCAGGGAGGCCCGGGGTCCCTAGGGAGGGGCAGGGCCTGGGTTCTAGTCCGATCCCAGCCACGACAGGCTGGTGACCTCAGGCAAGACTTGAACCTCTCTGAGCACCAGTCTCTATATGTAAAATGGTCTCAAAACCTCTGGCCTGCTCCCCTCTCAATGGGGCAAGGAGAGGCAAAGTGACTTGTCACTCCCAGGAATAATTCACTGCTCACTGCTGAGGAGCCAGGGTCTGTGGCTCAGGCACCGGGTCACAGTCTGTCCTGTCGGAGCTGGGATCCAAACTAGAGTCTCCCTTGCAGCCCATGGCAAACTTCCAGAGGGCCAGAGGGCCAGGCTCCGCCAATGTTTGCAAGTGGTGGTGTCGACCCACCCGGCTCCCCCTGTGCTGAGGGGTGGGAGGGGGAGGGGGAGGGGCAGGAGGGTGAGCAGGTGGAGGGGAATGAGATGCAGGGCAATGGGGTGGAGAGGAGGTGAGCAGGTGGAGGCGAAGGAAGGGGCTCAGGGAGGCGACCGTTGGCTACACGCCCCTCCCCCAGGCCGGCCACTGGGCTGGAGGACACCCGCTCTGGTGGGGGCAGGGCAGGCTGCCGCACAGCTGGAAGAACTCCGCACAGCCGGGCAGGCAAGGGTTAGGTCAAGACTCAGGGACTAACGGAGGGCTGGCCAACAGAATTCCCATGATGATGAATGAAGACATGCTATGTCTGTGCTGCTACACACGACAGCCACCAACCACATGTGGCCACTGAACCACTGAACTGTGGCCAGTGAGACTTAGGGACTGAATTTCTAAATATATTTAATTTAATTGAGGTAAATGTAAGTT
Organism: Myotis myotis; assembly: GCF_014108235.1. Lineage (NCBI taxonomy): Eukaryota > Metazoa > Chordata > Mammalia > Chiroptera > Vespertilionidae > Myotis > Myotis myotis. Next base: position 41,756,425 of record NW_023416319.1, on the reverse strand, counting down.
TAAAGAGCCATACTGGACAGCACAGGCAGAACGAAGATCATGGCTGTGGGAGTTCTAGGCGGCATCTGTCCGGTCCCTGGTCCCTGGGGGAGGGCACCGTGCCTGCCCACTTCGCACCTTCTAGTACCCCCACTGGCCTCAGCAGCCCTCAGGGATGGACTCCCACCCCTCTGGGGGCTTCTACTCCCAGGGCCGGGCTCTGCCTCCTGACATGCCGCTAACCAGTGGGCCACTGGCCTGGAGATTTACACTTTCTAATCAGTCAACAGCTCGGCCCCCAGTGAACTGGGGGAGGGGCCCACTGCTGATTTTATGACTCCAGAATTATTTGGAAATTGTGGTTTCATTACCACAGGCCAATCTCCCCAGGCGGCTTTACTGCTCTTGAATTAATGCAGCGCAGCCTCTGGGGGCTAGAGGCCAAGCCCTCGGGGCTGAAGGCAGTCCAGGGACCTGGGGAGGGTCTGGCCAGCTGCTGGGGGACAGAGTGGGGCACCATGATGGACAGGTGTGGGCCTGCCCCCTGTCCCTGGTCCCAAGCGGAGGCCAAGGGGATGGGGCTGCGAGCAGCAGATTTGCCAGGAAAACATCCAGTTCAAACCTGGCTGGGTCCCTGGCAAGTGCCTTCTCGGATTTAGCTTCTTGTCCTGTATTGTGAGGGTCAAGATGCTGCCCCAGGGCCTGTCAGCCCAGGGTCTGCCTATCTGCGTGTAATGGAGGCGTGGCACCTACAGCGGGTCCTAGGAGCCCCGGGGAGGGTCGGGGGGGAGGCACCTTCCACTACCCCTGCCCGGCCCCCCACACCCTGGGGGGGAAAGGCCAGCCCAGGAGAGCCCCAGAGGAAGAGGACAGCCATGAAATGGGACTTACGGTGGCTTTTGGGGTCACTTAGAGTTTTCTTATCTGTTGAGGGAAATAAAGGGAAAGACAATGACACAGGTGGCAGGAAAGGTAGTAGAGGAGGTGACAGAGAATGGCCCGGATGAGATGATGGATGTGGTGGGTGGGCAGAGGCCCCGAGGGGCTGTTCCGCTGCAGGCTGGGCACTGAGGCCTGGGGGTGCGGCTGGGGGTCCCTTATCCGTCCTCTCGAGGACTCACTCTGCATGCACAGCCCGTCGGTGCAGTTCTTGGAGTCGAGCAGGGTCCCGCTGCAGTCTCGGCCTCCGTTCTGCGGTGGGGGTGCCATGCACTCTCGGCTGCGCCAGTGGGCACACTCGGTGCTACAGGCTGACCACTTGCTCCACTCTGTCCACGCTCCATCCACTACAGGAGCACAGCACATGGCACATGAGAACACATGCACACACAAACACACATACACACAGTTACGTGCACAGAACACAAAGCACCATACAGGCCATACAGAGAAATCCATGCCACACCCACACAGCCCCAGACCAATGCAGAGCCAGGTGTGCCCGTGGGCAAAGAGAACACAAGCAGATGCATAGAGTCACACAGAGGCAGCCCAACGCACAGTACATACACAAGGATACAAACCCAGTAAATGCCACACCACTCACAGAAACATGTAACCAGAGGACACACAGCCAGACAAGCAAGGACAGACACACAGATGGAGAGGCAGTCACACAAAGACAAAAGGAGAAGCGGATCGGGGTCAGCAGCCTCGGTGTGCCTGACAGTCAAGTACAGGAGTGCAGGCGCCCTAACCCCAGGCAGCTCTGGGACTCCGGCCCAGGGGGCTGGCACCCTCAGCGTAGAGGGCAGCAGAGCCCACCCCTCAGACCGCAGCTCGGCTCAGAGCCTCTGCCTTGTCTCTTCAGCAGCCAGGGAAGAACAAAGGTCAGAGGTCATAGCACCTAGCCCAGCCTTTTCAGCCAGCTGTGGGCCCCGGGACAAGCATCTGCTGTTCCCCAGGCGGGGAGAGAAAGGCCGTCCTGACTCTGGCAGACACCACAGCAGAAGACAGGGCTGGGGGCTGGGCGTGGGCGTGATGTGGGCAGGGTCTCACCGGCCAGAGGCCTTACCTGGGCACACGGTGGTGCAAGAAGTCTTCTGGAAGGCCTGGCCCTCACAGAAGGCTCCTCCGTTGAGCGGGGTGGGGTTGGTGCAGGTCCGTGTGCGCTTCTGCCAGCCGCGGCCACAGCGGTTGGAGCAGGGCGACCACTCTGCCCAGCTGGACCATCCGCCGTTCACTGCAGAGGCAGCAGGTGTCACCCCATTGGCCTGGCTCTGTGGCCCCATGGGCCCCCAAACCCTATCTCTCCACCCTTGACGAGTCTTCTGCTGAGGCTGGCCCTTCCTAGCTGGACCCCTCCTGCCTATGGGGCTAGGCACTCAGATACCAGCAGGCAGGCCTGGCTGCAACCTTCAGCACCAGGACCCTCGAGGTCATGGTCTATTCCCCACCCCCTTGTAACATGGCAAAGTCCAGAGAGGGCTGACACCCAGGATCTCCCGTGAGCGATGGGGGACCTGGGACTGGAACCCAGTGTGGGGTTCTTTCTACAACATCCAAGGAATCTCAGGTGTGGCTCCGCCCCTCCCACCCAGAGGACAGCAAGGAACAGCCTACGGGCCTGGCCAGCAGCCCCTAACTCTGCTAGGGCAATGGGCTAGGGCCCTGGTCAGCAAACTCACGAGCCACATGCAGCTTTTTGGCCCCTTGAGTGTGGCTTTTCCTAAGCCGTAGGAGCACCCTAATTAAGTTAATAACAATGTACCTACCTATATAGTTTAAGTTTAAAAAATTTGGCTCTCAAAAGAAATTTCAATCGTGTACTGTTGGTATTTGGCTCTGTTGACTAATGAGTTTGCCGACCACTGGGCTAGGGTATGGGGATCCTGACTGGCCGTGCCCCAGACCTGACTCTGAGAGAGCTGGGTCTTCTCCTTCAGGGGCAGGAAAAGGGTCTGAGAAGGGTGGGTGCTCCTGGCTAGGGACTCAGGGGGCCTCACTTGACCACTAGCTTTGCTATGTAACCTTGTGGGCTTTATCCTGCTCACTTGCTGCCCAGGGTCCGGCTGTGTCCTGAGTAGGGTGGGTCAGGTGGCCATCTAGCCCTGGGCTGCCCCCCACCCCCACCCCCGGGCCATGCCTGACTCCCTCTGGCCCGCACCATAGACGATGATGGTGGCCGTAGTGCTGCGGCGCTTGGCCACGATGTTCTTGGCCACGCAGGTATAGTTGGCTGTGTCTGACAGGCGGGCCTGGCGGATGATGAGGTTGTGGTCAATGGTGAGCAGGAAGTTGGAGTCCTGGGTGGGGTCAATGATGTCCTCATTTTTGAGCCATTCCACCTGCAGGAACAGGGTGGAGGGGCATGAGGACCCAGTGCCTGCTCCCTCTCTGGAGTGTGAGGGAGGTCTGACCATAGGCAGGGCGGCGGTTTTCTCCATGTCCACCCACCGTGGGGACGCAGTGGGGCGGGGCCTCCGCCAGCCAGGCATCCACGGAACACCACAGAGCACAGCGGTTAAGATGACCCCTGGGTGGAGCCGGGGGAGATGGCGTGTACAGCCTGCGGCCGACCCAAGGAGTCCTGGGGGTTCCTGCCCCAGCTCTACCGCATCCCATGGGGTTGTGCTGAGTTGTGCAGAGATTGCAGTTCCCTCCTCTGTGAAATGGGGCGGCTCTGGGAGCCTGAGGCATCATATCATGGCTGGTGGCAAATGCCATGCCCAGCGTCCTCCATGTCCCCACTCACCTCAGCCACAGGCACCCCCTCTGGTGGGCGGCATTGCAGGAGAACCTCGTGGTCCAGGGGTACTTCCTTGCCCAGAGGCTCCTGGTCGAAGTTCTTGCGCAGATCTGGGAACAGGGAGGGGACAAGGCACAGTCTGGAGGCTGCAGTGCCCCATTCTAGCCACCAGGTGGCAGTGCACACTAAGGCAACGGTCGTGGGGACACCTGGCTTTTACCTGGGGAATAGCCTCTCCTCTAACCTGGGGCCTGACCAGGGGGAGTTGCGGAAACAGTTCCCTCCCCATGGCCTGGAATGGTGAGGAAGCTGGCAGCTTCCTTATATAGATGTGGTGAAAACTGGCCTTTACAAATCTCTGGGCCAGAGGGGGCCCAGGTTCTGGGTCTAGAAGCCCTCTCTGGCTGGCGTCCCCATGGGCCCTGATGTCTCTGTGGTGGGCGTCTTCAGCTAGATCCCCCCCACGGCAGTGGAATTCCCTCTCCAGGATCCACAGGGAAGGGGAAAGGGCCCAGGGACTGGGGTGTGTGGAGGGGAATGTCAGGGTGGCGTACATGCGATGCGGACATAGGCCCGGCGACTCTTGGTGGTGCCCGCAGAGCTCCAGGCCACGCACTGGCACCAGTAATCCTCCAGCCCAAACAGTTCCTCCACCTGCTGTCGGGACACCTCGATCTGCACCTCTCGCACCCGCAGGCCTGGGAGGAGGAGAGACACGGTCAGGGGGCAGGTCTGAGGACACAGGACACAGGGCAGGGCACCATGACATGTCTTCTTCTCCACCCCGGAGTCCTTTTGGTTCGTTTGCCAAGTGCCTCTCATTTCCATCATCTTCTCATCTCTCTGCTCCACCCTGACCCCAGCCGCCACTGCAGCTCACCGGGAAATGGCAATGGCTAACACAGGCCAGCTCTCCCCATCCAATCCGCTCTCCCCCTGCAGCCAGCGTGGGCTCCTCCGAATCCACAATGGCTTGTCATTCCCCTGGTTACGTCTCCAGTCCTCTCAGTGTGAAGACCCTGCCCTTCATCTGGCACCCATGCCTTGCACAATCTACTCACTACAGCCTCCCTGGGCGTCCTCCAGACCCTCGTGTTACCCTGGCCCCTCTAGCCACAGGCTGTTTACACATCAGTACCCTGCCTGAAACTCCCTTCTGTCCTGTGTCCAGTGAACTCCCAGTCAGCTTTGGGCTGGGCCTCACTTCTGGAGGGAAGCCCCCTGACCCTGGTCCATGCCCACGGCTCTCAAAGTACTGCTCAGTGCCCCTACCACTGCACCAGACATTGGTTGTCATTCCTGCCAGCCTGGTTTCCCCACAGCACCCACCACTGTCTGGAACAGCATCATTTATTGATGTGACCCTCTTCCTGGGAGCCCCCTGACCTCTCATTGGCTCCCTGTCAGGACCTGAAGGCCTCCCTGGATAACTGCACCCACTAGTCCACAGAGAGGGAATCACTCACTCTTCTGCCAACTCTCCCTTGGCAAAGCCTTCTAGGCTCAGGGAAAAAAGTGAGCCCTCCTGGATGAGGGTGCTGGTCTGAGGCTCCTCCCCAAAGCTTGTGAGAGAACTGTGAAACCTCCTCCTCCAGGAAGCCCTCCCAGACTCCCCTGCCCCAGAATCCCTAAAGCTGCTCCTCCTTGCCATGTGTCCCAGCTCACACTTTCATGGCTGCACATGGGTTCTAATAAGCCCCCTGAGGGCAGGACTGTCGCCTGTACACATGCAGTACTGTGACATGGTGGTTAAACAAAGCTGGACAGATGGACAGGTTTGAATCCTGGCCTCACCCTCCCCCCCCAGCTCTGTGACCTTCACGAAGTTACTTAGCCTCTCTGAGCCTCAGGTCCCTCATCACAATAAAACACTCAGGGTAAATGCTAAATGAATCATGGCACTTGCTGGGCCACAGCACACAGCTCAGGCCGGACACAAAGCCACTCTGTCGGGTCATCTGGACCTCACCCAGCCCTTCCTTGTACATTTGGAGAAACTGAGATTCAGAAAGGGCCGGGGGCAGGCCCAACAGCCCACAGCAAGTTGCCGGCAGAGCTGAGATCAGTGCTCTTGGTGTCCTGCCAGGTTAGAACTCTGTCCTAAACATGACGTCTCTCTGGACCTCTCCCAGTAAAGTCGTTGCCTTAACTCTCCTGCATCACAGGGGGAGGGGCTGACCGTGGGGAGCCCCTCGATAGCCAGGGACCTACATGGGAGGGGTTAGAGTTTGCTGTTGGGAGCACCAGGAGGGAAGAGGCTGCTCTGAGGTGGGAGGGAGGGGTTCTGCTCGCTCCCAGTGGCTGCCTGGCATGCTGGCCCAACAAGTGATGCTGCGTGGCCCACGGCCGGGGAGCAGGGCCCGGCCCTTAGTGTCCAGGTGGTGAGCCAGCCCTCCCCAGTGCTTCCTCTCAAGGGGCCCATCCATCCAAAAGGTTTCGGCAACACCCACCAGCTGGACAGAGGGAAACCATCATCCCGGGCAGCTTGACACCTTGGTCATGGTCCCGGCCGGCAGAGAGGATGATGGGGCCTTTGGTCTCCTAGACTGGGGCCCCAGCACCAGGTGCTCCCCCGCCCCCCAGTATGATGGCAGCCTGGTAGGCAGTGCCTCGGTGAGGACACGGAACTGGGCTGCCTGCCACATCCTGGCCTGAGATGCCACCAGTCCCGCCTGTCCTGGCCCAGAGCTGTCCTCCTCTGCGTTGTCAGGGCCTCAGGAAGGCCAGGGAAGGCCAGGGGTGGGGAGCAGGAGGCTCGATTAGAACCGGCCACACTGCTGCCAGGGGAGTGGCCCACGGGACCACTGTCCATTCTTTGCAGCTAACGGGACAACAGTGCCCCAGTTTCTAGGGCTGGCAGGGCTATGCGCCTGGTAGCGGGAGTGTAAGAGCCACGCTGCTACTATTACTAATAATCACAGGGGCTGTGAGGGTCCCCAGCAGGGCACACTGTCCCCTTGCTCTGCCTGGACCCTCACGGCTGACCTCTGATACCGGCCGGAGGGGCTCAGGAGGACAGAGAAGTAAGGCCAAGTTTTAAAGGAAGAGGACGGAGGAAAAGGCATGTCTGGGCCCTGCATGCTCAGTGCTGTGCGGGTCTCACCAGGACCTTCCAGCAACTCCCAGTCCAGAAAGAGGGGAATGAGCGCAGAGAGGCCGGGTGGCTTCCCCAGGATCACGCACCCCGACAGTGGGGGTAGCTGGCATAGATTATTTGTCTCTTAAAAATTGCTTTTTTTATTTTTAGATTTGGGGTAAGAATGCAACTCTGGGTCTATTTTTAAATGTTCTTTTAAAAGTTTGGCAAAATATACATGATATAAGACTTACCTATTTTAACCATTTTTAGTTCCGTGATATTAAGTACATTATGGGGTATAGTTTTAAGCCTGGGTGGTTCTGAAATGTGTGAGCTTTTCATAGAAAAACAGAAGCTGGGGAAGAGAGAAAAAAGAAGAGAGAACGAGAAAGAATGTCAGGGGAGACACACAGAGAGTGAGGCTGAACGAGAGAAGGAGAAAAAAAAGAAAGAATAAAGGTGGGGGTGGGGACTGAGAGAGGGAGAGGGGAGGGAGGCGGGGGGGGGGGAGCATAAGGAAAAAAGACGCAGACAGAGACGGGGATCAGAAGGGAGAGGTGGGACACAGATGGAAATAAGAGGGGGCTGGACAAGCAGGAGAAAGAAACGGATCAAGGAAGAAACGCGAACACAAAAGCCGAGGCAGTCACTGGGGCCAGGGAGCCCCCTTGGGCCTGGGTTCTGGGGCTGCCCAACACGGGTGGCCTGCAGGTGGCCAGCACCGGCCGCGCGCCCTAACAAAGAGGAGCTGGCTCTGTCCGGGAGCCCCAGCCTGGGCTGCACCGAGGCAGGGTTCTAGAGTCCAATGGTCGGCAAACTGCGGCTCACGAGCCACATGCGGCTCTTTGGCTCCTTGAGTGTGGCTCTTCCACAAAATACCGACTTCTGCGCATGGGCCACGAAGTTTCAATTGCACTGTACGTGCGCACCCGCACGTGGTATTTTGGGTGCAGCCCACACCGAAGGAGAGGGGAGCGTGTCTGGAGCTTCTGAGGCGTGGGGAGCAGGAGGCAGAGCCCTGGCTGGTGCTGGTGAGGAACCCTGGCCCCCGGCTAGACTTGCTCCCCGAGCTGAGCAGGATGGGAAGACACTGGGAAAGGGAACAAGCGCTCAGCTCGGCGAGGGATTAGGCGCAACTTCATGTGACCACACAACGTCAGCCTGCGCCATGCGGCCAACCCTTGGGAAATACTGACCCAGGGTGGACCACAGAGGGGAACTGAGGCCCAGAGGGGCGCCCTGGCTGCTTGAAGTCTCACACGGAGTCTAGGGTGGTGAAGCCCAGGACCCAGTGTCCCTGACACCTGTGGGCGGGGGGTGTCCCTGGTGTCCTGGGCGTGACCAGGCCAGTGGGGCGGCTCACCTGTGGCCTCGTCCCGGCCCTCCTGCATGACGTGGTCATTCTGGCTGACCCACTCGCCATTGCACTTGAAGTAGATCTGTGTGGCAGGGAAGGCGCGGCAGCTCAGCTCCACCGGCTTGTTCTTCACGATGTAGGCGTCTTGCGGCTCCTGGAGGAAGTGGGGCAGCGGCTCGGCCGGCGCCGATGGGAAGGACTCAGGGAGCACCTCGCTGCCGGAATCAGTGCCTGTGGAGGGAGGAAGGCTCTGTGAGGCCGAAGGCTGAGGAGGCCAGGGGCACCCACTGACCGCCCAGGAGCCCCTGGCAGACAGAAGGGGGCGTCTGGAGATGCAGGAGGTGCCCTCTGTGACCCGGGCAAGGTCCGGCTCCCCTGCGCCTCAGCTTCCCCATCCTGCCCTGCCGATAGGAGGCTCTGCTGTGGAGCCAGTCCCCGCTCCACGATGCTGTGTGTGATCTTCCGTACAGACGGAGAAATCGGGGTGGCCTGGAGCAGGCAGGGGACCCATCAAGGTGAGGCACCCCTGAGGCCCTCCAGCCCTCCCATGTCCCCTGCATGAGCCCTCGCCGGCCTCCCTCCAGTTTCCCACGGTGATACCATAGTACGTTTGAGGCTGGAGCTCCAACAGGCCAGCTCTGCCCCGAAGCCCCAGCCAGCCGGGCAATGGGAGTGGGGAGAAGAGCGAAGACCCATAGGGCGCTGGGTGGGTGAGGTGGGGCGGCTGCACCAGGCCTGGGCTCCCTGGTGCAGCCCGGCAGGCCTCCTCCTCCAGGAAGTCCAAGGCAGGAGGCAGCATGGAGCGGGAGACTGCCTTCCCAGCAGCTCCACACCGAGTCTCCCTCCTCTGGTCTGGGGCTCTGATCCTAGCCTTTCTCACCTGGCCAAGTCCGTCCCTCTGCCCTAAGGGTGAGGGAACACACTGCGGCTGTCAATCTTTTCCCTGAAGGGGCCACAGGAAACCCTGGCTGCCCGCCCCCCTGGAAAGAACAGCACCTCAGGAGGTGAGACAAACAGGAAGGGAGAGCAGCCAGCCACCCAGCGCTAGGATGGGGGCGACCAGGCCGGGCCAGGCTATTGGTTCACAATCCACTTAGGAAAACTGACTTTCCACTGCCAAGTGCCAAGCGATCAGGTGGCGGGGACACGCGGCAGGGGGCTTGTCCTCCTCTGCTCACCGCTCCAGAGGAAGCACACATTACGCTGCAGGGGTGCCCAGGCCCGCCCCGCCCTCACCAGCCAGCCACCGTCCCCGGCCCAGCACCCCAGCGCCCTGGGACCGGCCCTTGTCCTCCAGAAGGAACCAATCACACCTCACATGCCCAGGCCACGCTGACTCTGCGCACCAGCAGCTCCTGCTAAGACCGGGCGCTGCAGGAGCTCTGAGAAAATGCTGGGTTGACACGGGCTCCAGGCTGTGTGTGTGTGTGTGTGTGTGTGTGTGTGTGAGAGAGAGAGAGAGAGAGAGAGAGAGAGAGAGAGAGAGAGAGAGAGGGAGAGATGGACTGATCCCAGGGGGAGAGAAGGAAAAGCCAGCAAGAAGGGGTGTGACTTCAGCTCCATCCAGTATGCTGTGGGTGACCCAGGGAGAGCCCCTTAACTCCAACCTAGTTACTTCATCTCGAAGAGGGCAGGTCCTATGAGATAACCATACATGTGTGCCGAGGAGGGGCCGAGCACATAGCAGGTACAAGTTACTGTATTAAAAACACAACTAATGCTCGCCCCACATTAGGTGCTATGTTTTCAATACTTAATTGAAAATGTACCTAATTCTTGTAAGGCATGTTATATTAGTCCCCAGTTTACAAATGGGGAAACTGAGGCCAGAGAGGTTAAGCCACTTGCCCAAGGGCACACAGCAAGCAAGAGGCACAGCCAAAGTTTGAACCCAAGAATCAGACTTCAGTGTTAGGACACTGCCCAGGACTCCACACTGCCCATCACTGGAGCAGCTGCATGCACCGGTGTGTCCCCTGAGAATCCGAACAGACCCAGACACTGGCCGGGACTCTACCACTGTGGGGGTTCTCTCACCACAGGTCCAGCGAGCCTAAAAGCGCCCTTCCTGTTTCAAAGCTGCGGACACGGACGCTGATCCAAATGAGGCAAGTGACTGCCCCACCGCCAGCTGGTTGGTGGGAGTAGCAGTGAGTATCCTGAGGCCAGGTCAGGGCTCCCCAATTCTCACTTCCCTCAGCCAGGCAGGGAGACGCCTTCTCTGTAGGTACACCGTAGCCTCTAGGGCCTGGCAGCTTGGGCAGTTGGTGGTGAGAGGACACAGTGCCCAGCGAGCTGGACATGGTCTCCCAGTGGCCTGAGAGCTGTCACTGTGGCCGTTCTGCCAGGCAGGCAGCTCTAGGGAGAGCAGGTTGGAGACAAGAGGGCAGGTGGGCAGCAGAGAACCCGCAGGCTCCATGCCCGCCTCCCACCACCAGCATCCTGTTCAGCTTCAGGCCTGAGATGTGTGAGGCAGGGATTTGCCCGAGGTCACCTGTCAGTGGGAGGTACCCCAGGGTCTGAACCAGGCCTGACTGGCCTCAGGTGCCTCATCTGTGAAATGGGGGGACTGGACCTCCCTCTGGGGGTGGTGACCACAAGAGGAGGTGTGTGGGCACCCCTGGGTGCAGCTGTGTGCTCACCCTACCTTCTAACCACGTGGCCCCCAGGTGATCGCTTCCCTGGCTGGCTGCGGCCCTGCGGGCTGTGTTTATGACAGTTTTATAACCCTAATGCGGCTTATTTATAAAGCTGGCACAGACACGACCGGGGAAAGTAAACATTTAAACATTAGACATCCATTAGTGCAGTAGGCCCCGCCCTCCCTGCCCCACCCCTCCTCTCAGCCCTGGCACAAAGGTTCATCCTCGGCCTTGGCAGGAATATGGCTGGGCGTCTTCCTCAGCGCCTCTCTGTCATGGCAGTGCCGGTGGCTCTCGGTATAGCTACTGCCCCTTGCCAACAACCCCACCCCCCAGGCTCCGGGAGGCAAATGCTGCCAAGAGACAAGGAAGATGAACCAAGGACCGACCTCAGATTCCTCCCCAGAGGGACCACTGGCAGACTACAGGCAGGCTGGCCTGCAGCATGTGCTTAGCGAGTGCAAATTAAATACAGGGGGGCTGGGGCTGCGCCGGGGCGGTAGCAGCTGAGCTGGGCCCTGCCCTCACCGCTGGACACTTCCCCGCCTCCTTGGCCCTGGCTCGGGCCTCGCGGCCGAGGGAGGCTCCACAGGTGTCCCAGACGAGGGCCACCTGAGCCCGCCCGTGGGCGCCAGCGTGGAGGGAGGAGGAAAGCGGTGTCTCGGGCTCCTGGGTGCTCTCTCTGCCAGATGCTGTCAGGAAGCGTTTGGTATGAACTCACAGAGCCCACACCATCCCTAGTCAGGGTGTCCCGAGTCTTTCTGGTCTTTGGTGCCTTGGTCATTTTTACACAGTAATTTTTCTGGGCAATTTTTACTGCAAGGCCAAGAGAAATCCCTAGGGGTTCTGCTTGTTAGATCTAAACAGCGTCTGTGCGTGCGTGCGTGCATGTGTGCACGCCTGCATGCACAGCCTAACACCTTAGCAGCCATTTGAAAAAATAATACACGTAAGTTGAAAGTAAAAGATTACTTGCAGTCCTTTCCTAAACAAGCCACAGGGACTGCCTGACTAATGAGGCACCCCGTAAGTGCTCAAGTCTTGGGATCAGAGTGGACACTGCCCCCCTCACTGTTGGTCACAGGGCACTCCCGAATGCCCAAACCCAGCTTTTCAGAGCCATGATGCCATCCAAAGGAAAGAAGTGTGATGTAATGCTGAAGCTAGAAGCTGTCTTGAGCTAGTAGCTGTCGCAGTGGCTGGCAGCCGTCCAGTACTACTGCATTTCCTTGAAGATTAAAAATATCTCACAGCACCCCTGTGAATCGGCTGCGGCACCCTGGGGTGCCTGGGCGCACAGTTGGACCCACAACCCTATATGCTTGGTGCCATTGTTATCCTCATACTGCGGATGAGAAAGCTGAGCCAGGGGGTCTGTAACCGGCACAGGAGGCTGAGGTCGCGAGCAGCCGAGTGGAACGCAAACTCAGGCAGGCTGATGCTCGAATCTACCGCCGGGCCTGGGAACCAGCATTCACGTCCACGCTGTGCCAGGTGCCTTGACTATTTCAGTTAATTTACTCCTCGCAACCATCAAGGTGGGGATTATCGTCCCATTCCCCGGAGGACATGGAGCATCGAGGGATCTGCCTGAGGTCACCTGTCCGTGGGAGGAAGCCAGGCTCCCAGTCACCCGTCCCTGGCCTCACTCCAGCGCTCCCCACTGGACACCTGAGAAGACTCCCCTGGAGGAGACCTGGCCTTTGCCAGGCCAGACCCGAACTTCCTGCTGGCAGGAAAACGTCCGCATAAAGTGTGTTTTTTCAAATAGCAGAACTCGTTTGAACCGATGGTTGCAAAACTGCAAACTGCCTTTAAAGCCACAGACACGAATGGCCCCACTCTCCCAAGGAGCGGACGCATCCCTGCACAGATGTCACCGCGGACAGTTAACACACAGGAGAAGAGCCGCCGCTGAAGTCAGGGGCCCTGGGTTTGCACCCCGGCTTTGCTGTGTGGCCTTCCTCTCAGGCCTCGGAGACCCCGTCTCTAAAATCCGGAAGTTGGTTGAGCCAATCTCTCAAGCCCTACTCTACTTCTAACACGTGGAGATTTGAAGATTCCTTATGGGGGAATCTGTTCATGTATGACAAGGTCCCGGGTGTAAATGTTTTCTTCAGGAAGTCAATTTGCTTAAAATGAGATCACCTTTCTTGCCATTTTTACTCGTGGCTCACACACCCAGCATCTCCCGTGGTCCTAAGACACAGCGTGGGGGAGCCTGGGGAGGGAGGAGGAGGAACTAGGTGCTGTTGGGCTCTCTCTGTGCCCCAGCCCACCCACCCCAGGCCTCAGATCACAATGACCACCAGAGCCTGGGTGGGACCTCCTGCGGGCACCAGGCAAACCCTCGCTTCTAACTCACCTGTACCTGCCTGGATGCGGTCTCTTGTCAGCTCGTCCCTCGGTGGCACAGACTCACCGCGACAGAGGTTATTCAAGGACCAACTGTGCAGCATCCCCCACCAACTCCTTCCCCAACCTTGACTCCTACCTCTGGGAGGGAGCTCCCCGCTGCCTTTCTCAGTGGGTGCGCCTCTGGACAGACCTACCAGAAAAGCCCTCCTTCCTTTCAGCTGGAATCTGCTGTCTGAGGCTGCAGCCACCGCGACGATTTTCACCTCCGAGGTGACACTGAACAGTGTGCTTCCGCCCCGCTGACAGCTGCCCTGTGTCTGGAGGCTGAGGCCTGCCCTCCCTGGCCTTCTCGTCTTCCTTTTGAATATTCAGGAGACACCCTTTTGCATCCTCTCACCACCAACCTGGCTTCCTCATGGACAAGTTCAGTTTGCTCACAACCCACTTTTAAGCTTGGGGAGGGGAGGGGGGGAGAGGGTGGGGTCTGGCGGGCACTTCCCTGCTCCAGGTTCTGGCAGCTGCTCCTGGAGGGCAGGGAGCACACCACACCCTTCTCAGTGTTCCCCACGGGGTCCAGGAGGGCACCTGTCCCCTGGGAGGGTAGCGGAGCTTGCAGGACAGAGCGGGGAGCCTGAGCCCAGTCTCCACCCGACGGCAGGACTCATGCCCGGCCGCACGCTCCTTCCCAGGGACTGGGCCTTGGCAATGCCCAATGTGGAGACGCAGGCTGCCACCTGGCAGGTGGGAGGTCCAGATGGGGAGGAAGTTGAGGCCACAGGCTTGTTTATGAGGCACCAGAATCTAAGCCACAGAAAAAGCAGGGCCCAGGGCCTTGGAGGTGGAGAATTGGCTTCAGGACAAAGGTAAAAAGAATGTATTTCCCAGAAGTTCTCGAAAGGAGGGAGAGGCTAAAACTAGTGTCTGGACATTCCTGACCGGAGACTGTCCCTGCTGCTGGGGGACGCCAGGGAGCCAGCAGACTGCTTCAGCTCCTCACCCTGCCCGGGACCTTGGGAGGCCGCTTACTCTCAGGGCCTTAGTTCCCCATCCATGAAAAAGGTGCTGACCTGTCACCTCTGAGGTGCTGTTATGAAAAAACAGATGTAAATGTGCTCCACTGACTGGGTGGTGCCCTGCAGCAGGGGGAGGGGCCAGGCAGGACATCTCTGTGCAGGGAAACCCTGAAAGCCCAGATTGGCAGGTTCCTCGGCCTATAGACACTGAGACCCAGCAGGCAAGAAGCATAGAAAGTAGGTGCCCAAAGTGGGGCCCTCCACTCTACCAGCTCAGAGAGGGGAAGTGACTAATGCAACACTACACAGCAACTTCACAGCCAAGCTGGACCACTGCCCAGTTTCTGGTTTGGGGCTGGGTGTGGAGACAGCACGGCCACAGCAGGGCCGCGGAGAAAGGCTTGGGCTCTGTCTTCCCAGGCCTGGGACGAAAACTCAAAACTCACTCCCATCCATCTCAATCTGTCCGCCTCTGGCTGGCCCTGTTGCCCAGGCAGAGGCCTCAGCACGAGGCTGCAGGGGTTTGGCAGGGAGGGCCTTGACGCCCCTCCCACTGGCTTTTGTCACAGGTGGGTGACAAGACCAGGCCTGGGTCCCCAGGCTCAGCATCTGCAGCCCAGCAGGCCTTGTGTCTCAGGGCTGGCTGGCATGAGGTGACGCCCACACGAAGGGACAGGACTGGGAGGGGAGAGGGGGGCAGGCGGGAGGTGAGGGAGAGAGAAACGCCCCACGCTGGGCCCATTTATCATCAGCAATCACAGTCTCTCTCTAGCCCCTGGACACTGGCTAATTCTCGCCAGCCTCCCACCGCATGGAAAATCTCTCCCATTCACTTGGAGGCTGATGTGCTCAGTGGGGAGTGAGGAGAGGGGGGAAGAGGAGCCCATTTATTATTATGTTTTAAAAACACACAAACCCCACATGGAAGGACCCCTCCCTGGACACAAAGCCCTTCTTCCATCTGGCCCTGGCTCCTGGCGGCTATGGGGTTCAGGCTGGGGGCCCCCCTCAGAGATGGTTACAATGGCCTTTACTGATGACAAATGGGGGCTGGTGGACTTAGGGGAGGCTGAGCTATCCCTAACAAAGGAGGCCCCTTGGGCGGCCTTTTCCCATACCCTCTGCAGACCTGCCTGTGCCCATGATATCACTTCCTGTGCAGGAAGTGGCCTCAGATGGCCAGCGAAGGCAGGAGCTTGCATCCTAAAGGGGGTGTCTGACTGATCCTGAGAAATCTCTCTTCTGGAAAGACTCAAGCGAAGGAGCCGATAGGAAGCTGGGGACCAGGCCCCAGGCCCATTCTAAAGGGAGCCACACCACTTAGAAAGTAGGGAGGAACACATTGGTTATTGCATCATTGGTCTACCCTCAGGCTCTCGGAGGTACCTGGAGAGGCTGTGTCCTACATCCATGAGCCTGGACCCTCCCTCCAGTCCCTTCCTCTGGCCACTGGGCTCCCTCAGCCTGGATCTGGGTCCCCCTAGGACTAATTTTTGGTTCCCTTTCCAAGTCCAAGGTCCCAGGTGGTCGCTGTGCCTGGAGGCCTGTGTTGTAGGAGAGAGCATTCATTCTGCTCCCCCTTCCTCTCCCCAAATGGAACTCAAAGCCCTCGCATCTGTCATACTCCAGGTAATGTTTACCCAGCACACAAGTGAGAACATCATCGGCAATACTGCAATTCTGCGAAGTAGGCGTTCCATTTCACAGATGAGGAAACTGAGGCTCAAAGAAGTGAAAAGTCCTGGACTTGTTTGAGATGCCCCAGACAAATAGATCCATCCTAGCCTGGGAGGGGCCCACTGCTAGCTTGGTGCAGCCCCCAAGAAATCACACTCAGACACTCACTCACACCAAGAGACTCACCCATACACCACCCAATGTCACGATCCACAGCCACCTCCCCTGGACACCCAGAGCCCCAACCGGCTGGGCAGAGACCCTGCCTATGTCCACATTTGAAGACAATGGCAGCGAGTAAGGCCTGTGGGGGACCCGAGTTATATTATTTGGTCAACTTTCCGACGTGCCTCAAACTGCACGACCACCCATCACCACCTTCCGCAGTCTCCACGCCCATGTCCTTCTACCCAAGTGCTCCTCACTGTGCTCCCTACCTCCCCCGCCACCCCCTCATATCCACTCTCCTCACAGTAGCCAAGGGGATCTTGCAAAATGTAAACAAACCCCTCCCTTGCTCACACCCTCCAACAGCTTCCATTTGCATCCGAATGAAGCCCTAACCCCACTGAACCCTCAGACTTCAGGTGCTCATGTATCACCCACTCGGCACCAAGGCACCCAGAAGCTGTTAGCAGAGGGGTTTTAAACCATAGCAACATGCACAGGGCATCTCTCTCTTGGCAGTCACACACACCGGGGCCTCGGCTGTTCTCTCCTTCTGGGATGCACCCCTCAACCATGTCCCCATATTCCTGTGGCTGACTTTTTGTCATTGATATCTCAGCTCAAGTGCCACCTACCATCTCTCCCCAGGGAGGCCTCCCCTGATCACCACATGCAAATTCCTCCTCCTCTCCCTTCCCGGGTGCTATGTCCGCATCGCATCGTCATGGTTTCTGTGTGTGTTTGTTTTGACTGTGCTCATCTCTTTGAAATTACCTCCTTCCTGTATTTGATTGTTTGCTGCTTGTGTCGGAACAGGTCTGCTCTCTGGAAGGCAAGCTCCTTGAGGGCCTGGAAATAACTGGCTGCTTGTTTAGCTGGGCCTACTGGGGACACAGGACTTCCTGCAGCTGCACCACCCAACCTCATTGGCAACACCTGGGGTGGCAGGTGAGCGTAGAAGGGAGCAGCCAGGGCCGTGGGCACAGGCTGTTGACCTGGGCCATGGGAGCCAGTCCCTGTGGAAACCCCTTCCTGTGGGATGCCACCAACTGATGGAACCTCAGCGACCATCTAATCACTGTCCTCTAGCATGGAGAACAGAGAGGGTGTGGCTTGGCCTCGGACCACACAGCATCTGAGCAGCTGAGCCCGGAAGAGAAACTGGGCTCTAGACTCTCAGGGAAGGTGGGGGAACTTTATTTTAAAAACCACCTTTTCTTTCCAATAAAAACACCTCTTTTTTTTTTTACACTTACAATTTAGGGGAAAAGGATGAAAATAAAAATCACCCATTTCCATCCCCAGTTTACCAGAATCAACCCTGGGCATTGGTCCTCTCTGCCTTTTGTAGATGCGCATATCTTGTTACTTAAAGGGGCCTCACTATACACAGTTGTGTGTTCTGTTTTCCTTCCAAGGCTGTTAGCAGAGGACTTTTGAGCCATAAGCAAAATGCACAGGGCATCTCTCTCTTGGCAGTCACACACGTCAGACGGGCACAGGCCAGCTGGGCAGGCTCCCCTGGCACAGCCTGTCGGGGTTGGAAGAGCTGCAGGATGCAGAGCATGTGTGGGGAGCCACCGGCAATGACATCAGGTTGGCTCTGCACGGTTGGGCGCTGGGCAGGAGGACGCCCGGTGTCCTGTCCGTCTCCCAGAAAAGTAAAAACGCACATGGCTATAGCCTCTGGCTCAGGGGTTGCCTGGCAGGCAGTGGTTACGTCCTGCTGCCCTTGCGGGCGAGGTGTCCCCAGGCCGCCTTGGGAAGTCCAGGGCCATGCCTGCTCTTAGAGTGCCCCCAAGGCACACTTTCCTCTGCCTTTCCGGCTCCATGCTCAAGGGCCAAACAGCCCCTCCTTGAAAAGCAAAGACAACTGCCAACACATTGCAAAGTGGAAAAACTCTGATGCTTGCTGTCAGCACTGTCACCACGCCTGGCCAGACCCTGCCCGGTGGTGGCTGCGGGCCACCTGGCAGGCACCAGGAGGCAGCTCGCACCCTGGGAAATGGAACCCTTGGACCTGACTCCCACCCTTTACTTCCAGAGCGGGACCCTGAGGCCAGCAAGGGACAACAACTTGTCCACGGTCAAACAGCCAGTCGGCTGCAGCACCCTGGTGTCCTGGCATCATGGTGGCAAAAAGAGAGTCACAGTAGGGAGAGAGGAAAAGGGGTGCCCAACAGGCCCTTGCCAATCTGTGAAACGGGGCCTGCGACAGAAAGGGAGAGATGAACAGGGAGGGAGAGTTGGGAGTGATGGAGAAAGAGAAACCTGAGAGCAAAGAGTGGTGAGTGGAGCTGTGTGTGGGCTTCTCCTTGTATGTTCTGAGCCTGGAGTCCACTTGGGTTCCTGTTCAGGCCTTGGGGGCCAGGGAGGAAGGTGGCCATCCATCTCTGGCCTTCGTCCTCACTCCTGCTCTGCCTCTTCCACAGGCCAGGAGGGCAGGCGTTGGAGACTCGCACTCTCGGGAATACCCTGGGCCCAGAGATGGGGAGTAACTGGCCTCGGGCCACACAGCTCGGTAGAAGCAAAGCTGGGAGTGGAACAGGGGCATCCTGGCACTCAGCCCAATGCTCTTCTTTGTCTCTCTCTGGTTCCAACTGCGGTGAAGACCTGGCCCTGAGCTTGGGTGAGAAGCTGAGTTGGTGGTGGTGGAGATGGGGGGAGACAGGTGCACTGGCCAAGGGGGAAGGCACAGATGGCCTCGCAGGTGCACCTCGAGGGAGGCAGGGTGGTGGGCAGGACTCACCCCATTCTTTATCCGAGCATTCCCCGAGCTTCCCCTTGACCGTGCCTATGGGAGGGCCTGGAGGGTAATGACCAAGCTTCAGTCCTACCAATGAGAAGCTCACAGCAAAGGTTCAACGTTAAGGGTCCAGACACCTTGACTCTGACCGGCGCTCGGTGTGCCTCCAGCCTGCAGTCATGTTGATTCCTCCGCCTGCTGACCCGTCAGTGCAGACATGAATCTGAAGCTTTGTCTGTGGCTCCTTCTTTCTCAGTCACGGAGGCAGCCTCCTTCCTCCAGGAAGAGGCTCTGACTGCTCCCACGTGGCCACTGCAGGGATGTCTCATGCTCTAGGCCCTGTAAGCCCTCGTATTTCTTGGGCTGAAACACCTCGGTGCTGTCACTGGCTCATGAAGGGAACTTGGGTAAACCACTCCCCTCTGGGCTTCAACCTTCCCTTCTTGGAAATGGGGTACTTTTGCTTGCTCCCCGCCCCACAGTTGTTGGAAACATGAAGGTCAGAAGTATGAAGCCTATTTGCCAGCTAGGCAGCCCTGTGCACTTGCTAATTTCGATTATTGCTTTTCACGTAAGAAACAGTGGGCGTGCTTCCCTGGGATTGCCAGGGTCTTCCTCTGGGTCTGAGCATCACTCCCCACGCCTGCCCTGGCCCAGCCTCCCAGCTGTGACTCTGGCCCACTCCATGATGATGTGAAGCTGCAAAAGGCTGATGCAAGCTGGAAGGAGGGAATGAAACAGACTCAAGTGGTGCGGCTGGAGCTCCACCCCCAGCCCCGGGGGACTCTGGCACGGCCCCTGCCCGCTTGTTTGCACCTGCTGATGTAATAGAGGGCCTCCTGGGCTCAGGACTCCCGCCTGTTCACCTCAACCTCTGTGCTGCAGCCAGAGGAAGAGTTTGAGGGCAGGAGGTCAGGCGCCCAGCCGCAGGCAGCAGGAGAGGGCTATTCTCCAGGGAGGGGCGACTGGGCTCCAGCAGAGGGAGGAAAGACCCGGAAAAGTGTTACGAAGATGATGAGCAAGCGCCCCGGAATACACAGGATACGGGTCAACCCCAGTGCCACCACTGTGTCACTTCAGGGGAGCTGGCCCATGTCCCCAAGCCTGGTGCATGGCAGGCACTCAGCTTGTCACTCTCTCCATGGATTTCTTGAGGCAAATAAGGACGTCTGTGAGGGGAAAAGAGAAGGGATGGGCGTGTGGCTCCATGGAAGAAAAATATCAGAATAGTCCTGGGCCAGCCACCAGCTCACTGGGTGACTTCAGGCCAGCTGCCTCACCTCCCGGGCCTTGGCTTGTCTATCTGTAGGATGGGCACATCACGGTGCCCACCTCACAGAGACAGCTGGGACCATAGGTGTGAGAGTGTAACATGGCACTGAAGCATGTGGATGGCTCCAGGGAGCTAGGGACTGGGGGTGCGGGGGGCTGGGTGGATAGGAATTCTCACCAGGAGCCCTGGAGTGGGCCTGTCAGCTGTGCTCTGCCTGGCCTGGCCCCGGGATTGGGGAGGAAGGCACAGAAGAGAAGAGGAGCACACGGCTCCCAGAGGCCTCTAAGGAGCCATCAAAAACACACAGGTGGTGCAGACAAGAGCCAAGACACACTCCTGGAGACTGTAAGGCCACCGACCCCTGAGCCCAAGGTCTGGGATGACCTGTCTCCAGACTATAACTCTCAAAGCTGGTTTCCCAGGAGACAACTCTGCTCTTTCCCTGAGAAAGGGGAGAGGAGCACCTTACCTAGTTCACGTGTCTCTTTGGTGGACTTTTTAAAAAATGTGTTTTTATTGATTTCAGAGAGAAGAAGGGAGAGGAGAGAAAGACAGAAACATCAATGATGAGAGAGAATCATTGATAGGCTGCCTTCTGCACACCCCCTACTGGGGATTGAACCCGCAACCGGAATCAAACCGTGACCTCCTGGTTCATAGGTCAACACTCAAGCACTGAGCCATGCCGGCTGGGCTCTTTGGTTGCTACTGAAAGTTCCTGAAAGACAGGAACCAGCCAGGTGGGGAGACATCCATCTCAGCCTCCAGACCTCTCAGCCCCGAGGGGTGGGGAAGGGCAGGGTGGAGTGGGACCACCTGCTCTATCTGAGCCCTTGGTTCTGCTGGGTTGCTCTGGATGGGGAGCTGCACGCAGGTAGGGACACACGGGCTTCCTGGGCCACAAAGATCCACTTTTCCCTTTAGGACAGCTTTGTGTCCTAGCAGGTGTGTGGGGAGCCAGTCACCGCTGTGCGCTAACCACACCCAGGCACTGACAGAGCACCAGGCCTACATCCTTTAAATGAGTCTCTCAACAGCCTTGGAGGCAGGTACTCCCATTATCACCCCCAGTTTGCAGGTGAGTAAACCAAGGCACAGAAAGATTAAGGAACTTGCTCAAGGTCACAGAACAGGGTCATCGGCACTCGAATGGTCTCCCTAACCTCTATGCCAGCGATTCTCAAACTAGCGTGTACCCAGACAGCCTGGAGGTTGGTCAGGTCGCGTGCTGTGGTTTCCCACTTCGCAGGCCTGAGAATGTGCATGTCTAACAAGCCCCCAGGTCCTGTGGCTGGTCCACTGCTCCATGCTCTCTTGCCTCCCAACAGAAATATAAAATAGCAGACAACAGTGCTTAGCACAGGCCAGCTCCCTTTCCCTGAGCCCCTCTATGGCTCAGCTGCAGACCCTTCACAAGGAACGAAAGGAATGACCTGGCAGCACGTGCCGGCGACCCGGGCCTGAACCAGGCACTGCTGTGCTGCAATGCCTATTATCAACACTGACAGCCATCGCCTGCATCTGCCTTCTTGCAAATTACTTAGCCTCTCTGGGCCTCAGTTTCCTTATCTGCAAAATGGGGGTAATAGTATTTCTAGGAAGGATTAAACACACCATATACACACTGCTTGGAGGACGGCCTGGCACATCAAAGGGCTTATTGAGTATAAGCTACATCACTGTTATTATTACTACTGTTACTATCGACATCATCCATATCATCTTTCTAACAGCCTGGGAGGTTGCTATCAACACCCACCTCCACGGGTTACCTAATGGCCCTCAGGGAGATAAGTAACTTGCCCAAAGTCACTGGTGGCAGAGGAAGGATGGTAAGCAGGTGTGGGACCCCAGTGGTTGGAACTGGCCACCACGAACAGGGAGATTCCCCACTCCGCGTCCTCTGGGAAGGGTGGAGAGTTATTTTTCTACTTGTTTCCTGCACCTCCTTCTAGACCTTTCTCCCCACCCCCTGCCAGCTTAGCCTGGGGTGCAATCAGTGTCATTGGTGAGGGCAGAATGTCCCCAATAGGGAACCAGAGGCTGTCAGCCACCCACAGCGCTGACCTTGGGAAGCCAGGCCCCTTCCCTCCCTGTCTGTCCCTCTGTCCCCTGGCCTGCTCCTCCTTACTGGATACCCTCAAGGCTTGAGGACTGGCTTGGTCCAGCCCCTGGGAGAGGGAAAGGTCACTTGTTTCTCCTGAGACCCCCCTGCCCCCATGTCCCCTGGGATCCCAAGTTCAAAACAATAGCGGCTTCAGGTTGCCCTTGATGTAAAGGTTTAGTAGGTGGCTAATTTTAGCTGAGAAATACTCCGCATTTTCCCAGGCATTTTCCCAGCCACCGCCACTGCCGCACTCTGAGCTGGACAAATGGCCTTGGTTTTCCTCCTCAATTGTTCTCAGCTGGGGGGCTGGGGGCTGACTCCAGCTCAGGACAATTCCCTTTGTGTCTGCTTCCGGGTGGCTCCTAATAACTCATGAAGGGGATGGGACAGCCTGGAGCTGTCAACCCCACCCCCACCCTGGCTGCCTGGGCCCTCACTTCACAGAATTAGGCATCCCAAAGTGTAGCATTTAAACAGTACTTGCTGGTCACAGCCTCCTCAAATCTCAGGGGTGGGGGCAGAGGGAAGGCTTGTAGCCTGAAAGGGCCTCCCGGTAGACAGCCAGGGAAGGGGAGGCTCAGGGAGGTTGTGCTTGGCCTAAGGTCACACAGCACTCTGGCAGAGCTGAGCCTGGACTGCAAGTCTACAGACTCATGGCCCAGTGCTGTTAACACCACATGCAGGAGAAATCCCACCTCTCTCTATGTTCCCACCCAGTGTGGGGACACCTCAGAGTGCAAGATTCCAGACTGCAAGCCTCCCATTCTCTTGGCCTCCAGCGGGGATCCCTGGAGTGCTGCCCTGCCCCCACCTCCCTCCCTCACCTGGCTGAATCCCTCCGTCTTCACGTTTCACCTTAAAGCTCACCTCCTCAGAGCCTGGCTCTGACTGTGCCCCTTCCAAGTGCACAGGCCCTGGCTCTTCCTCTGGCATTCTTCTTATGGC
Source organism: Myotis myotis (assembly GCF_014108235.1). Taxonomy (NCBI): domain Eukaryota; kingdom Metazoa; phylum Chordata; class Mammalia; order Chiroptera; family Vespertilionidae; genus Myotis; species Myotis myotis. The sequence goes on along the minus strand of NW_023416319.1, from coordinate 41,733,393 downwards.
CCTTGTCACTTTTTTTCGTTCTATACTCATTTGTATATTTCCTTGTTTAATGCCTGGGTCCCTATCAGATCCTGGGGCCCCAGGGGGTTCATGAGTAGTAACAGTAAGAAGATTTACCCATCTGTGTGGGTTCTGGGGCAGAGTCCCAGCGTTCCTGCTGTGCCAACTGAGTGTGAGGGAGGCGCCCCAGGGGATTAACTGGGCAACGGGGGGCACTCGAGGTGTGGGACGTGGCTACTTGCCATCCAGTGTGGGTATATTAAGTATTTTCAGCAGCCCGATGGCCTTCAGGGAGCTTTCTGCCTGGACACCCATTCCTGGCTGGATGCCCGGTGTGCTCACCGCTGAGCCCAGTGCCAGCCTGGCATACAGTAGATGCTTAATAAATGCTTCTTGCATGAATGAACGAACCTCCTGGACTCCTCTAGGTGGATCTATACCCCACCCTTTTCCAGGGATGGCTCTGGAAACAAGAGAAATGAGGAGCCCTGGGAAAGGTACCCATAGTCTAGGGCAGCTAGCTTTGCCACCCCCCCCCCCACACCGCTACAGCGGGTGGGGGGAGGCATGGGGGGGGGCACGACCTAGCACGCTATAATTAGAGTCCTCCTTCCAGGCTCCGGTAATGAGGGGTGTTGGGTGCCAGCCGTAATTACAGCCTGGTTAAAACGAACAGGAGCCGCCTCCAAGCCAAATTACAAAGTCTGCAGCCGGACTCCCTCCTGCCCCATTCCCTTTTTATGGGGCTGGTTAGAGGGAGGGAGTGGGGAGTTTACAGAGGAGACAGCTCAAGCTGGGGCTTCTGTCGGGGAGAGTGGCGCGCTCACAGTCTGAGCCTGTGTTGCTTTGAAACTGTCCTCACACCACCCCCTGCCCCACCCTCGACCAAGTTCCCACCCAAAGCCAAGGTCAGGAATGGGCAAGAAAACAACTGAGGCTGCTTCTCCACCCCTTTCAGCACAGTCCCATCCAGGGCTGAGCGCGCTGTGCAGGTCGGAGGTCGGGCTCTGCACAGTTGTATTTCATGGGCACAGCCACCATCACTCCCATCTTACAAGCCAAGGTTCAGTGGGTAACTAACGTGCCCCACATCACACACTCGGTCAGAGGCAGATTCAGGGCCTGAAGGAAGGGCTCAGTGAACCCAGAGAAATTCATGTTTTGCAAGTCAAGGCCTGAGAGGTCCAGCTGAGTCCTTCCTGTTAGAGATGGAGAAACTGAGGCTCCATGTCCACTGGCACATCAGGATCCAGAAGCAGAGCCAGGACGTGGGAGGCCTTGGTGTCCTCAGGATCTCGGGGTGTTAGGGTGCGCAAGGGTTAGAGAAAATCTACTTCAGGAGCAAACACACAGCAGCCTGGTCCAGCCCAAGGCGGGGGCAGGCATCGCTAATCAATCGTGGCATGCCTGGACAGGGCCAGACTCCTCAGCACAGGACTACACTCAGCCATACCAATCAAGCCAAGAGGAAAGGGTTCCACCATTCCTGATCTGATGAGTCCCTCCCTGCTCACCCTCAGTAAACCCCAGGGGGAAATGGAGCCCAGAGAGGTGGGGTGACTTGTCTCGTAACGGAGTGGCTCTTACTCCTTAATGACCAGTCTCCTTGGATGCCAACCTGCCACTCCCAACTGCACCCTCAGCCCAGCCCTGTCAACTCTGGGCATTCTGTGTGGGAAGACTCAGCCCCCTCTCCACAGGACTGACCCAGCTGGCTGGTCTGCTGCTCTGACCAGAAGGTGGCTTTCGTAAGGAACTGCGGGGGCACAGGCTTGCTCACCCATGGAAGTGTCCTGGTGCAACAGTGCAACCTCTCCACACGCCCCGAGCTGCCCACACACCCCTTCCTGGGCCTCTTGGCTGAGCCCTCCTCCCAGCCCGAAAAGCTGGCTCCAGCCACCCACTGCCCACTCACCGCAATTGGCCTGTGGTGACTCAGTCTTCTTGTTACCCCGCCCCCCCTTCTCCCCTGGCGTCCACCGTTCTGACAAGCCTCCTCAATAGTGCCTTTGATCAGGGCTCTCCAGGCTCCTGCACAAGGACGCTGCGCCTGCAGCAAGGGGTATGGAAGAACGGGGTCTGGGGAGACAGTGGCCACAACCCGAGGTCCTCGCTTTTATGTAACCCCCAGCCTCACCCAATGCCCAAAGGCCCCGAGTCCAGAGGCCTTCCAGGGAAGGTACAGAAGCCACTGAGATTTCTGGGAGGTGCCCGCTTCACTTGGCAGAGCCGGTCCTGGGCCCGAGGGCATTTTCAAAAGGACACTTTAATTAGGGAACAGGGCAGCCAGCCAGCGGGATTACAGGCCACACCCGGTGCCATCAGAGGCCTCTGAGCTCCCAGGCCCAGCCTGCTCTCGCCTCCACCTACAGCCACTTCCTCCCTGGGGTGGTGGGGAGGGCAGGTCCCGACCACCCCTGCTTGCTGCCCCCAGAGTGGGACCCCTGGAAAGGAAGGCTGGATGAATCAGGTGTGGTTTCTTGAGCTTAGTTTGGGATCTCAGGCATGGACCCAGGGGTGCTGGCGATGGTTGGCAAAAGCGGAGAAGCCACCTCAGGGCAGGAGGTGGGGAGCAGTGGCCACCAGGAGGGACAATGACAAAGGTTTGTCTCCTAGAGGCTTGGGCTCACACCCAAATCCTGCTGTGCCAGGCGGGACCAGCAGACAGTGCTCTCCCACATCTGAGATGGGCAGATTGGGAGCTGCCCGGGGCCGGTCTGCCCCTAAATGTCAGGAGGGGGGCAGAGGCCCCGGGCCCACTGACCTGTCTGAGCTAGGCTGTGAGCGAGGCACTGTGCCCACAGGTCCACTGTGTGCCCTCATCTCCTCCTCCATAAAAATGGGGAGATCCGCATGAACCTCCCAGGCCTATTGTTCAGCTACAGAGTGGCACATGGGAAAGCAATCAGCACAGGCTCTGACCGCGCACCCGGAAAACTGTAGTGGTGCCTGTCCTGCCGTGTACTCACTCCATGGAAAGCTGGGCAACCCACTTCACCTCTCTGAGCCTCCGTCTTACTCTTTGGATGAAGTGACTAGTACCTTCATACCGATATGAAGGGATTCATAACCTGTAAAGACTGTCCAGGTCTAAGGTTAGTCTAATGAGTGGCAATACTTATCCTCCCTCCACCCTGCCCAGGGGGTGAGGCTGGGCCATTTCTAGACTGGTGACACTTGGCCCCAACATGGCTGCCCACCCTGAGCCTCCGCCTGTCCCCTGCTGCCTGCCAGCTGCCTCCTGGACAGGGAGGTGACTGTCCTTGGACAGGGAGGAGGAGGGTCTTTGGGTGCTTAATTCTCTGGGGGGGAAGGGTAGATCCTCTGCTTGGTGGGTCATCAACCCCAAGGGAAAAGGCAACGTGGGGGTGGGTGGAAACAGGTTGGGGACCCGAGAGACCCTGGGAAGGTGGGCACGGGCAGGAGCCAGCTGAGCAAAGCCCATCCTTTCTCTGGGGGGGACTCCAGAATGATTCCTTGGGATGCCCCAAGAAGTGCGACCTTGAGCAAGTCGCTTTTTCTAAAAGGGTGCTCTCACAGTACGTGGCGTGGCGTGGCCTGCTGCTCCTGGATGCTCGGGAGAGGGCTCTAGGAAAGGCACAGCTCAGCCCGAGGCCCCCCTGGAGGGGCCTCAGGGTTCAGTTTGGAGAGACATGGGGTGGCCTCCTGGATGCTCAAGAAGCTAAAGTGGTAGAGTCACCAGGGCTTCCCCACGAGTTCTTAATCTGCAGTCCCTCCTCCCATCCTGGGCTTGGCCAGCAGGCAGGCAGAGACAAGCAGGAAGCAATGCCTAGATTCCTCTAGCCCAGACTGAGAGGTAGGGGCCCTGCCTAGAGCTGAGGGTACCCATGTCTCCCCAGGAGGGTGGGATACACCCAGGAGAGAATCTCAGTGGGATTTTAGGCAGGTGATTTTACCTCTCTGGGCCTTGCTTTCTTCATCTGGAAAATGGGGCTGTTAACAGTCCCTATCCTAGAGGACAACTGGGAGGAATAGATGTGGTCGTGTGTGAAATACTTGACCTGGTGCCTGGCTCAAGGTAAGCTCTCCGAAACCATTTCCAGTGGAAGCAGTGTTGTCCTGGTGCACACTGCATCCAGTCTCTGGGCCTTGATTTTCTTGTCTGCAAAGTGGGTTATCAGGACATTGCCTAACTCCAGGAGATCCCACATATGAAAAGCTTTGGCTCAGGCCTGGTGCAGAGCAAGCACTCTGGGCATCCATGGGAGTCGTAGCAGCCAGGTGACCTGGCAGAGTTCCTCGAACACCTGGCACAGCCCACCCCGATGCCAGGGAGGGGACAGAGCCTGGTCTCTGCCCTGTGACAGGCTTAGTGGTTTTCTCACTCCTGGTTGTCAGGCTCCAGATGGCTGCTGGGCCCCCCGCCAGGGGCAACACCTTCCAAACCCACACAGCACCTCCGTGCAGCACCTGGCGTGAGGGGGCGGGAGCTCATGGCCTAGTGGGCATACCTTCCAGGGGCTGGGAGAAGAGCAGGGAGTGGGGAAGCCGCCCTGGTTCTGCCCATTTCACAGATGGAACACATCTCTGAGGCATTAGCCACCTGAGTGACTGGTCCAGGTGGGCCTGGAGGGGGGAGGGGTCCAGGAGAGGCACCAGCAGTCCTTAGACACCTGACCTGAGGCCAGACCTCCTCTCACCAAGGCTTCCTCTCCACCCCAACTTCCTGATTCTCTCTCTCTGTGGTAGGTGGGCAGAATGGTCCCATTTGCAGATGAGTAAGTAAACGGGCTCAGGAGAGGTGAGTGGCAGGCCATGCTGAGCTGGTGTTGGGTCTGACCCCAGGGCTCTTCGTCTCCACCACAAGGCCAGGCACGCTGGCGAGAGGAGCCAGGTGAGATCTAGGAGTGCTGTTCACTCTCTTCCCACCGGCCCCTCGGTGCCCGGCAAAGAAGAGGGAGCACCTGCTGATTGACAGAGGAGACACATCAGGGTGTGGCTTTCCAGGGTTCCCCTCGCCTGCCCTTCCTGCTATTGGGGCTGTTCCTATTCTCCACCTTAGGAAACCTCCTTAATCCTGGTGCCCATCCTCCTCTCTGAACCCCAACTGCTCCCCCACCGGCAACTCCATACTCTCTGCCATCTTTGGGACCTTCCTTCTACCCCACTAGACTGCACCATGGCTGGAGTGTTCTTGTGACAGCCCAGGGAGGTAGGGGACTTAGACTCTTGTCTTAGCTCCATAACTGAAAAGCTGAGTGACCTTGGACAAGAACCTGCCCCTCTCTGGGCCCCCGTTTGCCCATCTGTCACTGAGGGGTTAGATGAGAAGTTTTGATGGCCTATGAATATGAAAACCCACACCAAATGGACAGGCTGGTAGGCTGTGGGCATCTGGAAGCTTGGACTCCTGGCTCACCTCTTGGCTCCCCACTGGGGCCCTGGAGAAGCTAGTCTAGGGACTGGGCTGCCAGGCGGTGCCACTCTGTGCCCCCAAGTCCCTGCGTGGGCTCCATCTGTTTTCTCAGAGCATCAATGTGTCTCTGTCTCTGGCCTCTGCCCGAGTTCCCTCTGTTCCCTACTCTGTCTTTGCCCCAAAGCAATGGAGGTTGCCCCTGTCAGTGAAGCCAGATCCTGGCAGAATTATTTCCCTCTGTGCTGGGCTTTCATTAGTCAGTAAGTATACCAGGCCCATGGGGGGCGGGCGGGGGGCAGGGAGGGGGTGCTGGGGGACGAGGTAATATAAATCACAGTGGCTCTCTCCCCCAGCCGGGCTGCTGACAGCTTGGGAGCTCTGCTGGCTCAGCTGGCTCCCTTCTTGGAGGAGCTGGGACCAGGCCGGAGCGGCTGTGAATGGGGCAGTGGCACAAGGGTGTGGCAGGCACACAGCCACTCACCCCATCACTCCTGGGGTATGACACTGTGACAGCAGCACCCCAGCTCCCTATGAAGTATCACCTGGAGATCACTCAAGGAAGGGGACATGGTAGGGACATTGGCAAGTCATTGAGACTCAAAAGCTCACTTTTCTGGTGTATAAAATGGGGTGATCATACACCACCCCAGAGAGTTCATGGGAGGGTTACCTGAGACTCCACCCTGACACACACACACGAAATGCCAGAGAATGACTTGGTAAACGCTGGCCTTTCCCCTGCAGCTCGCGCAGGGAGTGGTGGCCTGCTCGCCTATGTCGAAAGCCACGTCTTTTAAACTACACTCTTTGCTTTTGTAGCCGGACAGGACCAGCTCTTTGGCTTGGGATCCGAACTGCCACAGGTGAAACAAATCTCAGCAGAGCTTCGGAGTCTGACCCACTGCTTGGGAGGGGTGAGAATTCAGCCCGGGCTGGTAGGTGCAAGAGGAGCCTTTGGCCTCCTCAGTGAGCAAAGTTTGGTTGAGAAAATTAAATGAGATCACAGGGGTGATATTAAAAGAGCAAATTGCTTTAAAGGGCTTCTGCTCCTTCCAGATCTCACTGCAGATTGATGGAGCTAATTACCAACAAGGAGTGGCCTGCGTGGTACAGCAGGTCCCTAGGGGCCCTGTGTCTCTAAGTTAGGGACTCGGCAAGTGAGAGCCCTGTGCTCCTTTTGTCTCCAATTCACATTCCCTTCCCCCAGAACTCGGGGCACCTGGCTAATTCTGGAAGTCTGTGCTGTCTGGGAAATGCTTTTTACCATCTCCTGGGCCCTTGCACATCTGCTGGGACTTCTGAAAACGACAAGTTGGGCCTGACTCTTGCCCATGTGTCAAGGAAGCGGGTGTGTGTGGGGGGTGTGTGTGGGCGTGCCTCTCACCCAGAATTCCATTTCCAGGAAGCTCTCCTAAGGAGCTCAGCCAAGCTGTGTGCACGGAGATGTTCGCAGCAGTGTAACTTATCAGCATAAAACATGCAACAATGGGGAAACTGAGTCAATTGAAGTCTATCCCCAGTGTGGATGATTCTCGGCTACTGACAGTGCGAAGTATGAAGCCTCTGTAACCACAAGAGAAAGGTTCATGAAACCATGCTAAGCGAAGAACCAGAGTGTAGAATGAAACTTCTGATTCACTCCTTTGATTACACCTTAAAACCAACCAGGGCTGGAGCCGGAGAGGAGACATAGTAATAAGCAGGTAGTGCTTGGGTCTGCGTGGTGTGATTACGGCTGATTACTTTTCAGAACTTTATTTCCCATTGTTTGGGGGCAATATGGCAACATTATCTGGACTGGATACACGAGCAGTTCTCGGGCCCAGAGATACTGGGCAGAGGGTCAGAGCCCAGTGTTTTTCTAAAAGGTCCCAGGGACTCTAGCAAGTGCCCCTCAGGCTGCTGTTTGGAAGCAAAGGGAACAGACTAGGCTCCCAGTGCCGAACAGCCTCAGGCTGGGAGCTGTGGGGCCAGTGGCCATCCACCCTGCTCAGCACCTGCTGTCCCAGGAAGGCCTGTCTGGGGATGCCCCATTGTTCTCTGGCCAGGAGGAAGGTGGGGGGCAGGGAGGATGGCTGGTTCCAAAGCCAGGAAATAAATCAACCCCCCAACCCAGCCTGTCCATTCAGCTGGGCTTGCTGATGGGGACCCAGGGGGCCTGGAGAGACCAAGCAGCCTTCCCAGGACGCGTGAGAAAATGTCCCTGTGCTGGGCCCACGCCGCCCTGCAGGCTCTGGGGGCCCATCCTGGAGGCTTCCTCTGGCTGTTTCCTGGCGTTGTCAGCCCCGCGCCTCCACAGCAGCAGGACGCCAGGCGCCCACAGTCCCAGAGCTGCTTGCTCCTCCCTGTCAGCACAGCCCCTCCGACCCCGGCCTGCGGTGGATGAGATCAGGGCTCGACAGGACCTGACAGTCTAAAGAGAAGAGAGCCCCATAAGCTTCCCTAGGACACACTCCTACCCGTCCCACCATGCTAGGCGTACAAAGCCATGGATATCTGTGTACAATTTAATTAATCTGCATAACTACCTGCTATCGTGGAAAGATTGAACCAAGAGCCAGAGACCTTGGAGTCTAGTCCCGTTACTACCAACATGATGTGACCTTGAGTAAATCTCTATCCTCTCTAGGTATTGGTCTCCCCATCCGCTGAACTGGGGATGGGACTGCTGGTCTGTAAGCTGACATGATGCGGTGGGCAGGAAGAAGTCACACACGAAGCAAGAAGGGGCCCCCCGGCCCCCCTCCTAAGTGACCCCCACCTGGGGCCAGTGTTCCCTGAATGCCTCCTAGGAGACATCCCGGAGCCAGATATGCTGGCCTCCTGGCCACCCCCGGGAATACCAGTGCTCACCTCTCACCCCAGGGGGTGTGGGTCCCTGGAGAGGGAGAGTGCTCACGGCCCTGCCCAGCCCTCCTGCCCCTCCTCCCCTTGGCAGCCCTGGGGAAGCCAGAAGCTTCTGAAACCTTGGAAATGCTCTGGACCAGGTGCCAGGGAGCTTGCCGGGGCCCCAAGAAGAGGAAGGAAAAGCCCAGGATGTTTAGGGATTGAGTGGACTCAGCACACACACTCACCACCACACCCACCACCGCCACTGCTGTGCTGCCACCACTGGAGCCTGGACCAAAACAGTGCCCCTCCCAACATCTGCCACCTCAGCCTGCGCTGCAAGCCTGCCCACCTGCTGCAGGTGTTTCCTGGGTAATGGCAAGGAGACGGTGGAAAGAAAACCTCATTCCTGGGAAGCTCCGCCACTGCTGTTGCTGCTCTTGCATCAGGATCTCTGGGGCATGGTGTTGGGGGAAGGGCAGGACGCCCAAACTCGGGGAACTGCCTACTCAGCACCTGGGCCCTGTGCAGTGGGGTGGCTAGTAGAGCTGCACCAGGCCACGGGGGGAAAGGCTGTGGCCTACTGAATGACAGGGCTGGGGCACTTCTGCTACTCAGTGCTAAGAACTGTGGGACCCTCTGAGGCTGGAGACCCCCTGAGGCTGGAGTCTATAGTGAGCTAGTGTGGGAAGCAGAGGGGGCAGGCCCAGAGCCCACAGTTGATGAGGGATCCGTTGCAGGCGGGGGGCAGGTGGGGGGGGCGGGGGAGGAGGTCGAGGTCAGAGTTGCAAAAAAGCAGAACTTAAGAGGGACAGGTGTGAATTGCCCTGGGAACCCTGGGACGTGTGCTCTGCCCCCCCTCCCACCCCTTGAGTTCTCCAGGGAAACGGAAACCCCCTCTCCTCTCCCTGGACTCCTGCCACCCTTCCCTGCCTGCCCTTCCCCGCCTGCCCTGTACTTCCTTGGAGAGAGCAGGCTGCCAGGGTCTGACTCGGGCCCTGGTTGTCTCTGGGGCTCCCTCAGTCACTTCTTCCCCGCTCTCTGGTCTTCAATGCCTTCACTCTCCCCATAGCGCCTGGGGGCGGTCTAGGCAGGTCCCAGGAAGGGGTCTGGCCTTGGGGAAGTCACTTCCCCTCTCTGAGCCTGTTTCCTCCCCTCCACATGGGAGAAATGCTGCCTACCTCTTGAAGGATTCTGAGGATGAAACGAGGCAATTTAATACAAACTGAGCACAGCGCCTGGCACATCATAAAGCTGGAAATCTGCCAGTGGCCGTTATTATTAGCAGCCTCTCTGAGCCTCAGTTTCCTCTTCTGTACAATGCGATGCAGGCCCCGCCTTCACAGGGCTATTGTGAGACAGAGAGCGGAGGGACTGAAAGCAATGTGCTCTGTAAACAGAAGTGGGCGAGGCTGAGGGCGGAGGCTGCTGCTCCGGGCCCCTTGTAGGCAGCAGGTCAAACCCTGCCCTGCCGTGCCAGGCACAGAGCCACCAAGGGAGGACCTGCTGTAGTCTGGGACTCTATCACGGTTTCTGCTGCCCCAGGCCCGAAGTTGTCCCATTTGACAGTGGCAAAAACTGAGCCCCAGAGAGGGCAACAGACCATCCTATACTCACACAGCGAGGGAGCAACTCTGAAGGAATTGGACTGGGAAAGAGAAAACTCCAGATGCAGGCAGCATTAACTGTCTCCCTACCCTCTCCCCTTTTTTGAAAGTACAGACATTTGAGGAAATATTGTGATACATATGATACTTATTTTAACTCAGATCTTGTCACTTTTTTGTTGGGGGTTGGGAACCCCCCCAAATCTCACGTCATTTACTTATAAAACTGGCACACCTGGTCCACATAAAGACACAAAGTCCCAGAGACATAAGGTCCATCTGAGAGCAAATGAAATGACTCGCTTGAAATAGACATCCCAGCCTGTAGAAGTTTTTTGGTTTTTTTTCAGAGAAAAAAAAAAAGGAACTTGAAGAAAAAGAATAGTATCCCCACTTCTCCCGCCTGTGCTTCACTGCGCGGCTGTGAGCCTCTCACAGGACAGGAGCTGCTCCTTGGTTCATTCATTCATTCCTTCATCTGCCCAGGACGGGCTGTGGCGGAGGGTTCAGACGGGGACGGAGCTCAGAGTCCTCGCTCTACAACATCGATCTCTCTGTCTGCGGGCATGAGCAAAACCACCTCGAGAGACGGACAGCAGTTCAGCGCGCACTTATTAGAGGGCAGGGTGCCTTTGTGACACAAGGCACATGATGGATTTTCCGTTTCCCATCGTGGGGCAGACGGAAAATCACTCCCGCACATAGGGAGGTGCGCTCGGTGGCCTGTGAGCCTCAAGTCCAGGGCAACTGCCAGAAGAAAATCCAATTCACCTTCAAATGCCATTTACAGAGCGTTTCTATCGCACCAACCACCCACCTATAATATTAAAGGGTAAAAGGTGAAAGTTTAAAAGTTTAAAACCTGCACAAAGACTTATGTGGACTGCAGCTGCAGGGACCTGCTTCAGACAGACACATCTGTCCAAGCATCCTTGAGTTGCCCCTGCCTCCCGCTGACCAGCTTATAAAGGATGAGGCTCGTCAAGGGGCAAGGCTGAGTCGCGTGTGCATGTCTCTCATGTGTGCTGTGTGTCTGTATAGGCTTGTGGCTGTATGTGTTTTGGTGAGAGCGTGAGCATACAAGCACAAGGGGAAACTCTGGAGTGTGTGCTGGGGGAGCTCCTGCCTTCCTACCTTGACTCCCTTGGCAGGAGCTAGGATCCTCCAATTGTTCAAACAAGTACTGGGATGACTTCTGGCAGGTTACCCCTCTCTGGTTCCTAGTCTCCATATCAATATATTTGGAAGGCTGGAGTAATAGAGACATAATACCGTGGTGCGACTGCTGCCATGGCTGAGCCCATGACAGACATGACTAATCGAGTATGGCACTCTTTCCGACTGAGCCTCATCTTACTCTCAAATTGGCGAGGTTCCTGGAAGTCGTTACTGCTTGTTCAGAGTCGGTAGGCATGAGGAAACCTATTTGCCACCCCTGAACTCGATGGCCTCCAGAGGCCCTTCCATCTCCAGGATGCCATAAGTATTCCCCTCTTCAGTTTCTACTCCATATCTAGCCCTATGCTGGATCTGTGGGAGACAGAAAGCATGTTCTGCTCACAGAAAAGCTGTCATCTATGTGGGGGCACTGGGCATCAGGAGCGGGATAACCCTTCATGAAACTGAGCAACCTGTGACTTTGTGGTTTAGCCCTGGATCTTGATGGCAAAGACCTGACATCATAGCCCAATCCCCTGCCCACAGCAGACATTACTAACGAATGTAGATCTTTACAAACAAGTCCAGATGTGGACCTAGAATTCTTCTCAACATAACACACCAGGTGGTCACCCTCAGGCTTTCAGCAGCCACCTGAGATCAACAGTTTCTGTCACTGCTGCCCTAGATGTTGAGGTACAGGCTCTATAGGCCCGGGGAGGCGGGGTTATCAGGGAGAGGCAGGAACTAAACTGGGGCCAGATCAGACGTATGAGGAAGAGGGAGAGGCCAAGGCTGGGAGAGGGTTAGTGGTGAGGATTCCTTGGAGGACCAGAGACATGCCAGCCAAGGCAGGGAGGATACTGTTCAGATTCAGCAGAACAGCTGGAGGGTCAGGGTTAGCCCTGGGGGCCAGATACAAGGGGCTCTGGTATCTGCTCCACTGCCACTGCCACCTCATGAAAGGGACCCTGCGGAGCCGGGCCTGGACCCCGACATGGTAGGAGGCCTTCAGCAGCCAGGAGGCCCAGGCCCAGTGGGGTTTATCACAGGCTCCCAGTGCCCCCGCCCTGCTCTGCAGGGGTACGGTGCCTGCGCCACAGCAGTCCCCGAGGGGGCAGGGAGATGGGCACCTGCTGCCACACACTTTCCATCTGGCTCCTTGGACTGCTCTCCTGAGCCCAGACATGTCCTTGGTGAAGGGAACCACAGCCCCACCCCATCCCAGACAGCAGGGCCACAGCCTGAACTCTAGAGTCGGGAAGAGAGAAATTTGGGCTGCAAAAGGCTCCACAGGTGCTGGGTACGTGGCCAGGACCTTATAAGGGGCCTTTACTAGAAAACTCTCTAAGTATAAGTACGGTGTCCTAACCTGCAGTCTTAGTTTTTCCCTTTGTATAATGGATCGCCTTATCATCTGGTCATCTGCACGGCCCACTAGCCACCCTGTACTTTGGGGACTATGGAGGAGAGGGGAGGGGTGAAAGAGGGCAGGGCTAGGAATCACGCCAGGGGACTCTCCTGGAGTTTGGGATGACAGCTGGGAGCCATATCCTCAGGGACAGCTCTAGATCCAAAGAGCCTGCCCAGGGAGCAAGGTCTCAACACAGGGCTGCAAGGCACGTTCCCGCAGGGCCAGGGCACATCTTGGCTGATCCTGAGCTCGCAAACATACACTCACACACAGGAACACCGCTCTCTGTTACTGCTGTCCCCACTCCCTGGAAAGCCCCCAGCCCTTGCAAGCTGGTGCTGGGACAGCTGGCACAGAATTCAAGGGGCAGCCAGGACAATTCTGAATGGGCTCCCGGTGGCAGCCTGGCTGTGTCAGGGCAAGAGCTCCAGCTGCTGGTGCCCAGGCTGCAAGGCTCTGATGCCAAGGCGGTGGGCAGCATGCCTGGAATGTGCAGGAGTCTGGAGCTGGTGGCATGTGAGCAGGCTGAAGAAGTGGCCACAATCATGTTCTCCTATGTGCCTTCAACCCTGAGGTCAGTGAGGTGCCTGTATGGGGCTCCACAAGGAGGAACAGAAAACAAGGACACAGAATGGCCCACCGGAGTGTCATCTGGGGGCCCACTGGCCTCTTTGTCAGAGAGCTATGTTGGGACCACCAGACCAATTGATGCACACACAAGCGTGTGTGTATACACTGCTGGTAGTAATAAGAAGGGTGCAGGTGTGCCCTAACCGGTTTGGCTCAGTGGATAGAGTGTTGGCCTGCAGTCTGAAGGGTCCCAGGTTCGATTCCGGCCAAGGGCATGTACCTTGGTTGTGGGCACATCCCCAGTAGGGGGTGTGCAGGAGGCAGCCGAACGATGTTTCTCTCTCATCGATGTTTCTAACTATCCTTCTCCCTCCTCTCTGTAAACAAATCAATAAAATATATTTTTTAAAAAAAGAAGGGTGCAGGTGGGAGTGGAGACTGATCATGTACTTATCAATGCATTTTATATGTGTGTGTGTGTATGTGTGTCCTGTGTCCTCTGCCTCAGTGTGCATGCATGTAAGTGGGTGCATGTCCATGTTCATTCTGAGTTCAGGCATCCTCCTGTGGGTGCACATGAACATCTGCATGAGTCTGTGTAAATGTGTGTGTGTATAGGAGCCACTTTCCAAACAAAGACCTTGGGATGCAAATGAAAAAGATGAGATTCTTAAGAACACGGAGTGTAGCAGATACTAGCCGGTCTACTGGGGGCTGTTACACTAACCGCGTGTCCATTCTGCCTAATACATAAATTACTAATGTAAATTAAAGGATAATTGAACCCCTTTAGGCCCAAATATTTAAATTATTTAATAGGCAGTCAAGAATGGAAGAAAAGGGAGGAAGAGCTGAGTTTAACACCCAGAGAAAAAAGTGCCAACTCAGGGAAAGAAGGGAGGCCGGCCTCCCACTGGTCCAGCCCTCCTGGGTTGGGGTAAGGATGCACAGGCCCCAGGAGGAGCCCGGGGAGGGGGGGGGGGGGCGCCTCGGGTCCAGGACTTCTCTCTCTGGCTCTGTCTGTACTGCCTCCTGCTCTCTTCCTCCCTCCCCTCCTGCTGCAGCCTCCCAGAGCAGGTCTGCTTGGGAAAGTGAGTCTGAGGCCAGAGGCAAGGCTTCCTGCCCAGGCGGGAGGGTGGGGGGAGCCTACTGTCTTCTGCTCCTCAGAGGTGCTGCCACCAGGAGATGAGAGTTGGACCAGGGGCCCAGGAGCCTCAGAAGGGTCCCCAGGGTGAAGCTCGCATCTCCTTCCCCGAGATGTCACATGCTGGCAAGGCGGTGTTTTGGGGGTCATTGCGTCCACCCCTCGTTACACAGAGGAAGAAGATAAAGGGATGTATAGGAGGAGGGGAATCGGCAGCAAGCCCAAGGCAGGTGTGGTGGGCCCTGTCCTCTTTCCTCGAGAGGAGTCTCCTAGACACAAGACCCCAAATCACTAGCGAGCCTAACTTCCCCTGGCTCCAGACCCCAGGGCAAACCAAATAAGGAAGCACCTCCTTCCTAAGGCTCTCTGCTGTCCATCACTTGTGGCCTGGCTTCTTGGGGACCATGGCACAGAACTCCCAACTATGCACAGCTTCCAGTTTGGGGGCTGTGGTCACTGCTCACAGCCTGGCCAGAGGCTGGGGCTAGAGACCAGAGGTGAGGCAGGCCTAGGCTCAGGTTCCTGAAACAGCTCTGCTCGGCTGGGCAGTGGTATTAGACTAGCCATGCAGAGGGTCAGGTCTGGAGCAGAGGGTGAGGCCACCAGCTAACAGTGTCTGCCACGTCTGGGAGCTTGTCCAGGAGAGGAGCCCTCAGTGGGAGAGAAAGAAACAAGCCAGGCCCCTTACTTCACCTCTCCTCTCGGCATGTTACCAGGCTGGGGTGGTGGGAACTGCTGCAGGGGCTGCCCAGATGGAACATGGGCCTGACCCTCTCCTCAGGCCCAGTTCCAAGGGCACCTGCTCCAGGACGCCCTCCACGAGGAGCTGGAGATGTTCACTCCACAATCTGAGCAACTGCCCCCTCCCTGCGACCTCGCTGTTCTCAGACACTGTCCGTGCCTATGACTTCTACTATCCTTATTGTCTCAATGAACTACTGCCGAACAGCTGGTGCTCAATAAATGTTTAGTGATCACTCCCCGGCAACCCTGCTGGGCCTGGACATGCCTCTGATGGACAACTGGGGCCATCGACTTTCTCACTTGGTTTGTGCTGGAATCTGGGGAAAGGCCGGAGCTGAGACGCTGCTGGCGCCGGCATTCTCTAAGCAGGGAGGACATGATCAGGCGGGTCCAGGCGGCCTGTGGGGTGGGTCCCTGGTCACACGGGGAATGGACAAGGGAGTGTGGATGACGTGGTGCCAAGCCCTCGCACTGTGGGGAGCACCAGGAAACTGCAGTGGTAAAGTACTCCTCGCGGGAGGCCTTTGGCTGTCGGCTGCCTGCTGGCTTCTAAGATCTGGGTCTGGGTTAGTCTTAACAACCCTACAGAGGAAGACTCTAGCTTAGTGTCCCTCAGAGGTGAGCATGGGACCAAAGGATGGTGGAAAGGTTCTGACAAATGCAGAGTGTCAGATTGTGTTCAATCTTTCATCCTTCTCTCCTTTCCTTCCTTCGGACCACCCATCAATGCACTTGTCCCTCCCTTCTCTCTCCTATCTTTCTTTTCTCCATCCAGTCCTTCACCCAATCCTTCATCCATTGAGTATCGATGAAGTATTTCACGTGTCCCTACTCTGACTTGGTAGGTAGACATGAAATATTTCATCGACAATGTGTGACTTGGTCACCTTCCGCAGTACAGGAGCTCAGGGGGCCCAGGAAGCATTTCCTGCCTCAGACTCCCTCCCTAGAGAGGGCTCCCCCACAGTCCTGACCCCCATCCTATTAGAAGCTGGCCTGCCCCTGGGCCATCCATCCAAAAGGAACCTCTGGGATCCACTGGCCCTGGGGACTCCACCTTGCAAGGACCTCTCTACTCCCCTAAGAGTCTCAACATTCCAAGCCTGCAGCAGCCCATCCCCACCACCCAACTTGTCCATGAAGGGACTCCCGTCAGCCCTACCCTTACTTGAGGAGAAGCCTTTGCTAACTGCTGGTCTCCTGCACTGGGGTCTGATCTTTCCTTAACCTTCCAAGGGCAGGACTCTTGCTTCCCCAGTTAACCCACCAGCTGCAGGAGGTCAAGCCCAAGCCAGGGTCTCAGGGCTCTCAGGGCACAGCCACCCTGAGCTAGGTGTACAAGACTGCTGCAGGCCCTTGCTGAGAGATGGATAAACCCTGGGAACGTGTAGAGTTTAATGATTTGGGGCGCAGTCACAGCCATAGGCTCCCCAGGTTCCCTAAGAGGTGAGCAGAGTGGACATTAGAGCTGCTCTGTTTTCATAAGAGGCAGGACCACAAGCCAGGTAGGGTAGGGACAGGAGAACACACACGCTGTGGCACCCCACCGACAGCCCAGATGTCCTGGGGAGGAAGTGGGCCAGGCCAAGCTCCAGAGGGCAGCTGGGGGCGGGGCAGGGACTAAGAGCCCAAGAAGCAGATGATAGGGCCAGCCCAAACCTCTTTTCCATAATGCGTGGCCAGGCTGGCATGCCACTTAGCCTGCTGCCCTACTGGCTGCCAGGGATGAGATAGATGGCATTCTTAGGACAAATCTACCCCCTGGCTCCCCCCACCAGGGTCTAGCTGGGCCGCCTCTTTCCCAGCCACTCGGGCTCAGAGCCTCCTAATCTGCACCACCAGACCCCACCTGGGTTTTGCAAAGGAAGGTCTGATGTCAGGGCCTCCACCCCGTGTCAGCCCCATTGTCTCACCAACACGGCAGAGCTGGTCCAGACCAGCACCTCTCAAATCTGAAGTAGGTATGAATCACCTGGGCTCCTGCAGAGATATTGACTCAGGTGCAGGTCTGGAGTAGGACTGAGACTTTACATTTCCAACAAGGTGCCAGGTGAGGCTGGTCCAGGGACCACTGAGGAGCAAAGCTCTAAAGGTTCTCTGCTCTGAGCTTCAGCTTCCCCCGCCTCTTCACAAACGTCCAGCCCCCAATTCCCAGGAGCCAGCGTCACGGAGAGAGGACACGTCATGTTGAAGAAAAGGAAATCTCTTCAAAAGTGGCCCCAAGGGTGGGGGGAGTGGAGGTCAGAGAGAAGAGAGCCAGGGGACAATAGTGAATAGACTTGGGATTATTTCCTGAACTCTGACTCCTCGTGGGAACGGGGTTATGAAAAGCTTTTCTTAAAATGGTTATTATTTAGTGGGCTGTCCAAAATAAACACACACACGCACTGCTCGGAGCCAGGCAGGAAGTGAGAAACATCTGGGAGACATCTGTCTGCCGGCAAACTGGGAAGCAAGTTGGGGAGGGCCAGACACAGCGGGAGATGGCCTGTGTGCCATGCTCACCCATGGACGCGCACTGCCACGCCAGCACACTGCGCCCTGGCACGCTGGAAGCACACAGACAGATAAACACGCATGCACGCGCGCACACACGCTCTGGGCTGTCCCAGGGACTCGGCACAATCCCCCCACTCACAGCCGGGCCGGAGAACACAGGTTCTCGGAAGCGGACATCCTCGCTGTCAGCATCCGCCTTCCCTCCTCCCTCTTCTCCTCGTGGATGTTATAATATTTACGATTTGCCTCTCTGCGTACGCGAGCTGAACGTTTTCCTTCCACCCACTCCCTGGTTATCCTAGAAAAGCAGCTGTGGGAAGTGGAACATACCCTGAAGCAGGTGGCGGGAGAGCTGGGGGCCGCCCTGCTCTGACCTGAGCAGGGGCAGGACCCAGGGCAAGCCTTGAGGGAGGCTCCTCCAGGCCTCAGTTCCCTTCTCTGACCAATGAGATATGATTCTCCTGCCTGGCTCACAGGAGAGAGAACACTTGAATCAAACTGGTATTTACTGCAAGCCTTTTGCAGTGCCAGGAAGCTGCTGGGTTCTGGATGTCATTTAAGAGGTTATCAGTCAGGCTTCAGCACCCAGGTTTAGGGTTTCGCCATAAAGCCCGAGTGGTCCCAGGGCGGGGAGCCACCCTCTCCCTGCAGGCTTCAGCCTAGGCTGCAGGGATGTACCTGTTGCATCCAGAGAAGGCTCAGAATCTCCTGCTGATTGGGCACTGGGGTGTTCTTTCCCATTTCTGCATAGAGAGTGATGTGGGAAGGAGACTTGGAAGGTAGGGACCTTGCCCTATGCGATTCCGTGTCCCCCAAAGATGCCTGGTCCAGTGCTAGCCACAGCAGAGCAGGTGGAGAGTAAATGAGACATGAGGCTGTGAAAAAGGCACAGATCTGGGAGACAGACACACCCGGGCAGATTCTGGTGCTGAGGCACACTCGCCATGTCACTCTGGGCAAATTGCTTCACTCCTGGGTCTCGGTGCCCTCAACTGCAAAGTGGGGAGAACAAGGCTTTGCCCCCAAAATTATATGACATGTTCGTCCCTTCACACAGTGTCTTGTCTGGTACTTGGTTAGCAACTCAACAAATGTTATTATTACAAAGCACAGAGAGATTTTAAGAGCAGTTACCAGCGAATGTGATCACCATTGCTAGGCTTGCTACTGCCCTCTAAGCTGTAGAAGGCCTTCTTAAATCAAGCCTTCCCGCCTGCCACTGCCCCTCCCCCTGCCCGGACTCTCTGGCCCACCTGGCTTGGACATTCAAGTGGGATGGGTGAGGGACTGTCTGTGAGGAACCCCTCTGGGAAGCACAGGAGGGGACTGATCCTGGCTGACTGCCCACACTGTACTGGACACACAATGGATGGCATCTTTCCAGAAGCTTTGGGGCTATGCTATCCAACATGGTTGCCACTAGCCACATGCAGCTGTTTAATGTTTAATTAATTAAAATGAAATATTCAGTTTCTTGTTGTATAGCCACTGCTCAACAGCCACATGCAGTAGTGCTATCATATTGGACGGCACAGGGAGCGAACTCCCCAGCGCCACAGCAAGTTCCACTGGACAGCGCTGCTCTAGAGGAGGGTGTGATGGCCGCTGCGCAGATGGGGAAACTGAGTCTGAAGCCAGGTGCTTTCCACTTGGCCCTGACTCTTCAGTGGAAGGCTGGGTCCTCATCAGGTGTCCCACAGTCCTACCTGCTGCTCTGCTGCTGGCAGGGCCAAGTCCAGGACAGACGGATGGCACACATAGCCAGCTCTCCCTCACCTACGCCTCACGGAAGTGCCTCTATGCATGTGTGTAAGATTCCAGAAGCCCCCGACAAAGAGCCTAGAGTGGGCTCAGGGATGCGCGGGAACAGATGTGGGAGGAGGGGGTAGCAGGCACTCTTGGCCTGCCAGGCTAGCGCCCCAACCCGGCTGAACAGAGGGTTCCCTCTTCTGGCTGAAGGAGCTCAGGGACCTCTCAGCGCCTCCCTATGAATTTCACTCCTCGCTGGCCTTCTCCTTTTGGGGCCCCTGAGCCTTGGCCTCCTCACTTGCACAAAGGAGCTCATCTCCCCTGTGGCAGAATCAGGGGAGCTCCTGTGAGCACAGCGCCTGGCACACGGGCAGGAGACACTACACAGGGAGGGGGACAGAGGGAAGGCCCACAGCAAACTGGCTGGCTGAGCCCCCCTGCCCCTTCCCACCCCTCCACAGTGCTGAGGTTAGTTCAGGAAGAAGGTCCTCAGACCTCGGGTCTCTCTGCACCCCCTCAGAGCCCCAAGCATCTCACTAGGAGTCAGGGGTGTCCAGGCAAGTCTCACCTCCTCACTGTGCAACTCCAGGCAGCCCCATGTCTGATCCGGGCTGGCATCTCATCAGAGGTGATGTGTAGGATAACAGCGCAGTGGCCTGGGATGCTATTATCCCCATTGTTAGAAGTTTATTTTTAGGATTAACCTGGACTTAACCCATTCTAATGGCCCAGGAAACACCAGTATGATCTTGCAGCCCTGGGCAGCACTTGGAGGCTCTGGGCCTCAACTCGGGCAATGGTAATGGGAGGCTCCTTCCAGCTCTGAAAGCCTGTGATTTAGAGATAGGGATCTCCTGGTGAGGTGCCAGGCCAAGAAGACAGGCCTCCTGTCTTGGTGCTAGTTACTACTGTGATTGTTCAAGTCTGGCCCCTGCACCCAGGGACAAAGCTAGATATTCCTGATAAGTAAATCCCCCCCCCCTCCCAGATAGTGTCAGGCTACCTGGGGAGTGCTCAGCATGGGAGAGGACAGCAAGGCCACTCCCAGGGCAGCTCTTGGCCCTAGGGCTCACGTACTCACTATAGCCTCTGGCTGGTTCCCTGAGCAGACTAGGGCCACTGGAGCCAGCACTAACCTTGGACATGGTCAGCCACCAGGTTCCATGACACAAGCCAGTTCTGTGACTCCAGGGGGTTGAGCTGCAGTACAATCGTGGTGTCTGGGGAGAACTTCAAATGCCTTTGCAACTGCCTGGCCCATGCGGCTTCGTGGTTGAGCACTGACCCATGAACCAGGAGGTCAAGGTTGGATTCCTAGTCAGGGCACGTGTCCAAGCTCAATCCCCAGTAGGGGGCATGCAGGAGGCAGCAAATCAATGAGTCTCTCATCACCGATGTTTCTATCCCTCTCCCTTCCTCTCTCTGAAAACATATTTTCTTAAATATGCCTTTGCAACAAGCTGAGGCTCTGCTTAGGATGTCTGTGGGGAGTTCTTCTGTAGCCACACAGTTACAGTCTCTCTAGGGGCCCCTTGGGCATCTGTGACCTACCAGGCTTCTCGGGGAGGTTTGGGCAACTTCTCCTCTAGCAGAAGTCAATCACCTCTGAGAGCCATAGAAGGCAGCGAGGCGTGACGCAGGAAAGGCTAGTAGAGCAGTGATTCCGGGTGTGGGGTCTGCGGCGTGCTGCCAAGGGTGTGCAACCCCAGCTGGTTCCTTGTTTCTCTAGATTCTAGAGCAGGGGTGGGCAAACTTTTTGACTTGAGGGCCACAATGGGTTCTTAAACTGGACCGGAGGGCCGGAACAAAAGCATGGATGGAGTGTTTGTGTGAACTAATATAAATTCAAAGTAAACATCATTACATAAAAGGGTACGGTCTTTTTTTTTTTTTTAGTTTTATTCATTTCAAACGGGCCGGATCTGGCCCGCGGGCCGTAGTTTACCCACAGAAGATGGGGATAGAGTTCCTGCCCAAGGAGGCTTTCAGGATGAATGCGGGTGACACAAGTAGAGCATACAAGTGGAGGCTACCATGATGATGAACTCTTAGAAACATCAAGTCTAAAATTAAAAGAATCATAGAATCGTGAATTCAAATGAAAAGAAGCTTAGCGGCCTTTTCCAAACTCCTGCCAGACAGGAATCCCACCAAAGACTTTGTTGGCCCTTGGGGACTAGTACCAAGGATCCTGCCTCCTGTTACTTTTAAGGGTCGTCAAAGGAACCTTCTTCTGGTTTCTCAGCCACAGCCGGTCTCAGGCCGCAGAGGATGGCTGGGACTACCAAATATGCCTCTGCTTTCCCCTGGTCTCTTAGCAATGAGACTGCATAGTGAGGGGGAGTGGGGGAAGTAGGTATATGGAGGGGTAAAAGGGGTATGTCTGTCTTGGTCAGAGAGGAAGCAGGCGTCGCTGGGCAGGGAGGAAGTCATTGCTGCTGGCCTCTGCTTAGCCATGACCCTAACAGGAAGCGATTGTGCGGGTCCCTGGGGAGGCCAGAGTCTGAAGGAGCAGAAGGCAGACGAAAGATGGAGACTGGGCCTGCAGGCTTGCTACCGACACCCACCCTGCTGGTCCCGTACCAGATGCAGGCCACACGCATCACTTCCACAGCTGAGACCACTGATCCTCGGGGACACTGCCCATGCCCTGAGAGCTTTCCTTCGTTATTGGGGGTATTGGAGTCCCAGAGCGGAAGGGGAATTAGGGCTCGGGAGGAATTACAGTGTCCTTAGCGACAGTGGCTGGCCCAGGGCCAGCAGGTGGAAGCCAGAGGAGGCACATTTGGGCTTGATACCAACATCTATCCAAGTCGTCCAAAAATGAAGGCAGCCATGTGACAGAAGAGTGAGCGTGCCACTGGGGGGTGGGAAGCAGAGGCTGGCATGTGAGAAGTGCAGTTCATAATCTCTGGGGCTTTTTGGGGGCAGAGCTTCTGGGGGGCAGGAGAGACCAGGGGGCTGGAGGTAGGTACAGGAAGGGGAGGTCGGCTCAGCAGGGGCGGCATCTAATGTGCCACCCTCTCTCGCCTGTCTGAAGCCTCCACGCAACCCACATAAGGCACCTGTTTATTTCTCCACAATCCCAAGGCCAGGCTCCCCGACGAGGTGGGCAGCTCCCTGAGGGCAGGCCCGGCGGTTTACATGTACAGGGCACACATGGAGAAATAGGAGAGCTTACCTGTGGAATCTAGACTTCAGGCTTACCCAAGAACCCTCGACAGCGGCTACCACACATGGTCCAGGAGCCTGCTGCCCATTGCCTAACTGGGACGCCTGCTCTCATGCTGCTGAACAGAGAACAGTGGTGGGTGTGTGGAGTTGGCTTTCTGGGCTGGGCCCCATTGTCTTAGCACCAAATCCTAACATTAGCATTGGGAGGGGCCTGGCGTGCACTTCCGGGCACTTCTCAAGGATCCTCCAACTGACCCTCAGGGCCTCCCATGAGGTAGGAACCACCAGTGAGAGGGGAATGGGCAGAGAAGGGAAGCCTCTGCTCAGTGACACACGTGAGGGGGTCCTAACTGCTCAGTAGGATGGGGAACCACAGCCTGCTCCGCTGTCCACCAACACCCCCACCCCCAGCCCCTGCAAATGAGATGACTGCCTTCGGTCTCACTCCTCCCCTGTGCCTGGGCCTCCTGCTGCTTCAGGAGCCCCTTCCCTTTACTAGACTCTCCTGGGGGAGGGAGTCACTGCTGACCTTCCCTATCCCAGAGCTGATGCTAAATAAAGCCCACCCCCTAGCCTTGTAAACCCCAGCCTGCAAAGTGTCTGCAAGGTGACAGGAGGTTAGGTCAGCCTCTCCTAGGTCACAGCCACCAGCAGAGGGTGGTTTAGTGTGGCTAAAGGACAGGCCATGCAAACCTGAACCCACCCCCTCTCCCATCTTCCACCATCCAGGGCAGCCCAAGGGCAGGGAAGTAAGTAAAGGGTTATCAGGCCTCAGTTTCTAAGTTGGAGCTGGAGGGCACCCCGCAGAGAGTGCAGATGCAATGGGGAGGGGAATAAGCAGCAAAGAGCAGGGGGACAGCAGTGAGTGTGACAGCAAAGCTTGGGGTCATGGGAAGCCTCGGGAAGACAAGTGTAGGGCTGGCCCTGACCAAGCCTGCCCCACGTGTCTCTAGCTCTCACGCCCCTGTGGGTAGCCATCAGCATGCTCCAGAACAGTCTACCTCCAAGTTCTCTGAATGACCCCTTCCTGGGGCTCCCACGGTAGGGAAACTGGTGTTTTCATTAGGAAGCAGGTTTTCCATGGTGGGGGCGCACTAGGGCCGGCTTACTTTTAATGATCACACTCCTGTTTATTTGGTTTCTGAATGGCCCCGGATTTCTGCCTAAGGGAGTTACAGGCAGTTGGGCTATTTGTGGGGAAGTTAATGAGGCAACACAGTAGAAGCCACCTTCTCTACACCCCTACCGTGGGAAGACAGTGGAGGCCCCTCTATACCCAATTACCTGCCCTGCAGGGGCCTTCCCCCACCTTCCTCATCCTTCCCAGCTCAGGTTACCAGCCCTCCTCCCCGACCCACCCAGCTCAGCACAAATGAGGAAAATGGACTGGCTGGCCTTTTATTGTTTTTACTTGCCTTAAGGTAAGCGTCAAACGTTTTTAAGACAGAAAAAAAGAACTTAAGGGGCCCCAGTAAAGACAATTCCGGCCCCCAATAAAGCTGTCCCTCCCTGGCCCTTTAGAGGCAGGCTGAGGAAGGAGGCAGGAGGTTCCCAGTGCCAGTTTTACTGCGCACCTGCTCTTGGCCAGGCCAGGTGTTATAAATGCGCTTCTCCTCGTAATAAGAGCTAACACTGAATCCTTACTTCTCTTCCCTCATTTTACAGATGGGAGAACTGGGGCCTTGAGAGGTGACATAATCACCCAGGGTCGCATGGTCAGTAAGAGGCAGAACTGAGTGTTGGATCCCGGCTACCAGACTCCAGACCCCTTAACCACTGAATGGCATTCCCCTCCTACAGAATCTCATTTAAACTTCATGCTGATGGATGATATGGGGTAGACTGCTATTAATTCCATTTTGAAGCTGAAGATGAGTCTCAGATGGGCTAACTAACTGGCCCAAGGACACATGACAAAGGAGTGGGGAAGGTAGCATCTGAACCCCTTCTATTGCCAAGAGCTTGTTTACAAAGCGTGAGTGTTGGTGACCAAGAGAGAGGGA
Organism: Myotis myotis; assembly: GCF_014108235.1. Taxonomy (NCBI): domain Eukaryota; kingdom Metazoa; phylum Chordata; class Mammalia; order Chiroptera; family Vespertilionidae; genus Myotis; species Myotis myotis. The sequence continues at coordinate 41,709,125 of NW_023416319.1, read as the reverse complement.
TCCTTGTGCAATGCGTTCACAAAGCTCCGTGACTCACACAGCCCCCAAGTTCAGGTCCTGGCTCCTTGGCCTCGGCCTCTCCACACCCACCCTGGGCTCCTAGCTGTCCTCCTCACCCAACAAGCCCATCCACCCCCACTCCTCCCCACACCCAGACCTGCCCACATTTCAGCCTGCTCTAGAAAGCTCTCCTCCATTCCAGCCTTAGAGACCCCTCCTCTGAGCTAGAGAAAACGTGAGCTTTCTTCATAGGCATCCAGTCTCTCTCTCTCTAACTGCAATTGTGTAAGCTCCTTGGGGCAGGTTCTGGGTCCCTTTAGGCTAGTCACAGAGAAGGAAATTAGAAATAATGGGGGCCTCACTGTTCTCAGGAGGAGAAATCATGTGCAGACCCCCTCTGTGGCCTACGTGAAGCTTCCACTGGCTTTCAAGGAGCTCCAGAGACCGCCGAGCCTGTGCCTTCACACCCATCCCCCCAGAGGAGAAGCACAGCAGACTTGCTTTGCACAGGGAAACCAAGGCACAGCTAATGGGGGAGCGGGGAGGAAGCAGGAGTGACTGGTGGTTAGAATGGGGGCTCAGGCAGAGGGAGCCTGGCACCCACCAGTGAGGGTGGGGTAGGAGAGCCCTGGGCCCAGCTCCGAGGAGCTCCGAGAAACGCTTTACGACTTTCTAAGTGGGCGCGCTGCTGACAGGTTAACGGCCAGCTCCCCCCAGCCCTGGGCTTCATATTTATGAGCTGAAGGCTTGGAGGGGGAGGCTCAGGAATCCAGCCCACACCACCAGATCCTCAGCCCTCTGGCTCCGGGGCCAGGAAGCCATAAAAAATTATCTTGTATTGCTTCCCTTCCCCCAAATGGTTTTCGAGGGAGAGAGGGAGGGGAAGGGGCAGGGGGTGGAGGGTGGAGTTTGCGGGCAGGGACTTTTCCAAGCCAGCAGGAGCAAATACACAAGGAGGGAAATGGTGGACCTCTCAGCCTCCTGGTACTCCACCGCCCAGGCTCCCGCAGCCCGACCTGCTAACAGCTGATCTTACTGGTATTTAGAGGGCACCTACTCCAAGCCAAGGTATCAACTCCAGCATCAGATTTAATCTTCACAACCCTGGGACGTCTGACAAGGTTTTGGGAAGGTGGTGTGTGTGGGCTCGGTACCTGTGGTGCCCTCCTCCCCGCCACCAAGAGAAAGCTGCATGTCCTCCTTCCACACAGGCTGCCTCCCTAGTTTACCGCTTAAGAGTATGAGGCCCAGAGAGGGAAAGAAACGTAGTCGAGGTCACACCTGGTAGGGGTACAGCACGGACTTGAATCGAGGGCTCCCAACTCCCAGTGTGGTGGGGACCAAGATGCAGACCCCGGGAAGACGAGGCGTATCTGCCTGCCGGTGGGTGAGAGGACCTGACCCTTCTCGCCTTGAACCAGTCTCCCTGTGTGTGCACTGATGGCCTAAGTGTGACCAGATGCTTAGAGCGCTGTGGTTCTGTGATGGTGCCAGGTCCTAAGCCCGGGTGGTGGGGAGTCACCTCTCCTTCTCAGGCTGAGGCTATGGCAGCCCTGGCCATCCCCTGAGACCAGCGCTAGAGGCTGGGCTCTGGGAGCCTTCTAGCACCCCCTCTCCCCGTCCCTAAATGTCCTCTGCCTCTGTCTGGCCTGGGAAGGGCCAGCGTCTCCCACAGGATGTGGCCGTCTGGCTGGCTACAGCTTCAACCACAACCCCCACTGGGCATAGTCCAGGTCCAAGGCTGAGGAACGCTGACCGCAGAAGTGACCCCACCCTGTGCCCCCTCCTGGACCCCAGCCCACACACTCCTTCTCCCCACTGACGCGGGTCAGTCCACCAGGGAAACCGGTCCTCAGCTTTCCACTAGGCTGGGGCTCAGGCTACAGGGGGGCTTGGGGAATGGCTGTCGAGCCCCCAGATGGGTGAGGGGAGCTAGCAAGGTCTGGCCCGCAGGGCCTGATGGTGGCTGGAGGCCTCCAGTCCGGTCCCCCGCCCCCAGCCCTTTCTCTGTGGTCTGGGCCCCTCTCTGGTGGCCCCCTAGTGAGGGGCTGTCTGCAGATAATCAGGGAACAGATTCGGAAAGAAGGAGGAAAAAAGCACTCAGGCGCCAGACAGGATCCTTATCTTCTGGGGTGGAATGTCAGAGGCAGGAGTCCTGCACCAGAGGCCGGCATGTGCAGCCAGGGAGGGGAGGCGGGGACTGGCCTGGGCGTGCAGGGGAGGGAGGGGACAGGGTGGTCTGTTCTGGACCAGTGGAGCCTGAGGAGGAATCTGGCCTGCCCAGGAGGGGGTCTAGATACCAAATCTTCCCCTCCCAGTCCAGCTCTCGGGCCCCACATGTCCAGACTGGCCCTGGGACCGCCACAAGACAGCAGGAGAAGAGGGTCGGAGGTGAGTCAGGACTCTGGCCAAGGTTCCTCGGGACTCTCATCTGTGGAGTGGGGCTCAAAACCCCACTGCCTCTTGCACAGAACTGGGATCTTCCCTGGAGATGCCACGTGCAAACCACAAAGGGCCATGCAAAGGGAGGGTGTGCCTGGTGCTCTGAGCCTCCCATGCTAGGGGGCCTCCCTGCTGGTTCTCACGCAGCTTGGGAACCCAAAGGAGGCCATGGGAGGGACTTTCAGTGAAGCCCCAACGTGGCAGTGGTACCTTTCGTAGAGCGGAAAGCAGGCTTTCTGACCGGGCACTGATGTCCCAGGGTGACCCATAAACCGAGAACAGGGCCAAGGAGCTTGGATCCCCTGGCCCAGATTTCTCAGGGGCTGGGATTATCCGGAGCATGAGGGGTCATCTCTGTGTGCCCAGCAGAGGCCCCTGGAAGGGAACACTGGCAGTGGGGGTTAGGGCACAGGTCTGAGATGTGGGTTCAAATCTAGGCTCTGACACTTTCTGGCTGGGTGGCCCTGGGCAGATGTCCTTCCTCCCTCCCTGCAACCCCCATTCAGGGGCCTCAGTTTCCTCGTCTGTAAAATGAGGGAGATGTCTTTTCACGCTAACGTTCTGTGACTTTACGCTTGACCTAACAGTTGGGGCTCTGCCCCCGAAAACTTGAAGTATAACAAGAAGAGACAGGAAACACACACATACACACATCAAAGAAACCTCAAACTAAGGGTGACCCATGCATCCTGGAGCACTCTGGGGCCACCTATGCACACCCTGGCCCCAATTTTCTGGTGGCCTCAGCCCGGCCAAAATCAATCAGAGTGGACAGCCTCCGGCTGGAGTTGGGTTAGTTCATCTCCCAGGGACTGGCCGGAAATGCCAGCAAATGCCTGACAAAGAAAGAAAGACTTCTGGGGATTAAAGGCACACTCCCCTGTGCCCTCCCCCAGCCCCGTGAGGGCCAGGCTGGCCTGTCACCCAGCTGTCATCTGCAGGGACTGGTCTTCATTAGCTGCTGTGGCAGCTGGGGGGTGGGAGGCAGGCTGCAGAGCCGTGAACTAAAGCCAGTCTGGAACAGCACTGGCTCGCTTTGGGGGCTGGAGTGAGTGATGGACAGGGGTCAGGGAGGGAAGAGGGAGGGAGTGGGAGGAGGAGGCACAAAGGCATGGCCAGTGGGAAGGGCCCCAGCATTTTCCGGGCTGTTATTCTGGGCAACTTTTTATTTATTCAGAGGCTGAGATGCGGCTTAGCATCTGTCAGCTCAGTATTTATTACCAGCGCATCAGCCTTGGACCGCAGACCCCTCTTCCCCCTCTTCCTCACTGCCGGGCCCACTGGGAAACCTGGAAGGAGGAGCTGAAGGGCAGCTCCATCCTAAAAGTCCACCTAATCCCACTCTTTTGGTTTACCTTTGGGGAAACTGAGGCCCAGAGAGAGAATCAGCCTTGCTCAAGGTCACAAGGCACCCCGGTATTTCACCCTTAACCTCCTGGCTTTCAGGCCACCAGAACAGACAGATGCCCGGTGTGTGCATTGCCTAAGCGTGAGTAGAAGCACCGCAGGCCACACCTGAGATGTGCCAGTGACTGACCTCCAGGCCCCCACCAGGTGCGGGCAGAGCCCACTGGAATCTTGGCACAAGGTCACAGCTCCGCCACAGGAGCCCTTTACGAGGTGCTCAGGCTCCCCCGAGCCTCATTTCTTCCTCTGCACAAGCAAGGAAGCACACAGCCACCCCACGGAGAAGCTGGAAGGCCTGCATGGAAGCTAAAGGCCTGGACAACTGGAACTCGTTTATTGCTTGAGGTGCTTCACAGTGTGGGATGGGAAGAAGTAAGGCAGGAGGACTGTTGGGGGAAGTGGGGTCTGTCCGTGGCCACCAAACCCCTTCCTCATCACAGCCTCCAAGGCAAGGCAGGAGGCAACTAACAGGTCAAGAGCAAGAGCACGATCTCAACCAACTGGAGACGTGGAAATGACCCAGAGCAGCACTGGGGTGCCAGCTGGTGGAGCTGGTGGTGACCTCACACTCCCACCCAGCTCCAAGCCGTCCAGCAGCCGTGAGGTCATCTTGCAAAGCGGCGGCACCTCCCCCACTGGCCACGTGCTGAGCCAAGAGGAACGTGGCACTGCCAGGGCCGGGACCGGGGCCGGTGCCAGCTCAGATTCCACGGCTTCCTCCCGCACACACCCCCTCTTGCCATCGCTTCTCCGGCAGCCCCCGACTGCGTCTCAGAACATTTCCCCCGTGCACACAAGATTGCTGTTCTCATATAACACATAAGCTGTGGTGTGAACTTCTGGTAAATGAAGATCTTATTTAAAACTGTGTGCTATCAGGGGAGGGGGAGAGACAGGTTCCAACACAGCTCAGTCACCTTGCCAGGAAAAGGAGGGCCAGGGCTGTGCAGAGAGCCACCAGCCGCTCCTGGGAGGTCACTGGGGAGGGGCTGCAGGGCCCGGGGCAACCCTCCCAACTCATCTATGAGGGTCAAACAGGGTATCACTTCATCTGTGCAGGAGGGTAAGGAAAGAGCGGATCGCCCTTGGAGGTCTGGGGTTGCCATGTGGAAACAAGAGTGGCTTGACCTTGCAGGGCTTTCCATGAACAGCAGGCCTTTGGACCAGAGAGGCCTTGGAGATGACTGGGCTCCTGGGCCCCCTCTACCTGAGCAGCACAACACAACCACCTGGATTGCTCTTAAAGTTCCCAATGCCCAGGCCAGACCCCAAGACCAATGACGTCAGAATCTCTGGGTGGGACTTAGGCAGAGGTGGCCCCACCGTTCTGCTAAGGCTTAAAACCTCCGAACTTGTCTGTTTCGAACACGAGGTGTACATGGGAGTCACCTGGAGCGCCTTGTCAAAATGCAGATGCCCTGATTTTTACCGGAACCTGTAGGGATGGAAAAACTCGAGGAGGTGCTTCTGTTAATCCTGATCATGTTAATCCTCATTCACTGAGCACCTGGGTATCAAGAACCCAGCCTGTGCCAGGCACTGCTCTGGGCACTGGGGACACAGTACTGAGTGAGGACATGGCCCTGTGCACATGGAGCTAACGTGCTAGTTGGGGACAGACAATGAACTAGCAAGTATGGAAGTAAGGGCACAGATAATTCCAGGTGGCAGCAAGCGCTAGAACAGAAAAGAGGCACAGGGGTCAGGGAGGGCTCTCTGAGGAAGGGAGACTGGGAGGACAGGAAGGAGCCAGCCACTCGGTAGAGAGGCGTGTTTACCCACGTGGGAACTGCGGACTCCTGCCAGCTGCAGAACCCACACTCTGGTCAACCTCTGTTTACAGGGTCCCGATAGACAGGAAATGCTGGGAAGACGTCAGCGGTGTCACAACTGCCTCTCCGGCACTCAGGAAATTCTACAGGCTGCTGGGCTAAGGGGATTTCAGAAGATGTACAGCTCAAAGCTGTAAGGGACCTCAGAACTCACAAGTCCCACCCCGCAGTTAACAGATGGGGAAACAGAGGCTCAGGGAGATGCAGCAGTTTGCCTTGGTGTGGCGGGTCTCCTCTGAAAGGGTGGAATGGGAGGACTCCACTATGGAGCTTGCTTGGTCTGGCCAGGCCCATTGTCCACCCCTCCCCCCAATACCCTGCTGTTTTGCTCTGTATAAACAACCTGTGTGTTCCAGCCAGGGGACAGGCCCATGACACACCCAGGGAGCTTGGATGGTGGGAAAGTGGAGGGCCCCCATAATCGCTCTGAGGGTGGGGAGGTCCTTCCTCCCACACCAGGAAGCCCATCAAAGGCCAGACAGAATGGTGCCAGATAAGGCCGTGGAATTTGGAATTTAGTGGGATCTGGAATTTCCCTTCTGGGGAAGGCTGGTCCCAGCTGTCCACCCATGATGAGCATCAAGGGAAGGGTATGCCCTACTCCGGGGAGGGCAGGGGTGGCCCAGGTACCCAGGGTCAGAGGCCTGATGTGGCGGGGAGGGCGGAGTGGGCAGAGAATGTGGGAGGCAAGCTGAGTCACTAGGCCACTCTGTGGACAGACCATTGAAAGTGGCCACTGGCTCGCCCTGAGTTCTGCCTTTGAATGTGGGGCAGCCAAGAGGCCATGAGGCCAGCGGCTGTTGTGTTCTGGGATCAGCAGCTTACTTCATTCCCTGGCCACAGAGTCTAGAAGAGTTCCTGTTCCCTGAACAGTGGGCACCTGCCCTCTCTGACCAATCAGAGCTAAAACCCCCGACTGCTCCTCCCCATCTCCTGCTGAGTTCACTGGAGGTAAATACAACCTGGAGGCAAGACAGGGTGCCCGGCAGGAACATCTAGAATAGTCTAGAATGCTTCCTTTCTTAATCTTTCTCAGCCACCCAAGAGCGGAGAGGGGCTGGTAAGGGTAGAAAATCAAGCAGCTTGCACAAAGCAAGCCCGGGGATACCTGGCCAGGTCACCCCATCTGTAGGAAGGCTGTGAAAAGACTTCCCTGACGCCCTCCGGGGGCTGCTGAGCAGCTCAGATTCACGCGTGAAGGCACTTTTCGCACAAAGTGCTACACGCCTGTGAGCGAAGGGCACCCCCCTGCCATTTGGTGGGCAGGAAGCCGGAAGCATGGGGCTGATTCTCATGACGAGCTCTCACCCAAGCGGACATCAGGCGGCATGTCCCCTTCACGGGGTCTGTCGGGCTGTAGGTAGCTCCTGAGAGCTCCCTCCCCCATCAGCACTGCAATTCCCTGGAAGGAGCCTTGGACAGGAGTCCAGGGCAGTGAGACAGAGATGCCCAAGCTCCTGGGAACTTCTGCTGAGCCAGCTCTTTTCAGCAGTTCAGGGCCCCCAGGGGCTGGGGCGATCCCTCAGTTCCAGTGGAGGGTGGAATCCTTCAGGCTTCCAGAGGTCCCTCCCCCTGGAGAGGCCAGACCCTCAGCTGGCCCTGCCCTTCCCTCTGTCAGTTGTACAGGACCTGGTGGAGGGTAGGGGAGGCAGAGGAGGACTGTCAGGGGTGTAGTAAATGACTTATTGACTGGTAAGCAGAGTTCTCAGGGCTTGAAACATGACCTTCTGGCAATTATGCCCCCCACCGCCTTGCCCAGGCTCTCCTCCTGCTCTGTGCAGGCTGAGGTCCAGCTCAGCCCGTTCCCCAAGAACAGTCTGTCCTGCAGGGCTCCGAGGTGGCCCTGTGGCTGCTAAAGATCCTCCCCGTGCACCGATGTAAACACACACCCTCTCGGAGCAATGCTTCACATGGCACAGGCCAGGGAAAAAGAGGCTGGCTGATGCTGGCTGTAACAGGCCGTGGGAAAAGCCCAGTTCTGTCCATCAATCAACCACTCGCTCTGTATTGAGACCAGAATCACATGGGTGGGAGATTCTGCGTTTTACAAAGCAGCTCCAAGTTTTTCTGTTCACCTACCATGCGATCATTCCACAAGTCATCGCGGAGCAGCTGGGACATCCAGGGAGGGAGAGAGCCAGTAAGACCTGGTCCCAGCCCTGGGGGGGTGTGGGGGGGGTGATGCTGAGTGGGCTACAGGGAGGCACACTGAATCTGGAGTCCAGAGACTAGGGTTATACCTACACTAGTTCTGATGCAAAGACTGGGAGATTAGCGTGGGTCACTTCACTGCCCCGAGCCCCCTTTGGTCTTCTTTAAGACCCTCCTCCCAGAGTCATTACAAGGATTAAATGAGAAAATGTGTGCAAAATGGCCCACATGGGCATGAGAGTCGGAGGAAGGCCAGGGACTCAGAGCGCCTATTATACACCTGGCATGCAGGTGGAGTGTATGTCGATGGGACCCTCATAAGTCAAGGCGACAGCCAATTAAGCAGCCACCTCAGCATCTTCCACAGCTCGGTACCTCTGTATAGAACGCAGGTGTGTGTGTGTGTGTGTGTGTGTGTGTGTGTGTGTGGTTTGCAGGGACTGAAAAGCAGGACCCAAGGCTTATCTGAGGGCCAAAGAACAAGCTACAGAACCTGTAGGTTATATCCTATCCCACATCATGCAAAGCCTTTTGCACACCACTTGGTGTGGGATCCATTATCACTCATTTTACCGAAGAGGAAATGGACCACATGGAGCCAGCGGGCAGGGGCGGCACTCATGGGTCCCGCCCCTCTCCATCTTACTTAGGGGCAACACAGGGAATGTGTCCCCCACGCAGGGCTCACTGCTTGCATCTGTAAGCAGAGTGTGGACGGGCATCTGATGAGGAAGCATAACGTATTCAAGAGACCATGGAAAGCAATGAGAAGAGTGGTCCAGATATGACCTGGTCTTACATCCACTTCTCTCATACATGACAGGTAGCATCCTATAGATAATGTGCTTGACTTCTTTTACTTGTCAGTATGTCTTGGGAATCTCTCCATATCAGTTCACGAAGACCTTCATCTTTCTTTTTCACAGCTGCATAGTACTCCAGCGTGTAGCCACACTAGAGTTTATTCAATTCCTCTACCGGGGCATTCAGGTTGTTTCCAATATTTTGCAATTGCAAACAATGCTGCAATGAATCACCTTGTGCATAATGTATTTTCGTGTTGATAAAGGTATATCTTAAGGGAAGATTTCTAGAAAATTGTTGAGATGAAAAATAGAGTATAAATGCAGTTTTGTTAAGTATTACCAAATTACCTATTGTACACAGGACTGTACTCATTTCCACCAGCAAAGTCTGAACGTGCCTATTTCCCACGCCTCCTCACCAAAGTGTGTGGTCATAACTTTTAGTTTTTTCCAGTCTTATAAGTGAGAAGTGTCATCTCAGAGTTGTTTTATTGGCATATTTCTAATTGCGAGTGAGTTTTAACATTTTTTTTCATGTGTTGCAGGATCACTGTTATGTCTTACTTTATGTATTGTCTCTTCATATCTTTTTTCCACCTTTTTTTTTTTATCAAGTTTCTGGTTCTTTGTCCCTTAGTATCATAGAGTACTTTATAAATAGGAGTATTAGTTCTTTGTTAACATTTTCTTCCAGTTTGTCAAATTTTGTCTTTTGGGTTTCTTTAAGGTACTTTGTTGCCAAAGAGATTTTTTAAAAATTTTTTATGTAATAAAAGTTATCAACTTTATATTTTATTGCCTCTGGACTTTGAATCTAGTCAGACAGCGTTTCCTCACCCAGCACTAAAGAGGAATTCACCCAGGTTTCATCTCGTGCTCACTGGTGTCACTGTTTACTCCTAGATCCCTATTCCATTTGGTGTTTATTGTTCTGTATGGTATGAAATATGAAGCAAGTTTCATCTTTTTCCAAATGGCTACCCAGTTTTCCCAGCACATTTATTTAAAAGTCTGTCTTTATCCCAGTGATCCAACATACTACCTTTGTCATAAACATTTCCACAGGCATTTGGTTCTGGTTCTGCACTTTCTTTTATCTTTAACTGATCTATTTTCCAACTCGTACACCAGTTCCATACTGTTTTAATGATACCAGCAGAGGTGTTACAGTATGTTTTAATATCTGGTAGGGATAGTTTTACTTCCTCTTTACCCATTCCTGTATCTCTAATTTCTCTCGATTAATCACACTGGGTAATACTTCTAGCACCCTGATGAATGGTAGAAGAGATGATGGGTCTCCATGCTTTATTACTGATCCTACTAAAAATGGTCATTATGTATTCTTTTCTTTTCTTTTTTTAAAAAAAGGAGAATGGAATTGGATCCAATGATGACAGCTACCATTTATTGAACAGTTTCTCTGTCCTCTATGTATATCATTATCTGATTCCATCCTCAAGATAGCTCTATGAATCAGGCTTTATTATTCCCATTTCACTGATGAGGAACAGACTAACTACGGTGAGGTAGCCTGGCTGACATCACACAGGTAGGAATGAACAGAGACAGGACTGGAGCTTGGGTCTCTGTAATATGTGAGCTGTGTTCCTTGGCTGTTACTTATATGTATTGAAAATGCTTATGATTTGATGATGTTAGATGGGGAACATCTCTGTGGGAACTGGAGGGAGGGTCTACCCCTGCTTCCCAGAAGCTTGAGCTGCCCTCCTGAATCCACCCCACGGAGCTCAGCAGAATGGTGGAGGAGCTGGTGAGCACCGCCAGCCGGGGGGCGGTCAGCAAGCAGACTGCGAGATGCCCCGGAGTCTGCAAGGCAAGGCAGCAAGCAGCCCGAGAGGCCTGCCCAGTCCCCTCCCAGCCTCAGCCTCACTCTGTCTTGGCATTTGTCTCAGGCTCCACACAGCGAACTCGGAGAATGGAGGCTGATCCAGGGTGGTGATGGGCTGCAAGGAACAAAGTGCCTAACCCTCACTCCCTGCTGGTCCCACCTGCCCTGTTTTCTAAGAATGGGCTGCCAGCCGAGGGATTATGTAACTTCTGGTGGGCATGGCAGATGGCGTGCTGGCTTGGACACATCAAACCCAGCACCGACACTAACGTTCCCTGACGTGGCACCCCGGCCCCCTCTGCTCTGGGGTGTGGAGCACGGAGAAGGATGGGAAGCGACCCAAACCGTTGTCAACTACCTCAACAGCCATGGCCAGCCAGGCCAAGAGGAGATGCCAGGGCTCACACACCCGTGGGAGGTTTTAGCCAGGGAAGGGGAAGTGTGGGCCCTCCTACCCCACCCCACCCCATAGCAAACAGCTCTCAGGACACACTGCACAGTCCCTGGCGTAACAGACCTTGCTCTGCCAGCCTCCTGCTGCCTCTGATCAGTGACCCATGGAGTTTAGAGAATCATTTCCAAAGCACCTCTCTGGGTGTTTTCTCCCTTAGTGCTACTAAGCATCCAGCTGCTTTTATTCCTTTTGCTGATGGGTAAACTGAGGCTCAAAGATGGTGAATGCTTTGCCTGTGATATGACAATGCAGGCCAACCCCTCACTGTAACCCCAGATGGATCACCGAGTCACCCCGTGGGCCATCCTGAACCTTATGTTTCTAATATCCCCCATGTCAAGAGGGGAGCCTTGGAAAGAAGGAAGGTGTAACCAGCGATTTGTGGATTGCCTTCCTCCCAGGTAGAAAGAAAAGGAAACTGACCTTTATTGACCATGCCCCATCTTGTTTGAGGCCCCTTGGGTTTGATCTCCCCATCAATCAATCAGGGCCCCTATTTAACAGGGAGGAGATACAGACTCAGGGAACTGCAGTTACTGACAGAGCTAGGACTTAACTCAGTTTTCTGATTTCAAGGTGAACTCCCTTCATTTGGACAGAGGAGGGTACTGACGCCCAGAGAGGGAAAGGGACTAACTCTATGCCACCCAGCACTGTGGCTGGAATGAGAATCCAGGTTCCCATCCTCAGCCAGGGCTCTTTTTGCTGTTGCCTCCTCTATGTGTGTGTGTGTGTGTGTGTGTGTGTGTGTGTGTGTGTGTGTGTGTGTGTCTATAGAAGTGGAGTGCACTGGTAGGAAAATGTAGGGTCAGATCAAATTTGCAGCAGGGGTCATGGTGCCCAGCAGCCCAGCTGTCTTGGGCTGTCAGACAGGAATTCCAGACCAGCCTGTGATAGGGCTCCTGGCAAGAACCAGCAGGTGCCCAGCTGTGAGGATGGTAGCTGGGCCAGGCATTCTGCTGTCTCAGCCAAGGGCCTGGGGGTGGTGGGGGGAAGGAGTGTTAATCTCCCAGGGATGCTCCCTGAATGTTAGCACTGGACACAGGGCCAGAGAGAGCCCAGCTCAGCCAGATCCTGCAGCCAAAACTGCTCCCCTGCACCAAACCCAGCTCCTGCCAAGCAGCTCTGGAGGGCTGAGGGCTGTGGTTAGGCCTACCTATGGGCCTTCAAATGTATCCTCTCAGCCCACACCTGCTCCCAGACCTCAAGGTCAGTGTCCATGTAACAGGCATTCTCTCGAGCCATGAGAAGGCAAGGTGGAGGGCAATGATCAGTGGGCTTGGAAATACAAGTAGGAAATGCACTAAAAGGGCCTGGACCAGCCGTGTTGTGTGAAGGCCACCTTGCAGGCAAGTGCAGAGTTTACCAGCCCAGAGGGGCTAAGGTCACTTGAGTGTAGGACTTGATTAATTCTTTGCGGTTCCATTGGATTATTGAATAAATTCTTTCCTAACTAGGGGGTCTGACCACTGAAGACTTGGCTCTGACTTCCATCATTCCTGGTACACAGTCAGTGCTTGAAGACAGAAAGCAGGAGAGAATGAAGGGAGAGGGGAGGCAAAGCAAAGCAGTGAGAACCTTCTAATTCTTTGGTCACTCATTTGCAGTAGCAAGTCCAACACAACAGGGAATAAATCTGACCATGAGTTCCTCATCCACTCATTCTACGGTATTTATGGAGCACCTGCTGTGTGCCAGGGGCCCTGGCTCGGTGATAAGGAAAGGGAGACTGAAAGGCTGCCCCACGGACATCGCCACACCCCCAGTCACTGCTAGTGCTGCCTGCGCCCCACTCTGCCCTGATGTGTCAGAGAATGACCAGAGCTGGGTTGGGGGAGGTGCCAGGAACAAGTTTCCTGAATTTCTGATTCAACTCCTTGTAAGCTCTGAGTCTTCCATGGGTGCTCAAGCCCCAGGCTGGGCAGGCAGGCAGGCCCCTCCGATCACATCACAGAGCTGCTTCCCTTCAGCGCTGTCTCTAGGCCAGTAAGGCCTCCAGCCAGACACTCTCAGGGCCTGGGGATTGCAGGCTCCTCAGTGATCTCCGCAGACGACCTTCTTCCCAGGCCTCGGGGATGCCTCCTGGTAGCCATCAGGCGCAGGTGGGCACCATGGGCCAGGAAAGGCAGTCTCCCTCTCCCGCACCCCGCCCAGGCTCTCCGCTCAATCTGGAAGCTGCCATCTGAGACTCTGTCCCTCGCTCTCCTGCCCAGAGATGTACAGAGAGAAAAGCAGGGCCCAGCCCAACCCAGGGGTGAGCCAGACTGAAAGCAGGGGAGCGGCAGGCAGGAGGGAGGGCAGCGGAAATCAGTGGCGGCTACCCTGGGCCAGGTCTGCACGCGCTCTCTCATATCACCTCACCATCTGGTCAGTGGCTGGATTTGGAGTTTGTTTCCTAGGGGGACATGCCAAAGGTTTCCACCCCGTATCTTCACATCCCCTACCAGGAACACCCTCTCTGTTTACCCAAAGTCTGCTCATCCTTCAAAGACCACCCTTCCCTCCTCCAGGAAGCCTTCCCTGACCAACCAACCCAGGCCCACAGGAGCTTTCTCTTAACAGCTTAAGCATTTCCTGTCATGTCACCCAATATTTGGCACCAATAATGACGACGATGATGATGACAGTGTATGTTATTAAGCACTTTTGAATGTACAAAGCACTTGTGTGCATGGTCTCATTCATCCACACAACAATCTGATGAGGTCGGTGCTATTGCTACTCTAATTTTACAGATAAAGAAAGGAAAACTCAGAGAGGGTAAGCAACTTAACTCTAGGACACACAGGCAGATTGTGGCACAGTCAAGATTTGAACCCAAGTAGTCTGACTACACAGCCTGCCCTCTAAGCACCATGTCAAGTCCCTCCCAGGACATACACATTCAGGCTCGTCCTTGATGGGCTCCTCTCTGTTGAATCATCATACACTCCTCTTGCACCCCAGCATCACAGGCCTGACACGTGGCTCATGCTTCAAGAAGCAACACAAAGCCCATCATTCAAGGGTCAAGCCCGCGCTCTGCCCATCTCTGACCTCAG